>NC_137134.1:20609787-21237287 GCF_949319135.1 Squalius cephalus | reverse complement strand
TCATGCACTGATTCTCATTGTATGGATAAGAAGAGTTTTAAAAATTTGATAATTATTTGATTGCAATAATTATTTTATTAATAATTATAAGTTCAATAAAATGTAATAAATAAATTAAATTTAAAATGAGCAATTGTTTAACAATTTTAAAAATCCAAACTTTAAAATTAATCTTAAAATCCCATTTATGATATTAATATACACTGTAAAAAAAAAAAAAGTTATTGCTTTAAATTTGTAAATACAATCAACTTGGATGTTTAAGTAATTTCAACTTAAATTACATTAAACTGACTTAAAAAGAGTTTAATCTTGTATAATTTATAAACAAATTCATAAAATTGCCAAACATATTTTGATGAGTTAAAGCAATGTAAAAACATGTTGTCATAACTTATTGATCATAATTTTTTACAGTGTGAAATAAGATATATAAATAAACACATTTATACAAATAAATAAATAAATAAATTAAATCCCAACTTTAAAATTATTCTTGACAATCCCATTTTAAATATTTAAATATTAAGAAAGAAATTATAAATAAATAAACATTTATTTAAATTAATTAATTAATTGAACTTCCAATTTATTATCTATTAATTTCTAATCATTAATAGATAATACAAATTAATTTTAATAATAAAAATGACATAAATTTATATAAATTTCTAATTTGTAACTATTTATTTTAAATAATATAATTAATATAAAATCCAAACTTTAGAATGACATTCCAATTTTAAAATTAATATTAAAAAAATACGTTTATATATATATATTATATTTTTAAATATATAATATATTTTTATTTATAAAAAAAAACTTTTAAAAAAAAGAATAATAAAAAATTTCATACAGGTTTGGAAAGACATGACAGAATTTTCATTTTTAGATGAACTATCCCTTTTTGAAGAAATCAATGCATTCTTATATGTCACAACTTCCAGTTTTTCACACAAGGATTTTCTGAGCTCCAAGAAACAACATTTTGCTCCGTTCATATATTTTTCAGTACAAAAACAATGTTGAGCTTCAAAAGTCCATCTTACCTCCAACCAAGGAGATCCAGACCTTGTTCACGGCTGTGGCTGACTGGCTCCATTCGCTATTTTCCTGGGGTCTCCAGGATACAACGTCTGACATGCCTTCATGGAGGTTTAGCAGAACCGGGTTTGACGGGACCCTCGGGAACGCACCTGGCCCGTTCAGAGCACAAGTGTGCGGTGGTCTACTCTACTGGGACAGAGTGTGCCAGTGGAACAGAGAGGATCCGGTTCGCGCGGCCCGCTCAGGTTTCCTCACATGCCGCTAGTGTTACAGTCCTGCCAAGGTGTGACTTTCAAGGTTCCTCACGTTACTTTTCCGAACGGAGTGCACTAATGTGACGTTTCTTCCTCCGGATATCGTTCCAGGTTGTCACATAATGTATAATATATCTATGCTCTGTAGAGCATGGCTATTGTTGTGTTTTTGTGCAGGTCCACATGCTGCTGTGACGTCATGGAAAAGCTAGTGGACAAGCAGCAAACTGTATTGGGTTTCATGAAGGGGTTGAATGTGCTAGTGAAAATGAAGAGTGATTTCACTGTGTTTTCAGGTCAGCTATTGACACAGTTTTCAAGAGGTGGTCAAGGTCAAGTAGTCAACTTACTGTAGTGTTCACCCTTAAAAGGATCCAAAAAAGTGGTTTTCACCATGAGAAGAACACTTTTATTTTGTTCCCCAAAGAACCTTTCAGGAAACAGTTCATAAAATATTCTTCTTCTTCTATGTTTATATAACCTAATATTTGTACTGAATAGACCCTAATCCTACAAGAAAATATGCCTTTTGAACTTTGGCCAGAAAGTATTTTGTTTATTTGATGAAAAAATATTAAGTTATAACAAATTTCTTGTATGCCTAGATTGATACTCCATATGTTGTGTCATGTTCATTAAAAAAAAAAAAAATTGTATATAGATTTATCACCATGGAGTTTCATGCTTTGTCAAATACAGCGTGCTCGTGTTATCCGTCCTGTCACCATATCTAATCTGATGCGGTGCAAAGTCCGTATAGTTATTAAAAACCAACATATTCATTTAATTAAAAAGTTATGCAAGCTCTACTCCATTGAACATTACAGGTATAATGCCTAATCATTCAAATAATTTAATGCTGTAATGCCTAGCATTAATCATTATGCTGCATGTCAAAGTAGGTTATGTTTAAATGTGTCATTGTCTGATGTCATATTTGTGCCATCACCAAACCACAAAGTCATAAAACTCATTACTTTGTTCACTCAGCTCTGACAGCGTTATCAACAGCCAGATTTATGTACATGCATAAGACAGGGCTGTAGATTATGTCAGATTTTTACATAACCTTTCCCAGGCAGACTTATGTCAGTAACTTTTTGTAATAATCTGAATTATAATTGTAATTATAAAACTTAATCTAAAAATATTTACATAAATATATTTAAATAATCAGTTTTAAATCCCAATTATTAACTTAATATAAAACATAATATATAAATAAATGTAGGCTATATACATACATAAAATGTTTTTACATTAATTTGCTTGATTACTCAGAATATAAATAGCATTTTTTGTTAGTAGCTTCCAATAATTAGTAAAAAAGTTGCTTTATTTTATGATTGTCCGGTATAAAGAGACGAGACGTGTATATATGTGTATATATATATATATATAAATAAATGTAATGCTTTTTTAAATAAGTTTGTTTGATCTTTCAGACAAATATGCAAAGATTTTTGCCAGTAGCTTCATGTATTTTAGTATTCATTTTACCTTATTTTATCAGTTAAAACATCCAAACTTTAAAATGAATCTCGAAATCTCAATCACAAAATACGTTAAAATAGTATCTAAAAAATGAACTTGTTAAAAAAAAAAAAAGTTTCAAAATTCATTAATTTGTTTGTTTGATCCTCCAGACCATATGCAAAGATTTTCTTTTCCGCTTTGCCAGTGTTTAATTGCTCCCCACAGCAACAGATGCACCAGACAGCCAATGATCAGACTGACGGCCCATTGAATGCGGTTCAGAAGCCACACCCACCGCCCCCCGCAGGGAGGCTTCTCGTTTTAACAATGTAGATGTGCCCTTTCCAGACCCAAGGGCTCTATGCATATTCACGCATCATCACATGGCTTCCCCTATTCTCTTCTGCTCTCTGTATTGTCCTGGCATCTGCCGGCAGTAATTGTTCCAGCCTGGAGCACAAAGGAGCCGAGGGAAGAGACTCCAGTTGGACCGGTAACAGCGAACACTTGTAGGCTGTCTCTAGGGTGAGCTAAATGTGAAGATTTCCACTATAAGCCGTCAAGTACTTTCACTTTAGACAAGTGGTTTACATGAGAGTGAGCCATATAAAACAGCTTTAAATGCCCGAGTGTTCTTTAAGATGGACAAATGAATGCGAAAGGTAGCCAACGCCTGAATTACATAAGAACAGTGCACTTTTAAAAGAGCAAACACACTGGTAAATGATCGATTTTTTTAAAGAACCACACAGTCAAAATAGAATATTGTATGTCTATCACTCATTTTATTGTATTTTTCTCCTCAAAAAAAAAAAGTTATTTAATGCAAATAACAAAAGAACATGGTCACCTAAAGTAGCCCCAAAAAAAGCAAAAATAAATCCATAAAAAAAATCTGAAATTCCATCTTATAAATAACAAACCAAGAATGAAACATTTTCAGAATTCAAATGAAAGAACTTCAATGGAAAATAGAATAAGATGGCAATGGAAATTTCGGAAATGTGTTTCTTACCAACACAACGACTTAAATAACAAATACAAAAAAAACAAAAGCAGCTACATGGAACCAAAAACTTGGATGGAAAACTTTTCCCTCCACGTACACACAGTGCACTAAATTTACCAGTGACATACATGTATTTTACTACGTCCATGCAAATTGGTTAGGCTATAGTTATCGTTAACAACAGACCGCAGTATCGAAAGGGTTTAATGAAACTTTAAGGCTTGTGTTAGCGTGCGGAAAGCAGATTTGTCAGGATTGGGCGAATATCGAGTTCAAAACTATCCGAATGTGACATTTCATTACAGTGTAAGGCAATACCCTGAGTAACAACGAAAGTTTCAGAGGGGGACACAACAGTCGTAAAGGACAAATATGTACTGACCTGGTGGTCAGCGCAAAAAAAGCTAATCTGTAATCGAAAAGAACGTAAAGATAATGAAGTGATCTTTACGTCATCCGGTCGGTTACAGTAGTAGTGTGTCTCTGCTACAAGTCCTCCTTATCTCGGCTGGGGACAAGCCGAGGACGACGGATCTGTGCGTTTACAAGCCAGGATTGGTTGTGCCCACTCCCTGGCACTCGATAATGTAGGTGTCGGTGTTGCCTGGCTCATCATCTGCTTTGCGTATAACAAATTTCGCCTGTAAAAGAAAGAAAATTGTAGTAATTGTAGTCTCCTAGTTTTACACCTTAAGATGCGTTTTGGCCGATCGGATCACAAGTAGACGAGGGAGACGCATTCCCGTTTACACCTGGTGTTTTAATCCGTCTCTTTTGTCCACTTTCAACCACTTCTGTCCTGATTTCTTCGAGGGGAGGGACTATGGGCTTTTTCAGATCTTTCAATCTAATGGATGAAATAAGCTTGTGTAATTTACATATGAACGCGCCCGGAGACAACAGGAAAACACACAGAGAGCAGCAGCTTTGGTTTCTGCTCTGACAGCCACAAGACCACACCGAACGCTGTGAGTGACTGTTAGAAATCAGGAATAGCGAGAGAACATTGTGCTTGGTACATTTTTCGTCTTCAAACCAAGCTTGGGTCTTCAGTCGACAAAGTTTAAATGCCGTCTGGTTAGCACGCTTCCATAATGTTTACACATTAGTTCAGTAAGCTGAGAGTAGGAGGTCTTTTGTGGCTGTTCGAACGCATTCGACCACATGAGCGTTTTCACTACGAAAGCAATCCGGTCGAATGCGTTTTAAACTACCTCGACCAAAACACACCAGGTGTAAACGGCCTAAAACAAAATTGCCTATAGGGGTTTTCACACCAAAACTATTGGCAGAAGTACCAACTTTTTGGCGTGTTCGAAACGCAGGAACTAGGAACGATTTTAGTTCTAGGAACGCCATTTGGGGGGGAATAAATTAGCTCCTACTTCAGAGTAGGGTCTAACCCAGAACAATAGGAACTACCAGTGACGTAAGTGTATGTTGATTGGCCAAACGCATGCCGTATGAAACACTGGCACCAGCCATTTTTAAAAAGCCGTGAAACATCCATGAACGTGGAAAACAGCGATAGATGGACTGACGCCGAAGTCCAGGCACTTCTCAACCGACAACGGCGTCCTCCAGTTGCTGAAATCTCGCACTTGAATGACATTGCTGTCGGACAGCTTACGTCACATTAGAGTTGCTACTGACAACCAGGAATGCAACCAGGAAAATGGCGTTCTTGGGTGGTTAGTTCCTATAACTGAGCTCCTTATGATTAAGCCACTTATGAGGTGTGTTCATGTCTGAACTTACGTTCGTGAGCAGTTCAGCGACGTGGATTGCCGTTTGCGTGTGGAGAGTAACCGGGCCCGTTCGCATTCTGGATGTGCCGTTCGCCAAGGCCATGAAAATAATAAGCTGTAAAAAGATACATGTAATTAGTCTCCAGACGAGCGTATTTGTTATGTCGCTCTGAAACAGTCGAGCGTTTGTGTGTCTGACCTGATCTTGCAAGAACTCATCCACGCAACCATTATGTCTGATGTTCCTTAGCAACATTTCAGCAGCCTCGATGCCAACTTTGTCAGCATACACGCCTGGGGACAAATAGAGGGAATATGAACAAAACAATCAAATTTTCAATTAATATGATCAAGTTAAAGAATGAATCATCCAATTAATGGTAGGGGAACATATTGGAACACATTGTCTTGTTCAAACTAAAACTGAAAGCAGAAATGAACAAGCTTTTCTTTGTGACGTATCGCCCTCTAGTGCCAAAACTACGATACTGAACTAATTCTTCAGGACTGGGCAGCCAGACAACCCTTACCTTTTTTGCCAAGAGCTGACCCTGCAAATATGCAGCCGGTGGATGATTCTGCAATTATTCTGCCAGGAGACAGAAAATATACAGACGTTAGTCAAAACGAAATTCTCAAACAAATTCGGCGGACGGCTTGAGATTGAATGTACTCACATGATCCCGTTGCCGTTTCCACAGGCCTTGTCCTTCTCTTGCAGAGACTGAATGTTGATGTAAAGGTCCTTAATTTCTTTCCTGATAGTGCGAACCGCTGCCGTGGACATGTCCTTCGCCAACTGAACATCAAGAACAATCAGCCGAAGTTTATAGCCAAGTTACTTAAGAGCAGTTGGATTGTTTTATAAACACCAATGTCACTTTCTCCGAACAATGCTGATTAAAAGTCATTAAACAAAGCATGTTGTGGTTTATATACTTTTTTCAAGGACTTAATCCTAGATTAGTAAGATAATTTCTTTCCACAATAAGTAAATAAAACAAAAAAGGCATGTCCAGCATTCTTAAAGGCCAGTTATGAAAAAAGAAATGTAAATTATGTAGCAAAGTAAAAAACAACAACAAGCAAAACGTTGTGGCTAAGAAGCTCCCCTCCCATACTAGTCATGAAAAACGGTAAAAAGTATAGAAAAAATAAATAAATGAACCATGTTTTCTTTTTTTCCAATGCTAATTACTTTGGTAAATGTATATGTAGCGGGAAAAAAACCCAAAGAAAAGCATGTTGTGGTTAACGAGCCATTTACAGAAAAAAAAAACTAGTAACGAAAAAAGAAATGTAAATTACGCAGCAAAAAGTAAAAAAAATTAAAATAAACTAACCATAAACTATGTTTTTTTTTCAATGCTAGTTACTTTGTTAAATAACGTACAGTACTTGAAGCTAAATTAAAAAAAGCAACAAAGAAAGGCATGTTGTGGTTAAGGATTATTTTTCCAATGCTAGTTACAAAAAAAAAGAAAGGTAAATAGTGTAACGAAGTTAAAAAAAACTTAAAACCTGTGTTGTGATTTTTTCCAATGCTAGTTTCTTTGTTAAAAATAGTATAAAATAAACACAAAGCAAATCATGTTGTGGTTAAGGAGCTTTTTACAAAAACAAACAAAAAAAACTACTTACGAAAAAAGCTATGTAAATTTACAGCAAGGTAAAAAAAAAAAATAGATAAAATAAGCATGTTGTGGTTTAGGAGCTTTTGTCTCAACGCTAGTTAAGAAAAAAAGAATAGCAAATAATGTGGCGAAAAAATCAAAATCGTAGTAAAAACAATATATTGTTGTTTCAATGTTATGTAGTGAAGCCATCTTTTTAAAACTTGTCAATTAGCGTAAGAAAATAAAATAACGAATTGAATAGTTAAGCTAACTGAAAGAAAAGAAAAAAACAGTTAAGTGTCTTATACCTTGAAGGGAAGTACTCCAGCAACAAAGGCCCTTCCATAGATCTTGGTGATGTTTCCTCTTTCGGTCAAGATAATGGGACTCAGTTCCTTCACAGGGTTCACCTTGATCACCACCTCACCACCTCCCTTAGGATAGTAACCTCTGTTTTCAACAAAAAATAGTTTGAATATATTTCAGCTTAGCACGATTACAATCAGATCAAACTAAACCAAAGTCACGCTTAAATACCTCATTCTTAAATCGCAGTCAAACTGAACTCCGAATCTCTCCATGATTGGTTTGAAGACCTAGGAGAGATTAGAACATCATTGCCATGAAGTGAACAGAATTAGAAGGACGTCCAGTCTGGTCCTGCCCATTGCGCAAATATACACGTACCTTCATTGTGTAGTCGATCTGAGGTGCCATCTCAGCATTGGTTCCTCCCTTCAGGCACAGCTCGGACGGACCATGAGCAAACAGGGCGCACGGCAGGGATACCTGCATCAGCAGTCCCACGCTTCTACATGAGTCACGACAGACAACAAAAGTAGACTTAAGACCCATTCACACCAAGAATCATAACATCCACACGAATGCATGATATCATTCTGTTTATTATAAGCACGTGCTAAGTTTATGTTGTCTGTTGCTTTAAAAGCTTGAGCTCTGTAAAGCTGGATTCTGATTGGCTGTCAATGTTTTTGTCGTATCAGCTGGAAAAAATCGTTGTGAAAGTGATTCCAATGATATAGTTCCTCTGTGCCGTTATACTTATAGTTGTGGAATAGACTCTTGCTATTCTTTTACATTTAGAATAAATTTATATCGTTATCATCCTTAATGTGAGGCCAAATATTCTTCATCATGGTGTCGCAAATTTGTGTAATTTCAAGTTTGAGAGGACATAAGGCATTTTAAAATATCATGAATGTACCGTTAAAGACTAAAACCATTCCTTACCCGGCCGTCTGAGTGTCGGCGATGTGATTCCCACCCTTAATTTTCCCAGGAGTGAGCGTTATTTCAGAGGATCCCACTGTGGCTCCCTCCAGATTGCCGTTGCACATGTCTCTCACCAGTTCGAGACCTGACAGATGCTGAGGCCTGGTGACGTTGAATAGGGAGGGGGGAGAGTGGGGGGGGGGATTTAGGGAAAACAATTGAAGAGAAAACTAAGTGCGTGCATTTCAAAATCCACTCATTTCAACCAAAAGAATCAGAAATGCTCCATTTATCGACACAAAATTAGACCTTACATTTTGAGGTTTAATAAGTTTTTATAGGAGCTGCTTCTTTATATTTATATTTACAAACAGCCAAATCATTTAGACAACAAAGAAAAAGAAGGGTTATTACAGAGCTCTGATAAGAATCCAGACCTTTTAAAGGAAAAACATGAAGAATTACATGGAAAGTAGCCATGTGCTTCTGTGCCAACTAACAAAGGGCCCCATTACAAATTCATGTAAAAAGTATTTAATAGCATTTTTGTGGGATAAACAACGGTATAACACTACTTTACTTCATAAACAGTCACATTTCTATATGGTTGACTTCAATAGTTAAGTGTAAATTAAGTAACTGGACTTCAACAACCAACTTTGCTTTGTTTCATGATTCACTGTTGAAAGGAAAGGGGGGGAGCATAGTGAGCATGTTAGACATATAAAAAACAACTATTTTAATGTACATAAAGCCACATAGAAATAATTATATAATGTGTCTAAAACAAAAATTTCAGTACCTCAAACCTGGGGTGCTTCTACCCGCTCGGATTTTATTTATTTTGATTGACGCCCCTTGGATGCAGCTCAGCGCCGCAGACACCCTCAAAATCTGTCCCCCCTTTAAAGAGAAACACCGAGAAAAATGTTTTAAATAATTAACGACAACTACTACATTTAGTTCTTGCGATGCCATTTTAACATATTAAATATTGAAACTTTAATAGGAGATACTGAACAAAAAGCCTCGAAAATGAATACTCACCCCTTCCATTACACTTCCGTCCATTTCGAACGTAGTTGCGGCCATTTTCGCGAAAAGCGAGAAATTGTTACGATGTATCAAAGTGCGCGTGATGAGCGACGCGCGTGTGGGAATAAAAACAGAGACAGAGCGCGCGACTTTCACACTGTATGAAAGTTAATATAAACCGGCAAATGACCACAAACAATGCCGCGATAAACACGAACTTCTCAACAAAAGCTGTGGAACAAGGGAACAGTCCTTCAGAACTGAAATACGAACTAAACTTGATGCGCAGTTGGGATGATTCAAATAAATAAAGAATGAGTCGACTTCCCCACAAATTTGATTTCAGCGAATTTCCCGGACACGATCACACTCTCTGGCAACTAGTCTTGCCAGTCACTCTGCTATGGTGGACGAGCTTTGGACATGCGCAGATGAGCGATATCCGATTCGTGGATGAATCGTTCTATTAAATCGGATCTTTTTATTGAATTGTATGAATCGGTTCACTACACCGTTTGGTTCATTCTAATATGACTGAGCGGTTTCCAGTGAACTAATTGACTCATTAAACTGAGAACCGACTCTTTTGGAACATGTCCGATTCTTAATGAACCAATATCTGATGGATGTGCCGATACAAAGACTTTATAATTTAATATATATATTAAAGGGACTTTGGTCTATAGCACTAGCAATTTGTCATTAAAATGGTTTTGAAAACCCCTGATTTAACCAATTCGTGCAATAATTTACATTTATTTCTGACACGATATTGTTCATATGCAGAGTTAAAACATCTTAGTATTGTGGATAATCTGAAATAAAATAAACTTTAAGTACATGGCACCGAAAGAACATCTTTCTTTCTTTCTTTCTTTCTTTCTTTCTTTCTTTCTTTCTTTCTTTCTTTCTTTCTTTCTTTCTTTCTTTCTTTCTTTCGTTCTTTCTTTCTTTCTTTCTTTCTTTCTTTCTCTCTTATACATATATAATATTATTTTTTTTATTTTGAACTATTCATTATTTATATTATTTTATTTAACTGTTATTTATTTTATTATTTAAATTTAATTCAAAGTTTGTCTTTTTATCAAAAATATTTTCTGAAATATTTGCCCTTGGTCTAAACGCTCTCTGATTGGCCAGTGGAGCGGGGCGTGAGTGTGACGTCATTTCCGATTAGACCAAACTCGGTTGGGAAACATGGCGGCCGTCATCACTGTGCGGGCTCCATTCGCTTTTATGAGACGCCTGGTATGTTTTTAATCTTACATCTTACACGCATCTTACAGTTGCAATGACTTTTAAAGTCAACACTTGATTTTTAGATGCCGTTTAGGCGTAAATCAGCGTCTGTAAGCGAGTACAAAACTGAAGAGTCAAAGGAACTAGCAGCCTGCAGCTATCAACAGCTGAAGCAGAAGAACTGTGTGGATACTTACCAATGTGTAAATGTTTACATTTCATTAAATGTAAACATGAAACATTAACTCTATATTAATATTAATAGTATTAATATGTATTAAAGTATATGTGAATAGTGTGTATATACACGCATTACCTGTCAAAAGTGTGGAATAACTCAGATTGTTTTGAAGGTTTTTTGGAAGAGGTCTCTTAGCAATATATTTATCGCCTCTTTATAATATGTCTCTTTATAGATATGTATTAAATAAATTAATAATTATACACACAGACACTACAGGTCAAAGTTTTGGAATAAAATCGGTTTTTTTATGTTTTTGAAAGAAGTTTTGCTCACCAAGGCTGCATTTATTTGATCACAAATACAGTAAAAGCACCAATGTTATTACAATTAAAAATATATATATTCCAATACAAAACAGTTATTTGAAATTGTAATAATATTTCTCAATTTTGCTGTTTTTACTGTATTTATGATCAAATAAACGCAGCCTTGGTGAGCAGAAGAGACCATTTTGAATCAGCTTTTTTCGTGGGATAATCGCATGTATGTTTCACATGCCCAAACAAAATTATTAATATAATAATAATTTGAAGCAGTGGGTTTAAACATTTGGGCTTTCTGGTTTTGATTTTTGTTTTCCTGTTTAGCATGGCATTATTTATCATGCAGCGCCATTGAGATTTAATGTCACAAACATTGAAAAACTGACTGTTTTTGTTCTGTCGTGTATTTCAGGTCTCTTTACGCCTGCACAAGCGCTGCTGCTCGAAGGTCCAGGCGGCTTGCCTTGTATACCGACCCCACTCATATTCCCTCATTGCTGGACAACAGCAACGGTTCTTTCGGACTAGCTATGGTGAGTTTTAACGTTCGTTATGAACGTATGTGTGTTCCCAATTAGCAAAATGTATTCATAATCCCTTTGTGCTGCTTATTGCAGTTGCAGCGAGGCCAGTTATGCCGTTCAAGCTCTCAGATATTGGGGAGGGAATTATGGAGGTCACTGTTAAAGAATGGTAAGTCCTTGTTGTTGTTGTTTTTTTTTGACACATACAAGTATCTGCCAGTAGAGGTCGCTATTATCTGTCTATCATCATCAGGTATGTTAAAGAGGGCGACAAAGTCTCTCAGTTCGACAGCATCTGTGAAGTCCAGAGCGACAAAGCATCCGTCACCATCACCAGCCGTTATGATGGAATCATTCGAAAACTCTACTATGATGTCGATTCCATTGCCCTTGTGGGCACACCTCTCGTTGACATCGAAACGGACGCTGGTCAGGGTAGGTATTGACGGTATTTTTTAAGTGCATGACCTTTAGTATTGAGTTATTTAGTTTTTCATTGGCATTTGCAGTGGAAGGTCCTCAGGAGGATGTGGTGGAGACGCCAGCCGTGTCCCATGAGGAACACACGCACCAGGAGATCAAAGGTCTCAAGACTCAGGCCACCCCTGCCGTCAGACGTTTAGCAATGGAGAATACTGTACGGTTTGGATTTTTCTTGCACCAAAACCTCACACACACACACACACACACACACACACACACACATATATATATATACTATATATTAGGGCTGTCAAAAGATTAATCGCGATTAATCGCATCCAAAATAAAAGTTTGTTTTTAATCATATATGTGTGTGTACTGTGTATAATTATTTTGTATATATAAATACACACACATGCATGTATATATTGAAGAAATATTTGCATACATATACTGTATATATATTTATATAGTTTTTATTATATATAAATATAATTTTTTTTATATATAAATAACACATTTTTCTTAAATATATACATGCATGTGTGTGTATTTATATATACAAATTTAATTATACACAGTACACACACATATATGATTAAAAACAAACTTTTATTTTGGATGCGATTAATCGCGATTAATCTTTTGACAGCCCTAATATATATACCGGTGTATATATATATATATATATTAGGGCTGTCAAAAGATTAATCGCGATTAATCGCATATATATATATATATATATATATATATATATATATATATATATATATATATATATGTATGTATATATATATATATATATATATGTATGTATATATATATATATATATTCAAAAGACATATTGGTGAACAAATATAAAAACATTTGTATAGAATTTTTCCTTTTGAATATTCTGTTTAACTCAGAAATACATCACATTATGAAAGTAAAATAAATAAAAAATCACTATAAAATATATATATATATATATATATATATATATATATATATAAAAAAATATGTATTTGTTTATCTTGCAGGTTAGTTTATTATAAACTAATATTTATTTTTATTTGACTTCAGCTTTGTTTCAATTAATAAAAATATTCTTTAGTAATTTTAGTTTTAGTTAACAATACACTGAGTACATCATATAGAATTATATACAAAAATATATATTTGTTTATCTTGCCCCAAAACCACAGCTTTTTTACATAATATGTGTTTCTGAGTGAAACACACACACACACACACATATATATATATATATATATATATATATATGTATGTATGTGTATGTGTGTGTGTATATATATGTATGTGTGTTTATATACACAAAACATTTTGACCCCTGTTTAGGAAATATTCTGATTAGGAAAGTAAAAATATATTCATGTATTTAAGTAAATAAATCAAACCCTGAGGTATAAAAATTAAGTCCCCCCCCCCCCCCCCCCCCCCCCCCCGTAGATTATTTGTTACTGAATAATCAGTTTTACCTGGAGCGTTATGGGGTAATTTAAACTATATTTGCAATTAGGATGTTATCAGTAAGTCACAGCGGTACATGCAGAAATCAAACCGAGCATGGCGTCAGCATCGGTGGGGGGTTGACTTTAGCCATTGTCATCAGGGGTCATAAACTCTTCCACGGGATGGGAAGTTGCTAGGCAGTGCAGTAACCCAATAAATCAAGGTCATGAGATGTAACTAGAAAAGTGGCTAGCCTGTCAGCGTCACATAGTTGGAGAAATTAGTGTTGTTACTATGGCCACAAATGGGGGGCAGGGTGAAGTATCAAACAGGAACTACTAAGGATCTTTGAGCCGTTTCTCTGTAACAAAATTAAGGATTTCTGTCTCAAAATCCTCACAGATCAAACTAAGCGAAGTCGTCGGCACTGGAAAAGACGGGCGCATTCTCAAAGAAGACATCCTGAACTTCATAGCCAGACAGACAGGGGCCATCTTACCCCCATCGCCCTTCCAGGAGATTTGTCCTCCCCCTCCTGCGCCTGTAGCACCTTCAGCTCCAGCTGCAAAACCCAGAGAGAAGACGACTCCACCTAGTGTACCTACTCCCGTGATCCCTAAACCTGTATTTACAGGCAAAGACCGCACTGAACCCATTAAAGGTTTGTTTGCTTGCCTGTTTTGATTGGTGGATTGATTTATTCGCTTAAATATTTAACGATTTTATATTTATTTTTCAAAGGCTTTCAGAAGGCGATGGTTAGGACAATGTCAGCAGCCTTGAAGATCCCTCACTTCGGTTACAAAGACGAAGTGGATCTGAGCCAGTTGGTCCGGTTGCGCTCCGAGCTGAAGGGCCTGGCCGAGTCACGAGGAGTGAAGCTCAGCTACATGCCGTTCTTCATCAAGGTATGAAAGCGATTTGTGGAGTGGGGGTGGGGGGGGAACTCATTCAAACCAGGTTTTGATATCGGTATTTTCTTCCTAAACAGGCAGCGTCTCTCAGTCTCCTCCATTTTCCCATTCTTAACTCGTCTTTGGATGAAAACTGCACAAATATCACCTATAAGGTAATGTTACCATCTAAATAACGATATTTTGGGTTAAATCGAGGTAGATCATTGACCACTGGTCTTTCTCCTCCAGGCTGCTCATAATATCGGACTGGCGATGGACACCAATCAAGGTCTTCTGGTTCCCAACGTAAAGAACGTACAGATGCTCAGCGTCTTCGAACTCGCAGTGGAGCTCAACCGCCTGCAGACGTTGGGATCGTCGGGACAGTTGGGGACTGTCGACCTCACAGGGGGAACGTTCACGCTCTCAAACATTGGATCGGTAAGTTGAGGGTTGCAGGAAGACCTTTGCTCGCTTCTGTAATATAGTGCTAATTCCATAGCTACGCATGGAAATGACGTTACATTAACTTTGATGTTGATTGCTTCCGGACAGATTGGAGGAACCTACGCAAAGCCGGTCATATTACCGCCAGAGGTTGCTATCGGTGCACTTGGGAAGATCCAGGTGTGTAAAGTTTCACGCTAAAACTCCAATTTACATACAATTCGGCTTATGTAGTTTCTGAGATTAGGATTAGTACATATCAAAGCATAATACGTTGGAAAACTTTGCGACGTATCCATCAATAGCAATAACGTAATGTAGTATTCAATACTGGCGTACTAGTTTGCTACGTCCTTAGGTATGCACTTTTCATACTAGTATTATAACGTATTTTTGTACTTTGTTGACATTTGAAAAAGTGGGATTTGCCGTTGGATTCGTTCAAAAATGTTTTGTAACAACTTTTTTTTTAAATGTTCTTGTTTTTATACACTGTTTGTCTACTATGGAAGCTTGTTTCCACCAAAAAAATAAAAAAATCAAAGATTATTGTGAGGTTTTGTCGCACAATAAATTCTGACTTTTTTTCTCGCAATTCTGACTTTTTCTCTCAGAATTGCGAGATATTAACTTGCAATTGCGAGATTTTGCAAGGTAATATCTCGAAATCCTGACGACTTTTCTCAGAACAGTCGCAAGTCATAAAGTCCAATTTCTGAGAAAAAGTGAGAGAAAAAGTTGCATCTACCTTTTAAAAAAATGATTCTTCAATGGCGCAAACAAATTTCCATAGTCTATGGCTCTGTTCCAAAACAAGCGAGTTCCTTAGGTAGGCAACATAAGTAGATGTTGCCATCTAAGATAAACATCATTTTTGGCCAAGATCTTTGGCAGAATCACATGTATGCTTGGCCAATCCCTTAAACCACTGTGATAAAGTCAGTGGCCGACAAAGCCAATATAATGAATTTATTCACTCGGTCAATCTAGTTGATTTTACAAAAATATGTATGTGCGTTTTGCATTTTAAGGCTTACTACAGTATTGCTCAGTTAGCTTAGCAACATGCTAACATTAAATTGTGAACAGGTCCATTTGTATGACCCACATACATACATGCATATATATATATAGAGAGAGAGAGAGAGCACACGTTTATATGCTTGCCTAAGTAGGCACCAAGGCAGCACACTAGGTTTAAGAACGGAGCCTGATTTTAAAGTAACGTTATTTTTTTCGTTCTCCTCAGGTGCTGCCCCGGTTTAACCACAAGGACGAGGTAGTGAAAGCACACATCATGAACGTGAGCTGGTCCGCCGACCACCGAATCATCGACGGAGCCACCATGTGTCGTTTCTCCAACATGTGGAGATCGTACCTGGAAAACCCCGCCACCATGGTCCTGGATCTAAAATAGAAAGCACATTTTTTCCCAAGCGCATCTAGACATATGACTCCGTATCCCGACACTAAAGGTTTTTTCGTTACTGGGGCACTGAGCTATTTGAGCCATTGGTCGCTATCATGACTGTTGCACATAAAGAACATTTCAACAACGTCATGAAGCTCATAGCTAACTGGTGTTTTGTTGTTTTTCTTGTGATTCTCTCCTCTTGTTGCCTTACTGACTTAAGATGTTACATCTACCAGAACGTATTGTTGAATGTTAGAGAATATGAACTTAATGTAGCAATATGAAAACTCACCCATGATCTTTTTTTGTAAATGAACTTTCTATATACTGTAAAGCCTCCAATGGTGTTGCACAGGGGTTTTTAATATCAGCGATAACAGTAGTGATTATTTGTTAGTGGGTAACATCTCTAAAAATGAATAATCTCATGAAAATGTCACCTCAAAATCAAAAGAAATTACATTTCTAGAATTATTATTGTCATTTTAAAATATTGCTGTTCCTAAAAATGGACTTTTCTTGAAGCAAAATATAATTTCTTGTCTAGGACATGTTCTTGATTCACGTTTTTTTCACTGCTGCTTTTCTTTCCAGTCATTGTTTTTAAAGGACAATGGAAGTATATGTGATTCAGACTATAGCTGTGGGGAATCTGTACTGATACGTCCTCTCATCTTCTCTGGTGTGACGATTCTTGTTGGAGCATAATGTTCTGCCACTCACGAATAATGGGAGTTTCCTTGAGAGATCCTTGTGAAAGTGTGTGAAAGTGTTTTAATAAATTATACGTTTGAGAAACTTTATATCCCCTCAGTATTTTATTATTCCATCTCATACATGGTGAACTCCAGGAGCCAGAATGAGCACAGCAAGTAAATCTTGTAGGATTTATGATCGTTAGACAAGTCAAACAGTGTATATCAGTAGGGGGCGGAGCCTGTCTCTCATTCTCAGCTCACAGTTTAAAGCCCAACACAAACTAAATAGAGTTTTAAGCTGAGCATCTGTTACTGAAGGAACATGCAAGTAAGGCTTTTATACATACATGAAAGATTTTCTTAGATATCTTAAACATAAGTTTAATGTAACAAGATTAATTGTATTCTAGGTTTACTATAATACTAAATTAAATGTAACTTACAATTATATTAGTTTTGGTGCAAATTAATTTGTAGAAAAACCTTAATTTAATCTGAATTAATTGATTTTAAGGGATCAATACTAGTAGATACATTAGAAGATAGTGTTAGCAAAATAAGCCCATAAATATTGGAAAAATTGGTATAAAAAATATCAATTTAGCATGTTATTTTTTATTTTAAATTAAAAGAATCTAAAATCATCTGGTATTTATTACCAAAAGCAATCAAATTAATAAAATGTATTATTCTGTAATATGCATGTTTGTTTTTTAAGAAAATAATACTATTATTCAGCAAGGATGCATTAAATTATTTAAAAGTTACAGAAAAGATATAATTTTAGAAAATATTTCTATTTCAAATATATATATATATATAGAGAGAGAGAGAGATTACATTTTAAAATATATTAAAATAGAAAACGGTTATTTAAAATTGTAATAATATTTTCGATCAAATCAATAAAAGCATAAGAAAAAAGATAGAAAGTTGATTTTAACAAATATACTCTGTATATTGTGCACCTTTTCATATGATAAATGACAGTAACAATAGTTTTTATATCCAATTACAAAAGAAAGAGGAGAAACCGTGGAAGGGACCCCAGGAGAAAAGCGAAAGCACCCTCAGAAGGAAAACATCCAAGGAAAACCCTCAATCATCACTGATCCCCATCCAGAGGAGACGCGGCTTAACCTGGACGATGAAGAAGGAGCCGAGAAACCTAAAGTTACCATCAGACAGAGACGAGCAGCTCATCCACTACCAGACCACCCCAGAGAGACGCTTCTCCACTGACCGAGCACGTGAAATAATCAAACGCATTGTTGATGAAAGACTCGAGACTGTGGAGTACAGCTGCGCGTGCGCGGTCATCTCCAGGGAACTGTCTGACTGCATTAAAGCGGCTGTAAAGAAGCTGCTGTATGATCGATATAAGCTGGTCTGCTATGTGGCCATCGGGCAGCTGAAGGACTCGGCGGTGAGCTGCTCCAGTAGAGCCGTCTGGAGTCCCTCTACAGACACATTCACTGAATATATCTTTAAAAACAGATCCTTATTTGCGCTTTGCGTTTTGTTTGCAGTGTATAAAGAGTAGCATAATTATTCAAATGTCACTTGTTGCTGTCAAATCGATTAATCGCATCTAACATATGTGTACACACTCACACACATAGCCTATAGCCTTTTGTATGTGTAGTGTATACAGGTATATAGCCTATATACCTGTATATACAGTGCTATGCATAAGTTTAGACACCCATGCTAAAGTTGACTAAAAAGAGGAATAAAAAATCATCTTTTGGAAATTGAACTTAATGCCTTAATTTAAAAAATTAGGAAAAATCCAACCTTTAAGGACACCAATTTTCTTTGAGAATGAATAATGTATCATAAATAAATAAATGTTCTTCCTTAAAATACAGGGTGCATAAGTTTGGACACCCCTATGTTAAATTCCCATAGAGGCAGGCAGATTTTTATTTTTAAGTATTTTTTTACATTTTTTTTTTAGGATACTATGCATCCTGATAAAGTTCCCCTGGCCTTTGGAATTAAAATAGCCCCACATCATCACATAGCCTTCACCATACCTAGAGATTGGCATGGTTTTATTTCAGTTAGCCTAATAGCTAGTTTGATTTGCAATGAGAGATGATCTTATGGAAAGTACCCCATGCCAAGCTCTAGGTATGGTGAAGGCTATGTGATGATGTGGGGCTATTTTAATTCCAAAGGCCAAGGGAACTTTATCAGGATGCATATTATCCTAAAAAAAAAATTAAAAAAAATACTTAAAAATAAAAATCTGCCTGCCTCTATATGGGAATTTAACATAGGGGTGTCCAAACTTATGCACCCTGTATTTTAAGGAAGAACATTTATTTATTTACGATACATTATTCATTCACAAAGAAAATTGGTGTCCTTAAAGGTTGGATTTTTCCTAATTTTTTAAATTAAGGCATTAAGTTCAATTTCCAAAAGATGATTTTTTATTCCTCTTTTTAGTCAACTTTAGCATGGGTGTCTAAACTTATGCATAGCACTGTATACACTACACATACAAACACAGATATATTTACGAACTTTTATCGTGATAACTCAATCTGACAGCATACAGGTCTATGGCCTATTTCATTACTCCAGTTTTCAGTGTCACATGATCCTTCAGAAATCATTCTAATATGCTTATTTGGTGCTCAAGAAACACTATTGGCAATGTCGAAAACAGCTGTGCTTATATTTTAGTGGAAACCATAGTACTTTTTTTTTTCAGGATTATTTGATAGAAAGTCAAATAGAAAATGTATTTATAGATTTTCTCTTATTGCCTTTACTGTCACTTTTCATCAATTTAATGCATGCTTGCTGAATAATTTCTTGAAAAATGACCCCAAATGTGCATATTAAAGATCAAATAATCTTTTATTCTTTAATTTCATTGATTTTAGTAATATAAGACCAGATGATGTCCAATTATTCTGTTCATTTAAAATAATAATAACATGTTAAATTAAGATTTTTGGAATTAATTCTGCCAGTATTTATGTCTCGCGTTGCTAATACTATCTGCTAATGTTGGCTATCTAATATGTTAAATATATTTAAAAAATGTATAACCATAAAGTAAATAAAATTGTTGTTTGCCATTGTTTTTTTATATATACTTTCTCTGTTAAAAATAGTATAGAAAAGGCACAATTTGTTGTCAAATGCTTGCAAAACAGCGTGTTCTGCTACAACAAATCAGGATGAATATTTCACATTTATGGTGTGTTAACTGCATGATATACTCAGGAAATGAAAATATTTTAACTATAACATTAAAAATGTTCTACTAGCAGCAATCATAATTTGCAAATATATGGCCTAACAATGTTGTTTTGAAACATTCTTAATCAGGTTAATGTCGCTATTCTTGAAAGCAGGTCTGGTGCGGTAAAGTATGTCAAAGCGGACAGCTGCTCTTGTGCCAACTTTAACATGTGACCACACTATTCCCAGTGTTGTCTCCGGTTAAATATAGACACTGACCAGAGTTACGCTTCAAGAGGGAAGACCATGACAATCACAGAGGGATAATTAATTCAAAATCAATTCTTTCAACACAGATCACACTTATTGGAATTGTCAGAGGACTTATTCTATTGATGCAGCATTGGGAACTAAACTTCTGCATATCAAATGGGCGCTAACTTGGTACAAACATGGTATATGGGAGCTGGAAGGACAATATGACCCAATGAGAGTGGTAAGCACTACACTTTAGTTTCTCAAAGTTGCTTTATTGTCAGTCACAGCTTATGATATCCACCGTACTTATTCAAATGTGTCCTATCAAAAAGCATACACTTTTTCTGGCCAGTAAAATGGCTTATCTACTGCCTTAGGCTAGCAAAATCTGTGTATGAAGTGATATTTGGGGCTCTGTATCATCATGACGGGGCTCACAGTGTGCTGTGGGACAGTGAACTCCATCAAGTCTCTGTGGGAAACCCGGATAAAGAAAAGCAAAGATGAACTGAAGAAGGAGATCGAACAGAGAGACAGGAGAGCAGTGGGTAGGTACGTGCACTACTGTCAAGTATCCCATGGGAATCATAATGGTTCTTAGTAGGTCATGACCTAAAAAAGGGTCGCAGGTCTCTAAATACAAATAATAACCATAAAATCATGAATAGTTAGGATAACAAAATACTTTTAATCATCAAAGGTCAAGTGTACAATCGAACTCTATGGTTCTCCTGTTACTTGGTAGAAGCTAGTCAAATTAGGCCGATGGCAAGTTGACAACATGACATGACCTTATTCTCAAAGACCATGAGCTATATGCAAGGTAAAAGATATATACATTAAATGTGATTTTCGGGTTTAGCACTGCGTTGGGTCGATGTCGACACTATGTCCAATGTAAAATCTGGGTCCTGAAGCAAAAACAGTTGAGAACCACTTCACAGTCTGTGCTTTTGTCTATCCCAAAACTGCAATTAACATTGAATTAGTATAAAGAACGTTTTTTAATAGTTTAAAATCTTTGGCATAGGTTAACAGGTGCCTGGGAGGATCGTATCACTTTGGCCAAGCTAAAGGAAAAAGTTGTGACTGAGGAAGGACGTGTCATCCTTCGGATTGAAAAGGAGGAGTGGAAGGTAAGGCTCTTTGTGATTTGTTCTTTGTGAGTTTGAGCTCACTATCATTTTAGAAGTCAGTAAACAATGCTGTTATCAAGAGTGATGGGTGATTTAAGGCATATAAATCATATAATGGGTGATTTAATATAGGACTTGTCCCAAAGGGGCGGACAAAGGACTTGTGCTCCTGAGGCTTACACTCGCAGGGGTGTCATATCCTGCTCCTGGACGGTCACATTACTGCAGTGCAGAGGTTGCCTTCAATCTGCTTAGAGGTTTCTAGTAATCCTGAAGACACTGAATAGTTGGTTCAGGTGTTTAAGGTTGGAGCTGCCAGTAGTGGACTGCAAGGTCTAAGGGTGCGGTTTGGAACAGGACTTTGGGAAACGGTGCCAAATCCTGCTTCTGGAGGGCCAAGCTCCTGCAGAGATTAGCTTCAACCTGCCATCAACATATATTCACATGTTGACTACATGATGTCTCCACTACACAAAGAGAGCATTTCGTGTTTTTGTGTCAATTATAGCAAAACATAAAAATATCGAAATGCTGCCATTTGCTTTAAAAACAGCGGACGAAAAGCAAATGTTATAGTTGATGTCTAATGTTAAAGTTTATTACATTTGATATAAGGTATCTCAACGCTATGCTCATTAGAAGCAGGACTTGCCGCCATCGTAGACGTGACATCAAATGACTCGCCTCGCTGATGTCAGGGTTGATCGATCTGCCCTGAGATCACAGGTCGAATGTCCTACTTCGAGTGGCCTTACAAGACGTTATTTCCAAATATGAAGTGGGAAAAATCTAAATTCCAAGCTGTCTGGAATGCAGCATAAACTCTACAGGATAATGGCTCTCAAGGAGCAGGACTTAGGGCAAAGATTCTGAAAGAGTTAATAATTTGAAATGGTTAAGGACAATACTACTGCCCAGATATTTGCAGATAAATAACATCTTCAGTTAAACAAAAAATGGATTGATTGTTTGGTTCCCACTCTTGAAACCTTGACCATTTCTGTAGACTCTTCCTCCAGCTCTGGTCCAACTCTCCCAGATTCAAGAATGGCAGTTACACCGAACAGGACTTCAAAGAATTCCACGGTTCATCTCGAGCTTTGAGAGTCTCATAGTCTTGGACTTATCTCGTAATTCAGTCACGGAGATTCCCAGAGAAATTGGTCAGTAAAAAAATAGGTGGAATCTGAACTTTGATGAATTTCTTTAGTTAAAGTAACTCTCAGATATGCTCTTATAACCAACAGGCAAACTAACTCGGTTAAGAGAGTTGTTGTTGAGCTATAACAGAGTGAGCTACGTACCAGAAGAAATTGGTTGTTGTGAAAATCTGGAGAGACTGGAACTTTCAATGAATAGAGATCTGGATGAGCTGCCCACCCAGGTATTAATATCACTGAATGCCTATATATACACCACATATTTTGTCTATATATCCCTAAATAAACCCATCACCTGTTTTTACTTTAATCTGAATTTCTTTAGCTTAGCAATCTTAAGAAGCTGTCTCACTTGGACCTCTCCATGAACCACTTTACCACCATTCCAGATTGCGTGGTCAACCTTCCTTCTCTTGAGTGGCTAGACATGGGCAGCAACATTTTGGAGAATTTGCCAGACGATATTCACAGGTAAAATACTATTTGGTCCATCAATGACTAATAAAACCAAGACTTTGTAATGGATCTGATGACCTTTATGTCACGTTTTAATTCTAGAATGGAGAAACTTCACACCCTGTGGCTCCCGAGAAATGAACTAGAGTACCTGCCAGACAACATCTGTCGCATGCAAAGCCTGGACACACTAGTTCTGAGCAAAAATAAACTACGAGACATTCCTCGGCTTATGGAGGGCATGAGTAACCTCAGGTAAGCGCAAATATTTTGCTTAATTGGTAGAACGTTATTAGAAACCAATAAAAAGCTTCACAAAAGCAAAACAGTGATTCCATAGGAACGACTAAAGCCCTGAACACATATCACGCAAATATGTCAATGCAAATTCTTTGAGGACTGAATTGTAACGCATTGGCGATGCATATTTACAAATTGTAAATATGTAAATATTGTAAATATTGATGCGTGTCTGCATATTTACAAATTATTACGAACAATAAAATGCTCATTCTGCAGGTTTGTGAATTTCCGAGACAATCCTTTGACGTATGATGTGACCCTTCCTGATTTAAAAGAGGATGTAGACGAGGAAGAGAATGACAGGGAGATGTTTGGTCGCGAGTTCATGCACTGCTACATCCAAGAAGCCCGTAAAAGAGGTTATGCCATACTCAATATGTATTGTGTGCAAAACGTGTAGCAGAACTTTATTATAAAATATTACATAAATAAAACAGAACTGGAGTTAAAGCCTTTAGAGCCTCTTAATGACCAACTTTTGCATTACATGTCTATTGCAGGATCGCAAACTTTCAAGTCACTGCTAAATGTGACGCTGGACGGCGTATCAGAGACAGCATCATCTTTGTGACTTGCATGCTGGCTTCTGTCTGCTCATCTGCCTTTTGGACTGATCTTCCGGTCCATCATGTCAAGTATTGTCCCCCCAAGTCCTGTGAAGAGCGCTTCTTTCTTTTAAATGTTTTGTTGCCTGTAATTTGTTGGAGTTGCTTCTTCCTGCTAGTATGTCATAAGTAATGTTTGTGGATGAACTAAAATAAAAAAATCCATAAACATTGATAAAATAAAATGAAGCATTTGTTTCCTGCACTTGTGCTTGTTTGTCTTAAGACAGCTGTTTAGATTCATCTCTGTTCTGATTGGCTGTGGGAATGGCAGTTAGTAACACATTCTCCAGTGACACATCTCTGCTTGTGTAGTATCTCAGACTGGTTTTAAAGCCTTTTTGCTGGAGGTAATGCACTCTTCCGTGGTCAATCAGGTGTTTACAAAGCCGCCCGATCTGTTCCCGATCTTCAACTGACATCAAACTGCAAGAAAGAACGTTTACAAATGAAATCAAGAGCTTAACATAATACTTATTGGTCGATCAGCAGAAAACTCACCCGTTAAGAGTATCTGGCACAGCTTCCTCGCTCATCTCATGTTCTTCCTCTTCGCCTGTTTTTTCTGTTATCTTGGAGCTGAATTTTCTCATCCCGCAAGTGGCCCAGCTCGACATGCGCTGGAAAGCAGCAAACTCTTCTGGTCCAAGACCTTTCTGCCTGAAGAACTCTTTTCCCACGTAGTGTCTCCAGTCGCAACGGTGGTGGCAACAAAGAGCAATGGCCAGTCCTGACACTATGAGCTCTTCACCAGTTTCCCTGCCTTCGGTTGAGGGAACCGGCTTCATATCATCACCAGCACCCTCCGTGTGATTAAGTTTTACACGCTTGGTCGGAGGGTCATCGTCTTTGTCAATGCAGTTGTGCTCAAATAAACACCGAAGGGCCAGATCTGTGGAGATAAGTTGATACTAAATCAATCTTGCAGGACTGATCCCATGATAATATTTATGAAGTTTATTGAATTCTAGTCTACCAGTTGCTGCACCACAGAGGTGCTTCCCAACACCAATAACAGGAAGTCGCTTTTCTCTCAGGAGAGGAACTTTCCCTGAAATTAAATATTATTTATGAGAAGATCAAAGAAAATCTCAGAGATATGTATATTATAATATATTAACACCATAAGGAACTGTTTGAGAAGCTCACTCACGTAAATCAAGGTGCTGAATATCAACTTGAAGCCTATCAAAAGTCGAGTCTGCATTTTTGTGCTTGCCATCTACCTTTAAAACACATCAAATTCAAATGTAACCTCACTTTTGAGCAGAAAGAACAATATTTTTCTGTATTTGAGGAAAGAATAGCTTCATGCAAAAGACACCACACCTTAAAGCGAGTACTGGACCTTTCCACAAGTAAAAAATGGACATTTTCAACTGCTTTAAGAGCAATGTGAATCCAATGGGACAGTTTTCCCTTCCCTGCCCCAAACTCTATGTAGCATCTGTTTGGGCTGAGCAGTTCCAAAACCTCCATGTTTCCAAGAATAGAGGCCTGTGAAATTAGATATGAATATGAACACTGCTTGAAAATAAAGACCATTTATACAGAGCAACTTGGGCAAGGATGGGCAACTTCGGTCCTGGACGGGCCACTGTCCATAAATCACCCCTTTTTTTATGCTCTTCCCTCCATCTCGTTCACTCGGATGTACGTCACTGCCTACATTGCAAAAGTGCCCACTACTGTCTAAACCCTTGCAATGCGATCACTTTGATCACTTTGAATCCGAGTAGACTTGCTCCCTCTGTCAAAATCGAGGCCCTCCAGGACTGACGTTGCCCACTATTGATATAGAGTATGTATAGTTTGTCAGTTCTGGAATGCTTTACCTGTTGCTTGAGGTGTTTAAAAGCAGAATCTCCATTCTTTGGGTCATTTAGAGGCTCATATAGAGCAGAATGTGAGAGTGTTTTTTCCACGAGTTTGGTATTTAGACCTAAGGAAACCAGTTTAGAATCCCTTTACATTAAACTCTCCAACATCAAAGCCACCAATTCTTATTTTCCATATTTGTTCATAATGTATTTTGGTATCTAATTAATGCGTAACATAAACAGATTTAGTAGTCATGTGATAAAACCTAAATGACCGCTGCATACCTTGTAATGCAGTTTTGAGTTTCACTATCAACTCATCCAGTTCCTCTTTGGATCGATCAGCAATGGATATCTGCATTAACATATCATTATTAAGCCCATATCTTCTTTAAAGCCATGTAATTTATGCTCAAATAGGCAGTATGATCACCTCTTCTATGGATTCATCTTCATTTTCACACCCAGCATTGATGTCCTTCACATAATAAATCTAATATATATCAAACATAGCAATCATTAGCACAAGAACTGTGAAATCCAAGAAAAATTAAGAAAAATAACATATTGAGAGATAAGGGTTGGTGGAATTATTCATACGTACAGGTTTTGGTTTCTCCTTGGAGTTACATTTCTTCAGGTGTTTAGCCAAATTATCTTCAAATACAGTGCTGCTTAAAACAGGAGAGATGGTTTTTGAACATAATATAAAAGTTCTACACATCTACCATTGTCCGGGATATGGGACAAAACTCTGCCTGCTTGTCAATATTCATATTAAATATTTGTATTTAATTTCGAACTGGCTGTAATACTTCTGTATGCATAAATCTGAAGCTCTGGAATGATTTCTTTGATTCAGTTTGGACTGAACTATACTTAACGTTTATGTTTCTAACCACAGGAACCTCTCCAAACTTTTTAGAAGAGTTAAAGTCTTACTGTTTGGGGTCCAAAGGACAGGGGATTCGTTTTTTCTCGCTCTCTTCGCCCTATATGAAAATGACATCAAAGTTTATGCGAACAGTTACTTATTTGATCAACTAGTTTTAATGGGGGCAAGGTAAGAAGAAGCGCATCCATTCAGAGCAGGATCACATGGACATTATAACGTACAGCATTTGCATGTTCCCCGCAGAAGGTTTTCCCACTCCCAACAATCATCTTGCAGTATCGTTTCTTTTTTACTACATAAAAAGCACATCGTCCAGGTAAAGGCGCTGACACGCCGTCCGCTGTGGAGCCCTCCATAGTATACTGATGACTACTAACTTCCGCAAGACATTTTAAAATAAGAGACATGAACGACAGAGATGAGGAATAAACGTATAAAATGTATGTGTCTGAAATTTAATTTAATTTAATGATTCGTATATTTATTACATTGTTGTTGTTGTTTTTATCATTATTATTAGTTGTAGTAGTTGAAGACTTTTATTAAATCTGTTTACTGTTTTTATCGAAACCGGAAGTGCATCGTCATCATGTGTGTTGTCAGTCAGCTGTTCATTCATATACTGCTGATACTGCCGTGTGATGTTAGTGTGTGTTTGCGTTCATTTCGCGAGCGTCGGCACGCGCACATTCTGCGTGTAGTTGCACAACAGACTGTAAGATGTTTGTTGAAGATGCTTGTAAAGAACTTTGCACTATTAGGAAAGAACCACATGTGTGAGTTACACAAACAGGAAGCGTGCATCACATGCTTTGTCAAATCTATCAATGATGAAGCACAATTCATGAAAGTCTTTTTTTAAATGTAACGTTATTTATTTTTTATTCCGGAGTGACTCTGGATTAGGGATGTTAGCGTGTCTCGAACCTCAAGTCATGCGTTAACTTTCAAAAACAGGCAAGTCTCCTTTATATCTATTTTTTAAGGAAGATATTTGCACATATGTAAATATATTTATAATAAAATTCTTATAAGTTACATTTGAAATGTTTAGAAAGTGGTTGACTTATCAAAGAATGTTGGTTAATATATATATAATATGTTTCTGCTTTGCATCTCCTACTATTTTTGACCGTAGCTCATGGCCAAATTCTCACCTAATTCTTGAAGTCAAGTGATAACCCACATCCTGCTGACAAGTCTATAAAAACGGGTTTTAAGGCTTTTTAAAATGGTTGCCTAGTCGTTTTAAGTCGTTTTAAGTTTAGTTTGGCTCGTAAATATACTACATGTTTCCTTTAGGCTACTGACCTACATTAGTCTTCTGAACACAAAGAAAGCTTTATGATTTACCAAACGCTTATCGCGTTAAAAGTGGCGTTGTTAATCTGCATACCAAGACATTTTTCTTAGCTGGTTCACTGGCTGTTGTACGTCGACGTCTGAACCCTGGAAAGCCTGATTTATGGATTAGTATGACAAATCTATCTATTTTTTTGATAGTTTATTGATAAAAAAAAAAATACATTTGCATATGTTTCCCGCGCTTCATATAGGATGATATAGATAGAAGAATATGATGCTCATACTTAGGCTATGAAAGCTTGTTTCCGCCACTGAATAAAAATAAAATTAAGTTAAAAAAGGCAACTGACATTTTATCCCACAATTCAGACTTTTTTCCCCTCAAATTGAGAGTTTTCATCACACAGTTTTCACTTTCTCGCTAGACACCTGACAGGACCTGAACTATGGAAGCTGTATATTAAATGTGCTTTATAAATAATCCTAACTTGCATACTTGAATATAAAAGTAATTTTTCACGCTATCTTCTAATAATGTGTGTAGTTTTTATTGTGGGTGCAAAAATGGGTAACACTTTATTCTACAGTGTCATAGTTACACATGTTACTGAAATAATAACTATAAATGATGCATAATTACGTGCAACTAACCCTAAACCAAACCCTCATCCTAACCCTAACCCTAAAGTAAGTACATGTAGTTAATTATTATTACTCAGTACTTAAATGTATAATTACTCTGTAACCCAAAAACATATAATGCAATGCAATACAATGATGACTGAGAGATAATCAAATAAACATTCCTCAAAAGCCTGAACTTCACGTCGACTCTATTTTTAATGAAAATTCCTGCGTGTTGAAGCGGCGTCATGTGCTTGTTATCTTTTTCCTCCAAACTAAACAAGGAAATCATTTAAAAGAATTTGCCCTCATAATTGTCGATCAACGCAAAGAAAAATGACAATGGATTTCACAACATCTTGAAGCATCGAATGACTTTCTGATTGTTGGTGTTCCAGATAAAATTCCTCACAGGCCTGCTCTTCTTCACACTTACTGGCTCAGGTTTATGATTTGTAATGTTGTTGTTTTTTTGGTAAGGCCATGGAGGAGCTGGACCCGGAGGAGCAGTTCCTCAGGGATGCCAGGAACGGGAACCTAGAAGGTATTCAGAGGCTATTGATGTCCAAGATAAAGGAGGAGGCCAAGATCGACATCAACTGCAAGGGTAGGACACGTCATTTGACCGTTCATATCTCTCTAGATATTTCTGAGCACTTCTAATGGCTTTGCTTTGTGTCAGGCAAGAGCAAAGCAAATCATGGGTGGACTCCTCTTCATCTGGCCAGTTACTTTGGACATAAGGATGTTGTTGAGGCATTACTGAAGGTATCGATCATCTCAGGCTTTTGATATAACACACATTATGTGTATGTGTATTATGAGAAGAATGGCTTTGCGGGAGTTTCTGATTTGAGCTCATCTGTGTTTCCTACAGGCTGGAGCAGATGCCAACTTGCCAAATAATGTCGGAGACACGGCCCTCCATAAAGCAGCATTCACAGGGAGGAAAGTACGTATACTTCTATAATATATCATAATGCACTGAGAATATGGATATAAGCTAGAGCTAAGAGTGATAATCGGTTATTTGATAGATAGAAATATAGAAAGAAAGAAAATAACACCCAATTGGAATTCAAAGGTAAAGTAATTTATTTAGTGTATGTTTCTGGATAATTATAAACATTTTACTGTCTTTTATATATATATATATAATATTTTTTTTAAATTTTTTTTTATATGTGTAGCTTAACAATTAGACTGCCCAAAACAAAGATAGTAATACATTTGCATCCTTTCAGATCACAAAACAACTTGGCATAAATGAACTAATGAAATAAACAACAACAGTATTTAAAAAAAAATATTGTTAATTATTATACATTTTATAATTAGTTAATAATAATAATTGTATTAATATGTATTAATAATATTACAATTGATTAATATGCAGTTAGTGATATTCTAATTATTAATATTTATAGTAATTAATTAATAATAATTAAGTTTTTATTGACTTAACAAAACAAATTGGCATAAATATGACAACAATGGTAATAATAGTGATTATTAATAAAATAATGTATTATTATATGTTTTTATTGTTATACATGTTCTTATTACAATAATATAAATGTTAATGTTATTAATGTCTTTTATTATTATTATTATGCAATTAGTTGTATTCTAATTATTAATTAACTACTAATAATGAATATTATGTTTTTATTGACTTATTTAATTATTAATAATATTATAATGTATTATTAATATTATTATGCAATTAGTAATATTATAATTATTAAGAAAATACTCATAATAAGCACCATATTTTTGTTGACTTATTGACAAAACCACTTGGCATAAACATGACATAACAACAATGTTATTGTTAATAATTATTAAATGTTATTTAAATTATTTAATTATTTAATAATTATAAATTATTTAATTATTAAATATAAATGTTACTGTTATTCATTGTTTATTATTATTATGCAATTCGTTGTATTTTAATTATTAATAAAATGCTAATAATTAATATTATGTTTTTATTGACTTATTTAATTATTAATAATATTATAATGTATTATTAATATTATTATGCCATTAGTAATATTATAATTATTAATAAAATACGAATTATTAATATGATGTTTTATTTATATTTTTATATTATTTATATTTATTAATTATTAATAAAATATTCATAATCAATATTATGTTTTATTTATAATTTATTAATAATATTATTTTATTATTATGCAATTAGAAATATAATTATTAATAAAATACTCATAATCAATATTTTTAAAGTTTTATTTTAAATATATATATTTTTTTTTAAATATTAAATATTTTTAAATCAATAAAGTTTTATTGACATTTATTGTCAAAATAACTAAATATGACAACAACGATTGTAATAATAATTATTATTATAAAAACAAATAAAACAAATAATTATTATTATTATTATACATTCTATAATTACAATGATGATGATAATAATGATAATAATAATAATGACATTACTATTACCATCATATAATTAGTAATATGTTAATTGTTAATAAAATGTTCATAATTAATTAGATGTTTTTAACCGACATAACTATTTACCTGAATGCTGAATACAGATTGTCTGCAGAACGCCGAACACTGCTTGGACTCTGAATACTAACCGGATGCTGATTTTGCTGTTTAGGAGGTTGTAATGTTGCTCCTTCAGTATGACGCTTGTCCTTCTGTCATCAATGGGACGGCGCAGATACCTAAAGATGTTACCCAGAGCTCTGAGATCAAAAGCATGTTGGAGGGTAAGCATGCTGGAATTGCATGAAAACGTCCCTCTACTAAATGTCTTGAAGGTGCTTTGGATCAAATCTTACTTTTGTCGCTAGATTATAACTGATACTTTTTTACCAACTAGCTGCGGAGAGGACCGAAGAGAGGAAACTAGAGGAGCAGCTGCTGGAGGCGGCGCGGGAAGGAACCATATCTACCCTCGCTAGACTGGTAACGTTTGCCTAACCATTTTAAAGACGTCTACATGTAACATTGTTTAAACGTTGATGATAACTCTCTTGTTACTCGCACAGCTAAACATGAAGAAACCCCCGGACATAAACTGCACGGACCTGCTGGGAAACACGCCGCTGCACTGCGCCGCTTACAGGGGTCAGAAACAGTGTGCCATCAAACTCCTGCAGCACAAGGCCAACCCTAACGTCAAGAACAAAAATGGTACCCAGCGCCAACTTATTGTTGCATCATTTTTTAACGCATTCAAAGCTGTTATGTTGAAAGTCCAAATTTTTACTCTATCAATTCAGTACGTCTACAAATTTATATGAATCATTAAATATATGTATTTTATAAGGGTATATTATGTTTATCTTTGCATATTTGTTTTCAGATCAGACTGTTTTTGACTTGGCTAATGATGCGGAAATGAAGCAGATCATTACAGGAAATGTTTTGAAAGTAGGTTCATTTAACTGAACACTTCTGATGTAAGAGTGTTACAAAAGTATGCAATATTTTTGTAATAACTTGTGCGGCTTGTTTCAAAAAATACCTTGTCCATCACCATATATCATAATATTTAGCATCATTTACACTCATTTACATTGAGTGAAATCATGTTGTGAATTTGGTTTCGTTTGATCCCACAGGGCATGACGCGGCATGTTAAAACATTTGAGGGGCCTCTTTGGAAGGTATGCTTTATCAACCTATAGTATATATTAGGGCTGTCAAACGATTAATCGCGATTAATCGCATTCAAAATAAAAGTTTGTGTTTACATAATATATGTGTGTGTACGGTGTATAATTATTTTCTATATATAAATACACACACATGCATGTATATATTTAAGAAATATTTGCATGTATATACTGTGTATATATATTTATATTATATATAATTTATATTATATATAAATATTTTAGATATAAATAACACATTTTTCTTAAATATATATGCATGTGTGTGTATTTATGTATAGAAAATAATTATACTCCATACACACACACATATTATGTAAACACAAACTTTTATTTTGGATGCGATTAATCGCGATTAATCGTTTGACAGCCCTAGTATATATATAATTCTTTCTATATTTATTATTCATTCTTTTTGCATTGTTTATTCTGTATTATTTACTCTTTCTGTATTTGCTTATTTATTTTTTCTTATTTATATGTTTGTTTATATATATTTGTTTATTTTTTTCTGTTATTATTTATTCTTTATGTATTCATTTATTATTTATTTATTCTTTCTGCCCTTTCTGTTATTATTCATTTATTGTTTATTCCGTATTTTTTATTTATTTATTTTTTCATATTTATTTTTATTTTTTTCTGTTATTATTTATTCTTTATGTATTTTATTCTGTTATTATTCATTTATTATTTTTATTTATTTATTTTCCTCATATTTATGTACTTATTTTTATTATATATTTTATTACTTTGTGTTTTTCTTGAATTCATTTTATTGTTTATTTGATTTATTGTTGCAGAGCTCTAGATTCTTTGGCTGGCGCTCCTACTGGGTAGTTCTTCAAGATGGAGTCTTGTCATGGTACCCTAAACAGTGAGTATCTGCCTCTATTTCCAAAATGTAATGCTATTTTAATAGAAATTTTCATATATAATACAATTGAATTAAAGACGTATTTTAAGTTGCAGAAAAAAATATTTGAAAACTGTAATTTTTAATCCTTTTTTTAACTCATCAAGGTCAGATGTAGATTCAAACGCACGTCGGCAAGTTTGCAAACCGCTAACACAAGCACAGTGCATGGTAGGATTGATTTTATGATTTATCATAAGATGCTGATTCATGTTTAATGAGGTTTTGAATGACTCCTTTTCTTTGCATCTTTCAGATTAAAGCGAAAGATAACTGCTATTTCACTGTCAAATACTTTGATGACAGCGTTCACCATTTCAAAGTGTCACAGAAGGACAACCCTGAAGACACCAGAAAAGTGAGATTCCTTTCTGCTCCTTTGTTTAATCTAGAGCGGAGAGCGTTGTGTGAGTTTGTGTGAATGTGTTTTATTTCTCAGAGGTGGCTGGAGGCCATAGAGGAACATTCAGCTTTTAGCACACATTACTGCTCACAGGACCCGGACAGTGAGGAAGAGGAAGACGACGTTGTGTCTGTAAATGAGCTTTCTGACTCACTTCAGGTGAGAAATGTCCTCTGCATATTGTACATACCTAACAATCACATCAGCTGATAAAATGCACATGACTGCCCTTTCTTCCTCTTCTACGAGGACGTGTGGCTGTTCTGAAACCTTCATCATATGACAACCTTATCTAGAAACTGTAAAAGGTTATGAAATATGACAAAGATGACTGGGGCAGGGAAAACAATATATACGTGTGTGTGTATATATACAGTGTATATATATATATATATATATATATATATATATATATATATATATATATATATACAGTGTGTGTATATATATATATATATATATATATATACTTTTATATATTTTATATATATATATATATATATATATATATAAAATTCTTTCTATATTTATTCTTTATGTATTCATTTATTATTTATTTTTATTTATTTATTCTTTCAGTTATTCTGTTATTATTCATTTATTCATTTTCGTATTTATTTATTTATTTCTATTTATTTATTCATACTAATACATTTAAATGAATAAAATAAAGTAAAAATAAATTAAAAGTTTAAATTATTCAGTTTATTTGGTTTTATTTGGACTATATTGAACTATAAATAGATATGATCTCATGCTCATATATTTCTACAGTACCACGAACATTTATTCTGACTTCCCTTTTTCACTCTAACCACAGGAAGTGGTAAAGTTGACCCATACCTTTTCTTACAGTCGTAACCTTTATCTTCCTTAATATCCTTTTTCTAACAATTCGTTTTGTTGTCTTGTTCCTCTTTTGTGTGGCAGCGGGCCGAGTCGTGCCATCAGAGACTGGAGACTGAGCTGTTGGTCCTCCTGTCCATGGTGAAAGAGGATGACCTGGTGGAACGTAAGAGCTTAAATCATCTGCTGCATTTGATTGGCCTCGACCGCATGTGTAGATCTGTATTTTTAAAGCCACAGTGCTTCTTTATATCCTTGCAGGATTGCCTGTGACAGTCGTTCAGAAGCTGAAGGAGGTCTGCGAAGCCTCCAGTGAAACCTGCTCCTCACTGCACCAGTGCCTGGGGCTTTTTTCCAGACAGGAAGGAGTATGTATCTACTTTGTGATTAGTGATTATAACAGTCTTCATATTAGCCATGAAATAGGTTGAAATAATGTGAACAGATGACTTCAACAGAAGCATATACCATTGATTAACAACCTTGGAGCTCACAACAGCTCTATCTTTAAATGTTTATAAATCACCATCGAAAATTTTTCAAAAAAAAAAAAGAAAAAAAAAGAAGCAGGTATATACATATATATATATATATATATATATATATATATATATATATATATATATATATATATATATATATATATATATATATATATATATATATATATATATATATATATATATATATATATATATATATGAAGAGTTCAGATGCAGAAGCCTCTAAGTGCCATCTGAAATTTTCTTCTAGAATGATCATTTTTATCAAGCTCGTTTATTTAAGTTCAGTTATTTCACTTAAATGGCAATTAATAGGTAATTTTCATTGCCATTTAAGTGAAATTACTGAACTTAAATATACAAGCTTCATAAAAATGATCATTCTAGAAGAAAATTTCAAATGGCACTTAGAGGCTTTTGCATCTGAACTCTTCACATATATATATATAAGTGCATGCTAAAAACTGAGCCACGGCATAGTGGTATTTTCGTGATTCTTTTGAGCCTTGGTGCTCACTAGTTCAAATTCGGTCTCTCTAACAATTTTACGTCCCTATTTACTATATTTGTCAAATAAAGATACTAAAACCCCAAAAATAACATAAAAAAAAAAACTTTTATATATCATACACAAATACATCGAAAATATAAAACATGAGCATGGGTGTATCATGTATTCCATGTATGGGGTACGTTAAGGGTTATTCGTCAAGTCTGTTTTTGGCTGGTCAGACATGTAAAACGCTAAATTATATTCCTGCATAGTGGATTTCTAAGTGTGTGTGTTTGTCCAGGCACGCAGTTCGAAACTGGAGCACGAGGTGGAGAAGAATAAAATCCTGTCAGAGGCTCTGCAGACGCTGGCCACTGAACATCATGAGCTGGAGCAGTCGCTGGTCAAAGGATCGTCGCCCCGCAGCGTCCGCAGTGAAGACGAGTTCTACGACGCTCTGTCTGGTGCGTACGTTTTAATCTTATGCCTAATTTACTTATTACACACTTGTCACACATTTAAATGTTTTTGGATTACTTGTGTTATTTAAGGCGAGACACGGCAGGCAAAAACATCGTTTTTTTTTTTTTTTCACTGGTCAATTTTGGGATATTTGTCTTCAGTAACAGTTCAACTTCAATTCGTCTTCTTTCAGACTTGTGATGAAAAAAAGTCTGAAATACACACTTAGGTCTTTATTTTACTAAACTCTGTTTGCGTCTGTAGATTTCTCATAAATTCAACAAAAGTTGGCGTTGTAAATCCTCCCGCTGCTCCGCGATCGCTGCCTGCACCCTGTCATCATACACACCGTTAGAAAGCTCTCTCTCTCTCCAGTACAGTGCTGTCGGATCCAAATATGGTCATTTCCTTTTTATCAGCAACCAATCCTGAAAGTAAAAGGGGGGATTTAACTCTAAATGCGCAATCTCATTGGCTGATATAAATCTTTAAAGCCCATTTTCTCAAAATGACTTTTCTCTCATACTCCAAGTCCGAAATCTCCACTTCAGTAGCACCTATATGCACCAAACTTTCCAGTCTTGTACCTAGTTATATTATAAAGACATTTACAGAGGGATTTGTAAATATATTATTCCTAGCCTGATTTTTATTCCAAAAAACATAGCAAAAATCATTTTTTTAATGCTATTGACAGTATATTTTGATTTACAGGATAACAAAAGTAGATATCCATAAATCCCTTTGTAATTTTTTTCCCCATCTAATATGTGAACACAATGAAAAAGTAATTTTGAACCTGGCTTTATCCAATACTCAGATTTCGTTTGTTTTTTTTAAAATATATGCAAATTAGCGCATATTTAATTAGAATATGCATAATTTGCATATTTAAACATTAAATTACAGAAAACTTGTAATACATTTTTTTTCTCATCTTGATGTAGGTAATCAACTGGGAAAGTTTCATGGTGATATCTGCTAGTTAAAAATTTTACCGCATTCACCTGTAGTGTCTCGCCTTAAAGTGTATAATATCGGCCATTTATTGCTCACTGGCTATAATATACAATTTTTTTATATTTGCTAATCTGTGCACCCCTAGTGCACTTTTGTGAATAATTTTGCCAAAAATATTTTTTATATTTTGCACATAACGTAGTAGTATGGAGTGACTGGAGAAAAGTTACTATAAATAGCATCCCATATATTTATTTTTTGTATTATTTGAATCGTAAATATGCATGTTTCTGTAACGTTTTCAGGTGTATGTTTTTGCCTCTTTTATTGAATAAAATAGTAGAGTGACAGAAATGTATTAGGAGGAGATGCAGTACAAGGAATGGGATCGTGAAACTGCGCAGACTATATTCAAACCTGCATTTCCCACACGAGCACCAAGGCTCAACGACATCTGCTTTTATGACAATGAGTTTTATACGTTTCTCAAGTTAATAAGTGCATAGATTAAAGATGATTACGTCATGATTCCTACATCCCTTATCACTTAGTTATGTGAAATCCATGATTTACAATATCACTAAAGACCATGAGCCCATTTAATACTTTCAGTCAGCAACTGTTACAGTAACAAGTAAATCTTCAGAATCAGCTTCTTAATCATGAGCCACCTTTCTCAGTGATGTGTCCGGTTATTTCCGGTTCCATTAAATGTCACCTGATCCCCTGCTCAGGTTTCCTCGGAGAGCTTGTTGCTGTCGGCCAGGCATTGTCCCACTGAGCCATGTCTGTTTGTGTTGGGTTGCCACAGATTCGGACACTGAGACCGTGCTGAGCTGTTTTGAGGCGGCCGGCCACTCTTACGAAGACGGAGAGGACTTAAAGTCCGAGCTCTACTGCAGCGTCCCAACTCATCTCGGCGGCAGGATGTCCCAGGAAGACCGTCGTGGAGAGGAAGAGGATGAAGATGAGGTGGCCAGAGTTAATGGAGTGAGGAAACACAGGTAGGAATGCAAAAAAAAAAACTGCAATACCAACACTTTTATGCAAAGTATTTATTGCATAAATGTTTTTTTTTTTTTTTTAAAGTTTAAAGTAACTGGACATTTTATATCAAAACAAACTTATACAATTCATATAAAAATAAATGTGATCTTAGACATAACATTCAGCCCAGTTTGCTTTTTAATCTCACTTTGTTGTTATTTGCCCGGTTTCTTAGACGCAACTTCTCTGTTTTGTTTTGGTTTGTATCTTGTGGTAAATAATTTAGCGAGCCAAGGCCAGAAGAGGCGCTCATAATGAAACAGTAAAAGATTGATGAGGTAGCCGAGTTTAACGCCGTAATTTGAACTTTTAAGGCTCGGCATGTTGACTGATGGCCTGTTGACGGATAGTTGACTGACTTTGCATCTGATCGTTGAGTATTTTTATTGGATGTCTCTGGATGCCTCTATTTTATAATAATGTATTTGGAACATTGTTCTAAATATATATACTCACACACACATTGTTGTAATTGATTTTCTTGTTGTCCATTAAACTTTGATGCATACCCTCTTTTTTAGAGACTTCTCATATTGCTCACAATATTTACTTTTTGCTTTAACAAAAATTAACCACACACTACATATCTTTATTATTACATTTACATTCAGAAGGTACGATATAAAATAGAAGGTTTTGGAGTATCTTGAGCACTCTGAAACTGATCGGGACACTGGCCTTGCTTTGCTGAATAAGATATAAAGCTTTCCGTTACCTGTCTGATAACACCAGTCTAGACGTTTTCTGTCTGCATGACAACAGTAGTTACCATGAAAACAGCTACAGTAACTAGTCCGTTTTTTCATTATTTTAGTGATTTCTAAATGTAAACAGGCATTTTTCAGAAGCTGATAAGGCACAGTTCAGTTCCCTGTTGAATTATTCCACAGGACAAGTTTACCAGCTCCCATGTTCTCCAGAAATGACTTCAGTATCTGGAGCATACTGAGGAAGTGTATCGGGATGGTGAGGATTTTACTATCATGTAACCTTTAAATTTAAGACAATATCTTTTTCATTCAAAACACTCAAATTAAGCAATTAAGTTTTGATTGATTCCATCTCTCCATCTCTCTTTCAGGAGCTGTCTAAGATCACCATGCCGGTTATTTTTAATGAGCCGCTAAGCTTTTTACAAAGGCTAACAGAATATATGGAGCACACGTACCTCATCCATCAGGCCAATGCTTTAGACGACTCTATTGAGAGAATGAAGGTGAAAAAAAAAAAAATATATATATATATACATGACCCTCTATATGTATATGTATATATATATATATATATATATATATATATATATATATATATACATATACATATATACATATATACATGACCCTCTATATGTCTGAAAACACAAGGAAAAACTCTTACAGGCCTAACATGCTAAATAACTTTGAAATATGACTAATGGCCAATTAATCAGCCAACTTTCCATCATCTTTGGCCAATTTTCTAATTTTCTCACATAAAAATTAGTTAACCTTGTACTAAATATCTTGTAAAATAATTAAATAATAAATGTCACTATAAATTCAAATATTTTCATTCATATGCTGTGCTATCATAAAATCTCTTATTGTATTAAAACATAGTATATATACTGGTGATCAAATACATTGCTCTCAAAATTGACAAAAACCCATATAGACCGAGCAATAATTGACTAAATCGCCACTGTTATGAACTACTTTACCCTTTTATTGGCCTGTTTAATGCATCTTAAACAGATATTTCTTGGATTCGAGGTTTTCAAAGTCCCAAATCTTTAATAGCCACCTGGATGAAATCTAGTCTAACCTATAGATTGTCATCTTAGTTAATTAATTAATGTGTTTTCTATCCAGTGTGTGGCAGCGTTTGCAGTATCAGCCGTGGCGTCTCAGTGGGAAAGGACGGGTAAACCCTTCAACCCCCTGCTAGGAGAAACATACGAGCTAGTCAGGTGAGAGATTGAATGTTAGTTTATTAGCATTGACGTTAGCATTGCGGTGCAGTCACATTTACCATTGTTCGGTGTATTTTCGCAGGCCGAATCGGTCATTTCAGTATGAATCCACTCGATCTGGAATTTCTCACAGGGATGAAAGATTTCACAAACAATTCGATGTAAATCCGTCACACTGACCAGCAAAAGTTGTTTGGTTTAAGAGTAACTTCTCTGTGAGCCGTGGTTCATACATTGCTACACTAATGAGAATAGGCAATGGACCCACAAAATTTTGTTAATGTGACCGCACATTTAGCGCAAGCATTTCAAATGTGACTTTTTTTTGTGTGTTAATTTGTTAGCATTCATGTTAGCATTAACATTAGCATTGCAACTGTAACTTTGTGTGTGTGTGTGTGTGAATATCAATATATCAGGGATAATTACCATGTTTTTTCCACAACCTTCAGGGATGATCTTGGTTTCCGGCTGATATCGGAACAAGTGAGCCACCATCCTCCTGTCAGTGCCTTCCATGCCGAGGGATTGCAGAAGGACTTTGTGTTTCATGGCTCCATCTACCCCAAACTGAAGTTCTGGGGCAAAAGCGTGGAGGCCGAACCTAAGGGCATCATCACTCTAGAACTTCCTAAGTAAGCGTGTGCGATAGAGCTTTACTAATATTCACATTGGTTCTCATTTGCTAATAATTGCGTGGACTATTTAGTATTTGTATGCACATGTATTTCCAACCTGATCTCACGGGAAAACGTACAAATTCTACGAGGTGGCTAATTCGTACGAATTCATACGACCTCACTCGTATGAATTAATACGATTTTTACGATTTTTTTGCAAAATCGTACATATTTTATGAATTGCCCAATTCTTATGAATTCATACAAATGACCTACCCCTGACCCCGCCCCTAAACCTACCCATCACGTGGGTTTAGACAAATCGTACAAATTCGTACGAGTGAGGTCTTACGAACTCGTACGAATTAGCCACCTTTTTATCATTCGTACGGATTCGTACGAATTGGTCGTGAGATAGTGTTGGTATTTCAACTTTTTATGAAAAATGTTCACCTAATTCACAACATGTGAACTTGACAGCACATGAAATTGTTCTTAACCTCGTTCCAATAAGCGAGTTCACACCATGGTGGAATTGTATTTTCGAAATTCTGACTTGTAAAAAGTGTTCACGTCTTTGTAGAACTTGTAATTACAACTTGTAAACTGAGAATTTTTCGGAGAGCTCCGACTTGTTCCATGTGACTGCTGTACTACCTGACCACTGCAGATAAATTTTGACATTGATAGTATAGTTTTGCCTTAAAATTTCATAAGTCCAATAAGAACGTCATGAGTTGACGCACAGACACCCATTGATTTATTAACTGTCATTAAACTTGTTACAGGCATAATGAGGCTTACACATGGACGAACCCCACGTGTTGTGTCCACAACATCATCGTGGGACAGCTGTGGATCGAACAGTATGGCAGTATGGAGGTTATCAACCACAGGTATCAACCAGACTCTTCTGTAGATGTACTAGTTCTGGTTTCACTTTACAAACTTTATTAAATGTACTAGTTCTGGTTTCAATGTACAAACTCTATTAATGCTGATCATTTTGACTGATATTTGCCAATAGAACTGGTGAAAAATGCTGCTTGACTTTCAAACCGTGTGGCCTTTTTGGGAAAGAATTGCATAAGGTTGAAGGCTACATCCTGGACAAGAGGTCAGTGGTTTGAGTTTTTAATTTCCATGGTAAATGTTCACGTCATTTTACATTGATTATTTGTTAATTCCACATAGCAAAAAGAAGGTTTTCATCCTTTACGGGAAATGGACGGAGTGCATGTACATAGTCGACCCAGTTCTGTTCGAAACTCAAAAGAAGAATGATAAAAAAGCGTCGGAAGACAAGAAAAGCAGTAAACAGGTGTTTCTGAACGTTTTCATTCAACATTCGTCAAGATACCCATCTATTGTAATAGTGCCATACTAATAAGGCTAAATGTAAGAGATGCACTACATGTTTTATAACTGTTTTCTTGGTGTTTCTCAGCTATCTCAGACATCAGACTCAGAAGAAACACCTCAACCAGGTGGAGATTCACTGGATGTGATCCCAGGAAGTCAGTTGCTCTGGAGAATACCACCTAGACCAGCAAACTCTACCCAGGTCTGTTCCAGAATAGTTGTCGCTCTGAGAAACCTTGTCCTTCCTTTTCTTTAAAAAAAACTATTGAAGTGAATGGGGCCAATTTGTAAATGTTCAAATAATCATGGTTTCAATAGTATAGCCACAAGAAGTGAACAATATGAGTGTTGATGTGATTTTAGACTTAAGAAAATGTGTACTACACTTTTCATTGGAAAATTATATCCAGTTTTAATTATGAGCTTATCTCCGAAAACTAACTTCCTTTCTAAGTGCCTCAATGTAACCTTGATTTTTGCTTCTTTTTCTTTCTTTTTTTCTTTTTTTTTTTTTTTAAAGAAGGGACGAGTCGGAATTAATTTTTGTGGTAATCAGCATTATGCCACAAATGCTGTCATTTGAGCTTTTTTTTCTACATTTGTTTCTGATTATCTTCTAATTTTTTTTATATATTTTGGTTTAATTTGCATATAAAAAGATGTACAACTTCACTACATTCGCAATGCAACTCAATGAGCTGGTCAAAGAGATTGAAACGGTCATCCCAAAATCGGACAGCCGACTGAGGCCGGACATTCGAGCCATGGAGAACGGAGACATCGGTATGCGTTTTCCTGTGTGCATCTTTGTGCCATTGCTGATGATGTGCTTATGATGTCATATTACATATCTGTAGAACTTCTCACAAACCAGCAACATTGAAATATAAAGTTGAACCTCAACTTTCTTTTTTGATCATCCCAGACCTGGCTAGTGAGGAGAAGAAGCGATTGGAGGAGAAACAGAGGGCGGCACGTAAGAATCGCTCTAAGTCGGATGATGAGTGGAAGACGAGGTGCAGAAATATTATATTACAGCTTTGTATTTTCACACAATCATTTTGCTGTTCGCTTTTTCCAAAAGTTACTACAGTTATTGTTAGTACTCAAAAATCATATTCAATAAAAAATGGGATCTCCTTCAAACATTGTTTTTCAGAATCTCATTGTGATGAAATGATTTTCATCATTTTTTGATGAAAGTGTTGGCAAATACTATGTAAAATGTTTTAAAAATAACTGCAAGTGCTATGCACATGTAAACACTGTTTTTTTGTTGTTGTAAAATTAGGGTTTGCTTGTGACTAACTGCATTCACTGTAAAAAAATTGATCAGTTGACAACTTAAAGAAAGTGAGGAAACTCATTCTTCATGCGTAATTAAAAAAAAATCAGTTTTGTGGAATTAAGTTTGCATAACTTAATTTTTTCAATTTACGCATGAAGTTTATTACTTAACAATTTGAAGGCAACAGGTTTCCTCACTTTTTTACATTGTCAACTGATCACTTTTTACAGTGTAACAAATTCTATTATGCACACTAAATTTAGTCATTTATTTTACTTTATTACACCATTTTTCTATCCATAGCTTAACAGTATCTACTTAAGTAACTCATTGATGTTTAACAGCACTCTTAGTCCTGGTTAACTGAACACTGTCCTTTGCATTTAACCCCTTTTTCCCTTTCGTTTCTTTTGGCATTATCATCCATCCTGTGACTGCGGTGAACAGAAACGTCGCCTCGGGCCCCAGGTTTGACGCTTGCTTTGTTGCTCTGTCCTTTTCATTCAACTGCTGCTGTTTCACTCCTGAATCACTCCTGGGATCTTTGTAACTACAGTCTGTAATTATTGCACAATTAGGGTTTTTTATGGTAGAATAACATTTGCAACAATTTTGAACAACACAATTATAATAAAACATTTGTTTTGTGTCTGGGCCATTATGATTTAAAAAAAAAAAATTTAACCTCAAATAGTTAGTTATTGACCAAATTTATACATATAGTAAGTGTCTTCTACAGTTTTTTTTAGATTATCATGTGTAAATGGGACTTCACACCAAAGGAATGAGTGTTGTTTTATGTCCCCTTAGACAATCTATTTTTAATGTGGAATAAGACAATGTAAACAGAGCTCCCTGGCCTTCCACTGCGAGAGCAGGGTGAAACTTTACACCCGGTTTAAGTGTTACAGCCAAATGCTCCACTGAATCTCTTAAATAAAGAAAGAGATTATTGTAATAGGGGGTCAAAGAAACATTTTCTTAAGCATGTTTGGCTGTTGAGTTGACTGACCCCAAGAGACTCAATGTGGCAAAACGGTCTGTTATAATCAACTATCAGTGGTTTTATGTGTTTGCTGATATGAACCTTTTCTCGTTGTCCAAAACAGGTGGTTTCATCAAGGTCCAAATCCACACAATGGCTCTCAGGACTGGCTGTTCTCCAGTGGTTACTGGGACCGTGATTATTCCCAAGTACCGGACATATACTGATCCACAGGAATTCACTGTCATTGATGAATGTATAGTTAAGACTACCCCTAATGTAACTAAAAAAACATGTACCTTGGGCTTGTTGGCCAGGTGAATATTTTAAATATTATATATGCAATACTTTTTCAAAAGACAACTGTTTTAAACTCACTGCTCTGTATAGCTGAATTTAGAGTTTTCACAGTTTCATATTTAAGATGCATATGCAACAATCAAGGCTTTTGATATAGTAACAAGCTGGCCTTGATACAGTAATATCAGTGTACTGTAATAGCAATAATGGGCTATTTTAGTCCTGCAAAAAAGAATTTTTCCACAGGAAAATTTAACTGTTAAATTTGGGTGTCCCCCAAGGTTCAAGTCGGAGTCTGTTTTGTTTTCTGTTATTTGGGAAACAACATAAAAAAAATCACTTGTCATTTCTTAAAATGGTAACATACCCACTGTGTTGAGTGTGGAATGTGTTATAAAAACACAAATTAATTTGAAAATGACTGTTACGTTTGGATTAGAACTTTTTAATCTGCAAATTCATATTTTCCACTCACAATACAGTGTTAGGACAGTGAGTCTATTTCTGCTGCTCTTTCTGTTGTGATGTTGATTTTTATTTAGAAGGATGCCTCTATGGTGTCACTAATATATTGACTAATGTCTTGTCGTATTATTTTATAATATAACAATCTTATTTTAATTATGTATTTATCATGAGTTAGTTATTCTTCTGTTTTTAATTTTTAAAGTTGGTCAGTGACAGGAACATGGATCTGTAATGCAGTCTACTTTTAACCCCATATCCATTTATTTTGTGTGGGTGTGTTACATGTTTTTGTGTGCATATTTTTTTAGAGATTTATCTTGTCAAAAAATGCCTGTATACATAAGTGATGCACAGAATTATTTAAAAGGTATTAAAGATTATATTTACATCACATCTAAATAAAACTGGAAAAAGTGTATGATCATTTCATGCAATATGAAAATACAGAAAATAATTAACCAAAACAATATGACCACCTGCCTAATATGCTGTTGGTCCTCTGTGTGCTACCAAAACCGCGCCAAGCAACAAACCATTCCTGAACAATTTGTGGCAAGGGTGCATTATACTGCTTAAAGAGGTCACTTCCACCAGGACCACAATTGTCATGAAGAGGTGTACAGTCACAACAATAGTCACCTACAATTAGGTAGGTGGCACGTGTCAAATTTACGTCTGCATGAACGACCAGACCCAGGGTTTCCCAGCAGAGCATTCACACGCACATGGCTGTCCACGTGACTCATCGGACCTTCTTCCACTACTCCCAGGTCCGGTTCCTACACTTGGGTACAAAACAATAGTCACAAAATGGCATCAGTTGTGTTTGTATGAAACAAGAGCGAGTCCACAATACTGGATGGCATAATTAAAAAAGTGTACACAAAATATTGATTCGACTGAGTTATAATAATTTATTAGCTCACCAAATGCAAAACTTCCACGAAGAAAAAACGTTCCTAGCAATGTGTAGCGCTGCTGACAAATTCTTTTTGAAAAAGTAGCAACTCATTTTGATAAAGTAGCGATTCATTTTTAAAAAGTAGCGATTCATTTTGGAAAAAGCAGCGATTCATTTTTAATAAGTAGCTATTCTTTTTGAAAAAGTAGCAATTCTTTTTGAAAAAGTAGCGATTCATTTTGAGAAAGTAGCAATTCATTTTTAAAATGTAGCGATTCATTTTGAGAAAGTAGCGATTCATTTTTAAAAAGTAGCGATTCTTTTTGGAATGTTTATAGCTATTAGTTTTAAATAAACATTGATTAATTTCGGATGGAAGTAGCTAACAGTTTTGAATATACGAATAGATATAAAAAGAAGCGATTCATTTTTTAAAAAGTAGCGATTCATTTTGGAAAAAGTAGCGATTCTTTTTGAAAAAGTAGCGATTCTTTTTGAAAAAGTAGCGATTCATTTTGAGAAAGTAGCAATTCTTTTTGAAAAAGTAGCGATTCATTTTGAGAAAGTAGCGATTCATTTTTAAAAATAGCGATTCATTTTTAAAAAACTAGCGATTCTTTTCGAAAAAGTAGCGATTCATTTTTAAAAAGTAGCGATTCATTGTGGGAAAAGTAGCGATTTATTTTTTCTTTTAAAGTAGCGATTCTGGAGTTTTAAGTAGCCATTCATTTTTAAAAAGTAGCGATTCATTTTGAAAAAGTAGCGATTCTTTTTTTTTTTTTTTAAAGTAGCGATTCTTTTTGGAATGTTTATAGCTATTAGTTTTAAATAAACATATTGATTAATTTCGGATGGAAGTAGCTAACAGTTTTGAATATATGAATAGATATAAAAAGGAGCGATTCATTTTTTTAAAAGTAGCGATTCATTTTTAAAAAAGTAGCGGCTCATTTTGATAAAGTAGCAATTCATTTTTAAAAAGAAGCGATTCATTTTGATAAAGTAGCGATTCATTTTGAATAAAGTAGCGATTCATTTTTTAAAAGTAGCGATTCATTTTGAGAAAGTAGCTTTGTTTCAGGAAGCGAGTCATTTGCGGGTCCATGCCATTAAATAGTCTAAAAACCTGAAAATGATTCCTGGGACTTCAAACAGAAATAAAAGTGACAAAATGTCTAAAAAAAAATTTAAGATAAGTGACAAAAACCAGTTTAAAATGAGATTATTCTGACATAAGACTATTCAGATCCTTATTGTATTTTTTTTACTAATGCATTAGTAAAGGCATCTAATTAATAGCTGGAAAAAAAATGTTTCAGGAAAATAGAATTGGAATAGAACTTACCATTTGAGCTCTGCAAACTCCTGCCTCAAACATCATAAGTCAATAAACACACATGAACTCATATACAGTGTTTGATGGCAAGTTTCGTTATTTTATTATTGAAATTTCCAAATTCTTTTGTCCTCAACAAGGTATAAATACCCTGAACATCCAATATTGACACGTTTCACAGTGAAGACATGTTTTGAGCTTCAGACCGAGTAACTGAGAGAGAGACCAGAGGGGATTTTTCCATAGAGAATCATGTACAGTAGTGAATTAAGTCCACTGAAGGGACAGACATATTACATCTATGGGGCCAAGAAAATAAGGTGGTGCAAATTTCACAACAATTTCACAATATATACACACTCAAAATTATTTCAAGTTATTTAGAGGCGACATCATCAAAAGGAGATACTCATGTGCTGTTAAACGTCTACAAAAAATAAGCTTGGGCCAAGAATATTATTACAGAACATCTGGCACAAAAACCCAAATACAACATACAGTTTGTCAAAACCAAGGTCCAAAATGAAATGACCTCCTCTCGCCCAGAGGAAGACCGGTAGGTAGTTGTGCATGGTTTTCACTTCAGAAAATGTCTGCTGTCCAGCAGAGGACAAGAGATCGAAAGTTATGGCAAAGATGCTGCTGTTCTCAAACTTAATACACAGAGGTACAGATGAGATGAAATTAGTCAAATTTATGTTCTAGCATCACCAGAGGAACCCTGACGTATGTTAGACCTTGTGACCCCTTTGTAATCGTCAACCCTAGTGTTAAAACTTTGCAATAAATACAATGAAAACAGCCAACTCTGAATGTAATGCATTTTAACCTGTAAAAGTAGACTAGACTAGACTAGACTAGTGACAAACCGCTATATATATATATATATATGCCAGACCTATTCAACAACCAATATTTGACCATTTTGGCATTCTTGGAAGAAAATAATTTTTTTAATAAGAAATGACACGAAATGTTTCTTGAGCAGCAAATCAACATATTAGAATGATTTTTGAAGGATCAAGTGAAACTGAAGATGCTGATAATAATAATGCTGAAAATTCAGCTTTGCATCTCAGAAATAAATTATATTTTTAAATCGATTCAAATAGAAAACAGTTATTTTCAATTGTAATATTTCACAATATTAACGTTTTTACTGTATTTTTTTTTGATCAAATGCAGCCTTGATGAACATTCTTTAAAAAAAAAAAAAACTTTATTACAAACTTGACCGGTAGAAAAAATAAACGAATAAATAATTCATTATTACAAATTTTTGAGTAAAATAATGTAAAATCAATTTTTAGATTTTACAAAAATTGGGCTCAAAAATAATAATAAATTAACATAATTACACATTTCAGTAAAATCAGAGCACTGGCCATTTCAGTCTCATATCGGTCGATCACTTGACTTCATAATGGTGCATACAATCTTGATTTGACATATAGGTTGGATACTCTTATTTATTAAAGGGTTAAAGCGTTACACAATACATTTTTAATTTTATGTGTTAATGTTATCTATGTTCTATCCCATGCTAATGTATTTTGTATGATAGCGCAAGCTATGGGAAAGGATCTAACCAGTTGGTCTACTCAATTTATCGTGTTTCTTTGTGAGTTACGTTTTTCTGCAATTCCGATCAATCCTGAACACACAAAATCTGTGTATCTGTACTATGATGTGGGTGTAAATGTGAACGTGAAAATTCAATATCATTGGGATTAACAGCTACATCAACAGTGATTCAATACTAGGCGGAAAAATATTGGCGAACACGTCCTCTGTCAGCTGAAGTCCACTGACTTTTGGTTTCTCCCTCCAGAAAAGCATTACTTTAAATGGCTTTTGTTTCGAAAAGTGCTGGACAGGAGTGGTCAAAGTACGGTGCACTTGGAGGTCGGACTGGGTCAGTGAGGGACCACTTCCTTTATGGAAGCGAGGGCAGAATGGATACGGACATGCAGTCTGTTCTCAAAGTCGTACCCGGTGTAGTTCTCCTGCAAGCAAAGGTAGTCACCATTTAATCTCAATTTACTGATGTATTCAAGATACTAAAATCGCAGACAGTCATGGACTTACCTTGGCCTGAAGCAGTAATGATCTTCCTTTACTCAGAGTCTTAGGGCGAAAAAACAATAGTAAGTATATTTAGAAAAGATATATTTCATTATATAAATCACAAATGCATAATATCAGTCCCGACTGAATTTAATTTCATTATATTTTATTAAACTTCTAGCTGGTTAATAAAGAATATATAAGAGACACATCATGAGATTCATTCATGTTAGAGCGGTTATAAAAATAAAATAAAAAAACTAGATAAAATTTAATCAGGACAAACTTAGATGTTGGCTCGAGAAAGACAGACCAGAAAGTCTAAAGTTGTCTAAAGTGGTTTTAAAAGACTAAAGTTTAAAGGGATGCAACCATACTGATATCAGTATCAATATCGGTTTAAAGGTTTTCAGAAGGTTTTCAGTAGGGATGTATCAATATCGGTTTAAAGGTTTTCAGTAGGGATCTACCGAAACCAATACCAGTATCGATATCGGTTTAAATGTTTTCAGTAGGGATGTATCAATATCGGTTTAAAGGTTTTCAGTAGGGATGTATCAATATCGGTTTAAAGGTTTTCAGTAGGGATGTATCAATATCGGTTTAAATGTTTTCAGAAGGGATGAATCAATATCGGTTTAAAGGTTTTCAGTAGGGATGTATCAATATCGGTTTAAAGGTTTTCAGAAGGGATGTATCAATATCGGTTTAAATGTTTTCAGTAGGGATGTATCAATATCGGTTTAAATGTTTTCAGTAGGGATGTATCAATATCGGTTTAAAGGTTTTCAGTAGGGATGTATCAATATCGGTTTAAAGGTTTTCAGTAGGGATGTATCAATATCGGTTTAAATGTTTTCAGTAGGGATGTATCAATATCGGTTTAAAGGTTTTCAGTAGGGATGTATCAATATCGGTTTAAAGGTTGTCAGTAGGGATGTATCAATATCGGTTTAAAGGTTTTCAGTAGGGATCTACCGATTCCAATACCAGTATCGATTTAAGTGTTTTCAGTAGGGATGTATCAATATCGGTTTAAAGGTTTTCAGTAGGGATCTACCGATACCAATACCAGTATCGATATCGGTTTAAGTGTTTTCAGTAGGGATGGATCAATATCGGTTTAAAGGTTTTCAGTAGGGATCTACCGATACCTAGCCTGGCTAACGTCAGACCTCGTCTCATTGAGACGTGGTCTTGGAACCACATGTTAATTTTCTCGTATTTGAGGCGTGGTTTACGAATGCCCAGAGCCGTTTATTGGGCGCTACGAATGTCTATCAAATGCGCCTGTACGTAGCTCATAGCCAATCGTTTCAATTATACCAGATGACGTATGTAGAGCGACAGAAATTCGACGAGGAAGAAGACGAAATAAACTTGCGTTCTAAACTACTTAGAACACTATCTAAGGCTGCATCGAAAGGTAACTTCGCGTCTGATGCCATGTTGGATCCATAGATATAAACAAACGGTGTGTCGCATAGACGTCATCATCGTCTTGCTGCTCCCTCCCCGTTCTGTGATTGGTTCCCTTTTTGAGGGGAAAATCTGGTCCATGGTATCCAGGCTGCCTAGCAGCGTGAATAAAATCGCGCTGCGCGCAAGGCAGCATGGGGAAACCCAGGCTAACCGATACCAATACCAGTATCGATATCGGTTTAAGTGTTTTCAGTAGGGATGTATCAATATCGGTTTAAATGTTTTCAGTAGGGATGCACCGATACCAATACCAGTATCAATATCTGTTTAAAGGTTTTCAGTAGGGATGTATCAATATCGGTTTAAATGTTTTCAGTAGGGATCTACCGATACCAATATCAGTATCGATATCGGTTTAAGTGTTTTCAGCAGGGATGTATCAATATCGGTTTAAAGGTTTTCAGTAGGGATGTATCAATATCAGTTTAAATGTTTTCAGTAGGGATGCACCGATACCAATACCAGTATCAATATCTGTTTAAAGGTTTTCAGTAGGGATGTATCAATATCGGTTTAAAGGTTTTCAGTAGGGATAGACCGATACCTTGGTTTGAAGGTTTTCAGTAGGAATTGTATGGTTACTACGTTGTACCAAATGGTTGCTAGAGTGTTGCTAGAACATATTATAATATTCCTAGCATGTTTCAGATAGAAAAATGCTGATAGATATAGAAATACAAATAATTATATTATAAATTAATTTAAAATAATTATTTGTATATTATAAGTTACAACACAAAACATTACGCATATTAAGAAATAGTAAAAATCCAATTAATATATTATTATTATAATTTCTTAATTAATAATTCTAGCTGGTTAATAAAGAACATACAAGAACCACACCATGAGATTCATGTGGTTTTGGTGTGATTTTTAAAATAATACCACGCAAATGTTTCTAAAAGACACTTCTGATTGCACGTAAATAGTGTCAAGGTTAAAATAAAGTCTACTGTAAACTGAGAGATGCAGAAATACTATATAGTCCCTTCAAACTGAGAATAAATTGATTCTGAATGTCATTTACCTCAGGTTTAGCCAGTAACACACAGCCCAGCTCATAGCAGGAATATGGCTGCACATAACTGTTATTCAGACGGCCATATTCATCCTGTGCTGCCAGCTGGAACGACTACAAACAAAATCAAACCAAATCAGTATTAAGCACTCTATGTGAGAGGATAAACAAGATTAAACCTGTGCCAGATCATTCCAAACATTTTCTGCATTTTGTAACATTTGTCCCCTGAAATCTATTTGTAAACTGTTTTTGGGTACTAGGAAACTATTTTAAGACATTTTCTTCCCTCTCATTGATCCTCAGCATCAAATATGTCTGTTCTGTTACTGTACCTTTAAGACATGTATAGGTAAATGACCTTAGTTTGCATGCACAACGAGTAACAACAAACCTGATGAGACTGAACAAACCTGAACAGCATCTTTAATATTTCCAAGACATTTCTGAATAGCACCAAGCAGCAGGTGTTTTAGTCCCAGGCTTGAGGGGTCATCCAGCCCCTGTAGCACTGAATACAGCATCAAGATGAGTGTTATAATGAGGGAAGAGAGGTGCTCAGAGCTGACTGACAGGATGCATTGCATCTCGCTTTAAGTCACAGTTCTCTTTACCTTGGTTCATAAGCTGGAGTTTGGAGGAAGAGCAGTTTGGAAGAGCTTTCCATAAGTATAGCACCTCCACAATACCCAGAATGCAAAGCTCTCGAGTAAGGGGGACTTTCCTCAGTTTCTCTGCCTAGAGGGACAAAAAGTAGAAGATAAGGTTTAGAAATAACTAATAATAAAATGAAAATAAATAAAAATGGTTATACAATACTTATGAGTTAAAAATTCAAAATAACTATGATTGTAAAAAAATAGAATATACACCTATATATATACACCTATATATACACCTATATATATATATATATATATATATATATATATATATATATATATATATATATATATATATATATATATATATATATATACACACACACATATATATACACACACATACATATATATATATATATATATATATATTTAATAATCTATTTTTAATATATATATATATATATATATATATATAAATTAATTATTAAAAAATACTATATAATAAACAAATAGATCAATACGCAAGTAAAAATGGTTCATACATTCAATATATTTACATAAGCTTAGCATAATTAATTTCATATTAATATAATTATTTGTATATTACATTGCTATAGTAATGTATATACATAATAGTGTAATCATGTAATAGTACATTAATTACAATTATATATATATATATCATTTATAGTAAATTATATTAATTATGAGTTTGAGTTTAAATATAATTTTTTTTTTACACTTATAATAACTTTATTAAAAAATTATTATAATTAATCGTGATGTAGTACTCGAGTCCGGTCTCGGACTCGAGTCCGGTCTCGAGACCGATTTCTGCTTTCTCGGACTCGACTCGGACTCGACCCTTCAAAGACTCGGTCTTGACTCGGACTCGGCATAGGCGGTCTCGTCCCATCACTAGTCCACTAGAATACATACCACTAGAAAATTTTAATTGACTGTTCGCAAAGACCCGCCCCCCTTAGTTACTGTCGCTATGTCCGACAAGCTACACCGTTCTCACGCCACACCATGTTCTCACGCAGTGAAAAATACATCGCGGAGCAGAGAGGAGACTGACAACACGCTGACAGACAGGACAGACCAGGTTACTTTTCGGTTACTTTTGATATTAAACATATTAAACAAAGTCTCGCCTTTCAAACTTGGTCATTTTTTAAAAGAAATTTAAACAATAAATACCGTTTTGTGGCTCTTAAATGTGTAGTGACAGATCGCTGTAGAGCATCAGTTAAAGCTGCTCGTGAACCGATCATCTCTTCCTTCTAGTTAATTTATAGCATCAAATAAACATGAATGAACATAAGAAGTAATGTTGTTTTAACCACGGAAAGGCGTCAGTACACTCCGTGTTTCAAGTTCAAATCCTCCCATGTTAACCAACGGACTCGGTCTCGACTCGGACTCGACCCTTCAAAGACTCGGACTTGACTCGGACTCGACTGAATTTGAAAACCAACGGACTCGGTCTCGACTCGGACTCGACCCTTCAAAGACTCGGTCTTGACTCGGACTCGGCATAGGCGGTCTCGTCCCCATCTAAATGATTGGAAAAAGGCTTGATATAATAGAAAATAACTCACTCTTTTCAGTGCAAACTGCTCAATCTGATTGTTCTTGCGTTTAAAAAGCTTCTGGACATCTCGAAAAACAGCTTTGGCTCCCTCTAGATCACCAGAAGCCCCCTGACACACTTTGGGTTGAGACGTAAAAGCTTTCATTAAAACGGTTATTTCAAAGAGACGTTTGAGAGAGTTTGACAGAGAACATAATCTGACCTCCAGTGAGGTAAGCATAGTAACACTGCGACCATCGGGATTCATTCTTCAGTCGCTCAAAAGACCTGAAGGCATCTTCAAAGTTCATCTCTATCATGCTGCACCAGCCTGCAAATGGAATGATGCATGAAAAACAGAAATATTAATTGGTCGGAAACTTCGTACATACGATTAAGTGCATATGTTTTTCTAAATGCATATTTTTTTCTAAAATGGCAGTTTGAAATTCAATAATATTATTTAATTAAACGACTATACTTTCCGAGCACCGATTCTGTTCCATCTAAAAAGTAAGACAACTATGAATTTGTACCTATTTCATAGAGGCACACGTGTTGAATCTCTCTTTGGTCTGAGGCGAACTCCAGAGCATCCTGAAATGACGCCAGCGCACTGTTGATTTGGCACTGAAAAAGAAAAGAAAAAGATACATATAGTATCAAATCGATTAATCGCGATTAATCGCATCTATCATAAAAGTTGTATATGTATGTATGTATGTGTGTGTGTATGTATATACTGTATATATATATGTGTGTATATGTGTGTGTGTGTGTGTGTGTGTGTGTGTGTGTGTGTGTGTGTGTGTGTGTGTGTGTGTGTGTGTGTGTGTGTGTGTGTGTGTGTTTGTATGCATGTACTGTATACATATTCACACACACACACATTATATATTTCCAAACTTATGTTAATCGATTTGACAGCACTAATTTATAATCTAAAATATATATACATATGTACACTATATATATGTATATATATATATATATATATATATGTGATATACAGAATATGTATATATTATATATTATATTATATAATATTCTGAATATATGTGATTCTATATATACAGAATACAGCGTATCATCTGTATTCGAGATACAATTATGTCTATGAAGTATATAATAAGAAATATATTACTGTAATATTTAATTATAATAACAGTATTTAATATTAAATTATTAAATTATAATACATATAAATTATTTTAATATTATATTATTATAATTGTAAACTATAAGAAATAAACATAATAAATATGTTGACTTGATTTCCTTTTACTCGATTTTCTTCTCATTTTTAAGACCATGTTCCTGTGCGCTGATTTAACTCGTGACACATCAAACACTGTATCATCTTGTATCAATAGAATTTTGTTTTTCTCTTTGTACTCGAGATGTTTAATATTAACGGTTGGCTTTGGATGCCTTCCACTGCATCAAACACAGCCACTAAAAGAAAGTAAATGCGGTGGTTGCATAGTAATTAAATATCCTGGAAGAATAAACCGCACTATTATTTCAATGACTTGATCATGTCAATGGATTATCAAGCACCTGCTCTTATGAAACAGTGATGCGAAAGCCCTAAATGCCCACCTCTAATCTCTGCACCCGTCCCCTGAAGAAGATGAAGAGAGAGGAGTTTGGGTAGACCATTGCCTTCTTATGCAGAATGGCTTTAGCCTCCAGGAGCCCCGCTTGCGAGTCAGAGCCGTCCAGGGCAAAGAAGGGCTGCACTACGGTGTGGTACCACAAGAGAGCCAAACTGAGAGAGATAACATGAGAAAAGAAGTGAAAGTATATATAACAACACAGTTTGGATGTTTATTAGTCGTGTTTGCTAATATATTTGGTTTGTACAAACTGCACAAATGCTACAGCGACGTCGATTCGAAAAAAGCAGCATCTATTCATCTGAAGAGCAATTTGGGAGGGTTTGTCCCAGGTTGGATTAAGTATGCTTAAATTCATCTCTATTATTAGAGCTGCTCCGCAATCTGTCAGCCCCTGGCCATGAACAACAACCGAGAACAATGCATCTCAGAGAAGTGAAAAAAGGCTTAAGAGCAATTCAGTTCAATGTAGTTAACAGTAGTTCATGAATAATATCTAAACTCTTAAAAACAAATCGAAATGAACTAGTTTCTTCAATTTTATGAAAATTTTACTGTACGAATTGCCATATTTCTAGGGTGTTGAGGATGGTTGCCAGTGCATTGCTTTGAGGAAGCTAGATTGTTCTGGGAGGTTGCTAGGTGGTTAATAAGGTGTTATGGATGGTCTTGCTACTAATAATGCAACTGTGTTGTGGATGGTTGCCAGGGCGTTGCTATGTGGTAGCTAGATTGTTCTGGGAGGTTTTTAAGCCATTTCTAGGGTGTTCTATGTGGTTGCTAGGCTGTTGCTAGGTGGTTAATAAGGTGTTATGGATGGTCTTGCTACTAATAATGCTAGGGTGTTGTGGATGGTTGCCAGGGCGTTGCTATGTGGTAGCTAGATTGTTCTGGGAGGTTTTTAAGCCATTTCTAGGGTGTTCTATGTGGTTGCTAGGCTGTTGCTAGGTGGTTAATACGGTGTTATGGATGGTCTTGCTACTAATAATGCAAGTGTGTTGTGGATGGTTGCCAGGGCGTTGCTATGTGGTAGCTAGATTGTTCTGGGAGGTTTTTATGCCATTTCTAGGGTGTTCTATGTGGTTGCTAGGCTGTTGCTAGGTGGTTAATAAGGTGTTATGGATGGTCTTGCTACAAATAATGCTAGGGTGTTGTGGATGGTTGCCAGGGCGTTGCTATGTGGTAGCTAGATTGTTCTGGGAGGTTTTTAAGCCATTTCTAGGGTGCTCTATGTGGTTGCTAGGCTGTTGCTAGGTGGTTAATAAGGTGGTATGGATGGTCTTGCTACTAATAATGCAAGTGTGTTGTGGATGGTTGCCAGGGCATTGCTATGTGGTAGCTAGATTGTTCTGGGAGGTTTTTAAGCCATTTCTATGGTGTTCTATGTGGTTGCTAGGCTGTTGCTAGGTGGTTAATAAGGTGGTATGGATGGTCTTGCTACTAATAATGCAAGTGTGTTGTGGATGGTTGCCAGGGCGTTGCTATGTGGTAGCTAGATTGTTCTGGGAGGTTTTTAAGCCATTTCTATGGTGTTCTATGTGGTTGCTAGGCTGTTGCTAGGTGGTTAATAAGGTGTTATGGATGGTCTTGCTACAAATAATGCTAGGGTGTTGTGGATGGTTGCCAGGGCGTTGCTATGTGCTTGTTAGTGTGTTCTGGGTAGTTGATAGGCTAAGTGATTAAGGTGATATGGATAGTCTCATTGTCATTATGCTAGGGTGTTGTGGATGGTTGGAAGGATGTTGCAGCTAGATTTTTCTGGGTGGTTGCTAGGCAGTTGCTAGGATGTTCTGGGTGGTTGCTAGGCCATTACCAAGGTGTTATGGATGGTGGTGCTTTACGATGGACTTTATGGAAGACCTGTAAGTCTATAGGTTTTTTTTTCATCCATTTTAAAAGTCTGTTGATAACTGGCTTGACAATACAGTATCATCTGCTTTTTGATTTGAATTAAAAATTAAATCGTTTTCCTGTTCAATTCTTTAAAAGAGCCATACTTATGTTCAGTAGTAATGAGTAGATGAGTCTGTGCTGGCATTTGCTTGCACATGCTCAGATGGCCTTACCCTCTAATGCCCTTTATCTCTAATTGACCTTTCAGATGCCATCAATTATGTAACCCCAGTGTGAAACCAGTTCAGCGGTGTGACAGCATGTGCTCATGAATACACAACACTGCACAGCACATCATGAGCGAGGGATTTTATGCTGCCATACAAGTGCAAAACATTTCCACAAATGCTAATAAGCAAGCATAAAATCACATCAAAAGCGGGACTGTCAATGCTAAGGTGTGAAAATACCAAAATATGTTTGCTTACGTGGCGAGTGGTGCTTTCATATCTTTGCTCTCGCTGGCGTATGCTAAGGAGGCAAGACCTTGGTGACGGTCTCCAGGGAAGCCCAGCAGGTTGACGATTTTGAGCAGGTGTGGAGGCACCATCGAAATACACAAGTGAAAGAGCCCATAGCCAAAGCTGACCGAACCCTTCAGGCGATCCAGAACCTCTTCTGTTACCCGGCCGCCACTCTCAGTTGATGTGTTTTGGTTGGCCTGATCAGAGGCCAGCGCCCCCTCCTGGTCGGAGGACCGTCTCCGGCAGGCTTCCTGCAGTTGGCTGATGTCGCTGTAGCATTTGTTGTACATTTTCCAGGCCTTACGGAGGATCCAGCCTCCTTTGATGTATGCTGATGGGCGACAGGTCATAACGACGTTAAATTAAAGAAAATGTGTTTCCAACTCTAAAACACAATGTTCTACAGGATTATTAAGCCTTTTTAGTATTTCTGGTGACAAGCTGAATCGTTTTAATAATGTTAATCTGTGTATAGTTAAATGAATATTAAAAATAAAAAAATATATATAATAATAATAATAATTGTATGATTGAGCCTTCTAATATTTTGATGACATGCTGAATTGTTTTTAATAATCCAAATCTGTGCACACTTAAATTGTAAAAAAAATTACATTAAAAAATAATAATAATTTTCTTAGTATTCATATCTCAATAATAATTATTATGAGTATTAATGATTATAAATCATTTTCAAATATAATTAAAAAAATGATTACATAAACAAATGTTTAAAATGTTCTACGGTTTAAAAAAATAAAAACGAGACACACATCTGCACTTCTACACTCTCTAATATTTCAAGTTTGTTCATCCTCGTTTAACTCCCCCCAAAAAAAACAACTCTACATGTTGTCATGCAAATGACGTTTCGAATGTAAAACTTAAACATGCGGCATCCACCTGACAGTTCCTGTTTGACGAAGGACAGCACGGCGAGATAAACCTGGCAGTCAGCCACGATGATCTGCCTCTGAAGACGATCCACAATAGCCACTGCTCTCTGCGAGTCCATCTGGCACGGAGATAAAAAGCACGAAAATGTGAAGAATTTTAATGTGAGGAATCTGCATTCCATCCGCTCCTGCTGCCACACACTCAAACAAACAAACTCACGCTCTTCTTGATTTTGTTGCGGATGGTCTCGATGACGCCGGTGTTGTCACTCTCGCAGAGCTTCTCAGTAGTCCTCAGGTCATCGCTGGCCATCTGCATTTTTTCCTCCTCGAATGTCATCATGGCGTTCTATGATCATACGAATATTAGGGCTGCACAATGTTGGAAAAAACAACATTTGTTGCAATAATTTTGACCAGATGACCTGAAAAGCTATATTTGGAAAGAATGAAAGCTTTTTTTCCGTATTGTGACGTACACTACCGGTCAAAAGTGACATCATAATGACAAAACCACAATTCACAGCTTGAGGCACCGGCCTTGACATAAGAGGTTGTGACAAGGTCTGTTCCTCAACTCTTGAGGAGAAACTCATGCTTCGTTCGTACAGTATACTGACACTGCACAGAAAACACTGAACACCGCCTACTACCTTTTTAAACAACAGAATGTGAAACAGTATGCATTAAACAACAATAAACTTTTAGACTTTTGGGTATTCCATGCATGCTATGTAAACTGTATAGTATAGTGTGCTATTCCCATGTATTCCACACATTACCATCATTACATTAAGGGCACTGCAATAGAATAGAATAGAATAGAATTTCACTTTCGGGGAAAAATATCCTATAAAAACGAAAATAAAATTAATAAAATTGAAAACAATTATGAGCTATGTTCAAATAAAAAAAATTAAAAAATTAAAAAATTCCTTTCAAAATATCCTATACAAACATAGAATGTTTATTTGCTATTCTCATACAAAACAAAATAAAAAAATAATAATTTTACTTCAGGGAAAAATATAATAAAAAAAAATATCTAAATTAAAATAAAAAACAATATTTGCTATTATTTGCTACTCTCCCATCAAATAAAAACAATAGAATAAAAAAATTCACTTCAGGGATTTAATATCCTATAAAAATATAGAATAAAATTTTAAACAATTATTTGCTCTACTCCTATAAAATAAATAAATAAATGAATAAAAATACAATTTCCCTTAAAAATATCTACAAATGTAGAATAAAATAAAAACATTTTTACATGCTATTCTCACAAAAAAACAAAATACAATAATTTCATTTCAGGGAAAAATATCCTATAAAAATGTAGATTCAAATAAAAAACAATATTTACTATTTACTCCTATAAAATCACTTCAATATCTTATAAAACAGATTAATAATAAAAAAAACATTTCTAAAGTCCTATATAGTCCTTAAATAAATAAAAATATTTTACTTCAAAGAAATAAAATATCTGATATAAATGTTGAATAAAATAAAATAAAAAAATTAATTATTCTGAGCATAGTCTAATATTCTTGCCAGGATTTCACTTCCTGTCCTCTCTCTCCTCTTAATGGGCAGAATGAAACGAGAGCAGCGCTGCAGGAAACAGCACCGCGGTTGGAGAATGAATGAGAGCATTTGCTGACTGTGTCATAACAGAGATGGACTAGGAATGATGGGCTGATGTCAAACTAATTAGACAAGAAAACGACCTTGGGCTGTCGAGCTAATGTTACCACTACAGCTATTCTGTTTTTCTCAGCATGCTTTGTTAAACAGCTGGCTACTTGCCCCAATGCATACAGGGTTAGCGGTAAAACTAGCTTAGTGGCTAATGTTCTGGGCAAGTATGAGCTTGAGGTTCAAACCCAAAAAGGAGTTGCACAAACTGCCAAGTTGCTAGTATTACTTTCAGCCAATTCTTTGCCAAGCGTACTTGAAGTACTAACTAAGGGTACGTTTACACGACAACGATGCACTAAAAATGGAAAAGTTTTTCCTTTTTTTTTTTTTTTTCACGAACAGATGACAACGTTGTCGAAATGATCCCCCTTCACATGGATCGGCAAAAAAATGCTAAAAATGCTGTATTATTCATGCCAGGCCAGTAGGTGGCGATGTCACTTTGTAAAGAAACACTACTCGCCTATAGACTGAACACGTAATACCATGCACATGATGCAGGCCCCCAAAACGCAGTTGTCGTGTAAATGAATGGACAAAACACATAAAAAGTTTCACATTTTTAGTTGAAAACGGTGTCGTGTAAATAGCCCCTAAAAGTCTTTTAATGGAGTTCACTTACCAAGAAACTGACAAAACTGGCGCCGAAGCTCATCAAAGGACTGTGGGTCCTGCAGACAAAATAAGGAATCATGGGATATCGCAAACCTTAGGTGATGAAACACACTAACAAGTTTAGCCTCTTAAAAAACATGAAATATTCCAGAAAAATACATGGTAAAATGCATTATAGAGCTGAGGGAAATATATATTTGTTTTGGTGACAGAAAGCTAAACAAAAATGAATACTAATTCATGTGAATTAATTAATATTGAATAAATATATACATTTTATACAAGTGGCAGGGATGTGTAGAACTTTGTGAATGATACGCAACCCTGCTCATAAGATTATATTTCAAACTAAACAAGGAATTACCGCATATAAAGCCAAAGCGCTAAGCTCCTAATAGCATTAAACCTAATATCCATGATTATCTGTATCCTTAAGAATGTCTTAAGTAACAGTTTCGTATGATATATAAACCCTCAGGCTTCACAAATAATTATGTACCATATTTCTTCCATTTTAATGCATTCGTTTAACATTTGATTTACTATTAACCATCCACAAATCAGTCAAATAGATACAAAAAATAGGCCCTATTCCACTCAAAAAGGTTATCTTTCCATCTCCATGCGTGTATATTATCAGTCCGTGTTATTGTGCAAGTTGGCGCCCATGCCTAGGGCTACATCAACCAGGCAAACAGCCATTCATCTAGTATGTACCCATCATTTTATTTATTTGATGTTGACAAAGAGTCGTCTACGTTCTCACGAGAAGGTTTGGCTGCATTCTCCTTATTTTTTAAAAGCATTTGAGGTACAAATCCCATGATTTTTGTTGCGAGACGTATTTGTGACTATTCTGTAACAAAAATTAACAACGTTCAATGAACAACGGTCAAAAGTCAGCATCCCCTTTAAAATGGGGATTTTGGATCGGTCCACTTTGACTGTATCCAACAATTATAATCATAAAACTATTAACAATATATTGAATTGATATTCATATCATTGTAATAAGAAGCTATTCTAAGTATTTACCAATGTTATTTGAGATACTATTATGGTTCTTATTAATTTAGAATTATTTTCTATTTTTATATTGGTTTATTGTCAGATTTGGTAGGTTTTTTTTATCTATATAATTTTTATTCATTTTTATTTCAGTTTTAGTATTGAGAAATATTGAAATAAAGCTGAGTTTGTTTTTATTTTATCTCAGGTGACATTTTTTTTATGGTTTTACTTTTAATTCAAGAAGCACAACCATTCAACCCTGTTACCTGACTTATTGTAAGAATAAATTAACAAAACAATTTTTTTAATGGGAAATAAACGTTTAGCAATATGTAGAAACCAACATTTGGTCCCGACTGAGTTGCATCAATTACCCATTCTGTCTTTATTTTAAATTAATAAATAAATACTATGAATTTTGGTATTTATTTAATGTACAGAAAGTGAGATATGTTCCAAATTATGGTAACAAAAACAGAAAATCCAGGAGGGATATATTTGACTTAATTTTATGCAAGTTTATATATATGTGTGTGAGTGTTTAGGATGAAGAATTGCTTAATTGATGATGATGATTATAGCTGGAAAAAAAATCAGTGTTCATTTGTAGCCTATTGAAACATGTCCAAAAATTTGGTTATATTAAAATTAATAGGGGAAAAAAAGACAGGGAGGCCAAATGATTTGTCTCCCATTAATGCAAACAAGGCCCATTTTACAATAGAAATAATAAAATCATAGTTCACATTAATCTCACCTGTATCTCTTGAAGAGCTCGTCGCTTTCTTTGAAGCCATTATTGAGCAGCATGTTGATGCCTTGAAACGCCAGCTCGGCGTCATCGATCTGCTCGGCGCTCTCTTCAACCTGCTGCGGGGAATCAGGGCCTGCCATCCTCTCAGTTTACTCCTTTACACGCAAAAAAAACCTCGTTCTGCTGTAAATAAACCGAGGAAAAGACAGTCTTGTTGTTTTGTTCGCACGAGAAACGCGCCGAGTAAACAACAATCCCCACAGGCGCGGCGCCGTGCGAAATGAAACTATATTTCCCTTACCACTGCAGAGCAAACCGCTGGTGAAATGTCGTCTGGATATAGCTTGATCCCTTCCGTGTCCGATCTGCGGTGCTAAGATGTTTTCAGATCCGCATTCGTCCCCTCCATCAGGCCGCCGTTAGCTATGAAATATCAGCTGGTCGTTCGCATAGCAGCATCGCGCGTTACGCAATATTAACGGAGCAACAGTCAGAGAGCAGTGACGTTATTGTCCCGTGTGCGCTTCTCATTCACCCCACACTGAGGTGTTGTAGGTGATTGAGCTGATGCTGCTTTGAAAGAGAAGCTTGACAGCTTCCTCTGGAGTCTAGACAATAGCACGCCCTTTGCCTCCAACCAGGAAACGACTAGCACGTTAACCCTTGCAGTTTCTCTGCCTGATTTGGATTCACCATAACTCGAATCTTTTGAATCGGTTCACCAAGAAGAAGGGTGCATACTTCCATACCATATATTAGGCACACACAAAAAACAGTATGTGACTAAAGAAGTATGTCCGAATTCACAGTATAAATGAGTAGGCAGAAAGTATCTGGTCTACTACTAAGGGCGAGATTCTGAAGTGTGCATATGATGGACACCTTTCTATCCCATGAGGCCATGGGAGAGGCGAGCATTCACAAATGCTATCAGATTCTGATGCTGAATGACAAAATAACCTTATCAAATTCACACACAACACGGTTGAGTAGGCTACATAGTGCATAAGTACATAGTGTATAGGCCTAGTGCATCATTTGGGACCACACTAACAATTCAATCAGTGGAGGGTTTGAAAAGAAATTTTAGTATGAAACTAATTCGATTAGTGAAGGGGGCGTGTCTGTTCATTAGTTTCAGCCAATGAAATGTGCCTTCACAGTTAGCCAGACAATAATTCCACATTCACCGCACTCATGTGCATAAGATAAGACAGAAAGCAAAAGAGACAAAAAGAAATGAGGAAGAAAGCTTTCTGTATGGCCGGTGCTCTCCGTTGTTTGCATTTACCACCACTGTAAAAAATTATTGTTGGTTCAACGTAAAAAATTGACCGGGTTGCCTTAAAATTTTGAGTTCATTGAAATTGAAAATTTGAGTTAATGCAATGGAGATTGATTTAATAAATAGAAACTCAAAATATTATGTTATCTGAACCACATTCATTATCTAAGTTGATTTCACTGAAGATAGAAAGTTGTGATAACAAAAAATTACAGTGCACGCAATGAAGTAATCCCACACAGATCTGATACTATATGTGATATTGAACATAATTATAGCCTTTAAAGTCCAGAAACGGGCCAAAAACGTCCTTTAAACGCAAGCTACATATAAGCTTGATTACAGACACTCTTGAATTCTAAAGTGTCCACAAGGGGCGCTAGCGGTCATTAGCACACCCTGGGTCTCATTCACTAATAATTGTGTAAATAATTCGTAGGCTATTTATACACACAGGAGAATTTATCGCAAAAAAAAAAAAAAAAAAAATTTTTTATATATATATATCAGCCTAATTCACAACATTTTTACGTAATTTTACGTAAATTTAGATTACATTTTAATATGAAATTGTCGTCTGGATATAGTTTTCTTTTTAGTGTGAAACTAACGATTTGATCAGTGAAGTCAAATGTCTAATATCTGTTCATTAGTTTCAGCCAATGAAATACGCCTTCACAGACAGCCAACAATAATTCCATATTCACCGCACTCACGTGCATAACATAAGACAACAAGCGAAAGAGCCAAAAAGAAACGAGGAAGTAAGCTTTCTGAATGGGCTGAATGTGGAAGAACATATATTCACACATTAATGCACGTTATGAATAAATGATGAAAGTGCAGGCAGACATCTCAGTCTTTCTGCCCTGAACTTCTTGGTGTCGTGCATCGAACAGAAGACGTACCAGCTGTGTAAATACATATATTTACACAAGAAGAAGCCACCCGGATGGCAAGAGCAAGCACAGTCAACCAAGTAATTTTAAATATATATTTTTTTATTTCCATACACTTTTTTTTTTTTTTTTTAACCGTCATATACATTGATTCTTACAATTTTCATAGTTGAGGAAATCTGCTAGCAAGTCCTTTAAATAAAGGCACTCAAAACAACCCCTGCATTTTGTATATTTGTGTAGCAAGTCTATTTTTAAGGTCAATTTCCAATCCAATTCCCGAAACAATACATTTTTATTTTTTTTATTCAGTGTTTGTGTTGTGTTTCATCCTTCCATTATTCCGCCGGGCACTCGCCAGTGTTTATAGGGCCGAATACACTCACATCCTCAAATGAGACAGGATTTTTATTAAGCCTTACGTTCCGCAAACACCCCACATAAGATGTCCGCATCTCCACTCCTCTCACGTTCTCTGCATTAACAAGAGACAGAACTGTAAATTACTATGCATTGAAAGGCCTTTCATGCAAGAAGAGACGTTTTTGCTACATGAATGCGGGCTTTACCTGAAACGCCACCGATGTAGATCGTTTCTTGCTCTGTAGTACGTGATACAGAACGCAGTCTGACTCGGGATGTTGCTTCATCTACTCTCAGCTCGATAGTTTTCCGCCGTAAGGACACTGTGGGATACGTCATTTAAATGAATGAAACCTCACTTACGTTTCCTGTTAAAATTGTCTTTTATAATCTACCTTGATAAGGGAAAAAAAGCAGTAAATTAGTACCTGCCACATGGTGAAACGCACCACAGAGGGGTCGTGTTGGGGTCAATGCGGTGCCATAGCGGTGCTTTCCGTCGTTTGCTTTCACCACCACCTAATGAAGCATAATTCCACACAGATTACATACTTTATGTGATATATAACGTAATTATAGCGTTAAAGTCCAGAAACAGGCCCAAAACGTACGTTATGGCAGTACATTAACACTGTAGCCTAATGCAAACTACAAAAAGAAAAAAAAAATCAAAATCTTGATTACAGACACTGTTGTATTCTAAAGTGTCCACAAGGGGCGCTAGCGGTCATTAGGGCACCCTGGGGCTCATTCACTAATAATTGTGTTAATAATTCGTATTTTTAATACACACAGTTCTCACAAAAAAATTCAGCCTAATTCCCAGCATAAGCATGTAAATATACTGTAATTTTACGTAAATTAAGATTACATTTTAGTATTAAAGTTATTGACAAATCATGATTTGTTTTGTGAAAATGTTCGTATGCAGATTTCGCTATATTTTTTTTGCGTACACATGCTTAGTGAACGAGACCCACTTTCTTCTTCTACGTCAACATTTTGATGAGAATCTTAGTGATTGTTAGCAAGAAATGGCCACAGTATTTTTCAACGTGAAAGTTAGCGTTAGCGTATAGAATGTGCGAGACTTCTGATTCATTAGCCACTATAGGTAAAAAACTATAAGACTAAACTATAAGTGCAGTAAAAATTAAAACTGTATGCGCCACAAACCAATGTGTTTAAGGTTACGATAATACATTTTTACTTTATAATTAGGTTTGTAACCAGCACAGAAGCACAAAAACATGCAAGTACATTATCTATGCATGCTAAGCATTAGCATTCCACATACTTTTTAGTCTTATCTTCCTTACAAATCCTGTTTTATCAATAATACAGCCAAAATACAATGTTTTTTTAAAAAATACTTGTAAACTATATTTTCATTCACCTTTCCTCTCTTGAGAAAAAGAGTGAGCGTCCGTCCATGGTTATCGCTTTTGTGGAAAACAAGGCCAGTGAGGTTCCTGGGTCGAATTTCAAAAGCCAAGTCATACGTAGAACCAGAGATAAGGTACTTTTCTGCCAAAAAAAAAAAAAACATTTATTTAATCTCTTGAACCTATTTTTCTGTCACAATACACATTCGTATCAACATGAAGGGCCAAACCTAAGACTAAATGTGCGCCATTTCCAGCAAAATACGCCCCCTTTTCAGTCACTCCTTTAAAACAGGGCATGACCCCATGACTGACAGCTGGATCCGCAAAGAGAACCTTGGAAACCCTGAGGTCACGGATGCATCCGACTATACTCTTCTGAGGGACTTCTCCCTGTGAAAAAAACAGTGTGATGCCTTTTGACAAGAACACAAGACTTGCGGTTGAGCTACATGCTGAAATAAGGAAGTTGCACATTCGTACATATGTTTTGTGAAGCGTCTGAAGATGTCCGTGTCCCACAAAGACAGGAGACTGCAGATCATGTGTGAATCCTTTCAACTGCTGTCCATCGGGTGTTTGAACACCATCCACAGCTAAACGAAAGTTGTGTTTCTTCACTCTGAACTTGATCTGTACACACACAACATGAACTAAAACTAAAGATTTCGCAGTTATGAAAATGCACCATTTTGGCATTTTGCTACATACATTGTGCCAGTCGCCATCACTAATCTCCTGAGAGGAAATCACTTTATCTGCCCCAACATAGAGTTTGACTTTTCTATCATCCAAATACAGAATCACAAGAGGAACACCATTTGTCCCTGAGATATGGAGTAAAAGTCCTTCAGATGACGTGGTGCGGATGTCTAGGGAGAAATGGGGCCTGTAAGACAAAGAAAGATCTCGTAAAAATGCTACAAAATGAAATATTAATACGTAATTAATGTAATTTACCAGTTATTGAGCTCCTCCGGATCTATTTTAAACTGCATTTGGCTGTTGGATCCAAGGTGGTAGGTGTGTTTGACAGATTTTGTGTTTCTGCGGCCTTGTTTAAAGCTTCCCTTTTAAAAACAACAAAACATTGACTGACCAATGACATTTGTATTGCCACTTAAAATATGTATTTGTATAATGATCTCAGTGCAAAATATTTAAAGGTGCGCTATATTTTTCTGTTAACAGTCTATTAACTCAATACTGACACCTAGTGGTGTGGAGGCCGCCTTATACAACAACAAAACTTTTCAGTTTTCACTGCCATTTTAAAAATAGCCTATTGGTAGGCAAGCCCATCATGACTTTTTTTGCAACCGAAAGTGTTTGATAATGGGGGATGCTAAAGTCAGTGCAGTTCAACTAGTCATGTGATCTCAACATGGCAGCCACCATCAGGGGGTCCTGTTTTATGCTGAAATATACATATTTGTGTAGCTAAAAAGGCATTTTAAAGCAATCAAACAAGCAAAACAGATGCCATTTTGAGTGCTTCTCTTATTTAAGTGGACCGGCGGCATTCCTTATTATTGTCTCTGTCACTAATCATTTCTTCAGGAGTAAAAGTGGTTTTAAGGGTACCTGTTATGCCTTGATTTTGGCATAACAGGTACCAGGTTTAACATAACATAACAGGTTTGTCTCTGGGGTCTACTAGAATAGTTTTTCATGCTTTAATGTTAAAAAAAACACTAATTTCACATATTTTACACTGCACCTCTCTTCCAAGTCTGTCAGTAACGCTCTGTTTAGTTCATGTCTCTATGAAGCCACTCCTTCTGAAAAGAGCACTGTGATTGGTCAGCTGGGCCAATGTGTTGTGATTGGTCAAGTTCTTCAAGGGTGTTTGGGAAAATGTCACGCCCCTTACCAAAACTGGGAGTTTAAACACACTACTACGCTTCTTAATGGTGTCCAGAGGGGGGCGCTCTGCTTTACAGAATCCCAAAGATACAGTTCCAGTCTGATTGAATCTGCTCAAGTCGGCTGGAATGTAGCCGCTCTGTGGACTGAATCATAAGGACATTATGAGTGGCTTATTTCTGTTATATGTCATGATAGCTCAATAAGAGTAAATCATAAAATCAAACCTCCGTAAATACAAGTTCCTCAAACAGCCTTCAAATAAACCATCCCCCAAAATAAAATTTTCTTCGAGTTCATCGAACGTGGATGACGACGGTGGATCTCCAATGTCTGTGTTGTCAACGTTTAGCTGCATCCTGATGGGAAATGTTCAACATGAAGTATTGAAAAGCATCTCTGCAAGTAAGTTTACCAAGATATTTTTTTCTTACCCCCCACTGCTTCTGTAGGCTGTTATGTAGTGCCATTTTCCAATTTCGCATTTGTTTCTGGATGTTAATTTTTCCTTACGATCACTCATTTCGACAAAGCTGTCTTTCAGAGACAGCAAAATGTCATTATTCTGCAGACCAAAGGAAAACATCAGTAATTCTCTTCATTATTTATTTTATGTTGAAATTAAATGTATAAATATTAGGGCTGTCAAAAGATTAATCGCGATTAATCGCATCCAAAATAAAAGTTTGTGTTTACATAATATATGTGTGTGTACTGTGTATAATTATTTTGTATATATAAATACACACACATGCATGTATATATTTAAGAAATATTTGCATACATATACTGTATATATATTTATATAGTTTATATTATATATAAATATAAATTTTTTATATATATAAATAACAAATTTTTCTTAAATATATACATGCATGTGTGTGTATTTATATATACAAATTTAATTATACACAGTACACACACAAATATTATTAAAAACAAACTTTTATTTTGGATGCGATTAATCGCGATTAATCTTTTGACAGCCCTAATAAATATATATTATATTTATAATTATATTGTAAATAATTATATAAAATGTATTATATAAAAGTATATATTTATATATATAAAATATAAATGTATAAAGAACTACAAAAATAAATGTTGAAATTAGAACCATCAAAAAACATACAGGCAACTCGCAACACTTAATATGGAAAAAAAATGTTATTGATGAACTAACCATTCCACCAGTCTGTACTAAGACTGGAATATTTTCCTGGGATGTCTTAAATCCAAGTGAAAGCATTGTCTCAGAGTCTGTCTCTTTATTAGTGGGTAACGCCGACAAAGAACTTCCAAATTCCAAAGTAGCCTCTCGGGAACCCTGAAAACAACCAACCAGAAACAGTTCAGATGAATTTTCTCCTGATGCACATACACCGTCAAGTAGTGATGGAAACACTGCTTTGTGAAGCTTTTAAACCTTTGCGACTCAATTGTTTCAAACCAGTGATTCGGAGCATGTACCAAACTGCCAAAGTCAGTAAACGAGGCTTTGTTACGTCATAACTGTTTCGAAATGTATTGAACTTTAATGTTACGCCGCTAGGGGTACGATGATCTCTGTCACCATGGCGTTTATTTTGTGAAGCAATTTGTTCAGTTGATTCAAAGTTTCGAAAAGCTTTGTTTCTCCAATCACTACTTATCCACAAAAACTCTTACCAGTAAAGGATTTGGACAACCTTGGACAATTCCAACTTCCTCTGTAAAACTAGAAGTGACATCTACCTGGACGTTATTGACACACCCTCTAAGTGATGGAAGAACAATATTATATCTGGAGGGAGAAAAATGATGTAAAAATTAACATTTGGCTAGGTGAATATTGCAAGAAAATTGAGCCTCTTTTAGGACATTTGGAAATTAAATGTGCTTAATTTCTCACACAGCTGCTCCCGTTCAGGGGTCAATTTCCTTTAAATCAAAAATATTATTTCTTATATGACCAATACTCTTGACATTTTTTCGCAAGATTTAACTTTCATTTAACATGTTTTCCTGGTCCCTAACCAATAACCATAAAGATAAAAAACTGAAGAAATGTACCAATAAACATAAACAAAAGAGAATATAAATACTTTTCCCGGACTGCAGTTGGAACACCCCCAATGTAGGCCTCTTTGAAGAGCCCTTTGACGTATCCCAAAAAAATGTTGATGTAATCTCTGACAACTATTGTTATTGGTCTTTTATCAGTCATAGTCAGTCTGATCTGGATGAAGTTTGTCTAAAAGGAGGAATATAATATAATATAATATAATATAATATAATATAATATAATATAATATAATATAATATAATATAATATAATAATAAATTAAGAGGTTACAGGAAAACTTACTTTGGGAAATACTTTTACTTTGGACTTTTCAGAAATTATTGTGCCATTGTTTTCTCCGTGCAAAACAATATAGCCTCCTTCCAGTGTAACAAAGAAGTAAGAGTTCTGTAAACAAACAAAAAACAGTTAAATTTTATTCAAATCTTGTGATATTAAATATCAAACAATTGTTGTGTCATTTTTCATATCTGGATTTAAAATGCTACATTTTTATGATTTGGAAGTAACAATTTCTTTACCTCATCTCCCATGTGAAAAAGCACAACATCCATTTGATGACTCAGAACAAAGAACTTAATAAAAGAGTTCGAGCTTGATATATCAACCTTTCCGTAGCCTGTGCCATCAAAATAATACCCCAATGTGCTGACCTTTCCCCTAGTGACGGAATATCAAAAAAATCTTTGAAGCAAAAAAAGAAAACTTCTGACGCTTAAGATCATCTTAACATCATAACGTACCTTCGACAGAAGTCGTTTTTTGTGATGTTGGCAGCACGTTGAAAGTTGTACAAGCCGAGGATATGATCATTTAGAGTAGAAAACTCAATACAGCCCTTGAATCCTGGGTACCGAAGCTCTGCAGGCGGCTGAAAGCAAAATGCTTTATTTAATTGTTATTTTTGGATAGTTTGACAAAAATATAGGAATATAGAAATGTTGCAGATTTCAAACTGCATGAGCATGTGTACTCAAAATCTCTGAGGAGAGCCATTAGGCCATTTTTAACAGTTTTGCTGACTTATTTACCGTAAAATTGCTTGGGTATCCGCCCACGTATAAAACGACCTCATTGGGATCCAGATCGAGCAATCCATTCCTGGATCTAGGCCGATTAATCATGGCCGGCAGTTCTTTGGGTTCAGTTGATGTGAAAGTCTGTGTGTATATGACCTGTGCGTCTTGATAAATTCTGATTTGGGAACAAAGGAAATTCAAAGATGGACAAATGGTTTTCTGAAATGCAAATGTACGCAATTTGCAAAGCTCTACTGTGATGAATGATGTTTACCTGCGGAAATCCACCCTATCCATAAAGGCGCTGGCATTGCTGGACTTGGTAATTTCGCTGGTCTCTATCTCATGAATATAGCCGCCCAGTTTGTAGACACAAAATAGGACACTATTCCTCACAACCAGGCCAATGAAATCCATGACTGTCTATTGGTCCGGAGAGTAACAAATAAAAAGATGTGCCATTATTACAATTCTGGCTGATATTGATAAGCCGTTATATATTTTTTTCATGTTATGACCGATAACCGATAATTGGCCGATAACCGATAATTGATTATAATCGATACATAAAATGTATATTATTTTCTCTTAATTAAAAAAACTCCACTAAAAACAATTTTAAAAGCTAAAAATAAATTTAGCGAATAATAAATAAATGAGCATGAAATATCTTATGTTAATATCGGTACCGATATATCGTGCATCCCTAATATATTAAATAACGAAAGGTCTTCTCACATGTTTATTTCCAAGGTAAAGAACAAACTGGTCATCTTTATCACCCAGCTGGCGTCTACGCCTTCCGTCGCCTCGAGATTTTGGTTGGTGCAGCGTAAGATTAAGAACCGTGAAGGCTCGGAAGTCTTCCAGGTCTTTAGGAGGTCGAAGTTCGATGTGAGCATCACCGGAGAACAAGATCGGCCCCCTGATCTAGGAACATAGGAGAGAAAAGCAAGAGGATAAACATCTGGAGGCGGTTGGAGAAACATCTCTTCTTCCATGAGCACTCACTCTGTTGGCCGCGTCTCTGGCCTGTTCGATCAAGTCTTTGATTCTCTGGATACTGCTGGATATGTTGGCTGAACCAGACATCTGCTCTCTTTGGTTCTCCACTTCGTGCAGTTTGTCAATTAGTGAAGGGAAAGACTGATCCAGTTGTGTTACTGTAAAGAAGATCATTCTGTGATGCTCCTCAGAATTAAAATAACGTAAACGCTCAGGCTTTCTATTTAGATATCTTTGAACTGAATAGTACCGAATGATGTTCATTAGATCAACTCAAGGAAAGAAGAGCTGAGAAGACTCACATGTTTTGTTGACACCATCGAGTAAGTCGTTCAGGTTTGAATCTTGAGGGGAAATGTTAATTTTGTTCAGTTCTTCGCTGATGTTCTGCATTTTGGTTATTGCATCACTTGCTGTGGCGTTCACATCCGAAGCACCTTCCTTGGCTTGAATGATGAGATCGCCAATATCGTCTAAAAAAAAATGAAACCACCAAAGTGTTCATCTGACAAGACCATTACAATATTTATTGAGGAAAAATGATTGAGCAAAATGGAGCTTCTGACCTCTTTTGATGTTGTTCATCTTCTCCAACACATCTCGCATGACTTGCTTCAGCTTGTTCTGTTTGTTTTCGGCCTGTTGGATCAGGTCCTTGTAAGTTTCACATTTCTGTGTGACATCTGTAGATGAAAGTTTTGTTACTACACATCACAACATGTCCACGAAAAACCCATTAAATCATGATTAAGACTGTGTTATTCTTAAAAGTTGATCTTGTTTGGTTGATATTGTAAGAGCCATTATGCTCTATTTAAATGTCTGTTGTAGTTCCACTGGAGAACACTGGGTGGAGTATGGGTTTAGGGTATATAGGTAATCAGAGAGCAAGAGATGTTAGGTGTAATGGGGAAGTAAACAATTTTTGACCGTGTCAGGATCATGTTAGGACATGCTAACTGGTGATTGCAATGTGTTTGAGCATCAGAACTGAGACAAATAAAGAAGATAAATGCAGTACTGGACTGGAAGTGTATTTGTTTGGAACCACGCGTCAGATAGCCCTACAAACACCTCTAAGTGACCAGATGGTCATTTGTCGCTACAGATATTATTGCTGGATGCTATTTTATGGTTTATTGTAGATGCATTAAAAGGTGAAAATGGCAACCTTCTAGCTGTATCTCCGCTTCCTTGGATTTCACCAGAAGAGTATTTGCATCATTTTTCAGATCCTTGGCTTTATTTTGTAGATCTTGTCCTCGCACATCCTGGGGAATGAAATTAATAGAACAATGTTTGATTCTAGAACAATGAAAGATTCCTGTCCTTTTATGATGGTTATAAGTGGAGCGCAACCAAGAATGCAAAATATATCTGTATAATATCGGTTATTATAGGACGATATTTTTAGTATTGTAAATGTATTGTTCATACTCATTACATTTACCATGATGTAATGCTCACTTTTACTTTTAGTTTATTTAGAAAAAATATCCTAATTTTTTAATTTATCGTCTGACATACTTCGAAAGCCTGGTCAGCCGCTTCTTTGGCACGTTTGGCGGCAGCTTCCGCCTCCTTTATGGCATTAGTGATGTCTGTGAATGCTCTGATGGCTTCGATTGCTTTCTGAACAGCGGTTGAGTTGGTGATGCTCACTATGACCCTACGAGGTTTAATGTAATCATTAAAACTTTATTAGAAACAAAAATAAGGTTTCGGTATGTTTGGAGGACTCATGATGTACATTTGAAAGTCCATAGCCAGCTTCATAAGTTCCTTGGCGTGCTCCTCAGCCCGTCTCACAATTCCCTGCTTAGCAGTTGCGTTGGAGAGTAGCTCGAGTTTTGCATCTAGATCGGTTTTTGCTCCGTCAATCAAAGCTGCAAGATGAGAAATTTCCTGGCAGAGAACAAAACGTAAGTATCCAAACTGGTGAATGTTTCACAAAAGAATTTCACTATTTGTCACCTCTGTTAGGTCATCCATCATTTCATGAAGATCCTTTGTCTCTTTTAGTGTCCTTCTGATCATGTTCACATTGGCTAGGATATTTTCTTGGTTTTTCCTCAGCACTTTCAACTGCTTCTGTTAAACAAACAATCGATGGAAGTGTTTAATGACGTATGTGAACAAATGCAGATCTTATCTTACAGTGGTTCTCAAAGTCACATTGGTTCTCAACATTCACCACCTATTATTAGCTTTTACCAAAACATTTTTCAGCTGTTCCTCGTTGAGTTTATTCACACTATTGGACTTGAACACATCAAGCTCTGCGTCTATAAGAGCCTCTTGTATATCTCGAAGATCTTCCATCCAATCCATGAGATTCTGTCCAATACCATCAGCTACAGCCAAGGAGCCATTTAGAGGAATCAGCAGGTCATTCAAGATGAGGTTGAGTACTGTGAGAGAAACAAGCATGCTTTCAGACCCTAAAAAGAGCTTTCTCACTACTTGGCTGTCAAAGCACAGTCCTAAATCAGGGGTGTCCATTCCTGCTCCTAGAGGACAACTATCCTGCAGAGTTTAACACCAACCCCAATTAAACACACCTGAACCAGCTAATTAAGGTCTTCCTTATTACCAAAAAAATCCAGGCAAGTTGGAGCTAAACTCTGCAGGAACGTTGGCCCAGCAGGAGCAGGAGTGGACACTCCTGTCCTAACTGGTGTAATTAGTAAGCGATTGACCCACGTGTTAGTGCTTTTCTGAGCTCCTGGTTAGCCAGCTCTCTCTGACCCCTGCAGCTCTGTCTTCGCATCTTCTCCAACATCCATCGGCCTTCTTTTAACATCCTGATGGCCTCCTCTGTGTTCCCACCCGTATGGTTTGATTGCTTCAACTCGTCCAAGAACTCTACGTGGGTCAAGAATTAAAAGTGCAACGGGTGACCTTCCAGCAAGTTGGAAGAAGACATTTAAAAAAAAAGAAATTGGCTATGAAAAGCTCAGCTGGATCTAGTGGGTTCACCTTGTATCTTTCGTAAGAGGTTCACGCTCTCAGATCGTAGGTTGTCCCCCCTTTGATAGGTTTTGTCCAAAGTCTTTAGCAACTGAACTGCAGTACAGGACAACTCAATTGCCTGTAGAAACAAACACAAGTTGTAATTGGTTGGATGGACGTCATAAAGATAAACCACCATAAACAAAGTAGCCATAACAGTACCTTGTCATTGAGTACAGTTAGGTCATCTTTGACACTTTCAAGATCAGATTCAAGCTCCAAAATCTTTAGTTGCAATGCGAAGACAGATTTAGTATACTTGTGGACCAAAACCTAAAGAAAGGGAAATGGGTTTCAAAAAACGATGTGTGAAAATACATTAGCATTCCAAAGTGCTGTTGTAGGAAATTGTTGTAGGGACCTTTGTACCAGCAATGGCATCTTCAAGGTTGTCCAGCCTCGTGTATGAAGTAACATTCCGACTAAATGACTCAAGTTGATTGTTCAGTACGCAGAACTCATCATCCATCGCTTCAAGATCATCCATTAACTTAATGACACAGATATCGCACTCTAACAGGAAAAACCTGGAGTTAGTCAATCCTAGTCAATCCACATCTCAGTCATGCATTGTCACATCTGCATATGAATAAATATCACATGATCACTGGAATATAAAAATTGTAAAGAAGCTCCATGTAGGCCTATAGGCCCAGAATATTATTAAAATGATTTTTAAGTAATTTGTAAGAAATTTTTGAGGATTTTGAGTGCAAACCGTAGCAGTCGCCAGTGTGTGGGTCATCAGCCCCATAACAATCTATAAGAACAAAGAAAACAAATGTTTTCACTATAATATGAATGTAATTTTTAGGGTTTTAAATTAATTTTTTTATTCAAACAGCCTAAACTTTTATATTATTATTATTATTACTATTTTTATATTATTATTACTATTAATATGTAAATCATGAGAGCCTGCTTACCGCCTGTTTGCGGGTCACATACATAACCGTGGTCACAGTCACATGGCTGACAGTTACCGCTTACTACTAAAGGGCTGCCGTAATATCCAAGCGCACACCTAAAATATGAAGTAAATGAGAAACTATCTCTTCAAAAACATTCATGCCCAATTTTTTGGCATATTTACATATTTTAAAAACAATACACACCTTTCACATCGAACCCCAGAGTAACCAGGTTTGCACAGACATTCAAACTCATCTCCAACCCGGAGACATCCAATCGCAAAACTGCGCAAACAAATGAATAAACAATTTAAAAAAAATTAAAATCATTTTAAAATAAGCAATACAAATAATTAAACGATAAATAATAATGAAAACATTTTAAACAATCAATAAAATTATATGAACAAAGCAAACTTTCAGGTATGTATTTTTATGATTCTATGTCATCATCGCACCTGTTCGATGGGTGTGTTAAGGGGCACGGACACATACGACAGGTTCTCAGAGAGGCGCTGCCATAGTAACCCTCCATACAACGCTCGCAGTGGTCGCCCGCTGTATTGAACTGGCAGTTCTGCAATATGACAGGACCACAATGTGACGCGGCAAAATATGCATTGAGTACACAACTATAAAGTGGAAATGCATTATTCATAAAAGCTGACCTTATTGATCTTATCATGTAAGGGTTGACTTAACACAAATAGGGGTTCAATAAGGGGTTTTAAAAGTAAAAAAAAAAAAAGTAATTAAATAAAAGATGAAATCATACCAGACATCTTCCAGTATGTGGTTCGCAGTCATAGGACAGGCCATTGCAGTTGCAAGGTACACACCGTCCCTTATGCGGTCCACTTCTCTCCCTGTAATAACCACGATCACACTCCTGTAATGGAGCAAATGCAGAGGACAAGGTCATTATATGAGATCCAGGCATGATGTGTGGACATTTTGGAAAACCCTACAAACAGGCATTATTTTGGTCAAAAACACTAACTATGGTAAAAACATTTACCCTGTTCCGGGTGACCAAAAAAGGGGAAATCAAGGCACTGAAATAGTTCTAAGAACAGTGAAACACAATGGAGTTGTTTATTTCATTGTCTCTATACAGTATGTGTGTGGCTGGGAATCTGAACTTTAGCCATTAAGGTATGGTATACTTTACAAATTGGACATGTATTGTCAAAAAGACAGATAGCAACATGCAGGCAGATTCACACAGAAAATGAGGGTAAATGTATTCCTAAAACAACAGTGTGTGTAGTTTTCGATTGTTTATTTTGGCTGCATGCCAGTGTGTTCATGCCAAATCTGTTATCTGACATACCTAAATAAAAACATGCTTGAACCTGCTTGGTCGGGGTCCTTGATTCCTAAAAATATTGAATTAGTTTGGGACTCGGGGCTATGGAAGCTTGTTTCTGCGACGGAATTAAACAATTTAAAAGATAATTGTGACTTTTTATCTTACAATTCGAGTTTATATCGCAATTATTAATTTATTTCTCGCAATTGCGACTTTACAGTAGCCTATGCCGCAAATTTGACTTTATAACTCCCAATTGCGAGAATTCGTAATTCTGACTTTTTTTCTCGAAATTGCCCGTTTATAGCCTGTCTCGCAATTCTGACTTTAAACTCTCAATTGCCATTGAAAAAAGTCATAATTGTGAGGTAAAAAGTTAAAATTACCTTTTTATTTTTTATTCAGTGGTCGAAACAAACTTCCATGCAGGACTGCCAACTCTCGCGCTTTCAGAGAAATAAATCTTATATGCAAATGAATCGATACTAAATTGTGATCGAAATCGAGTCGTGAAATTTGTGAGCCGAATAGCACACCTTTTGTTGACACCGCAGTTTAATCGACATTTCGACACATGCTCAAAAATGATTCAGTGGTTCTCTTACTTCATCGCGCGGTCCATATGTAGATAGACCCTTATACAGTCTATGAAGACATATTTTTGTATTACAGTTTGTATATTAAAAAGTGTTGCAAAGCCTACCGGTATTGTTTATTTTAATTCACATCGCGTTGGACGAGAATTCGATTAGAACTACAAACACGAATAAAAGATTAGAACTACAAACACGAATAAAAAGTCTTTAAAAAAAACTCCAAGCATGGCGGATGTGCAAGTCCTAGAGGTTTAGATAAAGGGGTTTGAGTGATTAAGAATATCTAACCTATAACTAAAAGATATTTATTCAATGTTATCCACATTAGATTTCATCTGCAATGCATAGTGAACTTTTGTAATGATACTTTGCTTTTTTCACTGTTGAAATACACATCTTAAATCAGCCAATAAGCTACCTTGCTAGTTGGTTTAAGATGGTTTTTAGCACAGCTGAAAAGTACCCCCTGCTAAGCAAAGACCAGATTAGGCTGGTTTGAGAGTTTTTCCCTTTTTTATACCTTTTTTTTAGGTAACATCTTACCTTAATGTGTGTGGAATCACAATACTTTCTGAAAATATGCCTCCATGATTCTTGATTGTTGTTGTTTTTGACTTGGATATCATTGTCCCACCAGAACGTTGTAGGACGTCCCAGCTCATCAGCAGATACCCAGAGATCCAGAGAAAAGAGCACCAGTACTCCAGTCCACATCATTTGGACTCCCAAAAATAAGAACTTAGCCATTTATAAATGTACATGCCATATATGCATGTACTGCAAGACTACAACTCTATACTCTCTTGGACAATGTGCGCTCTTTACTCTTGGCAAAGTTCAAAATTCCCCTTTCTTCCTGTTTGTCTCTCCAGGTGCGTGATAGCAGTGTGTACAGAGGAGAGGTAGGGCAGTGATTTTTACACACCTGCTGGCACCACCAATAGTCAAGTCAAGGAATATCTGTGACCTCAAGGAACTTCATCAATTATTAACTTTTTACGTTTCAGCCCTAACAATGTCTACTTTTTAACGTGTTTATTTCATTTATCGGTTGATTGATTTTTGGAGGGAAAATTAAATGTATTTATTTATTTGTCAAAAACTTTTTGATAAAAAAAAAGTTACAATGTAGAAACTGTTTATGAAATAAACAATTATATGTTAGTTAAATCATTACAAATAGAATAGTTTTATTGATCATTATAAATTATAATATAATTATTATCTTTTGCAGCATGTTTTTTTTATCAATGTTATTGATATTTCTTTTAATTGAACATCCTCACAATTTTTTACATTTTATCTTTAATCTGTCATGTATGAAACGCACTGGTTAAATACAGTTTACGCAACACTGCACAACAATAGCAACAAACCTGTTGTTGACAGTGCAGGTTAATCAACACACTTACTGTAACTAGACATAACATTTAAGCATATGACCTTGTCTCCATTAGTAGCCTATTGTGAGAAGTCGAATAGCTTCCAAACACACCTGGGAAAAACACACATGTGTGTTTGCACAGTGGGAGAGGTTGTGTGAAAAAATCTTGAGAAAACACACCTTAAGATGGCCTGAAAACATGATCTGTGGCAAGAATAAAGTACAGCTCTGTAGTGTAAGTTGTACTAGTGCCCTAAATGAACTGATTTCTGACACAATTCAGACTTCATAAGTCTTTATTGGAAAATGTCTCACATGATGGGATAAAGAGCATAGCTGGCGATCCCGCAAGTGTTTTTGCCATTGCGTATCATTCTCATGTAGCCTCCTTCTCCCCATCCTGTACCCCAACTGAGAAAAGAAAGGAAAAGACGAGGTCACACACCTAGGAAAGAATTACCCTGCTTTTTTTGGTCATGTGTCCTGAAACATGGCATTCTATGAACTGTTCTATATTTTGTTACCGTAATCTTCACTACAGGTGCACAACATTTAAATAGGTGTGTTTAGTTTGTTGTGTTGTGTTGCCAGCAGTGTACGAGGTGTTAATGTAGTCATAAACCTAAATGATGGGTGTTCTCTTACCTGTTTTTGATTATCCAGTAATCTTTGCCCTCCTCTGAGCCATAACCAACCACAAGCACAGCATGGTTGAGGTTGTTAGGGTTACAGTTAGATTCCTTGAAGCATATGAATGATGATCAACTAAGAAAATACAAGAGAATCCCACCTGGACTTTGACTTCAGTCACATATCCCTGTGCTCGATAGTCAACATTGGTCAATCCCAGTCTGTTAGCATTTAAACTGAGCGTCTGAGCGGATGCAATCTTTCCTCTTCTGTCTATCGGGCCATTAATTTTGGCACCCAGCAAGCGATTATACTCCATACTGGTCTGAAGAGAACACAAAAATCAGGCCAGATATCATCTTGGACCACATTTTGTACATAATGACATCCACACCACTAGGTGTCAGTATAAGACCACCTTTAACAAAGCTAATAAAACAGTTTCTTATAATGTTTATGATTTCAATAGGGTCGTTTTTTTCAGTCGTTTTACTTAAGAGGTCACAATCCAAAACGAAAATCATTGTTGTTTTTCTCAATCATCCTCATGTTTGTCTCCCAGATGGTCTGTCTCTGAATGTTGTCACTCTACAGTTTTAAAGTAAAACTTCATCAGAAATACACACAAAAATGCAGTGCATTATGTACAGTACAAAATATAATCATCTTAACAACACACTAAGTGACTTAAAATACATGTTTATGCAGAGTTAAGTGCCTCAAAAGCACAATAGTGGTTCAAACCTTTCAATTAAATGAGTTTTTAAAGGAACAGTTCACCCAGAAATGAAAATTCAGTCTTTATTCACTCGCCCTCATGTCTTCGAAATGCCTTCTATTGTATTCCAACATGAGTGAATAACTGAATTTTCATTTTTGGGGTGAACTGTCTCTTTAAGCCACACACGAATGACCATAACTGACCTTTTCATCATAGGATATTTCATGGACCTTTTTCCACAGCGTCCACTCTGAGACGACCTCCTCTTCTGAATCTGCTGCCCCCTGAGGTGACTTTTTCGTAGGCCTTTTTATCATAAACCGTTGAAATTGGTTGAGAAATGTAAAGTTTATTGCGCTTTTTTGTCTAGATAGGCCTGTAATGTGAGGCAAAAAACTTGTGCTATCCTTTACGCATCTAACAGTTCTCATTGTCCATGTTTTCATGTTTTATTACGTCTACAGAATCTAGTCAATCCTGTTCCACATCTTCCCCTTTTAAAAGAAAAGATGCATGTGGTTGTGGTTGATTTAATTATTAGTTTGAGCTATGTACATTTGACATAGTTTGAGTTTAATTGGCTAGTTTCTCTTTCTGATGTGTGATCTTTATTCTCAAATGGTTTTTGTTAGAGATGAATAATCGATCTGGCGTCTAGATTTAAGTGTGTGCTGTATTTATCTGAAAGTGGTAAAGTGGTGGTTATGTAGAAAGCCTTTCATTTTAAGATCTTGTGAGAATGACAAAGGAATTCAATAAAGTTTGTTTACACTATTTTGTTCAGTACACCCCCCCCCCCCATTTCCAGTTATCTGATTTTTTTTTTCTGCATAAGAATTAAGGATTTTTACAGACCTATACCCAAATTCTTACCTGAAAGTATTTTAAAGCTTGTAACTATTAAAAAATATATATATATATTTATAGGATTTTATTAATTTAAACCATTTTTCCAGCTTTTTAAGAAAAAAAGTTTATTTTTAATGCTAGTACTGTATGAACTACAGCATGGATGCTTGGTATATACATTTTAGACAAAGGAAATGCATTTTAGACTTTTGTAAAACAGTTAGCCTTTATTTTAAAATAGCACATTTAATGTTACATTTGCTAACTGTTGCAGTAGTAAAACATGGAAAACTAAATTTATATTAAACCAGACAAATTGTATTGAACTTAATGACTTCATGCTCTTCCTCTTCATGCTCTTCCAGCTTGCCCTTACTTATTTCATTTTTCTGCTGAGGTTGGGTGTTCATTACATTATGAATCCATGGAAGGTATTGGGAAATGTCAGTGTATCTTGTGCGGTACTCTCCATTTGACTCCTGTTTGTTGTAATAAGATGAAATTCCCTGAGCAACATCTCCACAAACAAGTGGACCCCCAGAGTCTCCCTGTGGATGATATCATTTGATTACTAGTATATCCAGAATGCACTAACAATACACTATAGATAATAATTTGTAAGTGGTGTCTCTTGAAATACCTCTGCTGGTCCAGTTGTTCCCTCGCTGCACAGAGTGTCGGGTGTCCCACAGTTTTTAGAGTATAACAGAGTTACATTTGCTTCTTTGAGAACATTTGATTTCTGCAAACCCCAACCCATAACCATGCAATCCTTTGAGATGTTTTCACTGCTATTTGTTGGCAAGGTGATGGTATGCACGGCTTTGTTCAAATTTGTCGATGTTTCAAGCTGAAAGGAAAGGTGAAAAAGTACATTTCCTTCTATGTTTTTTCCCCTGAATTTTAAAGAACGCATTCAGTTCAAGTGAATAGGTTTTGGCAAATTATATTCTGTAAAAATCAACTATGTCCTTTTACAAAAGGCTATTTTTTCAAGGCATCCAATGGTTCAATGTTATATATTACCTTCAGAAGCATGATGTCATGACCTGGTGTATTGCTCTTGAACTGTGGATGTGGAAATGGAAGAACATCTACACCGTCAGGTAAAAACTTGGTGTCATTGACGCCCAAATACACCTTAAGATGACTAAAGATGACAAAAAGATTTTTATATATATATATATATATATATATATATATATATATATATATATATTATATATATATTAACAATAAAAAAAAATTTTTGTGTCTGTTTTTTCACATAGAATTGTGGATTTTGAGTCAATTTGTATACCCTTTTTAATAAAATTCCAAAATATGATAATTAATTTCCTACCTTCCTTTACAGTGGGCGGCTGTCATCACAAAATCTTCTCTTACCAAAAAACCACCACATACTGCTTTGGATGTAGAGTCACGAATGTAGGCCATGTAGGGTCGACTGTGTGGAATGGAGACATCACTGTCAACAATACCATCTTGCACGATGGAGAAACCTAAGAAAGAGTTTAGTTCTATGAAAAACTTCAACAGCAACAACCTTTTGTAATTACATAAGTAGATTAGATGTGATCACCTGGAGTCAGGCACGGATTTAGAAAGAAAAAGTAATAGATAGGCCTACATTTTGAGGCTGTCAAACTGGTAATGTACGTTAACCTACCCGTCACCTCCGGGTCTCTGCCGCCTTCAGCGGCTTCCGAAGCACCTGCTTCGGTTTCGGTCTCAAGCGGAGTCGGAGAGTTTGGTGGTGGGGGGGCACTTGAATAGGTGTCTGTCACTGCAGTCGGGCTGGAGTTCTCTGTCTTGTCGGGCTGGTGCTGATGAACAGGTTCATCTGAAATAGCAAGGCTGGATGTTGTGCTAAGCGCCTCTTTGCTAGCATCACCCCCGGGCACCGGCCCAATCAGCCCAGTGGTAAATCCGGCCTTCCCTGGAGTGCAGGAGTGCAGCATTAGCAGACTAGTTATATGCCAAAGGAAGCTCATTGTTGACAGCTCAGTCAAACTCAGTATGCACCACAGAAATGTTGTCTCCTGCTTTTATACAGAGCACGGAAATGGTCGAGCACCCACGGAAAAATACGAGATATTCTCCATTGGTTTTAACCAATAAAAAAATCGATTGCAGCTTTCAGTCACGATTATCTTCACGCCTTTATTTCATGAGATAGCCTTTTCAAGCTGATTTTAGTCAGCCAGTTCTCAAGTTCATTTATTATTTAATAGTTATTTTTGAGTTAAGTCTTTTTTGCCATGTTGATTTTGTCCTCACCACTGTATCCAGATCAGTTTCACTGATGTATCAGCATTTAAGCTTGTTATGACCACAGATCAGTAATTATCATCAGCTCTCGCTATTAGACAACCCATACTTTGGTGATAATATCAGAAAGCACACACTATCAGTTTTAAAAGTTGTGAGAATTTCAGCATCTGTAATTTGAGCAGCTTCTGGTACCTTGCTAGCATCAACCAAACTGCGCATTTGTGATGTGAATCTTCCCTTTCTTCATATTCCAAAGGTACTCTTTTGAGATCTTGAGACATCAGAGTTCACTGAACCTCTTGAGCATGTGTGAATGCTTTATGCACTGGATGTTCTTGGTGTTTCCTTGTTGCTAAAGCAGGGTTGCTGCATACGATTTAAAGTCAAATTTAAGGCTTTTAAAGACCTTTTTAAGAACTGAAAAAATGTAAATTAATACCGTACATTGGGGGGTACTCAATATTGACAAAAATATATCTCGATATTTTCAAAGTTTTGTTGATAATAATTAGATGATATTTTACTGATTGTGTTTTTGTACTGGTACCATGACTGGTTTAGGCCTGTTGTTGACAGCAGACTCACGAAGATATTCATATTTTTTATATTCTATGCAGTGGTCAGTTCACAGCAGTGACAGAAATGAACATTTTTATTAAGGGGCAATATTTGCCACCTTAAATTGATTTCCAGGGGCATTTTCACCTATATGTACATTTTTCTAAACTTATTTAGGGGTAAATGCATCACCTTTTATGTCAAATTCGAACATTCAGTTCAATTTGATTAGAATAATAGAAAAGATAAAGCTTACCCTTACTTGCTTCATTTTCCTGGATGGGGGGGGAGAGATGGGCGCCCATTGAATGAATCCATGGAAGGTATTGGGAAATGTCAGTGTATCTTGTGCAGTACTCTCCATTTGACTCCTTTTTGTAATAAGATACAATTCCATGAGCAACATCTCCACAAACAAGTGGACCCCCAGAGTCTCCCTGTGGATGATATCATTTGATTATTAGTATATCCAGAATGCACTAACAATACACCATGGATAATAATTTGTAAGTGATGTCACTTGAAATACCTCTGCTGGTCCAGTCGTTCCCTCGCTGCACAGAGTGTCTTTTGTCCCACACTTTTTAGAGTCCAACAGAATTACATTTGCTTCTTTGAGGACACTTGATAGAGACCCACGACCGTAATCCTGCAAGCCCCAACCCGAGACCATGCAATCCTTTAAGATCGCATTTTTGGGATTCTCTTTTTTGGCAAGGCGATAGTCTTCACAGTTTTGCTCAAAGTTGCAGGGATTTCAAGCTGAAAGGAAAGGTGCAAAGTTCTACATTTCTTTCTATGTTTTTCTGTATTTTAAAGAATGTATTGATTAGAGTTTTTGTATTCATTTGATTAGATACAAGTTAATTAGATTTAGACAAATGATATTCTACAAACATCAGATTTCCTGTTATGAAAGGCCATTTTTCAAAGGCGTGATTTCAATTATAAGTGGTTCAACGTTATATATTACCTGTAAAAGCATGATGTTATGATCTGGTGTATTGCTCTTGAACTGTGGATGTGGAAATGGATGAACAGCTACACCGTCAGGTAAAAAGTTGGTGTCACTGACGCCTAAATACACCTTAAGATGACTAAAGGTGACAAAAAAAAAAAAAAAAAAAAAGGAAAAACAGATTTACACAAATATATATTTCAGGTAACACTTTACAATAAGGTTCATTAGTTAACATTAGTAAATATATGAACTAACAATGAGCAATACACACGTTACAGTATTTATTCATCTTTGTTAATAAAAATACAGCTGTTCGTTGTTTGTTCATGTTAGTTAATACATTTACTTATGTTAACTAGTACAACCTTTGATTTAATAATGTATTAGTGCATGTTGAAATTAATATTAGCTAAGATTAATAAATGCTGAAGAAGTATTGTTCATTCTTAGTTCATGTTAACTAAGGTTGTTAACTAATATGAACCTTATTGTAAAGTGTTACCATATTTCAATACAAAGATATTGCCACTTTGGATATCAAAAGTCACCTTTCTAATTCCAAAATATGATAATTCATTTCACCAACCTTCCTTTACAGTGGGCGGCTGTCATCACATAATCCTCTCCTACCAAAAAACCACCACATACTCTTTCGGATTTAGAGTCATGAATGTAGACCATGAAGGGTCGACTGTGTGGAATGGAGACTTTACCGCCAACAATACCATCTACCATCAAACCTAAGAAAGAGTTTAGTTCTATGAAACAATTCAACAGCATATTCTGAGAAACAAACTTTTGTAAATACATAAGTAGATTAGATGTGATCACCTGGAGTGCAGGAGTGCAGCATTAGCAGACTAGTTATATGCGAAAGGAAGCTCATTGTTGACAGCTCAGTCAAACTCAGTATGCACCACAGAAATGTTGTCTCCTGCTTTTATACAGAGCACGGAAATGGTCGAGCACCCACGGAAAAATACGAGATATTCTCCATTGGTTTTAACCAATAAAAAAATCTATTGCAGCTTTCAGTCACGATTATCTTCCCGCCTTTATTTCATGAGATAGCCTTTTCAAACTGATTTTAGTCAGCCAGTTCTCAAGTTAATTTATTATTTAATAGTTATTTTTGAGTTAAGTCTTTTTTGCCATGTTGATATTGTCCTCACCACTGTATCCAGATCAGTTTCACTGATGTATCAGCATTTAAGCTTGTTATGACCACAGATCAGTAATTATCATCAGCTCTCGCTATTAGACAACCCATACTTTGGTGATAATATCAGAAAGCACACACTATCAGTTTTAAAAGTTGTGAGAATTTCAGCATCTGTAATTTGAGCAACTTCTGGTACCTTGCTAGCATCAACCAAACTGCGCATTTGTGATGTGAATCTTCCCTTTCTTCATATTCCAAAGGTACTCTTTTGAGATCTTGAGACAGTGGAAGCCATCGGAGTTGTAAGAATTGATAAATTAGGAAATGCCGGACAGTCTGGTTCTGGTTGGGGAGCATCCAGACCCTGAGAGGACAAAGGACCTCTCTGGAAATTACCATTTGAACTCACCATTTGTGAGGCAAAGTCACACCTCAGAACACATCTCTCCTCCTCTTCCTCACTCCCCCTCTCACATGCTGAGACCACATGTCACCCAAGAAAATGTATAGTTTAATGTGAATGATTATCACAGAGTATTTTTCATGTTTGGTATCATTTAAAATGTCACAGTGCGACTGTTACAAATGTCTCATTTCCAAATAAGTAAAACAAAAGGTTATAAGGTTTTTGAGAGTTTATGGATAACTAGCACACAAGGAGGGGTTGGCCTCTAGACAAATGGTCTCCCTACACCCAAAGGTGTAACCTCTGAATGCAAATTTCCATTGTTAAAAGATATTTCCAAGTGGCTATTTAATGAAATGCAGCAGGGAATTCGGGGCCTTTTCTGTAACTCAGATTAGCCCGTGAGGCTGAGAGAGAGATCTCTCAGCCTCACGTATTTCTTAATGTTGGGTTGCATCTTTTCTCTTTATTCTAGAGAATTTGATGTTTTGTATTGATTATCTTTGAATTGATAATGAAATTGGCATGATACATTTACCTGACATTATAAATTGTTACATTTGATTATTCTAACTGACTTTATTTTCATTGAAGCGTTAAACGGAATAGTCGAACATTCGCTCACAATTAATGATCCAAAGATATCATTAAAACTTTTTCATTTATGGAGTCAGATGAAATAACGAGAGAATACATATTCAAATGTATTGCATTTAATCAAAAAATACTTTGCCTCGAGAAAAGGACAGTAACACGTAAAGACCTTCCGCGCTGGTCGGATGCCGGACTTTGGGCCGATCGAGCGGGAGCTTACAGAGTTCTCTTGAGCATGTGTGAATGCTTTATGCACTGGATGTTCTTGGTGTTTCCTTTTTGCTAATGTTTACTGCACACGATTTAAAGTCAAATTTAAGGCTTTAACCTTTTTTCTTCTAAACCTGGAGAAATTAAAATTAATACCATACATTGGGGGGTAACCAATATTGACAAAAATATATCTTGATATTTTCAAAGTTTTGTTGATAATAATTAGATGATATTTTACTGATTGTGTTTTTGTACTGGTACCATGACTGGTTTAGGCCTGTTGTTGACAGCAGACTCACGAAGATATTCATATTTTTGGGGGCTCATTACATGATGAATCCATGGAAGGTATTGGGAAATGTCAGTGTATCTTGTGCAGTGCTCTGATACTGGTTACTGAGGGAGATTGCGGGACTGGTAGTCGTGACATATATATATAATTGTTTTTTTTAGTTTTTTTTTTAATGCTATTGCTTTAGAACCACTGAACTACAGCATGGATGCTTGGTATATACATTTTAGACAAAGGAAATGCATTTTAGACTTTTGTAAAACAGTTAGCCTTTATTTTAAAATAGCACATTTAATGTTACATTTGCTAACTGTTGCAGTAGTAAAACATGGATAATTAAATTTATATTAAACCAAACAAATTGTATTGAACTTAATGACTTCATGCTCTTCCTCTTCATGCTCTTCCAGCTTGCCCTTACTTATTTCTGCTGAGGATGGGTGTTCATTACATGATGAATCCATGGAAGGTATTGGGAAATGTCAGTGTATCTTGTGCGGTACTCTCCATTTGACTCCTGTTTGTAATAAGATGAAATTCCCTGAGCAACATCTCCACAAACAAGTGGACTCCCAGAGGCTCCCTGTGGATGATATCATTTGATTATTAGTATATCCATAATGCACTAACAATACACTATAGATAATAATTTGTAAGTGGTGTCTCTTGAAATACCTCTGCTGGTCCAGTTGTTCCCTCGCTGCACAGAGTGTCGGGTGTCCCACAGTTTTTAGAGTCTAACAGAGTTACATTTGCCTCTTTGAGAACATTTGATTTCTGCAAACCCCAACCCATAACCATGCAATCCTTTGAGATGTTTTCACTGCTATTTGTCGGCAAGGAGATGGTATGCACGGCTTTGTTCAAATTTGTTGGTGTTTCAAGCTGAAAGGAAAGGAGAAAAGTACATTTCCTTCTATGTTTTTTCCCCTGAATTTTAAAGAATGCATTCAGTGATTAGGTTTTGCCAATTCTGTAAACATAAACTATGTCCTTTTACGAAAGGCTATTTTATCAAGGTATCCAATGGTTCAATGTTATATATTACCTTCAGAAGCATGATGTCATGACCTGGTGTATTGCTCTTGAACTGTGGATGTGGAAATGGAAGAACATCTACACCGTCAGGTAAAAAGTTGGTGTCATTGACGCCCAAATACACCTTAAGATGACTAAAGATGACAAAAAAATACAGATTTAGAGGCCAGATTTATCTATCTATCTATCTATCTATCTATCTATCTATCTATATATATATATTAACAATAAAAAAAATTACTGCCACTTTTTTGTCACCTTTTTGTGTGTGTTTTTCCCCATAGAATTGTGGATTTTGAGTCAATTTGTATACCCTTTTTTAATAAAATTCCAAAATACGGTAATTAATTTCACCTACCTTGTTTTACAGCTGGCGGCTGTCATCACAAAATCCTCTCTTACCAAAAAACCACCACATACTGCTTTGGATGTAGAGTCACGAATGTAGACCATGTAGGGTCGACTGTGTGGAATGGAGACATCACTGTCAACAATACCATCTTGCACGACGGAGAAACCTAAGAAAGAGTTTAGTTCTATGAAAAAATTCAACAGCATTTGATCATTCATGAGTGTTGTGTTAGTGGTGTAACGAGTTACTATTAATGCTGCATTGAATTTGAGGTTTTATTTTGTGATTGTCTGTGGCAATGTTATAGAATTTGAATGTGATTTTATCATTATTTTACTTTTACCTATGTACAGCACTGCGGTCAACCTTCGTTGTATTAATATTTGCTTTATAAAATAAATTTAACATTGAACATTGAGCTTGCCCTTACTTGCTTCATTTTCCTGGATGCGGGGGGGAGGATGGGTGCCCATTACACAATGAATCCATGGAAGGTATTGGGAAATGTCAGTGTATCTTGTGCGGTACTCTCCATTTGACTCCTGTTTGTAATAAGATGAAATTCCCTGAGCAACATCTCCACAAACAAGTGGACTCCCAGCGTCTCCCTGTGGATGATATCATTTGATTATTAGTATATCCAGAATGCACTAACAATACACCATGGATAATAATTTGTAAGTGGTGTCACTTGAAATACCTCTGCTGGTCCAGTCGTTCCCTCGCTGCACAGAGTGTCGGGTGTCCCACAGTTTTTAGAGTCAAACAGAGTTACATTTGCTTCTTTGAGGACCCTTGATGGAGACCCACGACCGTAATCCTGCAAGCCCCAACCCGAGACCATGCAATCCTTTAAGATTGCATTTTTGGGATTCTCTTTTTTTGGCAAGGTGATAGTCTTTACAGTTTTGTTCAAAGTTGCAGGGATTTCAAGCTGAAAGGAAAGGTGCAAAGTTCTACATTTCTTTCTATGTTTTTCTGTATTTTAAAGAATGTATTCATTAGAGTTTTTGTATTCATTTGATTAGATACAAGTTAATTAGATTTAGCCAAATAATATTCTACAAACATCAGATTTCCTGTTATGAAAGGCCATTTTTCAAAGGCGTGATTTCAATTATAAATGGTTCAACGTTATATATTACCTTTAAAAGCATGATGTTATGAACTGGTGTATTGCTCTTGAACTGTGGATGTGGAAATGGATGAACAGCTACACCGTCAGGTAAAAAGTTGGTGTCACTGACGCCTAAATACACCTTAAGATGACTAAAGGTGAAAAAAAAAAAAAAAAAAAAGGAAAAACAGATTTACACAAATATATATTTCAGGTAACACTTTACAATAAGGTTCATTAGTTAACATTAGTAAATATATGAACTAACAATGAGCAATACACGTGTTACAGTATTTATTCATCTAGCTGTTCGTTGTTTGTTCATGTTAGTTAATACATCTACTAATGTTAACTAGTACAACCTTTGATTTTAATAATGTATTAGTGCATGTTGAAATTAATATTAACTAAGATTAATAAATGCTGAAGAAGGATTGTTCATTCTTAGTTCATGTTAACTAAGGTTGTTAACTAAAATGAACCTTATTGTAAAGTGTTACCATATTTCAATACAAAGATATTGCCACTTTGGATATCAAAAGTCACCTTTCTAATTTCAAAATATGATCATTCATTTCACCAACCTTCCTTTACAGATGGCGGCTGTCATCACATAATCCTCTCCTACCAAAAAACCATTACATACTGTTTTGGATTTAGAGTCACGAATGTAGACCATGAAGGGTCGACTGTGTGGAATGGAGAATTTACCGCCAACAATACCATCTACCATCAAACCTAAGAAAGAGTTTAGTTCTATGAAACAATTCAACAGCATATTCTGAGAAACAAACTTTTGTAAATACATAAGTAGATTAGATGTGATCACCTGGAGTGCAGGAGTGCAGCATTAGCAGACTAGTTATATGCCAAAGGAAGCTCATTGTTGACAGCTCAGTCAAACTCAGTATGCACCACAGAAATGTCGCCTCCTGCTTTTATACAGAGCACGGAAATGGTCGAGCACCCACGGAAAAATACGAGATATTCTCCATTGGTTTTAACCAATAAAAAAAGAAATCGATTGCAGCTTTCAGTCACGATTATCTTCACGCCTTTATTTCATGAGATAGCCTTTTCAAACTGATTTAGTCAGCCAGTTCTCAAGTTCATTTATTATTTAATAGTTATTTATGAGTTAAGACTTTTTTGCCATGTTGATATTGTTCTCACCACTGTATCCAGATCAGTTTCACTGATGTATCAGCATTTAAGCTTGTTATGACCACAGATCAGTAATTATCATCAGCTCTCGCTATTAGGCAACCCATACTTTGGTGATAATATAAGAAAGCACACACTATCAGTTTTAAAAGTTGTGAGAAAGTTGGACACGAAAGACTATTTCGTCGAATTTGTTTGATTTTTGCCTTCGAAAAGGAGAGACGCTATTTTTTTAAACTTGAACTGATCGATAGAGAGTTGCACAACTCTTTGAATTGAGACATTTGATTCGCGAACTCGCGATCTATTGAGTCGTTTGGTTCATGAACTTTGTTCAACTGAATCAATTCGTTGGTTTCCAATTTTGTTTTGAAAAGAAAAGTGGGTCATTGGAAGAAATTCTGAATCATAATCTGTGTTTCGTCAAATTGAATATATAATTACAATATAGTTTATGTTTTTAAAATGCATCAAGATGCCCTCAACTCTGTTTGTTTTTATCCCTGTGGTCATATTTAAGATAATTTTATGTATATATATATATATATATATATATATATATATATATATATATTTTTTTTTTTTTTACAAAAATATCAAATTAAATAATATAAAATAAAGATACTTATTGCTGTGGTATCAGTAATAAAACAAACATTTGTGTGTTAAACTGCAACCATAAGGCAAGGAGGCAACACATACAGAAATATATAATAAAAGAGGATGCTTGGATGGTCAGCATCTATAAGATGATGTTTGCTCTTTCTGTGACACACACCGCTGCCCAACTTCGAAGCAAAAAGCAGAATGAGTGAGTTGCACGCAAGCTTATATACCCATATGTCCGAGGTAGTGGCTTGTCATGCAAATCTCACACACCAATGTCTTGTTTTAGCGATTGGGCTCCCAAGTGAGATCACATCAGTCTGCCAATGTAACATTGAACTTGACTGACTGATAGGGAACAAAATTATTATAGTTTCAAAAACACACATGAAAAAAAAAAAAGAAACAGTAGAAGAGGTTGTGTGAAAAAATCTGACCAAACACACCTTAAGATGGCCTGAAAACATGATCTGTGGCAAGAATAAAGTACAGCTCTGTAGTGTAAGTTGTACTAGTGCCCTAAATGAACTGATTTCTGACACAATTCAGACTTCATAAGTCTTTATTGGAAAATGTTTCACATGATGGGATAAAGAGCATAGCTGGCGATCCCGCAAGTGTTTTTGCCATTGCGTATCATTCTCATGTAGCCTCCTTCTCCCCATCCTGTACCCCAACTGAGAAAAGAAAGGAAAAGACCAAGTCACACACCTAGGAAGGAATTACCCTGCTTTTTTTGGACATGTGTCCTGAAACATGGTATGAAGTAACTGTTCTATATTTTGTTACCGTAATCTTCACTACAGGTGCACAACATTTAAATAGGTGTGTTTAGTTTGTTGTGTTGTGTTGCCAGCAGTGTACGAGGTGTTAATGTAGTCATAAACCTAAATGATGGGTGTTCTCTTACCTGTTTTTGATTATCCAGTAATCTTTGCCCTCCTCTGAGCCATAACCAACCACAAGCACAGCATGGTTGAGGTTGTTAGGGTTACAGTTAGATTCCTTGTAGATTCCTATAAATATAAATGATAATTATATATATTTATACTTTTCTTTTCAGATTGGAAATAGAATCAATAGAAGTGAAATCTTACCTGAACTGTAGAAGAGGAAGCTTGGATGGTCGGCATCTATAGCGACGGTGATTGGACCGACGGTTGCCACGGCGTCAGCCAATGCCTGCTCATCTCCGGCCGGGATGAACCTGTAATCACTGATTCTGGCAACGATTGAACTTCTGTCATAGAAACAGGGCTGAACATCCTGGTAAAACCATAACCAAAAAAGATACATTCAGTTTGGCCATCTCATATCTCATACAGTCTACTTCTCTAATTCAAACGAACAAGATCTCTCACCGCTGACGTATAAGGGTAAGTGTCAGAGCTCTCCAACCCTTTATAGATCACATAATCATAGGCGTTGGCCATCCAGGCTCCGCTGCAGCCGTACGTGCCATAAGACCTGGAGCAGTCCACCAGCTGCTGCTCGCTGAGGGACACCAACTGCCCCGTCCTCTTGAACACTTGGCCTTCGATGGCACCCGTAGTGCTAAAGGCCCAGCAAGACCCACAGTATCCCTGAAAAAAATGACAAATCAGTCTTTTTAGCACCAAACATACAGTAGAATAATCCCAGCTAATATGGAACATTCTCAGTGCTTTGGCTAACGTTTTGGGAAGGTTCTCTCATTGTTAAGAACAAAAGTTATTACGGTATCGTTATAGAACGTTCGTTCAAAGTTATCTTGTCTTTAAAAAATTTCTCAAAATGTTAGCACAAAAACGTTATTATACATCATTCATGGAATATTTTTTCCTGAAATGTTTAGTTGGACTTTCAGAAATAACGTTTTCATAACTTAATGGCAACGTTAGCAAAAGCTAGCTTATATTTTTGTTAGCTGGGGTGACACTTTGGAATAAAAATAAGCATATGAATGATGATCAACTAAGAAAATATAAGAGAATCCCACCTGGTCTTTGACTTCAGTCACATATCCCTGTGCTCGATAGTCAACATTGGTCAATCCCAGTCTGTTAGCATTTAAACTGAGCGTCTGGGCGGATGCAATCTTTCCTCTTCTGTCTATCGGGCCATTAATTTTGGCACCCAGCAAGCGGTTATACTCCATACTAGTCTGAAGAGAACACAAAAATCAGGCCAGATATCATCTTGGACCACATTTTGTACATAATGACATCCACACCACTAGGTGTCAGTATAAGACCACCTTTAACAAAGCTAATAAAACAGTTTCTTATAATGTTTATAATTTCAATAGGGTCGTTTCTTCAGTCGTTTTTACTTACGAGGTCACCGTATTTGTTCATTGCCATGCTAAACGTTGACAATCCGAAGCGAAAATCATTGTTGTTTTTCTCAATCATCCTCATGTTTGTCTCCCAGATGGTTTGTCTCTGATTTTCATCCCTCTACAGTTATAAAGTGAAACTTCATAAGAAATACAAACAAAAATGCAGTGCATAATGGACAGTATAACATATAATAATCTTAACAATAGTAACTAAGTGACTTAAAATACATGTTTATACAGAGTTAAGTAAGTGCCTCAAAAGCACAATAGTGGTTCAAACTTTTCAATTAAATGAGTTTTTAAAGGAACAGTTTGCCCAAAGCTGACAATTCAGTCTTTATTCACTCGCCCTCATGTCTTCGAAATGCCTTCTATTGTATTCCAACATGAGTGAATAACAGAATTTTTATTTTTGGGGTGAACTGTCTTTTTAAGTCACACACGAACGACCATAACTGACCTTTTCATCATAGGATATTTCATGGACCTTTTTCCACAGCGTCCACTCTGAGGCGACCTCCTCTTCTGAATCTGCTGCCCCCTGCAGAGGCGCCCACATCAGGAGCGCAAACACGGCCGCTCGACTGAACAGCGCCACCCAGTGTGCTTGATAGGTATCTATGCAAAAGACACATTATATATATATATATATATATGAAAAAAATATTTTAAAAAATGTGTAAAAAACTTTTAATAAAATAAATAAATAAATAAATAAATAATGAGCCTAAACTTTTGGTTCAGCAATTCAATTTAAATAAATGTTTATAACTTAATATTTAACATAAATATTTTAACAACTGAACTTGTATATAATATTTACACCAGGTCCAAAATGAACTTATGGTTATTTGCTTCACTAGATAACATGAAAATTCAAGGTTTTTTTTAAAGTTTTTTTTTTTTAATTCTTATTCTTAAATCGATTCACTTTTACAAATAAATAAATATAAATACTGAACATAGTTTAGTTTACTTTTTTTGGTTCAGCAATTTAATTTAAATAAACATTTATAACTCAATATTTAACATAAATATTTAAACAACTGGATGTTTTTTCAGTTCCTATCCTATAAACTGATTCACTTTTACAATAAAAACACAAACAAATAAATAAATAAATAAACGAAATAAATAAATAAATAAAAATACTGAGCACAATTCAGGTTGCATTTTTGGTTCAACAATTCAATTTAAATAAATATTTAAAACTAAATATATAACATAAATGTTTACACGACTGTATTTGTTTATAATATTTACACCAGGTCCAAAACGAACGTTTGGTTATTTGCTTTTTGAGTTCTTATTCTAAGACTGATTCACTTTTACAAACAAACAATATATAATTGTTATACTATACTATACTATACTATATACTATAATTATAACTAACATATAATAAACAATGAGCACAATTTATGTCACATTCTTGGTTTAACAATTCAATTTAAATACATATTTATAACAAAATATTTAAGATAAATATTTAAACAACGGAACTAAGTCGTATTTACACCATATCCAAAGTTCCTATATGACTCCTTCCAGTCTTACCGAACATGTTGATGCACAGGCTCTGCAAAAAGCGGTTGTCTTTGCGTCTGGAGTTTTGTGCAGATGAAACTGCAGCATGTCTTCTGCATTATATACCTTCATACGGACTGAGGACTGAGTCAGCGAAGTTTGAATGCCTGACGTGTTTTGTCTGACCTGATTCTTGTTTGGAATATAATGAACGTACTACTACAGACATTATATCCTTAAAGTATAGTCCAGCCACCCCAAGGCCTTTATTACGGGGGTGAATGCTGAGTCATCTGTCTTTCTTGTTCTGCAGTCAGGCTGTGTGTTCTTCAGTGCTGTCATAATTTAGCCCCATTATTACGGTTCATCCCATGATTGCCTCTGCAGGGCATATTTTGGGGCTTTTCATTATAAACAGTCTGTGTTGAAGGGCAGGTACAGGTGAACAGAATTACGATTTGCCTTACAAAATTACTTTGCCGTATTAAATGAAAAGGTTAGACTTTTTTTTTTACTATAGCCTATTATTACATTACATTACATTGCATATTATATTATTATTATATTATAGCCTATTGTATTTATATCCTTTATTTTTACTAGACTATTTTTATATTATAGTGAATAGCATCACAATTTTCCTTATACTTTGCTGTATTACATAAAAATAAATATAATTATTATACTATATTGTTATATTATATTTTTATACTATAGTGCATAACCTTACAATTTTCCTTACAAACTGTATTAAATAAAAATAAAGAAAATATTTTTTACCATAGCCTATATATTTTTTCTATACTATAGACTAAATTATATTATATTATAGGCCTAAGTAAATAGAATTTACTTACAATTCTCCTTAAAAAGAATACATTGTTGAATCAAAGAAATAAATACATATTTCATTACTATAGGTTATATTTTTATTACTTTGTAATAATTGTATATTATATGTATTTATTATCTTACATTTTCCTCACAGATTACTTTGCCATATTGAATAAAAATTATAAATACAAAAGTTATTTTTATCTTTTGTATAATGACTTGACCCATTTAAACTTTAAAATATGAGAATTAAATTAAATATGCACAATTTATAGAATAGGCTATATCAAAAGTGATACAGACCCCCAAAACCCCCCATTTTAACAATATTCATTTTCTTTTTCTTATTATGGGACAAACAACACATTGGTATCTAAATATCAGACCCTTTTGTAACAATTATCAAAAAAAATAATAAAACGCTTTATGTAAATAAACATCCTTTTTTGCCTTTTAATCAAAATCCCCTCTGACAATGGCTAACTAGATATATCTTTTAAAATTATCTAAAATTAGGGGTCTCTATTTTATATAACTGAATCTATATATATATATATAATTTCAAGTCGGATCATTCGAACATTTCAGCGATTCTTTTACGTCCTGAAGCAATTGCGTCATCATTAACTTACTTCGTTCTTAACAAGACTTATGTCTTTTTTCACTGTTTTATTTGTAATTGTAACATTTCTTGTGACACGTTATTTGGCTATTAAAGTCACTTATTTTTCGCCTCACCAGTTTAATCCTCGGTTTACTTTATTATATCTGCTCAATTATCAGTTTTCGGCTTACTCTATTGACTATTTCACACAAAATGATTCTCGGTTTAATGAGTCGGTTTTGTCAACTGATTCATATGAAAGATCCGACTCATAAGAACAATTCATTCAGGAATCGAACACATCTTACTTACCTTCTGTGGTGTAGGCTATGTGTGTGTGTGTGTGTGTGTGTGTGTGTGTGTGTGTGTGTGTGTGTGTGAGAGAGAGAGAGAGAGAGAGAGAGAGAGAGAGAGAGAGAGAGAGAGAGAGAGAGAGAGAGAGAGAGAGAGTGTGAGGAGGGGGCATACAAGTGAATTCGCAGTTGATGCAAAAGCTGCTCGCTCATGTTCGTGCTGGCTCGGTTCCGTGTAACACTCACTGCGGTAAACAAGACCGTTAATCCCCGTTCATTCAGTTCTTCACTGGGGATGAATGAGCGCTGCGGACGGACATTATTATAAAAGGGACACCGCGTAAACCAGCAAGATGAAGCACGAATGAGATTCCTAGGATGTCTTTCAAGGTAAACATGAACATTTACTTGGGTAAAACATTATTTATTTAATCTAAATATGTCTTACGATGAATACTTATAAACGTGTCACCGAATAACGAATTTAGAGTTTTCTATCAGTCACGAGCGTCTTTATGGCCTGATGACGAGGGTTCGCCCACCCCGCCCTTCCAAAATTCACCATGGTAACCGTAGCTTACGCTAAAATATCGCATACTAATCATGGTACATTATTTTGGAATCTTTGCTGTCATTTTGTTTAACAGGTTCATATTTTACACTCTGAATTAATATATTTTATTTCAAAGTCATTTATATTAATGAAATAGTACTGTCAAATCGATTAATCGCATCTAACATAAAAGTTTGTAGCCTATTTATATACGTGTGTGTGTGTGTGTGTGTGTGTATACACAATCGATTTGACAGCACTTAAATGTTTTATTTAAATTCATTTAGTGCTTTTATTCTTTTCTTTTTGCTGATATTTTATTCAGCAACATTACTTTTCTAATGTTGACTAAGAGGAAAGGGGATTTATGCTGATATTGACATTCGACAGTCCTTCAGTAATATAATAATGAGTAAATAACCTGCATTTAACATCCACATGTGATCTCTCTCTGTATAAATGAAGATTGTACGTGTTTGTTTGTGTCTGATTCTGCTTGTTTATGTGTCTGACAGAAGGAGACTCCTCTTGCCAACGCTGTGTTTTGGGCAGCAAGGAAAGGAAACTTGGCTTTGCTTCAGCTGTTGTTGAACAGCGGGCGAGTGGATGTAGACTGCAAAGATTGTGTATGAACTACTTTCTTGAATGTTTCACAATGCAATCAGCATTGCCATAGGATAATGCTTTATGGTGTGTTTCAGCAGTACGGCACCTCTGCACTGATGGTGGCATCTTACAGCGGGCATTATGAGTGTGTTCGGGAACTCATCCTGCAAGGTGCAGATATTAATCTGCAAAGAGAGGTATGCATCTCCAGCATGCTTACATTGGTATTATAATGGACAATTTTATGTAGGGCATAAAGGGCATGCAGTCTGTGACAGTCTTAATTTAAGTCTCGTATTAGTAGATATGAAGATATTATACATCTTCACTTCTCAAGCTACAGGAAAATATCTGTCTAAACACAACTATAAGATTTTATTTTATTAATAATTTAATTGGATACTTTTATTTTATTGTTATTTAATTTATTATTTTGTTATATTATTATGTTTTTAATTTAATTAGATTTTTTTATTAATTGATTTTCATTTATTATAATGTTTTAAATTTTTGTATAATTTATTAAATATTTTAATCTAGTGTAATATGTATTTGTTTGTTTGTTTTATTTTTATTTACTTAGATTTTTATTATATTATTTTAATTTTTCATTTCATGTTATTTTATTTTAATCTAAAGTCATATTTATTTATTTTATTAATTATTTATGTAACTTAATTTTATTTTGCTATATAATATAATTGTTCATTATATTTATCATATTTATTCATTTCTTTTTAATTTTTAATTGAATGTAATGTAATCTTATGGGATTGTTTATTTTATTATTTTATTTATTTTTATGTTTAATTTAATTATATGCTTTCTTATATTTATTCATTTAGTTATATTTTTATATATTTTTTTGTAATGTTACTTTAATATAACGTATTCTTTTTATTTAATTTCATTTATGTATTTAATCATTTATTAATGATTATTTATTTAGCTTCAAATAACATTACAATAAATAAAAATATAAATCAAATTAATAAATATAATACATTTATTATGATAAAAAAATAAAGGAATAAATAAAGATATGAAAACATTACAAAACTTTTTATAAAATAATAAAATAAACAAGCCCATTAGATTAAAATAGCATTAAATAAAAAATAATTAATAATTAAGCTAATGTAATATTTTTGTATTTGTTAAAGCTGTTTTAATCAAATTTATTTATTTATTTTTTATCCTCCCTAACATTTCTGTTGACATCTACCCAGCAATAAGCTGCAGTGAGAGTTATTTTTGTCAGACCTAAATATAGATACATAGCTAGAGTGACAAGTTGTTAATAGTGCAGTAATGTGTGGTAATATTACTCTCCCTCAAACGGGTGTGTAAGTGCTGCTGATAACATCTGAAGTGTGTTTGTGTACCGATGATGACGCAGATGATGTCACTGTTCCCCCAGACAGGTTCCACCGCCCTCTTCTTTGCTTCACAACAGGGCCATAATGAAATTGTCAAGCTCCTGTTCGAATTTGGAGCGTCCACTGAGTTTCGGACAAAGGTGCGGTATGTTATTAATGGAAGAAAGCTGTGACTTAGAATAAACGTGATCATTCAGAACTGACGGTTTGTGATCTACAGGATGGCGGCACAGCGCTCTCCGCAGCCTGTCAATACGGTCACTCCAAAGTGGTGGACACCCTTCTGAAGAACGGCGCCAATGTCCACGACCAGCTTAACGTTAGTCAACACGTCTCTCTCTCCCATGAGGCCGGCCGCGCTGTTGCTCTTTAAAAGCCGTAGCTGCTCATGTTTGTGCCAGTTCCTCTAGGGTTTCTGCTGATTCAGTGCTCTTAGGAACGGGATAGGACACAGTTGGATTGATTTTTACCTTATAGCCCAAACATATGTTTGGGCTATATGCATGTTTGGGAGAGAATTTGGTAGAAATATTTGTTTTAGCAGTTGAATGTCTTTATCTGTCAAACTTCTCCATCTTCTCTGTTTCAGGATGGTGCAACGGCCTTATTTTTGGCTTCCCAAGAGGGTCATGTGACTGTAATACGTCAGCTTATGTCAACTGGGGCTAAAGTCAATCAACCTCGAGAGGTCTGATTTATGATCATGGCTCACGCATTGTAATTTCTGTTTTTCATTAGTGGTGTTTGGTATGCTATTATGATTTTCATTTTGTTTTCTATGTTGATTGTGTTTTTTGGGCGGCAGGATGGCACGGCTCCGCTCTGGATGGCAGCCCAGATGGGACATGACGAGGTGGTAAAGGTTCTGCTGCTACGAGGTGCGGACCGTGATGCAGATAGAAAAGTATGTTGAAAACTTGGTTAAATTATTCTCTCTTTTTGCAAAATTCCAGTTTGCAGTAGCTCCATATCTCTACCCAAATATTTTGTTTTATTTTAATATTTGTTATATTTCTTTAATTTTTAGCTCAAGTAAATTTATTTAATAGAATTTATTACAATTTTATTTAATTATTTAATTTGTAATTGTTTATAGAATGAATTACTATTTTTCTTAGTGCTGAGCAGAGATTAATCGCGATTAATCGCATCCAAAATAAAAGTCTGTTTACATAATATATGTGTATGTTGTGTATAATTATTTTGTATATATTAATACACACACATGCATGTATATATGTAAGATTTTTTTATTTATATATAAAATATTTATATATAATATAAATTATGTATATATATATATATATATATATATATACACACATATATATATATATATATATATATATATATATATATATATATATATACAGTATATGCAAATATTTGTTAAATATATATACATGCATATGTGTTTATTTATATACAAAATAATTATACACAACATACACATATATTATGTAAACACAAACTTTTATTTTGGATGCGATTAATCGTTGCCCAGCACAAATTTTTATTCAATTTACTGTTTTATTATTGTTTTGTTGTTTAAAGTAATGTTTTGTCAATATTTTTTATTATTTAAATCATCTTTTAATTTCATATTTTTTTATTAATTACGGCTTAATTATTTTTATTTAATTCAATATTTATTATTATTTTATTGTATTTTACTGTTATTTTTATTTAATTCAATATTATTTTATTAAACTTGTTTTCCACAACATTTTCTTCATATCTCTACCCAAGCTTGAATCAAACAGTTCAGCCAGGTGGAAAAGAAGCTTATTAAAAATGCATGAAATGTTTGACAAATGCCTCATTTATTCTATTATGCTGACTCTGAGTCTCCCATGGCTGTAATGGCTTGTGTTTCTGACTGAAGGATGGTTCCACGGCTCTGTTCAAGGCTGCACATAAAGGATACTGTAACGTCATTGAGGAACTGCTCAAGTTCTCTCCCTCACTTGGCCTTCTGAAGGTACGAGAGACAACATCTGACATCAGTAAAAACAGTCTTTACCCTGCATTTGATGTGTGTGTCTGTGTGTGTTTTGCGGTGTAATCTAGAACGGTTCTACAGCTCTTCATGCCGCCGTCATGGGCGGGAATCCCAAAACAGTTGCACTGTTGCTGAAGGCAAATGCCGATCCAGCTTTACCCAACAAGGTCAGTTTCAGACGCGTGGATATACATATTTTAATTAATAAATAATTATGCCAGTTGTCCAAGCACATGAATACTGCAATTTATGTATGGGGTTGTTTTGAACAATTTAAATAAAGCCTGGGTAGAGATAATGAGAAAATATTGTGAAAAATAAAATAAAATAAATAAAATGTTTTATATATATATATATATATATACTTTTTTTTGAGAAATACATGTATTTTATATATATTTATATTTTTTTAATTTATTTTATTTTATTTTATTATCCACAATATTTTCTCCATATCTCTACACAGGCCAGTGTTATTTTAGTTTTTATTTTAGCTTTATTATAGTTTTATTAATATTTTGAATTAGCTTTTATTTTTATATTTTGAATTTTCATGTTAATGTTATTTAAATTTTTCATTTCGTTATGTGTTTTTGTCATTTTTAAAAAAAATTTTTTTTTTTTTATATTGCTATTTAGTTTTCATTTATTTTTATTTTAGTGCTTCAGCTTATTCCAGTTTATTGTTTAATATATCGATATATTTTTATAAATAAATAATTGTGTGAATTGTCCGTGCAAATGAATAATTATGCAATTATTTGACCAATTATTTGACATTTGCATGATTCTTGTAGATAAAACAGGTGCTTTGTCTAAAATTAATACTTAAACCCCCAGTTTCACAGTCAAGGCTTAAGCTAGTCTCAGACTAAAATGCATGTTTGAGCTGTTTTAACTGAAAGTAACTTGCACTGAGATATCTTAAAATATGTCAGTGTCATTGTTTCGTCTCAAGATGCACACCAGTAATGATTATTCTCTAAGGCATGTTTATAAAAGATACTTAAATGCCCTAATTGAACTAATGCCTAATCCTGGCTTAATCTAAGCCCTGTCTGTGAAACCAGGGGCCTATACCATGAAGCCGGTTTAGGTGGCTAGCCAGCCATGTTTCAGTTTAGTTTGCGCCAACCCTGGGTTTTAGGCACCATTAAAGTGGTTTGGCTTTTAGCAGTGTTTATCGCCATAGTAACTTACGCTCCACGGCTAACCTGGTCCGGGGCAGGTTATGTTCCAGGTAAGAGATCTCAAACCGAAATTGGACCAATCAGCTGTGAGCAAAGGATAAAGTCACTCTGTTTCTACTCCAAATTAAACGTCAACTTCACAACTTTTACTTGCACTGATATAGCAAGACTTTCTTTTAGTTGTCGTCTTTCATAGACAACTATTTTCTTCTTGCTGTGTAAATTTGTTTAAATTCTTAATATTTTTCTCTCTCGTAATATCCTGCAGAAGAGAGAAGCTTCTCTCGCGAGAAATGAATTTTCACTCTTTCTCAGCATGTGATTCGCTGTTCGCTACTGATGTCACACCTAAACTCAGGATCAAAGCCTGAGTTGACAGAGAAAGTTGATGATCAGCATCATGGTACCAACAAAGCCTGGTTGAATTGGTTTGGTTTTGTCAACTCGAAACTAATCCTGTAACCCTGAGTTTGTTCAACTACCATCATGGTACAGGCCCCAGGCCAGATATCTCTGGTATTGTTATATTGTTCTTATCTAGCACTGCCATCTACTGGTCAGTGTGGTATAGTTTAAGTAGGCCTATTATGAATGTACTGCAGGCAGTAGCTAAAAATAAATCAAATTCAATTCATAGTAGACAATGAAAATTGAGGTTTTGGCACTATTGTACCACGTTCTGATGCAATCACATTATCTCTACAGAACAATGAACTGCCAGAGGATCTTACGAAGAACGAACGCATCCTAAGAATCCTGCGACTGCCGATGCTGAATGGAGGGAGTTGATGACTGCTGTGTTTGTTTTTATGCCCATGAAAAATGAATGCACTATTTCTCCATCCCAGGAGACTGCCTGCAACATATTTCCAGTCTCGTTCAGTGGATGCTTGAAGCTTCAGACCGACAACACAAATGCACTGAAAAGCAGAATTGCTTATTCTTCATCCTTGAAATGTTATGACATACTGTATTAATGTCATTGGCTTTTTGTTTTCAGTCTAACGCATTTATTAAAGGTGCTGTGTAATATTTTTTGACTGTACAAAAGCATAAAAATACCAAATGTTTGCAGATATTTAGGAAACATGCTAAGTTCAAATAGTTGTTTCTTTGAAAAACAAAGCTACAGCCAGTTATTCTACTTTGAAATTTGAGTTCCGTGTCGGAATGTCCGGTTTTGTTTTGGCCTGTGTGACTCCGCCCACTGCCAATTTATCCATTAGTATTTCGACATCCCGTGTTTGCCAATCGGCGGAAAACACGGCGATGGAAGCCAGCAAACAAACCAGGTCAGAGATCGAAAATTCTACTCGACCTAAAAAGCCTCGGCAATAAAAACATTGCAGACCTATACATTAGCTGATCAAGTTATAATGCAGTCTGCAAGGCTTTCTATTGTGAAGTACGCTCGTTTCTGTTGTGTGTCCTCAAATCTGTCAACCCGCCTGAGCGTCGAGTCTGAGGGGGAGATGGCGGGAAAAAAACTTCAATATTTCAACCGCTAGATGTCAATATTGAGTAATACACCTTTAAATTTGCAGAATTTATGAGAAGCAGCAGTTTATGCTAATTAAAAAATATATTTTAGTAATGTTAGATTGTCTTTTAGCCTGCAAATGTTGCCTATTTTAATTATTAGCATGTTTTCATGAATCAGTGGACAAAAAGTCACAACCAAATAAAAAGCTCATTATTAAGATAAAAAATAATTTTTGATGAGTAGCTTTACTTGTCATACTCATATCAAATTTTTTTTTTGCTGAAATGCATTTTGGACTTTATTTTATTTATTATTCAGAAAATCTTGGTGCTTAAATGTTCGTTTTCTTAATTTTATTTGCCATTTTGTCTGTGTGAGAAGCGTGTTAAACTGTATGTTTCTCAAATCAATAAATGTAAAAGAAGACTTTGATTTTTAATGTCTTTTATGATTATTAAAAAAAGATATATTTGATTGCATACACAAACATTTTTTAAAACATTACTGGCACCATATTTAATTTATTTTTGTGTGAATTAATTGTTGGGTTTTTGACAAGTAGTTTTTCTTGCTATATATTTATTTTCTGTTGAAATGCATTTTAGACTTATATTTTCTTTACAAATGTCAACCTTGCTGCTTGAATATGTGCTCCCCTGAATATGAGAAGTGTGGTTGAAATGTTTTTCGTCAAAACAATAAATGTAAAATAAAATGCTGCTTTTTAACGTATTCTATGAGGGAGTGAACTAAATTAAACAGGCATATATAGTTTTAGTAAACTAGTAATCTTAGATTTTAGGTACGTCGCAGTGGAGGCGTATCTGATAGGCGGGAAAGGTGTGGCTCGACGCCTGTCACCCGTGACGTCAGGGTAAACACTCAATGCGGAAGTGCGCGAGGACGCACAGATTTACCAACACACCGCGATTCTGCGTTATATTCATTTAAAAATGTTTAAACTTGAGTCGTAACAAATCATAATTTCGCCTTCAAATCACCGTCAACAATGACGAATGCCAATTTACAGGTAAGAGACTTTACAAGCGGTATGACAGTCATAATAATTGGCCTTTTCATGTATTGTCCATGCAATATAATGTATATTTTTTAGCATTTGTAGTCTTTTTTGTTTTGCTCTAGCTGAATGTATGACACAATGAAGTCTAAAATATTCATGATATTGTTCAGTTTTAGCATATATATTGGTTTGGCAGGCAAATATGCATTTTGTTCTTGTTACTTAGGAGGATTGTTTACGTTTTCTATAACTTACATACATACATTCATAAATGTAAGAAGGTGCTTATTAACTTATTTGCTTCATTTGGTAAAGGTTTTTTTAACTAGTGTCTGTTGTGTATTCCTCAGCCTGTGCTTAAACTGGTCTAACCAGTTAGCCGTACATTACACCACACTATAACATAACACGGACAGTCCAACAGATTTCAGTCCGAGATTTTAAACATTCATTAACTACAGGCATTTTTATGTTTCACTTTTATGTTATGTTATTGTTTTACTCTTGTCTCAGACTTTAATTTAACTATATTATTAAACATTTGAATAAGAAACATCAAGAGAAATATTGAGCAGAATAATTTTATTTCATTTCCAATCAAGCTGTCATTTTATTAATCAAATTATGCAAAAATTGTGAAAAAATATTTAATTGTGTGCATTTATAAAAAATAAAATGAAATTAGAATGAGTCGCTAACGTTAAAAATGACATTTCCACTACAAAATGATGTTAAATACAATACATAATTTTCGATATGGTGGAATTGACCTGGCCAAAAGTGTCTGTAGTTGGTGAAATGTCCGTCTGTAACACGTTATGAGGCCGATGACAGGTCTCATCTATCTTTACTTCTGTGCAATAGAAAGCCATTGATTTGGCCAGCAGAGCCTCGGAGGAGGACAAGGCGAAAAACTATGAGGAAGCTCTGCGCCTCTATCAACATTCAATCCAGTATTTTCTTCATGTGGTGAAGTGTACGCTCTTTTCAAGCAATTTTAATATATTTATATTCTATGTTTATTTATATTTACTTAAACATTTTATATTTATTGGAAAATTTTAAATTAATAGTATAATAAAATTGTATTATTAGATATTAATAAAAATATTGTTTTATAATATTAATGTTTAAATGATCATTATAAATGTATTTCATGAACCAATATGTAGTCTTATATGTATATAGCTATATATATTTTTATAAATATTTAATATACATTTAAAACTCTATATATGTGTGTGAGAGAGAGTGTGTTTGTATTAAAATATACAGTATATATATAAATATATGTATATGTGTGTGTACATATTGGCTCATGAAATACATTTATAATGATCATTTAAACATTAATATTATTAAAACAACAATAGGCCTATTTAATTAAGATTTATATTTTATATATACATTTAAAACTCTCTATAAGTGTGTATGAGAGTGTGTTTGTATTAATATATACAGTATATATATATATATATATATATATATATGTGTATGTATGTATGTATATGTGTGTGTGTGTGTGTGTGTGTGTGTGTGTGTGTGTGTGTGTAAAATATATAGCTATATACATATTAGACTACATATTGGCCCATGAAATACATTTATAATTATCATTTAAACATTAATATTATTAAAACAATATTTAATTAATATTTATATATGATATCTATTAATATAGTAATTAATATAATATACTATTAATTTAAAGTGTATTTACATGTTTATTTTATAAAAAAAAAATGTGTGTCCCTCCATTGTTTTTATTATTCACAACTAAAATATTATGTTTGTTTAATTGTACTTTTATATATAAAATTTAATATCTTCCATTTATGAAATTTATTTAATCCAAAAACATATAGAGCAAAAAATACATGACCCAATGAAGGCACATGTTTTTTGATGTTTTATTGTGCAGATGATTATAATTGATTTTATAATATTATTTAAATATTAAATATTGAAACAATTATTATAAATATATTTCATAAGCCAGTATGTTGTCTTATAATAAATGTATATTTTGTTGTATATTTAATATAATATATTTCATATAATATATTTCATTTTAATTTTAAATATTTAATCCCTCATTAAATGTGCATTAAATTCATTCATGAACTAATTGTTTTATTTATTTATTTTTGATGTTTTTAGTTTTATAATACATGTATATTATTTTATATATTTAAATTTGATTTGTTTATTTTTCACTGTATTTTATTTTATATATATTGTCATTCAATATATATATATATAAAACAATTCGATCCCTCATTAAATGCAATTTAGTGAGAAAAGTGACGAGCTACTGATGGCGTGTTTTCTTATGTTGATGTTTCATGGTGCAGATGACGCTCAAGGGGAAAAGGCCAAGCAGAGCATCAGAGCAAAGTGTGCCGAGTACCTGGACCGAGCGGAGCAGCTCAAGCAGTACCTGAAGAAGAAAGAGAGCGCGCCGCCCTCCAAACCTGTCAAAGTTCCCCAGTCTGATGATAAAGGGTGAGACGCTCTACTTCCTACTGAATCTGCTAATGAACTTCCTGTTAAACAGAGAAAACTAAATGTAACATTCTGTTTTTACAGGACCGACAGTGATGATGGCAATGCAGAGAAAAAGAAATTCAAGAATCAACTCCAGGGTACAACATTTTGTGCTCTACAGACTTTTTAAAGTCATGATGGGTTCTACAAACAAAAACCTTGGATTTTCATACTTTTCAGGCGCTATTATCATGGAGAAGCCCGACATTAAGTGGGATGATGTTGCTGGTTTGGAAGGAGCCAAGGAGGCCCTTAAAGAAGCAGTCATCCTGCCAATCAAATTCCCTCATCTTTTCACTGGTATGACGGGTTACATACTGAATGAAATATGCATGGAAGTGTCTGAAGTGTTCTAAACATCATTATCCTCAGGGAAAAGGACTCCATGGAGAGGGATTCTGCTCTTTGGCCCTCCGGGAACAGGGAAGTCCTACCTGGCCAAAGCTGTGGCTACCGAGGCTAACAACTCCACGTTCTTCTCCATCTCGTCATCAGACCTGGTGTCCAAGTGGCTGGGAGAGAGCGAGAAGTAAGTGATCCTCAGATGTTGAGTGCAAATGATTTTAACATCTGGCATAATTCATTAGGTTAGGAGGACTTGTAATATATAAATACAATTTAAATTAATATTATATTGATATTCAAATAAATAATTTAATATTATTCATTTATTTGTGAAAATGTTGATCATTTATTTTTAAATAGTATTATTAAAATATTAACTGTAATATTTAAATTATTATTATACATGGATTTCTTGAGCCAATTGCAGATGTATATTATTTAAATATTTCTTTATTTAGTGGATTTAATCATTTCATTTTCATGCATTTCACAATGTTTTACGTAAACCACAATAAAAGTCAACATGAAATCTATTATATATACATTATATATATATATATATATATATATATATATATATATATATTGTGTGTGTAATATATATAGATAGATAGATAGATAGATAGATAAAGATTTTAAAATTAAAAGATTTCATGATGATTTTTATTGACTAATTTATACTTATTAAAAATGATTTTATTCTTATTTAAGCCTCATTGTACTTATAAATAAATAATTATAATTTTTTACATTACATAATTTACTTAATATATATTATATACTTATATATAAATATAATATATTAAGTAAGGAATAATTTATGACAGGCCATTGAATTATTAGAAAAATAATGCACACCCGAGGTGGTAATGCGGTCACGATGCGAAGCGGAGTGGCCGTTACACCTCGGGTGTGCATTACGTTACACCTCGGGTGTGCATTATTTTTCTAATAATTCAACGGCCTGAAGTCAATTATTCCGTTTATACTACAGTTACCACACCTCGAAACATTGTTCAGATTATGTATTTCAAGACGTTTGTAAAGTTGTTGTCATTAAAACGCTCTTGTATGTAGGACTAATTTCTTACGCATCTAATCCAATGCCTCCGTTGCTAATTCCAAAACGTCATTTTAGAGTTAGTAACGGAGGTTTGAGCCACTGATAGCAGACTAATGGTGGGGACACACGACTAGCTGACACATTCTCTGACTGTATTCATCGCAGCAGATTTTAAACACCGACTTTGAACACAGACTGAACGCGCTGAACACGCGTTTGGGCATGATCAGTCATAAGTATCAAATTACATTCATAACCGGCCTTAAAGTGTGTCCCCGGCTTTATGCAGTTATTAATGCAGTTATTAGAGAGAGATGTTGCAATAATGAGACAGAAAAGCATGTGCGTCAGTATTATTATTTATTTATTAATTTAATTCGTTTTAATTAATTCGTTCATTTTTTTTTTTCATTGACAGATGACAGTAGACTATAGCCAAATAAATGAAACACAAAGCCCTTTTAACAAGTAGGCCTATCAATAATTATTTATTTGTTATATTATCTGCAATAAAAATCCGTGCTGCAGGACTATCCATTTATTTAGCCTATATTCAGTTTAATTTCCTATTGATTATAGATAGGACTATAGCCTGCTTTATTTATTAAAATTAAACTGCATGTTTCCATTGATTGTGAAGCTAGACATTGAAAATTGCAGATCAAGCGCATGGGGCTAAATGTTTTTTCTTGTTATGAATTGTATCCTATTTTCCGTTATTACAGTTGACTACGCGAAGTGATATGGAAACTGTAATGCGGTCAAGATCTGCCTGGAACTACTTTAGCTGTGCGTTTCCCTGAAAATAATGCACACCTTAGAACGTTCGTCAACCAATCAGATTCAAGCATTCAACGGCCCTGTAGTATAATATTGTGTATTCATAACAATATTTTTTTTTATGTCCTATTATCTCAATATGGTCTCAGTGCGCCTCATTGTGCCTAGATGTCCCGGTGTTTTGATCATATTGATTCCTTCTGCCTTCATTATTAGTAATACTATTATTGTCTTTAGGTTAGTGAAGAATCTGTTCAGTTTGGCTCGGGAGAACAAGCCTTCAATCATATTCATTGACGAGATCGATTCCTTGTGCGGCTCGAGAAGTGAGAACGAGAGCGAAGCGGCCCGCAGGATCAAGACGGAGTTTCTGGTCCAGATGCAAGGTAAACACAAAGCTAGCGTTAGCTTTGTCGCAAGCATGTCTCATTTGGCAGGGTTATTATTGTTTTGAAAATGTGACGTATTTTTGTTTTAAAAAAATGTATTGCTGTTTTTTCTCTTCAATATATATATATATATATATATATATATTATTTATTATAATATTGATATTACCTTAATTTTCCCATTCTCACAGGTGTAGGAAACGACAACGAAGGAATTCTGGTCCTTGGTGCGACCAACATCCCCTGGACTCTGGATTCTGCGATCAGGAGACGGTGCGTTATAGAAATCCATACACATTTTGATGGTTTTAAATTTCTTTATTGGCACTTAATGTTTATTATTATATTATGACAGATTTGAAAAGCGCATCTACATCCCTCTCCCTGAGCAGCCCGCTCGCTCCTTCATGTTCAAGCTGCACCTCGGCTCCACCCCCAATAGCCTCAACGAAGCTGATTTCATCACTCTGGGGAAGAAGTCCGACGGCTACTCGGGTGCCGACATCAGCATCGTCGTTCGCGACGCCCTCATGCAGCCCATTCGCAAAGTCCAGTCCTCGACTCACTTCAAAAAGGTACGAAATGACAATTGCGCGACTAGTATAGTGGTCGAACCGATCCAATTCCATCCCTTCATGTCTGTTTTAACAGGTCAGAGGAAAGGCATGGAACAACCCGGATGATGTCGTGGATGACCTCTTGACGCCCTGCTCTCCGAACGACCCAAACGCAGTCAAGATGACCTGGGTGGACGTGGCGAGCGATAAACTCCTGGAGCCGATAGTTAGCTTGGTAAGCTCAAGTTAAGTAAAAAAATTATGTGTAAAAATCCCAGAGCTTATTTTGATCTTGTGGTCCGTGTCTCAGGAGGACATGTCCAGGTCACTCGAGAAGACCAAACCCACCGTGAACGAGGAGGATCTGGTAAAGCTGAAGAAGTTCACCGAGGACTTCGGCCAGGAGGGCTGAAAGTTTGCATTCTTGTGGCATTTATTTATATTTTTCCACATTATGTTTACAAAGCTCTTTCTGCATCTTTTATTTTTCAAACTCTTCATTTTGGCATTTTCTGGGGGTGAAACTTTTTTTGCGAGCTAAGCTGGCTTTATATTGTCCTGAACACATCCGATCAGTGGTTGTGAATTTAGGGATGATTAAGCATCAGCAACCATGTGAAACAAATCAAAACTACTAAAGATCTTCTTAACTTAAGAGGTTTGTTACAAATGGACCCTGATGTTTATACCAAGACTTTTGAGAGACTAAAACAAAATTTTGGCTACTTGTCACGTTTGTACCTCATTGCTAAATAAGACCTTTGCTCAAAAAAAACACAAAAAAGAAGTTAACAGTAAATTAGTAAACTTTGAACCAGAATCAAAGACAACCACAGATCTGTGAAAAAGTGTTTACAAGTATGTGAATACATGTTTTGGGTAATCAGACTTGTTTAGATGTCTCCTTTGAAGTTTATTTTTCTACTCTGTATTTCTACTTTCATCTGTAAATAAAATGTATAAATGACCTCTGATCGCGTGTTTTTCATGTCTTGTTCAGTTTTTATTTGATCTAATGATTACATACAGCACTTGAAAGAAAAATACCAACACTAAACGCCAGGGAGCGCTATGGACAGTGACGCAGCACAATCCAGTAACGTCATTTGCGCGATGACGTCATTCTTTTAAAGTCACCCTACTATGTGTTTTCAAAATTGGCTTTTTTATGGAATGTTGCGGTGTTTATTAACCCTAACCCTATTATTAATCTGTGCACATCCTCTTTATTATTATTAATTAGAAAAATATACAAATAATTAATAAAATCTTAATTAAAAAACTGAAAAAAAAAGTCCAACGGAAATCAAAATTGACCCTATTTACTTTGTTAGCGCATATTACTAGTCTTGAGGTGAAAAATTAATCCGTGCAAGTTAATACACAGAAAAAAATTGTTTGCCGTCGTAATCTTTAATCAAAGTCTGAAAAGTTACTTCCGGTGTGGAATGGCGCTCCTTCTCTGATGACGTAGGTTTGACGGCTTGGGTTGGTAAACGCTTAACCACTCCCCTCAAACCGTTAGTCTGCTATGAGCAGAGATGGAGAGGAGGAGCGCTAGAGTAAAACCCTGCCCTCTGTTCAATATTCCTTTTCACTGGGAAATACGTCACAACACTGGAGAAAAGTCGTTTGCAACTTCCGGTTCACGCGGACTTTAATGTGTCCAATCCAGTTGCTTGGTTTAAGAATTTCAAGGAGTCCCAAAGGGGTGTTTGTATCTAATGCAAAATGCATTTGATAATTGATACATAATGAATAAACCGACAAAATAAATCACAGGACATCTTATTTTAATAGTTTATAAATAACACACTGATGATTATGTTGGTATATTTTAAAACATAACATTTAAATTGTGCTTTTGAGGTCCAAACAACATAGCGATAAAGAAAAAGAAAACATTTGAAATGATATAAGCATATCTGAGATGAAAATGTCATTTTTCCAAATCATTAAAGTGTTAAACTGAACCATGACCTGAAATCCATTCTGATAAATCCTGTATAAATTAAACAATTATGATTATTATCACGTATATATCTTCATAATTATACCTGCTAAGTAAACACAACAGTCAAATCGATCACATAATTGTGTAAATGTGACAGTAAGTCTAAACAATCACGAGTCGATCCAACTTTTCCCTGAAGTTTCCCTTATCGCATCCCATCACAAACACTGGGAATAATCATTTTCTAGTTAACTGGAAAGATGTAATATTTTATATTAACTCTTAAGAGAGAAAAAGCTACAAATAGGAGTCATGAAAAAAAATCAATCAGACATTTTTCAACCCAAAATTCTCTCATAAAGAAAGTGTAAAGTTTTCAAAAAAAGGGAAAAATGCACACTGGGAATAAACAAACACAATTAAATGAAGGCCGCCACAAACAAAACAAAGGCAAAGAAAGGAATAATAACCAGAAAAGGTGCGGTAGAATTAAGGACGCACTCTTTACTCTTTCCTGAATAACATCGCAACTGCCGTCACAGTATTAATAATGTATCATCATTAGTATTATTTTCCTGTCAAATTAGCTTTAAATGAATATTTCACACAAAAATGAAAATTCTGCCATTATTTACTCGCTCTAAAATAGCTTGAAACTATTAACTATTATTAATTTTTAATTAAAGATAGTAAAATAAAATTCAGAAAATATAAAAATGTATATTTTATGTTGAAAGAAGTTATTTTATAGGCTTTCACTGACACTTTCACAAAGAAAAAAAAAAAGAAAAAAGAAAAAAAAGATTCCGACCGAATTTTTATTTTTGAGTGACCTATTTTTAAATGAGACTGTCACAAACATATTAATTTTGCTAAATGTTTGCAGCTGCAAGCGACACACTGAAAACAGTTTCACGAACTAACAGAAAACAAAACAGGTTACCCATCATTCATTTCATCAGGGTCTGTTCCTTTTCTTCATAGGGCATCATTAGTGTAAGACGACAGACACAATAGACACTTGTCTTATTCAAAAGCGGGTGACCTTTAAACCTTACTGATTATCCTTATCTTGAGGCTAGCCGCCAATACTTTAGTGTACATCTTTGTAAGTTACAGATTAAATTTGCAAAGCAAACACATTTTTGGTGCATAATAAGCTTTGGTACAAAGACGAATACAGAAAAGCAAGCAAACGTACCCCCAGCCCGGCTACATTATCAGACCTGCGCGTTACGAGGCGTAAAGGCGAAGTTAAAACAGCACAGGGACGGTGTCCCGTGCTGAAGGTCAGGAGGGGTTGGGCTGGGTTCACGCAAACACATTAGAATACGGAAAATAGAGAACCGAGGGCCAATCCCGTCGCAGCGCCGGCCAACATCCCCAAAGCAACATCACCTGTGTCGTCACGACGACGCTCCTGCACAATCACGTGGTTGACGCCGGGTGCATATCCACCTGATGGAAACAAATAATCAAAGGTCAATCAAACTACATAAAGGTCATAGGTCAAAAGCCAACCAACTTCCTGTTACCTTGATAATGATAAGGGTAAGCAACTGCATACTGCTGCCCATCTGCAGAATAGACCATCTGTGTGGCGTAAGGCGGAGGATGAGGAACATAACCGCCATATCCATCAGGATAGAAAACCTAGATCAACAAGAACAAAAATAGGGATGCATGATTTTTCAGGATCATATCAGGTATCTTTTTTCTTTCTATTTTTGATTATCATTGGTATCAGTATATTCATTTGTGGATGATCATTTCCCTAATGTTTACATTTAAATTTTTATTTTATTTTATATTTAATTACATTTTAAATAATTTGGAATAATTATAACATTTAATTCAATTATTATTTTGGTTTTGGAATATTTAGTTAAGTGTGCGTGCTCATATGCCACTATTTTTACATTTCAATGATTTGTTTTTATTTGTATTTATTGTATTTTTGTAATACTTAATCATATTCGAATTATTGATTATAATAATTATGTAATTTTTATATAATGTAATTAAATAATTATTTTTTAAATTACATTATAAAATGATTAAATTATAAAATGCACTTATTTGCTTGTATTCATAAATTATAACATTTATTATTTATTAAATTATAACATTTAAAGAACAATAATAATTATAATTTATTTATTTTGTTTTGTATCTTTAGGTTCGGTGTTAAAAAAGACAATGAGAACGCTAAGTGAACCAGGTATCGTTTTCTTTTTTAGCCTGGACCCAAAGAACCAAGAGAACCGAAGTACAAGTGTGAACACACCCTTAAAACACATTCAACCACATAAGCTGGACATAAGCCATTTTTCTTTAAGTATCAATGAGAGGATATATATTGATTACCTGTGGAGTTGGATTTAATTCAGAATATGGCGGAGGCGCTGATGCTACGACGTCCTCTGCGAAACCAATCTGCGCGGGCGCCACAACCTACAAAACACACCAATGCATGTTGGTAAATGCCTCTGTAATGCTTCCGAAATCTGAAAGATCAAACGTGTGTATGTGTCACTCACAGTGTTGAGTCTGGCATCCTGGAGGGCCATGGACCAAGCCCTGCGAGAAAACTGGTATGAGTTTATATTTAGGAATCTCATTTTAAAGCACACATTGTAAAATAATACTGAGAAACTGGACTCTCACAAAGCATCGTCTGCACTGTCTGCGCAGATGCTGATGATCCGACCGTCCCGGCAGACGATCTGCAGGAGGGAGTCTTTGCTTTTGCCTTCGGGTGGCATGAGATCTGGGAATAAATAATGGAGGATGTAGAACAACAACACATCAGAACTTTCAATCTTGTGTTGGACAAAAACCTCAAGTACTACATAAAAAGGCACTTTTGAGGCTTTCTCGTGTCCTGCGGTTTAAAAGCAGAAGGAAAGACAGATCACACCCACCTCTACAAGCGCTGGAGTTGCGGATGTTGATGCAGTCCACCTTCATGTGGATCTCGTCTTCCATGTCCCGCCGCTGCTGGTCATCGTAGAAGACCAGACGTCCATCTGACCAGAGGTCAAACCAGTTCCTCTTCCAGCGCCGCAAGATGGTGCCTGATAGATGAAAGCAGTTAGTCACAGGCTGTATTTATTTATTTATTTTGTTGCTGTTTAATTACTTTTTAGAATTATAATTTTTTTTTTTGATTATATTATTAAATAATTAGGTATATTTATGTATATATGTTATAAATGTATTAAATTATAAAATTACTACACATATAATTTAGATAAATATATTTTAATATCAAACATGTTTTAATTACTTTTTATATTAAAATGTAATTATTTTTGTTACATATTAATATTATTATTTTGAATTATATTATAAAATAATTAAATATGTAAAATGCATTTTTATATTATACATTTATAATAAATTAATTTAATACAATTATTTTTAATTATATTATAAAATAAAGTATGAGTTGTATTTAAGTTTAATAAAAAAATATTATAAATTATAAATTAATTTAATACAATTATTTTTCACATTATATTATAAAAGTATAAGTTGTATTAATTATGTTATAAATGTATTAAATTATAAAATCATTTTAATCATAATTTTTTTAGACAAAATCATTTTAATATCATAATATATTTTAAAATAACATTTATATTTTAACATAATATATTTTAAAATAACTTAAGTATTACATTTATTTATATTTTTATATTATATATTCATTATAAATTAATTAAATTACAAAGTTAAAAAAAGACTGCTTGTAAATGTAATCTGACTGCTAGTTCTACCTAATCAAAACTATCTACAAAACTATCTATAAAACTATCAAACAGAAATCATCAAGTCAACATCTAAAAATAGCTTTAAAACACTTACAAGAATAACAAGATGCAGCCTAGATAGTCAGCTCACTAGGTTTTGAGACACAGTCAAAGACAAAGTTCAGCTGTTTTTCCAACTTCCTTCTAACAACTCATCCCAAGACAACTTGTCAAGAAGAGGAAGAAACTAGTCGTCCATGACTGCTTTACTGAAGTGAATAAAAACTGAAAACTAAACTGAGAAGCTTTTCAATTCAACCTCCAGGCTTAAACCTTTTCCATAACTTATTTATATTTCATGAGTTCCCAGAAGGCTTTAAATTATATAAGTGCAACTTAATATAGTACGTAAATGCATTACAAAAATGCTTAAATTCGACATTAAAATTCTTCGTTGTAGTTATTTGGGGCTTTTTAATGCCATAAATGTGGTGTAAACACTCACTCTGTCTGTGCAGCCATCCGCTCTTCACAAACGCCATCCCACTAACGTTACCTAAATAAATAAAAACAATACCATTAAAGCCTGCTAAGACCCATTTAGGTATTGAATATTAAACTGAGACCATATACATGTAGATATTGCCTCTGTTTTACAGTAAAGATAGTTTAGCGGTTGAACTTCTCCGTCTGTCAGTTTCAGAGTTAGCTTGCGCTCGAGGCGCCGTAATGCTAAAATCGACGATAAACCGACAAAAACAAACATCCTAAGACGTTTAAAAACAACGAAACACGTTTAAAATCTACATTTGTCATATTTATGTTCTATTAAATGGATAAAATGAGTAAATCTACCCTCTATCGGTTTGTTGATGTTTGAAGCGTGTGTGCGACTAGCAAAGTGACATGAATAGCATCCTCCTCCTCCTCCTCCTCTCAGCTCAGCTGATGCCTTATGTCACTGTATCAGATGATCAGATCAGCACGACTTTTATTAAGTTTTACAGACTCTTATTAACTTTACACAGTTCGTTTTAATGAGGCTTTAGCGTAGACATCGTTTGTAGGACAAATAACTCATATATTCACCACGTAGGGGTGCTTTTACGATATATCCATATTTATATTCGTACTATTATATAATAATAATAAATAAAGACTATATATTTTCTAATAAAGTATATTAAATATATTAGCCAACATTACAATTAATAACTAAAATGTTACGTATTGTATTTAATATAGCCTAATATTAATAATATTGTGTGTGTGTGTGTGTGTGTGTGTGTGTGTGTGTGTGTGAGTGAGTGTAATATCATACATGAAGACTTTATATTAAACTTTAGTATTAAATATATTATTTTTAACATCATTTTCTTAAATTCATTAAATGTTCCCCTTTTTCTGTAGGAATATGTCAATGACAAATATAATTTATTTTGTCTTTTGTAGCTGTTTTCTTTAAAAATGACAATAGCTTGCATGAATCCCATAGAAATTTTAAATAATATAAATACTAACAATCCATTTCAAAGCCAATACGTGACATTAATTTGAAAAGCCACACATAAACAGTGCATAAACACCACACTACACCTCATTTAAAACAGTCAGATCATAAAACATGACACCACTAGATGGAGCAGTTTCACTGGAAATTTAATTTCCATTCAATGAAAATTAAATTCGCATTTAATTTTCAGGCAAAGAAAACCGTGCATTGTTCTAACATTTATACACAAACCCATGTCTTTTAACTGATAATAAACTAGATGACGTTTTTTTTTTTTTTGTGCATTTGCATCTGCAGTCATCATGTTACACATCAATGCAGTTTCCTAAGCCTTATCCAGCTCAGTGTTTCCCTCAGTGACCTTTCCCACTGACGGCTTAGTGAATGAGGGTCAAAACGAAATGATACTGAATTACCGAAGCCTCTAAACCAAGTTTACGAGCCAATTCTGCCTTTGAACACTTCACATTTGCATTCACACCAACAAACCGAAACACAAACCAGTTTGTGATCCAGTTTAGTTCAGAAGTTTACAGTGATATCATGGTGCAACATTACTGTTCTGAGAACAGATAGGCCTGATCTAATCCGACTGTAACCTGTGGATGGTTGTCACTTCCACAGCTGGGATCAGAGCAGGTGACACGAGACGTTGGCACGAGATATATCTAACTGTAGAACCACACGTTACAGCAGTCGGTGGACAGCAGCGCCAGGCCAGCATCCTCATACATGAAGTTAGGGTGGCACTGATGGTCGCATATCCTACTTCAACCATACCCTTGCCTTCACTATAACTATACACAAGTTAACGCGCCAAATCACGGGCGGCGCCATAACTGTACACAAATGCACTTCATTTCCGCTCTACATTTATTCATTCATTTAGCTGACGCTTTTATCCAAAGCGACTTACAATTGCTATATATGTCAGAGGTCGCACGCCTCTGGAGCAACTAGGGGTTAAGTGTCTTGCTCAGGGACACATTGGTGTCTCACAGTGGATTCGAACCCGGGTCTCTCACACCAAAGGCATGTGTCTTATCCATTGCGCCACAACCCATTTTTTACAGTCTATGGGCCAACCCCACCCCTTAAAGGGATAGTTCACCCAAAAATGAAAATTACCCCATGATTTACTCGCCCTCAAACCATCCTAGAGTCAAAGACATTCTTCTTTCAGACGAATACAATCGGAGTTATATTAAAAAATGTCCTGGCTCTTCCAAGCTTTATAATGGCAGTGAATGGCTGTTTCTGTTTTGAAGTCCATAAAAGCGCATCCATCCATGATAAAAGTGCTCCACACGGCTCCGGAGGGTTAATAAAGGCCTTCTGAAGCGAAGCGATGTGTTTGCGTAAGAAAAATATCCTTATTTAAAACTTTATCGACTAAAATAACTAACTTCCGACAGACGTCCGTACGCATCGTTTTACGGCGAAAGACTAACCCTTGACCTGTGGCACAACGTAATGATGAACGCGGAAGCACAGAGGATTGAGCAAAACAAAACACCAGTCAAGAATTAGAAGTCTAAAACGAGAATTTTTAATGAGAAATGTTGGAGGAGCTTGAGTTTGTTGCCCAGCCCTCACTGTAAACCTGAATAAGTTAGCAGAACTCAAAAAAATTAAGGCAATCGATTGCCTCAGTTTTTTTAAGTTTTGAAATTCAAAGTTTAAGTAAGCAGAACTGGCAGATTTTAAGTTTGTACTTAAACATTTCAAGTTAAGAACAATTAAAATCAGAGTACACTATTTCATACATTTAACTTAAAACCTTTATGTAATCTCAATGTGAACACTTTCTTTAGTATTAACTTATAGTTTTAACAAGCTAGTTTGCTAACATACTATTATGTTATCATGCTAACAATAGTATGTTATACAGCACTTGCTGCATGACTGCAACAAATAAAGATTTTATTTGCTCTCAAATCAAGCCGCATGCACCACTTGTCACCATGATGGTAACTATCCTAAAACCAACATTAACAGAAATTCTTCTAAATTAGCATAACAAAACATTAATCAATACTCAATCTCCCACTTAATATTAATCTTGCACAAAAAAACATTATATTACACTTAATTTTAGCATTTACTCTCCCATTCAAGTGCCATCGGCAAAGCATGCTGGGAAATAGACATCCCAGCCGTTTCAGTTAAACTTGTTTGTTTAAATTAAAATAAATCATTTCATAAACAATGAAACAGTTCAGTTTACTTAAAATATATCAGTTCTGTGAACTTGAAAGAAAAAGAAAGTGCTAAATACTCATAAAAGTTCATTTGACTGAACTAATTAGTTTAATTTAAGTTTGTCCTACTCAAACCAATTAATTATTTTGAGCGTTAGGGTTTATGTTTGAACCGCGAGAGGCGTCAAAGCTTACGCTACTCCTACATCCTACGGCATACATCGCCAAGTGTTACTTTTTCGACTTGCGTAGGCCGTCTGCCGGAAGCTAGTCAGTTTAGTCAATAAAGTTTTAAATATGGATATTTTTCTTACACAAATGCATTGCTTCGCTTCAGAAAGACGTTATTAACCCTCCGGAGCTGTGTGGAGCACTTTTATCATGGATGGATGCGCTTTTATGGACTTCAAAACAGAAATGGCCATTCACTGCCATTATAAAGCTTGGAAGAGCCAGGATTTTTTTTTTAATATAACTCCAATTGCATTTGTCTGAAAGAAGACATCAGGGTGAGTAGATCATGGGGTAATTTTTATTTCTGGGTGAACTAACTCTTTAATGATGCTATAAACTCCGGCCCAACACCGGTCTGAGACTGCTGGCCTGGCGCTGCTGTCCTCACGTTGCTGTGACCTGTGGCTCTGCGGTTCTGCAGTTGGTTATTACTGGTTGGCACAGCTGAGCTCATTCCAGTGCTGGATGAAATAATCTCATCTGATCCTCGTTGACTCATACTGGGGAGGCTCGTGGAGGCCAGATTGAAGCGATTTACGCAACAATGTCTCACCAATGGTTGGCTGTTGCGGATTTTGTTTTGTCTTAATCTTTGGGCAGATTAACTGACCGAACCAATTGTGTGCCTCCATGGGACTAATGTGTGGGGAACTTGTGTACTCAAAACACTGCAAACTTCATCTAGAGAAGATTATGTTGCTTTGGAGGAAGTATAGCGAATGTATGTGGTCTTTTGGAAATACTGTGATGGTTAGCTATGCACATGCCAGTGACTGACAGGTAAGTGTCACAGAACTTGACATTAGTGCTTGTGCTGTTAATTGAACTGTCTTTGAATGCTTTATTGCTACGTTTCATATGTGAGTACTAATTATGATGTTTCTGATTTAAACTGCAAACAATATGCAAATAAAATCCTAATAGCTAACCAAATGGTGTTTTTACAGTATTCTGTAGATCTGCAAAATTTCTAATAAAGTTTCTAATAAAGTTGTATCATCAAATCACAACTTTTAACAAATAGCAAAAATTTTTTTGTAAAATATTATATAGTGATTAATATTATATAATAATTCATATTGAATATTTTATAGGCTTATATGTGTGTGTGTGTGTGTGTGTGTGTGTGTGTGTGTGTGTGTGTGTGTGTGTGTGTGTGTGTATATATATATATATATATATATATATATATATATATATATATATATATATATATATATATATATATATACATACATACATGATTTATTATATTACATTACATTATGTATTGATTTTAATTTAAGATTTAAAATTGTATTAATTTATAAATATAATAAAATATCATTTAATTCTATAAAAATTCTATAAATATAAAACAAATTTATATTATGTACTATATTATTACTATTATATGATATTATATAATTAAGTATTATTTAACATGTAAAGTGGCATAAATAAAAAATGGCATAACTTAGAGGCTTTTGCATCTGAACTCTTCATATATATATACTATATATATATATATATATATATATATTATCCACATACACACACATACATCGATTTCACAGTACTAATATATATATATATGGTTACTATTTATTTAAAATAAAAAATAAATTGAACCATTAAAATGTATAATAATTTTATATTGTAATTAATATAAAATGAAAAATAAATATAGTTTAATGATAATAGTTTAATATGTATAGTACATACATACACAAAACTATATTAATTAGTGTATATATATAATAAAACTGTTTTATTTATTTACTTTATTATACATTTTTATTAATTATAATAAAATTATTAGAATGGTAAGCCTTAAATAAATAAATAACTTAATGCCTTGCAAGAGATAAGACGTAGGCTAAGTCCTTGTGTTCGTAAGTCATCAGTTGGCCCAGGAAAACCTTCAGAGGTCTCCCTTCAGCATCCCACAAATCCCCCACCCCCCTCACCCCCCTCTCTCTCTGATTTGCATGCAATTACAAGGTATTTTTCATGATAGGATGTTGAAAAATTCAGATAATGACTTTAGCTTACAGCAACAGTGATTGTAAGTGTATTTTGTCCAAGCTAAAATTACTGGGTTACTTCTCGCTACAGGCAGGGCTGGGTCTGTGTCAGAGGAATGCACAAATAAGAAGGTCTATTATTTTTTCTTTTTCTTTTTTTTTTTTGTCCTGTAAGTTTATGCGTCCTTGGACTCAACAGTGCATGAAGTTCAAGACCCAGCCCAGTGCTCTCTATTACATCTGGCTTTGCTTCAGAACTGGCCTCAGATCAGGGATTTATGTGCTTACTGGAAGAAAAATAATCAAAAATAAGTCCGAGTGACTTCTAATGGGTATACGTGTTAAAAAAATATCAAACCAGATGCCAAAAGTTCTCTTAACGTGAAGGTCACGGAGGTTAAAGAACATAAAGACGGGCACAAATCAGCGGGCGCGCGCTCACAATCAACAAAGGAAATTCCTTGGCAGCTGGAACATGTGCCTGGAGACTCGAGAACTTCCTCTCGGCGTTTCAGGATTCTTCCATCTCCTTTCCACCCAAATTCAAGGGTAGGATTACGCCCCTTCTGTTTAGGGGCGGAGCTACGCGAGTCCCTCAACCAATAGGAACTTTTTACAGGTCAGTTTCTCTCAAAGGTGGCCACGACGGTCTCCATAGCAACATAGCAATCTTTCCACATCATGTAGTCCAGTTTTACAGTTGGTCTTTCTTCTGTAACGCGAGAGGAGTGAGTAAATGATAGCCAGTACTTGTTTAGTAGGCCAAATTTGAAGTGGGAGTGTGCCTAGCACTCATGAGCTTGCCCAAAACAGCTGGAGCGAGAGAGAGAGAGAGAGAGAGAGAGAGAGAGGGAGAGAGAGGGAAGATTTGGGACGCTCAAAACTGAAAGCAAAGCAGAAACTAACGTTTGAGCAAGATGGAATTTGACTGGCCGCTTGAGTTTTTGCTGACTCCTGGTAACCGAATATGATTTTTAAAATCGTAAAAGTGGGGTTTAAAGGCGCATATGGCTGCTGTGGAAGATAGACAGCAGAAGGACGAAGGAGGTAAGATGTTTGAAGAAGATATTTATTTGCTTTCTTTTCTTCTCAACGAGTGCGATGACGTGATTCGTCAGATTTACAGCTCTCGTGATCTTTAAAATATGTTTGTCCAGCTTTTATGGCCACCTGTGTGTGTGTGAGTCATTGCATTCGGATGGTATTTTGTTTTCTTTGAGCCCCAGTGTTAAATAAATGTCAGATGAGAGAAGTGGTCCCGCGCGAGATGATTGTTTTCATTCCTGGTCCGACACGGTGACCCTCCGTGTGTTTGAGGTTCAACACCAGCAGCGAAACGATTTTACAATTGACCTGAGCACAAACTAAGTGAGACTTCAAGAAAGCATAGTGCATGAATTTTATTACTCACTCCTTTGAAATTGTCTCATTTCCTGTAGTTTTCTCATCTCCAACATTTTCCCCGCATTGGAATGAAAAACAGTAACTGTTACACGGAAACATCAAGATTTCCAGGCCTGGAAAAGTCACTGAAATGATCAAACTCCTAAAATATCTATCTATCTATCTATCTATCTATCTATCTATCTATCTATCTATCTATCTATCTATCTATCTATCTATCTATCTATCAAAAAGGTCATGGAACAAAATTATGGAATTTTCTTTAGTGAATATTTCTATATTCTATTTAATGTATGCTTGACTCAAAAGGTGTTTAATTGGTAGGAAATTGCTTTTTGTGAGCATAATATTATTTTATTGATGTACGCTATTGACTAATTTATTTAAAAAAGAAAAGAAAATTGTGTAGTGGCTATAAATGGCTCTTTGTAAGCATAGTAACTATACATATAATAATATTTATTATTATTTCATTTATTTATTTAAAAAGATCATGACTGGAAAGTTATATTTTTTTGTCCTGTACTTTGATACTATATTTTTGTCTCTCATTGGTTATTAAAAAAAACAAACTTGTCTTTCTCTTTACTTTATGAAAATTACAAAGTTATCATCAGTCAAATATGTTGCCATCTCTAGTCATTGAACTACTAGATTTTTGTTGTAACTATAACAACTTGAACACTTTAATCATATTTGTGAAGGGTGAGATATGAACGGGTTTATTAGTGTTTTAAAAAGCTAATTAGTGAATTCTTTCGAATTTTCTTTCTTATCTTGTGTGTGTGTTTTCAGACAGAATAACGTCTTATGTTTCCAAACGCCCAGTACCTGGAGCAACGGGAGCGAGTCCTAATTAAGAGAGGACTAATTAAATCAAATTAACCTCCCAGAAAACTCACTCGTTTGTAAACTTACCTCAGAGGAAACTTGCTATCAGATGTCAAGTGCATGTTTCTAACACCTGAACACCTTAGGTTTATTAATTAATAGTTAAGAGTGTTCAGATTTTAGTTCGACAACATTGTGTTTTGTTAAATGACAGTTGGAGGTTTAAAAGCAGGATAGTGCTGTTAAGCCTATAGTCAACAAGCCCTACATTATCCTCAGAACAGGTTAGCGTGTTGTATCGGTTACTGGCGAAACTATTTGTTCTACATCAGTGGCGTTAGTAGTTAGAAGAGCAAGTGAAACTTATGTGACACACTAAAATATTCATTATTACTTTCCCTCAGCTTTGAGAAAATCCAGTTTTAATGACATACTGGCAGTCGTTGTGACATTTTAGATTTTTCAGATAATGTGGTCAAGCCTCGGCCAAAGCTGTTTGGAAAGAATGAAAGATGTGAAACTCTTTTTGTCAACAGAAAATGATTTATCCAAAAAAATCTGTTGAATGAAGAATGTTCTTTCCACTGGTCTGAGGACAATGAAACCCTCTGTGGTTACGAATGGCTTTAAAAAGACAGTTTAAAATGCCAAATACAGTATATCATGCAGTAAGTGATACTGGTTAATAATGGCCTGTTTGCACACAATTATTCCCCTCAATTTATGCAAAATGTAAAAAACTCAAAAACGCAAATGCTTAAACTGAATCCTTTGCACTGAAAATCATTTATTTTTAATGATTATATCTTGTTTTATTTAAAAATATGTAAAAATCATACAGAAAAGATACATTTACTTAAGAAGCAACACTAACTTGTTTTACTTTAAGTCTTAATATTTTATGCAGAGTTTTGGTGTTACTTCTCAAGTAACTTCTCTTCTAAATATTGTTTGAAAAAAGATTGTTTATTTCATAAACAAAAGATTCGATTTAAGTATGTAAACATTGGGTTTAATTCACTGACAATTTCGTATGCACAAGTTTGTGCGTGAAATCTGTGTATGAACAAATTATGATTCACCAAAAACTTTAAAAAGGCTGACAAGGAAAGGTTTTGCGGAAAGAGATGGTTTGTCAGTGTTTTATGCAAATTACTAACCTCATGCAGTCTCTCATTAAAACACTGCAGATTCATTAACATTAGAACGAGATTAAGAACAACCTTTGTGGAATAGGCAGAAACTGTCAGTGATTCTCTCTTGTTCTTGTTTCTTTCCATCCCCTCAGCCACCATCATGTTCCACTGACTCTCTGATTCACCATGGAGGAAGCAGTGACATCTGATGATGCTGAATCCCTGTCTTCCGCCTCTCAAAACACTGACATCCACCTCAGGGAGCCAGAGGACGGATGTCCTTCTGACACCAGCCCAGAGCCCGGCTCCCCGTCCTCGCCTTCAAATCAGCAAACTCAAGGCTCTGCCGTATCTGCGCTGCAGTCCAAGGTCAAGGCTCTCTCTGAGCGCGGCAGAGTTGCCTGGAAAGAACCTGGAAGTAAGAACCAGGACAAGAGGGTGATTCCTGGGACCTTCATGCTGGGATATGCCCTCACTGATGCTTGGGGCTCCAGCAGCAGCGATGAAGAAGGGGAACCTCACAAGCCCCTGATGTTCCTCACAGGAGACCCTAAGCCTCAGGTAGAACCCGACTATGATCCCATCTCTTCCGAAGCCTTGCTGGCAGTTCCCCGTGGCCTTGGAGAAGGAGCAAGCCTGGAGAACCTCTCAAACGATGTTTGCGGCACTCAGGAGGACGCTTCTACATCCGATAAACCTTGGATGCCACCAAAGTATTTCTGGAGGTCCATTAAACCGGAGTTGCCGGTTCCAAACGGGGTTGGGAAAGACGGGCCAAATGGAGGGCCATGGACCTCCAAAATGGGCCACAAGTTTCCGAGGGAACTCCAAAGGTCTGACAGCCTGGAGAGTCACCTACGCAGGTACAGCAATGGTGAGGTGGGACAAAGTGGACTCTGGCGGGCCGACAGCTTGGAGAGCATGTGCAGCAGTGGAGGCACGCTGTCCCTGGCCGAGAGGGTCGAGATGAACCGTGGCCTTCTCAAACAGATGCTGCAGAAAACCCAGAACAAAGACCATGTGCCAGGACAGAGGCTGGAGGACATGACGCACATTGGCGGGAGAGGTAAGGAGACATGTCTCAGTGACAGGGTGCAATTTTTTTTTGTCTGGATGTATTAATTTCTTCAAAAATATGTTAAAAATGCAGTTCAGACATGACTTTAACAAACCTCTTCTATGATGGGTTCTTTATTTCTGAATTAAAATACCCTATATATTTTAAAATAGAAGTTGTCAGGTTGATAACTACTGTCCTGAAATCATAATGAAGAAAAATGAATAATAATGAAATATAATGAAATGTATTTATTATTTATTACTTATTAAAAAATAACAACTCTGATTGACTGTCGTTGCTTAATAATCGGCAAATCAGTCATGAGGTCCAACCAGCGTGCAGAAAAAAAGAAAACATTTTCAGCTCAAGTCTTTCATATAGGCTACATTTACATTTAGTCATTTAGCAGGCTACATACAATTATAATGTTCTCATTATAAAGTCATGATATTTTTTTAAAATACTTTCACATTGAAACTTTTTACACTGAAACTTTTTTAAGATGTGTATGTTATTAATTGTTACTGGATGGTGACACCACATGACATTAAACAAACTCTTGAAAGTGGTATGAAAGATTTTCAAAACCATATAAATTCAACATGAATACAAAGAGCACATTTTTACAAACCTGGGGTTTCAAACTTGGCTCGGTCGTTTCCGGAAGCTAAGATGTAATCAGCCTTATCCGATGTAATGTAATGTGCGATATTATGCAGCGTTAATCCAAGGCTATCAGACAGGTGTTAAATGCCGTTAGCGCATGTCTGACGAGATGACATTGTCTCATTTAGCACGTTTAAGGATTACACGCAACAGGCGCACATGACCTCTCTAATGATGCAGAGGTCATATAGACGAGAGAGCTGGATAATCCAGATATGAGAGGACAGAAGGATAAGAATGAGAATTACACTGATTAAAACAACTTACTGTGATAAATGGAAAAACAAAGACGGTGTGGCGCTTCACTTTTTTCTCACTTGACAAACAAGATGACCTTGCCATGTCAAGAGAGATAAACAGCTGGCTTTTAGCAGTTCACTCAACTAATTGATATCAAGTCATATAATTTAATAACAAGTCAAAAATAATTATGGAGGTCGAACCCCCTGTAATTTGCACCCCAAATGTCTCTGTATCTGTTTCTACAGATATATGTGTCCTGAATGACAGTGATTGGGATTCTGGGATATCGCTCCAAGGTAGTGAACACAGCCAAAGGTGGGCAGCACAGATTGATGCTCTCACATTATTCTCACACACCATGTATATTTAGCTTCTCACAGTGCTGATTAGAGATGTATTATTTCAGTTGCCTGAGATTCTCCTTAGTAGTTTTTCTTAATCCCTCCCAAAAAAAAAAAAAAAAAAAAACTAGCATCTGCATATCTCTAAATATTGAACATACAAAAAAAGGGGAATGTGAGCTCAGGAGAAAACAGCTGCTGAAGTTTTTCATAAGCAGAGGAACGAGATCATATCATTGGCTTTTCCTGCCTCTCCTTCAAACTCCACCTAAGAGTTGAATAACAAAGGAAATAGCTCAGCCCTTTTCTTCAAGCTAATACAAATTCTTGTATATATATATATATGATGTTATATGATATCATATATATGATATATGATGTTTCCCTCTTTTATTATATATATATATATATATATATATATATATATATATATATATATATTAATAGAGGGAAAACATCAAAAAAGTGTTGAAAAAGAATAACAGACATATTTTCAGAAGCAGCATGATATTTGAATTTATAATAAGGCCAAATTTAAAATAAATGAAAATTCTATGTAACCTATTAAAATTATTTTTTTACATTACACACTAAACAAATTTAAAGCTATTTAAAGAATGAGACTAAGTTCAATTTCCTTTTAATTATATCAGTAGTAACTCCTGAGTTATACCAATTCCTGAGAATGACCCATACATTTCATAAACACTTTTATTTTTTGTTAACTTTATGTTTTTAGTTTTAAATATCCTTTGAATTAAATATAAAAACAAAAACAAATAAATAAATAGTATATCCATATTTTTTCTTGGATTTAAAAAAAGAAATGAGTGAATTAGTGATAGGCAAATTAGAAACTTGACATATTACTATATTTTTTTTTTTTTTTTTTTAAGTATTTTACATTACACACTAAACAGAGTTTACGTTATTAAATAATGAGACTAAGTTCAGTTTCCTTTGAATTACATCAGTAGTGAGTCCTGAGGCATACCAGTTCCTGAGAATGACCCATACATTCTGATTTATGTCTTTTTATATCTTGGTATGGCCATATTTCTATTTTAGAGTAATATTCAAGCCTTTGATCATGTAAACATATGCATAAGCCCATCAAGCGCATCATAATCAGGTACAAACCCAACACACACTCAACCGTCAGCCTAATTAGTGATGACGGCCTGCTCCACTTAATCCCCCCCACACCGCACAGGAGCTGACGTGTTTCTTTCTCTCTGTGTCTCTCTGGCCGGCCCACAGGGCCTTTGTGTTGGGCGACGACCTTCCGCTGAGCCCTCGCCACGAGCAGGCCAAACGACTGCTAGAGAGAGCGCGTATGAAGGCCCGGTCCAACCCTCTCAAAGCCGACCACACCATCCTACCCGTCCAGAGGGACAACCCGTAAGTTTCTCCGGTCTCTTTTTCTCTAGTTTTCGGCTTGTTGGGGTTTCTGCTGGGGGGGTTGGGGTTTAGAGGCTTAGGCATCATGGGAAGGGAGTGTGTTTACATGGCTCTCTTCATATCAAAACAAGGAAACCTTCGCCTGCTCACACTTGAGGATTTGTGTGAGGGATGTAGATCTTAAACTGTATTATTTGGGGCTTGACTGAATTGTCTTATGCTCTGTTTGGAGGCGGGCAGCTGATAAAAGGGAAGGGGGGAAGTGTTTGGCAAATCTCTTTTCAGAAGCAACAGGTGCTGCTCTCTATTTCGGTCTGGTCTTTTAATATGGCATTATAAAGACATTAAAATAAGGGTTTCTTCTACGTATTTGTATGAAACTGATATACAAGTATTATATGATAATATAACAAAGATGCCAATTCAATACTATCAGTGAAACAGCAGGAAGCTAATGGTAGCCTGAATTTAAACTGCTAAACTAAGTGTTCTGGCGTCCTCCTTCAAACTCTTCTTCTCTGTTTCTGCCGGGCACGTGTTATATAAGACAACCTGAATTATACAACGTGTACACACGTCTGGTGCCTCTAAATCCCACTTCCCCATCCAGCGCTCTGTTCTCTACCTCAGCACTTTCACACAAAGACAGATGGGCGAGCCGCCCCAAACGCCTGTCTCCTTGTTTGGTATGAAGACAAGCGGTGCATGGCAGCATCCGGAACAGATTAGGGCAATTTTAAACGTCACAACAAAAACTGACACGCACTGAGAAAAAAGGGGAATAATATGTTTTTTAAAAACATTAATAATATATACAAATATATATTAAAATGTTTTAACAAATACATGTAAATAATAAGTAATATAAAAATGTATAAATAAGATATTAAATTAATAATAATTATTACATTTTCAGCACTGTGAATAGAATTTGAATAGAAAACAAAAACAAGCAAACAAAACAAATAAACAAATAAAAATATAAATTGTATATCATTTTTCTGGCTTTGGATTTAAACAAATAATAGTGAATTAGTGACTGACAGAAAAATCTATTTTTTATTTATTTAAACGGGAGCTTTGATGACACTGCTTTGCTGTACTGCTCCGCTACACCTGTCATGTCTGCCAGCTGTTACTTTCCCTCTCCCTAATTCCCTCCCTGCCTCTCCCTTATGGGGAAAACAGCTCGGTGATGTTGATTACACTGCTGTCAGTTTTGCTCGGGTTAAACTTAACACTTAACTGCCTCTCTTGAGATTGAAAGTTTAAGACAAACTCACAGCTGTAAAAAGTCCCATAGGTTTCAGAACAGTGCACAATGCTTAACAGGCATAAAAAGTCCCAGTGCGCAATAATACCGGCACACCTGTAGATTTCTATTCCTTAGCAAACAGGGAATATTGAAAGACACTAGTTTTGGTTTTCTTATATCTAACAAAGACCTGATGATATCGAAATGTCTGGTGTGTTGAAGACGACCTTCCTAAAAGGAGTAAAAAGCATGTCAGGAATGTGCACAGAGGAGCCAAAGCAGAGGGAAAATTTCCTCAGGAATTTGCCCATGTCTCCATGCTGAGAGATAGACTGCAGGCCACTTTGGCATGCATCCATTTCTTTGTGTATCTAAGTGCACAGGAATGCAACTAATTTCATATATGTGCATGTGTGTACAGGGAGCTGCTCTCCTGGGTTGGTGTACCCTTACACCAGGCTCCTCTTGCCGGGAAGGAGGGCGTGGCGGTGGTCTCGGGAAACCTCAGTGACTCCTCCAGCGGCGACTCAGTGGGTGGAACCCGGCGGAGACACGGCCAGTCCCCAACTCGCGTGCGTTTCGAAGACGAATCCGAGAAGGACGCCGAGGTGCGCTACCTGGAGCGGCTACGCCAGCGACGCAGGGCTGGAGAAAGAGCACAGGGCCTGCTGGTGTCCAAACCCACCTTGTCATCTTACATCAATGGAAAGGCGGAGACAGGACATGGCTCGAAGGATTCAATATTCTGGAAGACAAAAGCTAAGAAGAGTTTATTAAATGGCAAAGGTTCGGAGACAGCAAACAGGCAGTGCAACTCTTGTGGGACCTTTCTAAATGAACCCCATGATCCTAGCTTGAACTCAAATACTCTGTCCGTACCTAACGGAGAAGTAGAAGGGAAAAAGGTACCATGTTGGGTTGCTCCCACACTTCCCAACCGGCTAGTCCGGATCGAACAGATTAAGGAGACGTACATTGGGACGAGTCCCGCTATTGTTCACAGCGATGGAACGTATTGCAGTCCTGCAGATAATGTGAGCAGTAGAGGAACATTCCAGAAGCTGAAGAAGAAGGTCCGAAAACTGGAGAGTAAGCAGGAACCCTTGTACGTCAATGGCCTTAGGGTTCCAACACCTCCGGACTGCAACAAACTCACACCCAATGGGACTCAAATGTGTCTCTCTAATGGAGTAGCATTGCCACTCAACCCCTATGCCACTGATTTACTTGGACAGAGAATACCAGACACATGCAGCCCTACATCCAGCAAAGGTATTGTGGCACCTCCGTTGCCTCCAAAAGGAGAACCGCCAAGTTCCCACCTTCCCCAGCCAACCCCTCCTCCTCTCCAACCGAAAAAATCAGCCCTGAAGTCCAGCTCCAAAGACCGCTCTACTGGTCGACGAACCGTCACACTCATGTCTTCGCCAGAGTATCACCTGGTGCATCTGGACTCCACAGAGGCAGGGGGCATTGTGAAGGAGCAGGCTCCCTCTGGGTTGGGTTACTGGGAGGACAGATCTGTCATGGTCACCCCTGGACCCTTACCCAAGACAAGCCCGGTTCTGTGTGCTCGAAACCTACCCATACAAGGGGAGGAGAGGTCAACAGGTTAGTTTAACTACATGGGCTAATATTAGTCAATGAGCAGAAGGTTTATCCAAAGCAACTTATCATACACCAGGGGTGTCTAAACGTGCTCCTGGAGGGCCAATGTCCTGCGGAGTTTAGCTCCAGCTTGCCTAGAAGTCCAAAGGAGCTTTCGCACCAGAGGAACCTTTTCATAGTTCCTAGGAACGATTTTAGTTCTAGGAACTCCTTTTGGAGGAACTAATATAGCTCCTACTTCAGAGCAGGGTCTAAACCAGCACTATAGGAACTACCAGTGACGTTAGTTTATGCTGATTGGCCGAACGCTCGCGAAACACCAAAATAAACCATCAAAATAAAAGTCACAACAACAAGCGTGGCCTACATCATTTCAGAGTTCCTACTGGCGTTGCGAATGCAACCAGGAAAATGTTCCTAAGGGAACCATTAGTTCTCGGGGAACCACCCTGGTGGCTAGTTTCTAGAACTAAGTTCCTAGAACTACCCAATGCGAAAGCCCCCCAACACAACGGCCTGCTTGGAAGTTTTTAGATGGTTCGGGTGTGTTTAATTAGGGTTAAATCTAAAGTCTGCAAGACAGTGGCTCTCCAGGAGCAGTATTAGACACTCCTGCCATACACATACAAAGACAACCCCCCAAAAGAAACATTGAGGAAGTGCCATGTTTAAGGGAACAATAATGATCACCCTTTGACAAACTCAAACCTTCAACCGTCTGGTTACTAGCACTGAGCTTTAACCACTTAGCTAAAAATGAGTTTTTCAGAAAAATAAATAATAGCATGAAGTCTACAATTAGTAAAGCACTAATAGCACTAGCTGTAATAGATCTAATATTTTTTTACTACATATCTGAGCTTCATGCCAATAAGGATAAAGCTAATATTTAGCATTGCAGATGCACGCTTACGTAATGTAATCTAAAAATTAATCAAAGCTTTTCCCAGAATGGAGTGGCAATTCCAGGTAGACCTGTGAGCTCTGCTCCAGTCAGCGAGGTGTCACCTTTGGGTGTGTGCGCTTCTCTTCACTGCGTTCCTGTCCCACTGGGGATTGTCCAGATCAGCAGATCCATACTGTCCTAGTGGAGTAATCCCACAGTGGGCCAGTTGCTAGTGCGATCAGTCTTTTTCCACCCCCTCCAACATTTTTCCATCTTGTGTGACGCTACTTGAAAATGCATTCTGACACTTACGTTTCAGTAACATGAGATGCTTCACTATGTTATATTGTTATAAATAACAATTCAGTTTACACAGTATCATCATAATATTTAACAATTTACACAGTTTCATCCATCGTCCTTTGATATGTACTGCCACGTTCTCTATTCTTACTCAGATGTGGAACTGCACCAGACTACAGGACAACTAGGATCTGATGCAACATCCAGCAGTGCTGAATCAGCCCAGACTCATCTCATTGAGGGACACGTCAGAGGGCCAATCAGACCAGTGCATCACAGGGCAACTAGCCCAAACTTTTCCCAGTGAGTAAAGAGGGAAAGAAAGAGGTGGAAATTATGAGTATCATCCCTATGCCCTTACCCACGGCTACATCTCTTTTCTGTAATCCCCTTTTTTGGTTAGGACTTTATCAAACCAGATTCTTTACTAAAATGTTCAATCCTTTCGCTGAACAATTTAATTTCCGGGCCAACAATCATACAGATTGCTTTGGCAATTCATACTCAAAGTAGGTCAGGAGAGATGTGGTCCAGACTTACTTATGACTCCATGTTTGTCTACTACAACACTGCCACCTACTGACTGAGAATCACAATTGCATAAACATTCATACAGACATTACAAAACGTATACATATATGTATAAATGACCTGTTATGACTTTTAGAGCGGGGATGGATGCGGAACATCGGGAGGGTCGACCCAAACTCTCCCTGCGGCGGTTCTTCTCTGCCATGGGGCTGAACAGTGTGGGGTTGCTGGGAAAGGGACGATCCAGCAGCATGGATCAGCTCAGCCTGCACCCCAAACCCAACTCAAACTCGAACCAAAACCTTCGGCCAACATCACCCTCCACCTCCCCCAGCCCCACACACAGACACCACCACCAGCTAAAGAAAGCCCCCTCACTGCAGACTATACGTCTGGTTAGCATCTTTTGTTATTGTATGACAACCTTTAGAAGTCCCTCAAAAACAATCTATAACTGTTTTAAAGAAATAAAATGTTTCTTATACAATTGAAGAATTTCAAATTTAAATTTCAAAGTGATAATATAGTGAGTGGCACTGACTGTATCGTTTCTCACCACTAGGGGTCTCCGTTTCTCCAGCTGAGGAGATCTTCATCGGCTCAAAATCTCCAAATACCCATAAAGAAATCAGACCGCTCCTCTGCTTACACTCCAGGAGAACAGCCCTGCAGCCCTGTATTAGCCAGGTACAACATTTACACAATATACTAATTAATAACACACTAATATGATGCATCACTTTAAATGACACCAAACAATATATAATATAATAATATAATATTATATAATAATGCAATTTCCAAGAAATATAATTGTTGTATTGACGTTTATTTTCATAAAAAATTTTTTTAAATGTTGAAATCTTTTGCTAATATTGTAATTATCAAACACTTTTTTAAAGATTGCATAACTTGTATTATTTAAAAAATATGAGGTTGATAAATGCAATATATACAATTTTATTTAAAACAATATTACTATATTAAATAATTATAACACATATAAATAATATATATATATATAAAGTTATTTTATAATATTTAAAATATATACATTTTATATATTATTTTATATTATAATATTCATTTAATATTTATAATATATACATTTTATAATGTTTTATATTATATATTATAATATTCATTTAATATTAATATTACAATAATATTACTATTATAAAATTTAAACATATAATATATTAATATATACTAAATATAAAAAACTTTTTGTTTAAAAGTAAACAAAGTAAACATACTTTGTTTACAATATAAACATTTTTAAATAAATAATTCCATAATAATTTACACCCAAAAAATCTGATACCATCCCCGTAATATTTTGTAAGCAATATTTCATGCACATGTACACCGCTTGGTCTTATTAAATCACATCCTATTTACCTCTTTGTAACCTTGTAGTGTAATGAACGATGGCAATTTCAAGCATGACATGTTCTGCGGAGCATGCATCGTGTTCTTGTAATGTTCAGACAGCTGTCGTGTTGTGCAACAGGATTAGTATTTTCCATTGACTGGGTCAGCAGCAGCAATAAAAAGAGGGAGGGAGAGAGGATAAAAATAGAGGTGTGTGTTTGCCAAAGAAAGACATGGAATCCCGGGAATGATCACCTGTCTACATGCTGCTGCTATATTCAGCCTCTTGCGTGTATTACTAGACGCTGCCCTTTAAGTGTGTTTGGGTTGTTCACAGTGCCAGATAGTGTGTTTGTCAGCGGCGTTGCGATGCGATAGTGCCTGTGAGCGTGTGTGGTGTTTATGAGCGTGTGAATGTGTGTCTGAGGGAAGGAGAGATAGCCAGAGAGGAAATTCCAGCCTTAGTGACTGGAGCTGAGCTGCAGCTTACATCATCTTGCTTGAGAGCCAGTAAGGATAGATCTGTTCTGGTTGTATCCTGTTTATTCAGCCTTCACAGTTGAAAATACATGGTGTTCTTTGGAATTCGATGGGATACTGCCATGATATATAGCCCAATCTCAGATAAGGGTGTCAAAAAAATTGTTATATTATAAATGCGATTATCAAAAATAATTACTAATATAATTATATATTTAAATATGTCAAATTACATATTTACAGATACAAATATATTTAAAATGTAATTAAAAAATATATCCAACTTTAATGATCAAGAACCACTCACAAGAAAATAAAGTTCTAGCACAATTCAGAGCATAATTCAAAATGATAATATAATTATGAAATAAAAAGAAACTCACCATAAAATCTGGCAGTTAAACTTCTTCTGCATTTCTTAGGTTGTTTTAGGTTGATAAATCTGTGTGTGTTTTAGGGGTCTTCACCGTGCCTTGAGTGTAGAGGACGTGGGGCGCCCCAGTGCGGTGCGCCCGGTGGGACGCGTGGCTCAGGCCTTCCCTGACGGCACCATCTTACTGGAGCTCTCCAGACCCCCCAACGGCCCCTTCGGCTTTCTCATCGCACGAGGAAAAGGCAGGCCAGACTCAGGTGAGTGACCTCTCGCTCTCGTTTTCATGCCCTTCTGACGCAGTCGAAACGTTTAAGACTAACTCGCTTTATGTTTAAGGGGTGTACGTTGAAGAAATGGGCGACAGCAATATGGAGAAACTCTACGCGGGGCTGCTCGGGGTCGGGGACGAGATCTTAGAGGTGAACGGCGAGAAGGTGGCGGGACATAGTCTGGACCTGGTGACCCGTTTAATGACTCAAAACAGTACGGCTTCAATCCGCGTACTACGACATAGACGCATACAGCGCTAACTGAAGACCAGACTGAGCCAGAATGGCGTTTTGTTTCAGTCGAACACTGTGCTAAAGAGCGTCAGAAATGAAGTCAGGGATGAGTTTGTGTAAACGGCAGCATTACGTTTTTTTGGGCTGTTAAGCAATGATGGTGTGACGGTCCATATTATAGGGATAGTAACCCAAAAATGAAGGTTTTTTCATGTATTTTGTTCCAATCCCATTTCATTTTTTGGGCGAACTCATCCCTAAAGCCTCTGTTATGGCTAATTTACAGTGGTACCTCGAAAAAATACCATATTCAGTCACATTCATTGGATCGTTGTTTCCTATCAGAATGGTACTATTGAATTGTATCGTAACAGAATATTATATATATATATCTGTGGCACAATTATGTATGAAGGACAAGGATATTTCTCGTACTGCAAGTTAAACTCAAGTATTATTGTAATGAAGGACAGTCTAAATGTGTTTGCCAAAAAAGACCAATGAACATCAATGTTTATTCTTCTTCTGAACATTTTGTTTCATTCAAAGCCTCCGTCGTTTTCGCATTCAGACTGTCGGTTCTAGTACAAAACCTTCTCCATGCTGCTAACAAGTACACAGATCTATATTGCACACGGTCAAAAAAAGGCTTATATGCTCTCTTAGAACTCAGTGCACACGCTGCAGTCGCATTGATCATCAGCTCTAAATGCTCTTTAGTAAATTGATTCGATATTTCTCCATGAGGCAGCACATTGGTATGCCTCTACAGTGCAACCTGACACCATTAGCGTGCTGTCCTGAAGGATATCAGTATTATGGTACGTGCTGCGCAAAAAGCTACCAACCTAATGTATTTTGTTACATTTATTTATATGTGTTCCTATGAAATAAAACAACTGGCTTTTGTGGGACAGCTTGTTTTTTTTCCCTTCATATACTGTTAGTATTTTAGCAGGACCATAAACGTTAAAACCATTGTTTGTAACTCTGTCAAAAAACAAGGGGCAAGTGGAAATGTGGTTCAAATGCTGTGGATTCAGATTAACCAGAAATATCCCTTTAAAGTCGACATGAAACGGAAGTTGCGATAGTCTTTTCTTCACTATTGTGATCTATATCTGAGTGGAAGCGCTACTCGAACTAGACAAAATGTAGGGCGGGACTTGATTTTGTCCATTGGGAATTGATTGAATGGTTGTGGATTGCTATTGGTCAATCTCATGTGAGTGACAGGTCGTCCCGCCCTCGCACCAGTAAACACGTCATCAGAGTTAAGAGTCATTAAAGAGTTAATACGAGCTCCACGTTTTTAACGGTTAAAGACGTCCATGTGTTTGCATTGAAAAACAATGAAAAAGTAGCGCAGTGGAATGGAAAAACGCAACACATTTTGCGGTTAAAAATGCAAGGTCTAGAGACGGATTTTTTAAAAGTTTAACTTCAGCACTGAATGCCGCGAAAAGACTCGAACGCAATGGTTAAAGGCGTCTGTCTGTCGCGTTTACATTAAAACATGTTCTGTGTGATCGGCCGCTAAGAGGGTCTTGGTTCCTCCAGCTGTCAGGGTGGAGGTGTGTGCGCTGGTCAGTATCTCGCCTGTCCTTCTTATTGATTAGACAATGATTGATTCCATCCTGGTCACTGACATTCATCACACACACACACACAAAAACACACAGGAAAAAACAAAGAACATGCATTTGATATGTGTTCCAAGTGGTTGTGAGTGTATTCTGGGTGGTCAAAAGATCCCACATCCAAGTCTGTTCCCTAGATACATTTTTCTCTGTTTTATTGTACACAAGACAAAAATTGTAAGTCAAAACACTTATAAAATTAATAACAAACCTCTTCTAAACAAGTGGCACAAACTCATTACGCATTATACGCATTTATAGGCTTCACTTTTAAGCAATTATACCCTTCATTACCCAATATTCATAGCTGTGTCACTGATAACTGTAAATTGTCCATGACAGCTGTTTAAAAGGACTCTGGGTAGATTTATAGACTTTCTACACCCTTCTAAACATGATCGCTGCTCTCAAGTGCAGGTTTGTGTTGTGTGTAGCGATGCTAATGAGCTCAGCTGGCGGAGGGGTGCGTCTAAGCCCTGCCCCCACCTCCCCACGGGTACGAGAGCTCAGCTGTCCCGTCCACTTACTGCGGGATAAAGGAGCCCAACGCTGAACCTGCATCCTGCACCTGCTGCCTCCCTGCCACACACACACACACACACACTCTAAATCCATCATTAGAACCACTCCAGCTATGCAACCCCACAAATATCACCACTATTCGGAGCTCAAAATTCTAGTCTGTGTATTAGAGCTCTCCTTGGCTATTATTAAAATAAAAACTGCAGTAAATATTTTATGGCAAATATTAGTATTAATTCAATGTAAAATAATATAACAACATTTTTAATTAATAAATGTGTCCATATTAATCCTTTAAAGCTTTACTATACACAAACACATATGAATTATCCCTGATAATATTAAAATAAAATATATTATAACAAAATAATAAACATATAAAATGTATTATAATAAATTAAATATTTTTGTTACATAATAATTGACTAAATATTTTTTTATATTATTAAAATAATATTAAATAATATGCAAAACACAAAAAAATGTATATTAATGTTGTAATATTAATCATAACATTATACTATATTCACACACTATATATACACGTGAACATATTATTATTATTATTATTATTATTATAAATGGGCAGTCCATATTTAACACCAAATATAAGGTTTAGCAATATAAACATCATTTTATAATGTATAATAATCCTGTAATGCTCTGCATTTATAAAATATTTTGATTGTATTATTTTAGCGTATGTATATGTATAACTAGATCATATAGAATAAATATAATAAGAAAATAGTAATAATATATTAAAAAATACATAGAAACATGTTATTATCGTATATATAATATGCAAAAATACTAATGCTGTAATATCAAACACAATGTACTATATACACACACGAAAACATTTTTATTTACATATTATAATTATTATAAATGGGTAGTACATATTTAACACATAATAGTATCAAATAATGCTATATGCATAAAATATTTTTGATTGTATTATTTTATTTTAGTATAATGCTAATATATGCATAACTAGATGTGTGTGTGTGTGTGTGTGTGTGTATATGTAAGTGCTGTCAAATCGATTAATCGCATCTAACAAAGGTTTTTACATACTGTTTATTATATTTATTATGTCTCTGTGTGTATATGTATATACACAGACATATATATAAATATATATATATATATATATATATTCACACACACATATGTAAACAAAAACTTTAATGTTAGATGTGACTACTTATTTTATTCATATTATGAATATGAAGATATTTATTTTATATATATGTATATATATATATATATATATATATATATATATGAAAATGTAAAATATAAATATCTTCATATTCATAACATGAATAAAATAAGTCATATTTCTCAATCTGGTCCACAAATTTAGTATCCCTATAAACATGAACTCTAAAATACCTCATTGTAAGGGAGCGTTGAATAAAACCCCTGTCAGTTACAGTCATGCAGGTTTGGCTCTTTGGAGGCTCAATACTGTGGGACTCAGGTGTTGATCTCTAATCATTACTGGGCCAGACAAAAGAGGGAGGAAGGGGAGGCAGAGGAGAAAGACACCACCTGTCATGAGATCAGGGTGAATGGCCCCTCTCTGGCCTCTATGGAACGGGATTAGTGGATCAATAGAGCACCGCTCACACGACGTCACCATCAACACAATAATCAATACTGCTGATCTGAGCACGTCACCTTCTTCAGATTACAACCGCAACCAGTAGAAAAATACAACCTCATTCAGAGGAATGTTTCACGCTCTGTAAACGTCTCTCTTCCATCAGATTGTACAAAACAAAAACAAATGAATAAACTTTTTATACTATACTTTATATTTCTTAGAAATAAATCAATAAAAAGATATATATATATTAATACAACTTCAATTAAATATGTACGTGCATATATTTTTTAAAAATATTAAATAAAATATATTAATTACAATATAATTACAAATAATTTTTTATTCGTTTTTTTTTTATAACTATATATATATATATATATATATATATATATATATATATATATATTTTTTTTTTTTTTTTTTTTAATAAAATTACTTTTATATCCACTCATCAACATGAATTCAATCCAACACACAATTTTGCAATGATTATTTTAATAGAGCTCATACTTTCACACAGTGACAAACTGAGGGGTGGTTTGACAGTTTTCTGAGGGTTGTGGAGAAACAATGAGGGGTAAAAAAAATACTTGCATTCTCTTCTGGAGCAAACAAACACATACAATCGAAATTCACACAATCAGGAAGAACAGCGTTTATGAGCCCGTTCACTACCTTGATCTCTCCACTCTGTCACTGCGACACAAATACAGTGACATAACTGTGCAATTGTAGATTTTTTTATTTGTATCGTAAAATTGCATAATCAATTCATTCATACTTCGAACCAATCAGAGCTGACGTACTGCATCATGTGACTGAGGGCAGTCAGAATCAGCCGTAACACTATTATGGGGCCAACAGAGATGTTGAAGAGATAAAAAGAGTCAATTTTTGTATTTCTCCTCTAGCTTTTGAAAAACAAAATTGGCGTGATTGTTCAAAAAACAGAAAAGGTCTTTCAAAAACACGTCCAGGTCATATTTCACATTAAAAACATAACAGACATTATATTTTGACTTTTAAGAAAATTAAGCCTATTTTTAGCATACATTTTTCACATAATGACATTATTTTCATTAAAATTAAGCTTTTCATGGCCAATTAACAATTCTCATTACCATAATGTAAAAAAATATATTAAATAAGAAAAAATAAACATCAAGACAATATTTGATGTTGTTAATTTACTAATCTCGTCCAGACAAGATTAGTTTTATTACTATGTTAAATTAAAATAATGTTGTTGTTTTTTCGCATTACAGTAATGACAAACGTGCGCAATTAGCATGACAATAATGTCATAGAATAATGCAAAAAAGTATTAATTTTCTTATGCAAAATTTAATTTCACATTTTTTTTTCCTTTTGATTTTGGGGTTGAATATAACATTTCTATGCGTGATTCACCCGAGATCATTGAAACAAAATACAAACAAAACGAAAACGATACAAATACTCAGCAGGATAAACGTTTTACACGGAATATGTAGTGTTGTGCCGTCAAAAGAAAACAAATACAATGATTTTCACATAAATGACTGCTGCTTCATACATTTCCATTTGAGTTAGCAGTAGAAATACACCGCAAAAACATGAATGGTGAATATTGTGAAACCTAAAGTTGTCACGAGTGCCCGGCGTCCTAAAATGAAATGTAACTTCACCCTCGGCTATGCTAAGGCACTGGCTAGATAGTGACCTATACCTCATAATTAAAGGTAGTTAATACTTAAAAGGGAAATTTCACCCAAGAATGAAAATTCTGTCATCATTTACTCACCCACAAGTTGTTCAAAACATGTATGAGTGTCTTTCTTCTGCTGAACACAAAAGAAGATATTTTGAAGAATGTTACTGTCGACGGTAGCCATTGACTTCCACAATAGGCAAAAATACAATGGTAGTCAATGGGGTCCATCAACTGTCTGGTTACCGACATTCTTCAAAATATCTTCTGTGTTCAGCAGAACAAAAAAATGTATTAGTACAACAAAGGGTAAATGAACGATGATAGAATTTTCATTTTCGGGTGAACTATACCTTTAAGTACTTAACCATTAGTTGTCAAATTTTGCTTTTTATACTAAAACAGCATTTGGTCGAAAACTTCACTTCCATCTGAAGTAATTATTTTTCGGACTTAATAACCAATTGTCACGCAATTCACACATTTAATGCTCACTAAAGAATTGAGTAAATCAGGTTCATATTTCAATTGCTAACCTATTCGGAGACTTAACATCAACGTTTCCATTAAAAACACGATTCCGTCCATTTTCAAGAGGCAAAGCGCAGTGCATGTGAATAAATCTCACTAGTAAGTGATTAATGTAAAAAATAAAGTAAACCACGCACACAGAAATAAACACGTAGACAGTAAACAACTAACTCGCATTAGTATGATCCGTAACATACCTGGTTAAACAGGATCTGGATTGTTAAACTTCAGTGTTTAGTAGCTTTGTAGTTAGTGCTGAACATTTACAGTGGACTAAACGGACTGTTAAAGCAGTGCATGGGAAATAATGTACGCAATATTTTCTAGTAGCACTAGAAAAAAATAGATCGTTATTAATTCTTTTAGCTGCTTAAGTCTTAAAAGTCATGGTCTTTCTGAAAGAAATGATTTACCCTGGATTACGACATCTCGTACGAAATGATTCAGACCGTATTATCGCCTAAACCGGAATGCGTTTGCAGAAAAAAAAGAAAAATAAACAGCCTGTGCTTAGTGTTTGTTTTCAGTCTGGGCTGCTTACAAGCAAAAAAGGAGCAGCGTTCGACCGTATGATGGAATAGAGATAGGGACGAAAGGGTTTTGTTGTTCGTTCTCTCCCTTCCGAATGCATACCCAGACAGGAGAGCTGTAGTGGAGAGCTGTTCAAAGAACCATGAAGAGGATGATCACCACAAACAGGACGGCCAGCAGAACGCCAATAGCACACCACTGTCTTCGATCTGCAGGAATATAATGAGTTAAAACACTCATTTAGGTTATCAAGAGCTAGAGGTTTTATGGTGAAAGAACAACTAAACGTTTTTTAAACGTTCCCACAACGTCCAGATGATGTTCAGATTTAATTCTTGGCCTCTCAACAAAATGCTTCCTTTGAAAAGGTCCGGAAGTCTGACTTCCTGTTCATGCTTTGCCATATAAAGGGCAATGCAGCCAATCACATTTTAACTGCAACAGGAAGTTCAAACACATGATGGATTTCTTTTGAATCATGACTAAGTTTTGCTTTTGGACAACATAAAAACAGTCATTTCTGAACAAATTTGAATGCACAGACAAAACGGATAAACGTTATGTGTCAGATAGGGTGTCAAATGTTAAAATGAGAGGTTTCAGTGTTCTGAGAATTTGTAACCGTGCGAGACAGTAACTGAAGCATGTCTGCTCTTCCGCTGCAGATTTACTCACCGCTGGTCATGTGAGAAACTTTAGCCAGTTTCTTCATGACATTATCCAGCCTGGATTGAGTGCTGTCCACCTCATGAGAAAAGTCATCCAGCATTCTGAAAATAGGCCAGACACACAGTCAGAATCGATTCAGGAAGTTTAAAGGTCGGTTAACTCCCCGACACAGACTACACAAACTGTCAGGATTTGGGCCAGGAGCAGGGCAGTTTGTCATGTACAACTTTTGTAATTTACGAAAAAATAAAGAAATTGATCAAATATAATTATTATTCATATGTATAATTTTAAATATATATAAGTTTAGATATATTTCAAATAAATATATTCAAAATATTCAAAAATTAAATATAACAGAATACAGTACAGGTCAAAAGTTTGGAAAAATTACGTTTTTTTATATTTTTGAAAGAAGTCTCTAATGCTTATCAAGGCTGCGTTTATTTGATCAAAAATACAGAAAAAAAAACAAACTGTAATATTGTGAAATATTATTACAACTTAAAATAATAGTTTTTTATTTGAATATACTTTAAAAAATAATTTATTCCTGTGATGCAAAGCTGAATTTTCAGCATCATTACTCCAGTCTTCAGTGTCACATGTGACATCCAGTCTATCACATGATCCTTTAGAAATCATTCTAATATTCTGATTTATTATGAGTGTTGGAAACAGTTCTGCTGCCTAATATATTTGATGAATAAAAGGTTAAAAAGAACTGAATTTATTCAAAATAAAAAAATATTTTCTAATAATATAAATCTTCTTTACTATCACTTTTTATCAATTTAACACATCCTTGCTGAATAAAAGTATTGATTTATTTCAAAAAAATTAAAAAATAATAATAATACTGAACCCAAATTACTGACCAGTAGTGTATATTGTTGTTACAAAAGATTTCTATTATTAAAAAATTTGCTTCTTTTTTTTTTTTTACTTTTTATTCATCAAAGTATCCTAAAAAAGTATCACAGGTTATGAAAAAATATTAAGCAGCAGAACTGTTTCCAACTTTGATAATGAATTATCATATTAGAATGATTTCTTAAGGATCATGTGATAAAATTCAGCTTTGCATCACAGAAATAAATGATAATTTAAAGTATAATAATACATCACAATATTAAAAAAAAATTCTGTATTTTTGATCAAATAAATGCAGGCTTGATGAGCAGAAGAAACTTCTTTCAAAAACATTAAAAATAGTAATGTGTCCAAACTTTTGACCTGTACTGTACATATACATATTATTTATAACATAAGTAGACAAAAGTAGTGTGTTTGCTCTTCCGCCATTGACGCTCGTTGTGAGAAATGCTGCCAGTATAGATCCAGCAGAAACAAGCGGAGTGATACAAACTGTGAAACAGTTTCCATGTGATATTAGTAGAATATTGCATTGCTGGAAAAGGCTCTCAGCCAATCATATTCGAGAACCAGAACTGTTGTGCGCGCGTGTGTGTGTGTGAGACTTACACAGCTTGCTCATCCAGCTCTTGGCCGATCCTTTGAGACATGTTCTTCAAGACGCCAATAGTCCCCGAAACTAACTCTAGATGCTCATCCTGCTGTTCTGCTATTAGCTGCCATGTACACACACACAAAAAACACATTGCCCTGATAAGTGCTCATAAATACTGTAGAATATGTTAATCATATGATAATCACCTGTTAATTGTGGTATGATGTATATATTGACATACATATTGCTGGGTCTGTTGTTCATCTATGAATTGGGAGTTTGCCGTCTTCAGCTCCTTGTCCAGTCTAGTGTATTTATCAGCACTGGGTTGCCAGATTGGGCCACGAGACCCACCATCGCCCATTAAAGTCTAACATAAGAACATCAATTGTCATGAGCTGATATACAATCTGGAAAATCATAATCTGACACTTACTTCCACAGCTTAAGTACAAACCTGTCGAGTTTTCCTCTCGGACACTGTAGCAGCCATCGGACTAGTCATGTGGTCTTTCATCTCCTGTAAAATGAAAATCCATTAGAGATATTCATCTACCACGGGTGCAGATGTGTGTAAAGGCCTGTCACACACTATAACGGCAAAGAATAGTTGTAAATATAGCAGTCCACACCTCAACTATAACAATAACGGCACAGAGGAACAATATCAATAAATCTACTCACTCTGACTGTTTGCCTTGTGCTAGTGATGAAGGCTTTCCTCTTGGCCAGCTCCACCGCATCAAGATTGAACTTCTTTGGATTGGCCTCCACAATACTTGAACACTAGGTTAAGGCTACAACCAACATATAAAAGCCAGAAGAACATCAAGTCCACATAGGCTACCAGAAACAAAAGGATATTGATAGTCTCATCCAAGTCCTCCAAGTCCCATTCAATGGACCTCAAACTGTTCCTCAGCTCATTGGTGGTCCAGTCCACCTCCTCCTTGCTGGCTCCACCCGGGTCCTGTAGCAACTCCATCCATCTCTGATGAAGCCCTTGTGCCGTGTTCACAGCCTTCTGCACCTCTCTAAGGAAAAGCAATCAATCAAAACACTTCTTTACAAATAATGGTGGGTTAAAAGTTTCATTCAAGTTGTTTTATTATATTGTTTTTGTAAATTTTTATATCTTGTTCATTTTATTTTAACTTTATGTTACAGTAATAAAAAAATAAAAAATAAACAATAAAATGTAAGTGAGGAACCCATCATTATTTGAACATTGACAATGCCAATATTCTGTTTGACACGTAAACACAAACATAGTATTATAAAGTAATTTTGGGGTATCGTACCATGATAATTCCCAATTTTGGGCAGTATCACATGGAAATAGCATGGTAACTTACTCTGACATATATCCAAGGTACTTCCAATTAAACCATGATACATTTCCAAAAAACGTGGTATTACCACGGTACATTTTTGTAAGTGTAATATAAAGAGCAGATGTTTGCTAAAATACACCAATACCACTTAATAGGAAAACAATTGAGATATCGATCTAACGGCATGATATAATAGTGGAGAGAAATCGATATTTACGGTTGCCATGACAACAAGATAACGATCTTACTGAAACAGCTGTTTTAAGCGGTATTATGACCTGCTAAAGTATGTAACGTTACGCGCTATAATAAAATTTGTGAACAGAAAAGTTTAACCATAGAAAAACCCTTTGAGTTAATAATCCGATTTCTCCGAACTCGATATATGATATTCCTAGTCCCACAGTAACCGATCTAAGTCATAAACTCACCCTTTCACCACGAAAAACGGATCTTCCATCGACATTTTGGTGCTCAGTTGAGTCGATTCTTGAGCGAAAATCTCATGCTCCTGGCCGCGGCTGATTTTCTTTAACAAAGGAGGTCGCTTAATGTGTTGTTTACATGCGGGACGGAGCCCGGATCCGCTCAGCCGCCATTGCTCGGCGGAATCACATCCGGGTCCTTGAGCGTCTAGACACGCGCGCGCGCACACGAGCCTCCCGGTAAATAAACACCAGCGTGCTCTTTTTTTTCTTCTGCGTGGGCTGTTTTGGTTTGTTGTTGCCGTAAAAGAACAAAGCAATATTGCCCCAGAATGCACGGATAGTTTCAAATGTGTATAGCACCGTGTTTAAAATTATGAGCAAAAATGGTTTAATTCTGATACCGCTGTATACATTTGTAGTTAAATATTTCAACACCTCTATATCCTGGACGGTGTTGCTGTATTTTTTATTATTAAATATTACAATAGTATATTGTAATTTTACTGTTACCACCACTTCACTACTATTTAACTATTATACAGATTATGTCATTATACATAATAATAATAATAAGTGATAACAATAATATTATTATTATTGGTAGTACCATAGTATTGTGATGATTCCTGATGGGTGAAATATACTGTGGTACTGAAATTGATGTACTATGTTATTTACTTTGTAATCATTCTTACTCTTTTATATATATATATATATATACCATGATAGGACCATGGTACATGTCCAACAATTGCTCTATTTTAAACATTTTATTACATGGTACCATATGAAAGTAACAAGGTATACCATCTGATACCATACTGTACTGTGGTTCCACTAATGTACTTTTATTTACTTAAACTCTAGGTTTACTTTGATACATTGCATTAATTAAACACCTCAGGTCTGTTCTCAGAAAATATAAAAAATTAAAATACATTAATATAATCTGAAACCACAGTAATAGTAACTATGAGTTTGCCACTGGTTTGGTACCTTGTCTGCCTACTAAAGCATCATGCTTCATACATTATTCATCAGAACGCTGCATTCTCATTAGTTGACTATCTACACCAGTGCTTGTACTGTCCACTGGTAAGAGGACATAGTGTATGATGTAAAACCAGCAAACCAGCTGGAAACACTTCAGCTCGCCTTTAGTAAGTAAAGCTGCATAAATTATTAATCAACTCTGGTTTTATTTATAGAATCAGTTGCCAGTTTCCCATCAACATGAGGACCTGAATGAAGAATAAGGAATATGTGAGATAATATGAATGATACATATATGGATTGTATCCCTGTATTAAAAGGATAGTTCACCCAAAAAGGATTGTTTTTCTACACATGTATGATTTCTTTCTTATGTTGAACACACAAAAAAATAACGTTGGTAACAGTTGACGGTAGTCATTGACTTCCATAGAAGGAAAACAATTCCATGGAAGTCATTGGGTGCCGTCAACTGTTTGGTTACCAACATTCTTCAAAATATCTTCTTTTGTGTTCAACAGGAGAAAGAAACTGTTGACAAGTAAGACTTGGAGCAACTTGAGGGTGAGTAAATAATGACAAAATTTAATTTTTTGCGTGAACTATACCTTGAACTGCAATCCATTAACAGCAAAACACAGCTGAATGCTGATTTATAGTTGACAATATATAAGCCTTTTTTAATATTCGTGTCTATCAAAGATACATTCTTAATCTGCATTAATCTAACCAAGGATTTCACATAGATATTGTGCGGGAGCCATGGCTGTGATCGTTTATATTTAGATAAACGACCTCTGTAAGTGTCTTACGTCATAGCCCGCTCTTCCTGTCAGGTTTGTTTATGACCCACATCTTAATGCAGGGAAACTCACAAACCAACGCACAAGGATTAGGCCTATAATTAAAATGTACATATATAGCCTAATGAAAGTATGGCCATTAAGAAGCATTATCATCAGGATCAAATCTGCAGTGCGTTCATTGTAGTTCATGAGTAGCAGCTAACTGTTTCTTCAAACAAAACATTGCCCTTCCCCCCACTAACAGCTCCATTCACATTTGCTCAGACACCGCAATGGATTTGCACAATAGAGTCATGTGACACGACTGTAGCAGACAAACCATTACATCAGTCGAGGAAGTCAGTTGAAAAAATTAAAGGGGAAGTACCCTTTTTTCTTATAAAACAAGAACTGGTGCTATGTGGAAACTGTAATACTTATAATACATGCATGTTTAGATCTAAAAAAACGTATTTAGAAACTAAATGTATGACATAATGATCCTACCGCGAAAAAGCCCAGTGACATGTACAAACATGTTTTACTTTCGATTACATGTCGATTTTGGCTTGTTATTTGATTCTGTTTGCTTACGATAACGGCATTGTGTTTTAAATATAGGCGAGCTTTAACTATATGTCAAAACAGCTGAATACACATAACGAATTATAAAAATATCTGTCTGTCCTAGCTTGAAAACATTTCTTTCCCTTTAAACAGTTCTCCCACGTTAGTATTTAAATATGACTCATCGCCAAAGCGCTCTCCCATTGGTCACCGCCTATTTGGCGGGGTGTGATTCACAACGGTGGCAGAACTCAACTCGAGATGTGATTGGCTAGTGTAGTCGCTGACGCTGAAGTATAAAAGCGAGTTAAAAATAGAAACGGTCTCATTCCTCCCTAGATCATTGTTGGGTGCAGAAGAGAATGTGTGAGGTAATGAAATCTCCTACACTCGGCCAATAAAACCGATATTGCATTTTGTGAATGAGAATGCGGCTTTTGTCAACAAAACAAGGGACAATCTGATCTACAAGAGGGGGAAGTTCTTGTACGTTATCCAATTAACGTGTTTCTGCGTCGCTGGCCAATTCACAGTAACGTTTTGAGGAGAATCCAGAGAGGAAATCAAACGTGAAAAGCTTGGCGAACTTTGTACCGTGTGTGAACTTCGGCGTTTCGACTCCAGCCATGGAATACAAAGTGGAAGCCCACCGGATTATGAGTATTTCCTTAGGGAAAATCTACAACTCACGCATTCAACGTGGCGGCATTAAATTGCACAAAAACCTCCTGGTATCGCTGGTCCTTCGCAGCGCGCGCCAGGTCTATCTGAGCGACTACTACAGCGGCGCGTGCCTGAACGCTCAAGGCGAACGCGAAGGGAACGAATGGGACATTATGGATTCAGAGCGGGAGAAATTCCCTCCCTCTACAACGGAATGTGAAAGCCCAGAGGAACCTCAACCAAATAAGCAACCCGAGGCGAGCGAGAAAGAGCGGGAATATCGCGAAAACGACGACGAGGTGAAATCAGACCAGGCGGATTGTACTTCCACTTTACAACAAGAGCAAAACCAAAACTCTTCGTTGGACTCTGTTGGTAACGTTTCATCTGAAACCCCGCCGGAAACCATTAACGAACCCAAGGAGAGTCCCTCAGACACTACAGTAGCAGAACGTCAATCAACGCCTGTAGAGAACGGGGAATCACACCAACCACCCAAAGCGCACGTTTGTTCAAACAGGAAAAGAAGCGCGGAGGAGTCGGAAAGAGACGATTCGCCTCTAAAAAGGACCAAAGTCGCTTCCTCAAACGCTAAAGAGGACGAGGAAGGCGAGGAAATGGACACAAGTAACGTGTCCAACCTCATAACGATATTTGGTTCCAGTTTCTCAGGACTTCTCAGCAAGGACAGCGCTAAACCTGAGGCTGAGGCTGAAGAAAGTGGTCAAATCTGCTGCGACCAAATGTTGAAGAACCTTAACCCTTGGAGTACAGCGATAGTCGCTTTCTAACTGTATTGTACTATAAGTTACTTCTTATCCGGGTTGCCCTGCGTGCATTGGTAACACGTGGTCAGGCCTGGGCTCAACATGGTAGTGTGGGACTTCCCAGCAAGCATGAGTGGTGCTACCAAAGTACAAGCTCAGTTTGGCCTGTAAGATGTCCGGGCATGCCTTTCTAGTGAAGGAACTATTTGAATGCTGGTGCTACTTCTTGGGATTACAGTTCCTGAAGTGTTGAACTCTCTATTCAGACAATTCAAAAAAGCCATGTGAGCAAGGGGTATTACAACATATGCAAACGTGTCATGAAGGTCAATATTACATTGTCACCGAACCGATTCAGGGTCGACCACACCAAACTTGACTGTACGAGGTTTAGGCCACTGTTTTAATGTCTTTGTTTTATAAAGACCTGTACATAATGTAATATTTGAGTGTGTGTATATATTGCTTCCCATGTCGCATTCTGAATCTATGTATTTTGGTATCATGACAATTTACGTGGTGCTCACGTATTAAAAAATGTGAAATGACACATTGTTTCTGTCCTTTCTGTTCATGAGTGGAAAAGTTGAGAACGTGACTTGTCACATGACACCTCATCTACCTTTATGCAAATTATATAAGATGTTTTCAGAGTAAAAATTCAAGGTTCCAACAGCGACAGAACTTTAAAATTGTGATTAATGGATATTACTGATTCTAAATAGTAAATGTGAATATATCCTATATAATAATAGACCATTTCATTGTCAAAAATTGCAATCTGAATGCAATCTCTAAATGATATATGTATTTTATATAATATATAACAAAACTATTCTATAATCACACATGGAAATTTAACTCACAGAAATTAACTGGTCAAAAGGTGTGAGAACCATGTACTGTAAAACATTATATGATCAATAAGTTATGACAACATGTTTTTACATTGCTTTAACTCATCAAAATAAGTGAAGCAATTTTAAAACTTTTTTTATAAGTTACACAAGATTCAACTCATTTTAAGTTCGTGTGTAATGTAATTTAAGTTGAATTGACTTAAACATCCAAGTTGATTGTACTTCATGATTATATTCAAATACTAACCCTAAATTGTACATCATTGACTCCTATATTCAGAATCAAGTATGTGAAGAACATGTTCTTCACACTTGATTCTGAATATAGGAGTCAATGATATACTATTTAGGGTATTTAAATATTTAAAATGCAGCTTCCTCAAACAAAACTATTTAGCTAGTCCAAAGTGATCCGACAACTTTGAGAAGAACAAGAATGCTCAGCTGCTGTTCCAATGAATTCTTCCAGGCAATTTTTACTGCATGTTGTAAAGAGAGCTATTGTGCCCCTAAAGCATGTGTGGTATGCAGGGCTCAGTTTCAGCGCAGACTGCTGTCTCTTCTCGCAGGGCCTGTCTTTGGTCCCAGGCTATTCAACATGACATGCCTTTTCCTACAAGAGAGTACAGTCATGATAGAATCACTGATGTCTAAACTTTTTTTTCATGCAGCAACATCACTTGAGCAGTCTTGCATTATTAATAGAGGAGATATGATTCATAATTTACAATGAGGAAAGGACTTCATACTCAAGAAGTGTTTCATTTTGTACGAGTAATTATGGAGAAATGTATTTAATTCACTGGGCAAGAATGCAGTGATTGTGATAAGTGGAATTTGAATGTGTCTAGTAATATGTACAGAAAAAGTCAGTTTATCTAGAATAAAATAAAGGAATCATAAATATGAATGAACTACATTAGGTTAAAAGCTTTTGGGTCATGGAAATATCATTACATTTTAAAATTGGGATTTCCATGCCTAGAAAAGTCTATAAACGTATAATTTAGCATATAATATAATAATTACAACGATAATATATAATATTTTAAAACTGAACCTCTGATAAAAATAATTTTAAATTCCTTCCTCAGTAATCAAATAACTAGAAAACAGGAAAATTCACTGGTGAAAAGGTGTGGGGAGGGGAAGTGATTTGTAAAGGTCAGATCAGGTAGAAAAAGCTCCTTACGGTTTTTAACAGTGTGCTCAGCTTTTTAAAGTGTTAAATATATGTAAAAAACCCCACATTTCTCTACGTCGAAAGCTGACGTTACCAGCAGAACCAGCTTGGTGCCCGGTGTGGCCGCATTCTTTCACACAGACATGGGTAGCTATAGATAGATACACTCCCTTGAGATAGACCAGAAGGCAAGAGTAAAGCTGCTCTCTCACCCTGCTCGTTTGAGAAATGTGGGTCATTCAAATCCCGGCCACGGCCAAGTCAGCTGACCACACCAGCACAGAACAGCAACAGAGCTGGAGCAGATGACGAGGGCGTGGCCTGACATGTACCTCTTGGCTGCAGTGCACTTTTCCTCAAATTTCTGCAGTTCCTTTCATAACATAATACCTGAAGTTATCACTGACTTTGGGAAGTCCGATCCAAAATCAACGTATAGATCTAAAAATGTTTGTCGCATGTGATGCAACATCACTGGCTGTTTCACAAACCATGCTTAAACACATCCAGCTGTCCTCTCCTGACTGGCCTCTCGCTCCTGCATTCCTCTGTCCTGGAAGGAAAGGGGGTGGGGGTGGGAGGAAAAGAGCAAAGTTGTGAAAACGTTTCCTGCCAATATGCAGTAGGAGAGCATGTGGGTCTGGAATGTTAGAGTCAAAAGCGGAGAAATTTAGCGGGAACGTTGATCTGATAAAAGTTTTGGTAAATTATCAGGTAATGACGTCGCAGATCAGACTCATGCAAAATGACAATGCAACAACGCGATTTTTGAGTGTTCTGAACTGTTGTTATGCTATTGTTCGGATGCTATGGGTGGTTACTTACTAGGCCAAGTTATCTGCACTAAAAAAGTTATATTTCAATTGGACTAAAACAATAATTTGTCTTTAAAAAATGTCATGTAAATGCTCAATGTTCAACTGAAATCATAGTGATCCAGTTTTCGGACTAAAGGTGCGGTCAGATTAGCGAAATCCTGCAGGCGTAAAAGATCCATTATCAAGTATAGGGTTGCATGAAGCACCACTCACATGGAAGACACCTGCAAACCAAGCAACTTTCTGTTGGTCAACCTAGTGAATTCACTGAACTTGTTGCGAAATCTGCATGCAATTCCAGATTGTGTGGATTGAAATGACTGGATTTTGCCCCCAAAAATTTGCTGAACACTGGTAAATGTGACCGCACCTATTTGATGCACAAATATTTGATTGCACATTGGGTCATGTATTGACTAAAGACTATGACAAAGCATGTAAAGACACTTTATGATATTTTAGTCCATTGATATCATACCCCCACTTAAATATAACTCTATAGGACTTTTTTAAATCTAATTTATCATTGGCCAAGCAAAAATCAACAGTATGAACATTTAATTCAATACTTGGCGTCAAATCCCTATCGAAAGTTTTAGCAATATTAAAAGTGATACTCGAATTGCTAATTAGCAAAGCTCTTATAATAGCTCTAAACATTAAAAAGAGACTAAATCAAGCAATAAAGATAAGATGTCAGAGACTGTTTTAGGTGTATAGGTGATTTATTGTGTGCTAAGAGCCATGCCGTGTCCCTGTCTAATATGGTCAGTCCCACAGAGCAGGGCAGAAAGATGCCTGAACAAAACACCCGTCTGGATACAAGTAGAGACAAGATCTACCCCATCAGTTCTTTTGTTCGAAGCAAACAGAAAGTCAGGAAAACTTTTGACCACTCATTCAGCAAGATGGATATCTCTGCATTGACACATTGTCCCACAAAGCATTTCGTCAATGATCTCATCAGTCACCAGAATGCCACTCATCCACCTAGAGTAAACAAAGGTATTCAAACAGTATTCCTCCAAAACAATCTGAGGGGGTTGGGCGACAAGTGTGAGAATAATCTCACAAACCAATACGTGAACTTTCCCATATTCATGTGACAGCTTAAAGGAGTCATCGGCCATTCAAATCAGCTTTGTGTGTGCAGGAATTACAGAACCTAATCAGAAGCCTTCAAAACACTAGCAAACCATCTGTAATCCGCCAAAAGATCAGAGGTGCTTCCTGTGGCAAAGAAAATAAATACGAAATCTGTGCATATTGTATTTTCTTTATTGGTGAGTAATGTCAAAATATGGCACCACGTCATACGGATTATCTCAGATTAGGCTGTTTATGGGAGACTGCAAAACAAACAGGGAAACTACTACTCTAGAGTGCAATAAAACCAAACAGGGAACTGAAAGTCGTAACCGCCAAGCAGTTAGAACTTTGAAACTGGTCTACAATGACTCAACGCCCTTCCCCCCCCGCAGGAGCACAATCACAAAGACAATTCGGCAGTGATCTTTTCAAGGAGGGGAGAGAGAAAGAGCCCTCGCTATGGCCCCGCTATTCATTCCATTTGACCCCTGCCGGAGCCCAGACAAACTGAAGTCTTTGTTTATCTTGGGAAACTGGCAGAGGACAGGAGGGGAAAAGGATTTGGGTGGGGGAGGGTGCTGAGGATTGGAGGAGGAGGAGGTTGTTGGAGGGAAAATGGGACCGGGGGAGGGGTATCCTGGGAAAAATGCCAGCATGGGATCAGTGACAGGGCCGGGCTTCCTGAAACAGGAGCAGCCTGGGATGGTGAAGGAAGGGGGTGTTGTCGTAGAGTTGTGGGGTTGGGGGGAGGGTCCACCTTGAAGGACCGGGCCAGAAGACCAGAGACGAACTACACGTGCAAAACGTCACATTGATGTATGTTTCCTGTTGGGCGTGGGGTCGAGTTTAATTGCAGTTCCCAAAAGCTTTATAGACTCGGATAGCAAACAGTCATGGAACTGATATGCGAGGCTTTTGCAATGACAACAGGCCTAAACGTTTAGTTGTCTCCTCAAACGTTACAAGCTGGGGCATGTTGAGAGCAAAGGAAGCTTGGGGCAATTAGAGCAGACAGATGGCCGCTATGAGAAAGAAGGCTGGTCTACCTTTCTCATGCTTTGTTGTTACAGGAGGGTCATGTGTCCCAACAGGAGCCGTGCCGTAGACAGATCTGAAAATAGTGAGAAATTTCACGTTAGTCAAACATTAACACACGCACTTAAAGCTACGTTCACACTGTCTGTCCAAATCCGATTATTTGTATATCAGATTGGAATCTGATCTAAAATTATTGACTGTCCACACTGTGTATCGCAACTGTACAGATCCGATTTGTGTGTCCATGCAGCTCTTTCGGTTTACGGAATATCGGCATTGGTTTTAACGGTAATGACGTGTTGGTAGGCATACGCAAAAAACAACAACAATTGCAACATGGAGGGGTTTGCAATACAGATGTTGTCTTATTTACAGCGCTAGACTAATTCGTCTTTATGAGGCAGTGGCAGAACCGTAAGAGGCTGGTATGAGCGGCTTTATTCCGTGCTGTTTGCCGTCGTCTCTGCCGGTTTCAAAACATGTCTCCGTTATATTGTCGTTTTCTGCTTGTTCAGCACCTTACAACAATACAACCTTGTTTCTGCACCAACTTTCAGAATGTTTCCTATAACAATGTCTGAAGTTTAGGGTTTACGTGGCGTGAGAAATTCACATAAACCACGCAAAATCCGATCTGGGGTTCGTTTCCCAAAAGCATTGTTAGCCAACTATGGTCGCTAGTTCCGTCATTATCAGCATAGTTCAACGAGTCAGTGTTTCCCAAAACCATAGTTCTAACAAACATTCGCAAACAGCATCGTGAAGTTGTGTGGTTGGAACGACAGCTCTCGACCTGTGGTTAGAAGCATTGTTTCTTGTTTGCATGACATCTGGACTCAATAAATCCTTATCTTGAGCCAAATAAGCAAGCTGACATTCAGTACAATCTATTTCTTTTATTTAGAATACATACAACGTCATTTACGTCTTTTAGTTGGTCAAGAAAGTTTTAAAACACCACTGAATAGTGCGCATGTGCAAACGTGCTCTACTACGCAAGAACAAGTCTATGATTGAATCTGGAAATAAAGCAAAACAACTGAGAAAAATGTCCGTAATTTATAGCAAAACATCTAGCATTAATTCGATCTCAAACAGATTAATTAAAAGTAGTTATTACCCCCTCACCTGCGTGACATCATTAACCAACATGGTTGAACGACCAATTTGCGACATTATGGTTTCAGTAAACAGTTGTGACTAGCTAGGTGATTTCTTCAACGATGCATCGTACTATGGTAGTTAAGCAGTGAGTTACGTCGTTGTACGGGAAACACACCCCAGAGCAGTCAGACTGAAACGGATTTCCAGAAATGCACAAATTTGTAAAAAAAATTACTACATGTGATTTTTTGCTGTTTACACTTGCTAAATCTGATCGGATTTCAATTGACTATGCACAAAAATTGGATTTGGACTGGCTTGATTCCTTTTGAATGGCCACTGATGTTGATGAACAACTACTTTGTTGCCCACGTAAAAAAAATTGCCGCTATTAATTTAAGTGGTTGACAGGGTGTTGCTATGTAGTTGCTAGGGTGTTCAGGGTGGTTGCCAAAACATTTCTATGCAGTTGCTAAGGTGTCCTGAAAGTTTTGACTAGGGTGTTTTCCGGGCAACTGCCAGGGCGTTGCTATGCAGTTAAGACACTAAAGTCTCATGTGCGGTTTTCAGCATGTTCTACTACATCCAAGGTGTAGTTTCTAGAGTGTTGATGCTAGGGAGTCCTGGCAGTTTGCCAGGGCATTACTGTGCAATTGCTAAGGTGTTCTGGTTGTAGCTTGTTTCTATGTAGTTTTTTTATGTTGTAAGTGTTGCTATGTGGTTGCTAAGGAGCAAGTTTAAAACTATGTGCTGGGAAAACCATTTCTGCCTGAGAGTAAACTCGGAGTCTAAACTTTTTTCCTCTAGATTGAGTGTTGCACCTTTTCTTCATTTAGAGTAAAAGAAAAAGATACTTGTGAGAAAAAGTAAATAAGAAATAAAGTAATATTGTGAGACAAAGTAACAGTTACAAGATATTGTCACAACTGGGAGAAATACAGTCACAATTGTGAGATATCGAGTTGCATTTACCTTATTTTTGGCCCTTTAGGAATGATTCAATATTTAGGGTTGAGGTATAGAACAAATGATTGATTTGAAGTTAGAATTTGGCTAATTGGCACTGCAAAACGTTTGTAACAATAAAATCTTTATGTTCGCTTTAAATCTGTAAGCTCTTTTTTGAGCCCTGACCACAAAAAAAAAAAAGAGGAAGTAGAAAACATTTTTTTGCTTGAGCAAAAATACCTTCGTAGTTTTCTCATTGGGTTAGTTCCTTGAAATGGTCAAAGTTCAGTTTAGAGTTATAGGGAAATTTTCTTCAGAGGACTTTTTATTTGCTCACCATGACTCAATATTTCACTAAATAGAGGTGATTTTTGTTGTTGTTCAGTGACTAAATCTTACGTCTACAGTTCTATTTGTCCTTAGTCCCTAGTAATGAATATCATAAATATTCCTTGATGGGAACTTTGCCTCTGGGTTGTAATGACATCACATAATCATCTATATCTAAACAAGTCCAAAAATCAAGGTCAGAACCGCCGGTTTTCTTGGTTTTGACGCAACAGTAAGTGTTTTTGTGTGGCAAAAGTTACCAGGGAGACAAAACAAGCTTTGCGCTGGAGAGTCAAAGTGGCTTAGTAACCAACAGCAGCTGCCACAACAATAAACACAAAGGAGCTCGCTCGAACACTATGCATAGTTTTACAGTAGTTCGTCCCATTCATGAAAACATACCTATCTGAACTATGAGTAAAAATGGTGCTCATCATATACTCACTACTTTTAGGAAACTTTGGTTGTTGGTCGAAATGTGGTCAACTCTTTTTGGGGTGTAGCAATGAAAACTATCAGTACTCTTTGTCAAAACAAAGAAAACATTGTACTGTAGTGCTTAGCAACAATTTAGTAAAGTGATCTCCGTCCAGGCACCGAGCCGCTCCACCTATTATAAGACCATATGCCGTATGGAAACAGTGAGAATATAAAGGACACCTTTTTCTCTCTCTGGCCTGCCACTGAGGAAACTCAAATGTTTGGACTCATTCGGGAGCAGACAGTTTTTGCTTCTGACTTGGCGACTGTTTCTAAAGTGAAGCAAACACTGTGAATGTGATCTTGATAAAAGGTTAGATTAGTACCAGAAAGAGTTTTACAGACAAAAGTCACAGCAGAAACATTTCTCTATTTTATTTTATTTTTTTAAAAACCTTGATGTAACATCAAGAATGTTTGTTCTAAAAATAGAAAAACTTTTAACTCAACCTAACAACTCTATATAGCAAAAATGCTGAGGAGGGTCTTTGGTGAACCTAAGCTAATTTAAGAAACCAATGAAGAATCCTGGGATAGGTTACCCAAAAATAAAGCTTTGGTCACCTTTTACTTACCTTAAAGTACCTTAAAATCCAAACCAGTATGACTTTCTTTGATCTGTGGGACACAAAAACAGACATTTAGGAGAATGTTCATACTGCTCTTTTCCGTACAATGAAAGTCAATGCTGGCGGCCACTGTATTTTCAGGAGATAACACCTCAGATGTTTGCTTGATATATGTGTAACGGAGGCCAGCTAGTAAGAGCTGTGTGAGTAAAACTCACTCCCCTGGCCTCAAGAGGGTCACTAGCGACAGACCCTAGAGACTGCGGTCTTTAGAGTCCTTGTTAGTGCGCCCACCTCTCTTGCTGGAGACACTGGTTTGAATCTTGCCCCGAGCGGGTCGAGTAGAACCGGAGGGGTAACATTGGTGCCGTGACCCGGATGAGAGTGGGGTTTAGGAGAGTGAGTGTAACGGAGGCCAGCTAGTAAGAGGTGTGTGAGTAAAACTCACTCCCCTGGTCTCAAGAGGGTCACTAGCAACAGACCCTAGAGGCTGTGGTCTTTTTGCGTCCTTGTTAGTGCCGCCCACCTCTCTTGCTGGAGACACTTGTTTGAATCTCGCTTGGAGCGGGCTGAGTAGGTTATATATGAATATGAATCATGCAGACTATTTTTGCAGTACATTTATTGTGCTTTTTGTCATTTTTTGGAGCTGTAAAGCACCTGTTCTCATTCACTTTCATTTTATGTAGAAGAGCGGAAGAAGAATATCCCCTGCTGTGAAGAATGAACAACATGAGGGTGGGTAAAAAAAAAAGCCAAATTTTCCTTTAACATATTATGAAAGAGAGAAAAAAGGACACTAAAGAGGGGACACTACGTCGTCTCTTTCTTCTGTCGTAGACCAAAATGTTCTTATCTCATTCAACACCTGCTCAGAACGAGCGCCGCCCTTAAACTACCCCATCGGTTCAAAGAACCGTTGAGGAGTTAATGTCATTTCTCATACACGTTTTCACATCTGAACAAGATGGAACATGTGTCCAAGACACTGCAGCATTTACGTATGATGACATAGACGTAATAGCCAACATTGACTTTAACCCCTCTTAAATACGTTTCCCACAGTGCTTGGCAGTCCAGCGGGTCACACAATCCAGTTCATTAGCCTCCTGCTCTAGTGACCCGCAGGAGGCCAGCAGATTACGGCTACGCAGCCCTGCTCGCTGCGATTTTCTGCTACATGCCAAGTCAACAGATGCCTAAGGAGACTAGCGGATTTTATACGCAAGACCCAGACTGAGCCAGAGAGTGGAACCTTGCAGCAAGAGCTCAGGCTGAAAGTTGATCACAATTAGGAAATCCTGGACCACCCACTGGGGCTGATGGTGCCACTTTAAAAATAGAGTTGTGTGCCGGGCCGGGAACACAGTACAGCTGAGTACAGTAGAAAAGAGTGATGGCCTTTCTTTGACATGTGATAACATACACTAAACAAACATTACATTGCCATGTTTTTGGACATGGTACTATGGTAATACCAAGGTATTTTTTGAAGTCATTAACAAAAAAAAGCACTAAAATGGACCATAGATTTTGGACATGATACTATGGAGATAGTACCATGGTTTTTGGATAGTAATAGCATTGTATTTTATGAACACATTAACAAAATCATATAATATGATATTTTAACGATACCATTGTGTTTTGGACATGGTACCATGGCAATGTCTAACAGAAATGTTATGGTAATTTATGGTATCACATGGCACCAGTACATTTCCAAAATACCATAATAGTACCATGGAATCATGTCCAAAATACCATGGTAGTAGAATGGTACATGTTCAAAATACAATGGTAGTACCTTTTCTTTCTTTTTTTTAATTAAGTGCTTAAGATTCTACTGTAAGGTATTGAAGTCCCAAATACATAGCATGGTAAATAATAAGGTAATCATTCAGTACCAGGTTACATATTGAAGTACCATGGTACTGTGTTTTTTAACACTAATGTAAAAACCATGATATATAAAAAGTACTATGGTATTATTAGCTGACAGGTCATGTACCATGGTTTCAGCACAGTTTACTCTGTAGGGGTATGCAGTGCTGCTATGGCTAATAAGAATGTTTAGAAAAATGACAGTGTGTATAGAGGACAAATTGGGCAATAAAAGGCCAGATATCTTGTGTGTGTGTGGAGCGGAAACAAAAGGTGGTGGAAGGGGGATGTCGGAGCAGAAGGGGAGATTTGGAAGGAATGGGGGGGTGGAGGTATTGGTGACGGCAGATGCTGTCCCAGCATGACTTCAGTGAATCTGTAGTGGGGGCTGTTGTTGGGGGGAGGGGCTGCTGGCCTTGTTTGACATCAGCTGCAAATCTGGCCTGAGTGTGTGTGTATTCGTTTGTTTGTTTGCGTATGTGCGCGTGAGAAGGCTGAGGGTGTTGGAAACGCATGTTTTTGTTTGTGTCTTTGTGTGGCGTGGAGGAGGGGTGGTGCTACTGTATGTATGAAAAACATCCTTGGGTGCCCGATTTAATTCAATCTGTCCAGAACAGTAGCAAAATATGAGTGTGTGTGAGATAGACAGACAGACAGACAGATAAATAGAACGACAGACAGATAGACAGACAGATAGACAGAATGACAGAGATGGGTAGATAGATAGATAGATAGATAGATAGATAGATAGATAGATAGATAGATAGATAGACAGAATGATAGACAGATAGACAGATAGAATGACAGACAGATAGAACAACAAACAGAGATAGATAGATAGATAGACGGATAGATAAATAGAATGACAGACAGATAGACAGACAGATAGACAGACAGACAGACAGATAGATAGAAAGATAAATAGAGCGACAGACAGCCAGACAGATAGATAGACAGAAAGACAGATAGATAAATAGACACAGATAAATAGAATGACAGACAGATAGACAGACAGACAGATAGATAGACAGAAAGACAGACAGATAAATAGACAGACAGACAGATAGATAGATAGATAGATAGATAGATAGATAGACAGATAGATAGAATGACAGACAGATAGACAGACAGATAGATAGACAGATAGACAGATAGATAGACAGAAAGACAGACAGACAGACAAATAGACACAGATAAATAGAACGACAGACAGATAGACAGACAGACAGACAGATAGATAGACAGAAAGACAAATAGACAGATAAATAGAATGACAGACAGACAGATAGACAGAAAGATAAATAGAATGACAGACAGATAGACAGACAGACAGATAGATAGATAGATAGACAGATAGATAGACAGAAAGACAGACAGACAGATAGACAGACAGATAGATAGAACAACAGAGCGATAGATACTTCCTTTCAATCTCTCTCTTTATCACCCTTCCTATCTTTTAGTTCATAAGTCCGGAGCGGCGAGGACACTCTGTCCTATATTATTACCCTTGAAATTGCATAACCAGGACAGAAGTGGGGCAATGTTTGGAAGGGAGTGACACGAAACCTCCCTGAGCCTCACACTGTCCAGTCCAGTGAACAGCTGAGTGTGTTTATTTTGCTTCATTCAGTTTCAGTGCGTGTGTGTGTGTGAAGCTGTTGGCCCTGTATGGCGGTTGCTATTTTCGTAAACAGAGCAGCGAGAGAGAAACAGCATTAGGATGTAAGAGCAAGGATGTTTTAATGTCATTGCTGTGCATCACAAGCGTGTGTTGCATTGGTTCTAGCCAGAGGCACAACAGCGATCCGGACTCCTGAATTACACACCTCAAAATTGACGTACGTCTCCCAGAAACACAGTAGAAACACAAACTATCAACATTAGCATTTACATAATAGCTCCCCTCCCACTACTTGCTATCAATAAAAAGATGTTACCAAGTCTGTAACCTAACGTCAAAACAATCGTCACTCCTCCACAACCTTGCTTATGAGAGAAAGGACGAGCTTGTTGACAACTGGATGTGGAGACAGACAAGAGCCTGAGGCAAAGGTGTGTTCCTGAGGTGTTACACTCCAAACTGGTTGAACGAGCACAAAGCACATAATTGTGAGAGGTGAGCTCACTTTACGGTCATGTGGCTTGACCTGTATCCTGGGTGCCGCCCTTCTAACATCTCATCAGTAGCAAATCATGTCATGTCATTATCGTCAAGTGATTGTTTAGGTTCCACCACAAGTTTCACTACTTTAGTCCAATACTCTCCTTACCAGTTTTTCAAGCATTACAAATAAACATACTCATCTGTAAGTAGTTCATAAACTAGACTAGCTCTTCATATTGGGTTGAAATACCTAGATTTGTGTTTATAGCTAGTTTGAAATCAACTACAAGTAACTTTTCTAAGATTAACAAAAGAAATGAGCAGGTTTCCTTGCTAAAAATGTTAGCCAAACATAGTATTAGAGCAATGTTGAGGAGTAACTAGCTAAAAGTAAAAATAAACAATCAGAGCTAAGTACTTTTACAGAACAATGATGATTTAATTAATAAACTGGCAGTATTGGATCGCTAACTAAAACTAATTTTAAAGCTAGCCCTTAAGATAGCATTGAATTGCAACAAACTTCTAAGATTTACAAAATAAATTTGTAGATAATCTAGCTAATAAAGTTAGCAAAACATGCTATGATGCAACCAACGTTTTATCCTTAAAAGACAGTAGTTCCTTTAGCCAGCAACTTTTCTCAACAATGATTTATCCCTTCTCAAGATAAGGAGCCATTGTACCACTGTGGTCATTTGGAGATATTTAGCAGGCAAGAACCACACCACAGTCTCCCCGGGGGGTGGAAGAGATCGCAGTCGTCAAGCTGCGGAACAACAACAAACAAGAGTACTGAGGCGGGCCGATGCATTACCGCGTTTGGAGTCGCGCGAGGGGGAAAGTGGAATTAGCAACCCAAACAGTGTAATCACTCCGGGTGCTCCAGGCAGCGTGCGCTATTATTTCAATTACTCTGAGGGTTAGTGTGAGCCCTGAGGTACACCAGATATTAGCCCACAGACTGCTCTTCCTCTCTGAGGGGAAAAAAGTGGAAACTGGTAAATTCATCCCAAGAGGAAACCGAGGATTCACGTGGGTGCATCAGAAATGTGACTCAAGCTAATGACACATCTCAACGGATGTCAGAATCCTATAGAGGAGGGGCAAAAAAATCATAAATGTGTGAAATTTACGTCAATTAGCCACAGACAAATGTCCTCAGATGACATGTTTTTCCGCATGGACTGATTGGTTGGGAATGCTGTGGACTGCTTGTTCAGGGGGGAACCAAACTTTAACTCCATTCGCTTCGAAACCCCTCAAGGAGTCAAATGGTAATGAGAGCGACAAAAACCTCAAGACAAAGGGGACACATCCCCCAAATCAGGACCCCATCCTGGGAACTGTGATGGGGGTCACGGATGAGTGGGGGAGGGCGTGTGAGGTAAACACATTCCTGCCGGAGGTTCTTCAGCAACCCCCACTCCCCACTTACGCCTTCTAGGACTCCTTTTTTTTTCTTACCCCTTCATGTCACACACCACCTCTGTCATGACACAATACACAAACAGCATGGTCGCCCCCCTTCCGCCGCCACCTCCTCGTTTTTTTTTAAAACTCCCAACAGCTTTTCCCAACCCCCACATACACCCCGGGGGCAAAGAGGGCCAACCTCCTGCCAGCAAGCTGCCTTATTGTTCAAAGACAGTCACATTCACGAGGAGGATAAAACACATACGGTATATAATCTCTTTACACCTAGCCTGCCCAGAATGCTTTGTCTGAACGTGATAGCTTAAAGTGCCCTTAGTACAGGCACGACTCTGGGGCGGATCAAACGTCAGATGTCACCGCAAGAGTCAAAAACAAGAAATGCTCAAGTTTGTGCATTTGGTCGACACTTTATGCAGGTTTAGCGTATATATTTTATGATGGCGCATTCCCCGGGAATCAAACCCAAGTGCCGTTTGGAACGAGCTCTACCAATTGAGTTACAGGAACATAAAACAAATGTGATTCTGGACGGTCCTGCTTCAAAAATGGAGCAGTTGCCAATGAAGTCATGAATGTTGTGTGCCAAAAAGAAATGTGCGGTCGATGACAACGGCTCCTTTTGCTTTTGTTCCTCCTATGGTAATGATAACTAACGTGATCTGCATTAGCATGTCTGCCAGGTAGAAGACATGTCCCTCATTATAAGTGTGTCCAAAAACCACTCCCTCCGGGCTAACTATACAGCGGTCAAAACAGCATCACTTCAAATCAATCTCTCCCCAGACAGACCCCTCCTACCAGACAGTTCCTTAATTTCACCATGACCAGGAGCCCGAGGACCCCCCGGAGGTCAAGGTTCAACACCTGAGATGCGCGCACTCAGACACACATTTGCGTGCACAGACCAACACACATGATTTCATCACGCCTCCAGCCAAAACATAATCAGAGGCTGTCTGGGTAGCAGGCATGCTAATATGGCAGATCATCTATGAACATAAAGCAATGTGACACATCCGCCTCCCCCACGCACAGCCACTCAACCTTGTGTTTTAAATAGACTGGATTCTGCACGCCAGTTCGCTCCAAGAAAATGCACCAGGATGCGCAGTGATAAAAAAAGAGTGCCGTGACCTGGCTGGTGATTCAGAGATTGACGTGGAAAGGTGAAAGACCCACATGCACACCCTTGTGAGGTAACTGTACTTGGACAGCAGCGCCCCCTCAGCATCAGATTTAGCGTGGGCTGTGTATTTATAGAGCTGAGAAACAGCAGACCGAGCCGCCCGCCGAGCTGATGGATGAATCACTCTCTCAACCTGCAGAGATAAGAGCTAGAGAGAGAGCGATAGCGCACATCTGTAGCCACGACACACACTCCCCTCGCTTATGATCTCATCCTTCGTTATTTACCTCCTACACATAAACCCCCAGCACACAATTATGCTCCATAATGACCCACAATACCTGGAATGCGGAGAGTGCACAGCATGGCATGTTTGACGTAAACAGTCTTAGGATTTCTGCGGTTGCAAAGGGAAATTTCTACAGACCAAACGTGATTTTGTTTATTTCACATGACTTATACCATGGTATTTTTTGGACCTGTGTCATGCAATTCTCTATGTTTATCTATAATTTCTATGTTTGTACCATAGTACATTTATTCCTTACATTTACCATAACTGTGGATTCATGGATACGTAACATGATATTTTTTGGACTTGTACCATAGTAAAACTATGGATTCAATGGGCATGACACCATAGTACCCTTACAAAAGTGTACAGTGCTGGTATAGTATATAGTATACTTTGAAATATATTATGACACTGACATGTTTGTATTGTTTTTGTATGATATTCCATGGTACTACATGTCCAAAATACCGTGCTAGTACAATGTCCCACAAAAACATACACTTTACATGTGTTTTTTGGCAATTACCATGTTAATGCCATGTTTTGCTGAAGTAACTGATGAAGTAAACTAAAATATTTAGGGCATGTAACATGGTGGTATCATTGGAATAGAATGTAAATATCAGTACAAAAATAAGTACCCTGGTTTACTATAAAATTACCATGACACAGTTCCATTACTCGTTTGTAAGGGATATAAATATCAGTGTATGAATGTGGTAATCATTCAGTACTAAAACCTGACACCATCTGGTAATTCCAGGTATATGGCTACAAATATTTGTGCAGGATAATGTTGTGAATTACAGCTGTGAATCAAGCAATTCCACCCACAACGGCAGGAACACACCCTCAACCTCTTGCCAAGCGAGGCTCTGAAAAAATACTAGGACCTGAGGAGAAAACAGCACACTGACCCCATTCACTTCTGTTTATTCATGACCTCATTTCTTATTCGCTCTTACTATATGACGCTGTGTCACTTTGGTATACTGTAGTACGGTTTACAATAGCCACATCAAACGCAACTAATTCTGCTGACTCTGTAACGAGAGATTCAGCAGACGCCCTTTGGTGCAAAAACCTTCAGAGATACAAAAGAACACTGTTTTAGAGCACTGGACCGGCTATAGATTATATAACTTGTATTTCTTCAAGTCTTGTGTGTGTGTCATACACAAATCAAGCAGTATTTGCCAATGTTGCACTTGGGGATTTTATTTTTTATGAAAATCTGTCAATAGTTAGACTTAATGTATGTTTTATATGAAGGTCCATAATCTTACTTTGTTCATAATCCTACAAGTAGGTTGCACAAGCCAAATATGTCAAAAGAGGGGTGGCGTGACCTGGTTTAAGTGGAAAGAATGTCTTCCTTGTGAAAACAACTTTCCATAAAGCTCCTCTCTTTAGTGAAGACAAACTGCATGACCTTATACGGACTGAAGACGGGACACAAATGCAGGAGGAGCTTAGTGAATAGCTCTCTCTAGTGGACATTTTGGGTTCCTGTGAGACAGATTATTGATCACATATTATATAAACACAAAGATCTACTGTTCTAAAAACACTTACGGTATCTACCAAAGAACCAATTTGACATAAAAATGGACTTAATCCTAACAGCTCTGTGACTGACTGAATTGTTAATATTTTCCCGGGTGGACTTCGTTGTGAATTAATAAAGATTTGTTATTATTATTTGTACAGAATAAGCTCACAGTTTTATGGAAGCTTGTTTCCGCCACTGAATAATAAATAAATAATAATAATTGCGACTTTTTATCTCACAATTCTGACTTTTTTTCTCACAATTGCGAGATATGAAGTCATAATTGTGAGAAATAAAGTCGCAATTCTGAGAAATAAAGTCGCAATTGGGAGATATAAAGTCAGAATTGCATGATGTAAAGTCGCAATTGCGAGTTATAAAGTCAGAATTGTGAGATACAAACTATTCTGAGGTAAAAAAAAAAAAAATCCGTCTTTTTTTTCCTTAGAATTGGACTTTATATCTCACAATTCTGAGAAAAGATGCCAGAATTGCGAGATATAAACTCGCAATTATGTGTTATAAAGTCAGAATTGCGTGATATAAAGTCGCAATTGCGAGAAATAAAGTCAGAATTGCGAGATGTAAACTCGCAATTGTGAGATAAAAAGTCGCAATTATCTTTTAAAATGTTTTATTTTGCGGCGGAAACAAGCTTCCATACAGTTTTCATCTCTGTGTGGTAATACTATACCATCAAGTCTTAAACGGTCAAGAGTAGCATATAAATAAAACTACATATAAAGCGGATGAAGTCTGACCTGTAATGTATAAAAATAATAATAATAAAAGAAAATGTCTTTAAAGGGATAGTTCACCCAAAAATGAAAAATCTGTCATCATTTACTCACCCTCAAGTTGTTCCAAACCGGTATGAATTATTTTCTTCAGCTGAACACAAAAGATGATATTTTGAAGAATGTTAGTAACCAAACAGTTGACGGCAGCGATTGACTACCAAAGTAGGAAAAATATATATTATGGGGTCCATCAACTGTGTGGTTACCAACATTCTTCAAAATATCTTCCTTGGTGTTCAGCAGAAGAAAGAAATGAGTGAACTATCCATTTAACCTTTTCCAGTTTTCTTTACATAAATTATATCCAGGAACATGGGCAATAATTTCTAAGTAAAGAGTGTATGTCATACAGGGTCTAACCATAAGGGGGCGATGCAGCATCGAGAACATTTGCAGACACACTTTCTGAGAATTCATGATGCAGTCAATATCAAATTTCTCCATTAGAGGGCGTATTTATAATTGTAAATTTCCCTCTGTTTTTAAGTTTGGTAAAAATACAAAAATGAAAATAAAAACAGTTTTGAATGAACTAGCCGGTTCTTTATAGTTAATAAAGGCTGCGTCCGAAATCGCAAAAAGGGTATTTTCTAGCCTATGAATGTAAACTGGATTTATCCTACAACATTTGCCATGTTGTCGTTATCATAACGTTGTCATTGCCATAGTTTGGTCTGGAATATAGGCCCTAGTAAGAGCCCGTCTCTTCCTATTAGACATTCTCTGGCCTAGTCCGATTCCTGAACAAATGATTCTTATGAGCAGGTTATTTTCAGTGAGTCAAAAACATACAGTGCGACTAGTGGTAGTCCGATTCCTGAACAAATGATTCTTATGAGCCGATTCTTTATAGTGAATCAAAACCAAAAGGCAACCAGTGGCAGCCTACTCCGACTCATTTGTGCCAGTTCTTTTTAGGCTACTGAATCTCACACACACACACACACACACACGCGCGTGTGTGTGTGTGTGTGTGTGTGTGTGTGTGTGTGTGTGTGTGTGTGTGTGTGTGTGTGTGTATATATATATATATATATATATATATATATATATTTTTTTTTTTTTTTTTTTTGAGTAACGTTAGCCTTTGGTCTACCTAGTTTTAGGCCTACATTTAGGCCTAACGTTATTTGTTGTAGCCGAGGTCTGTCTGTTCTGTTAAAAACTAATGTCCATTAATGCCTTTCCCCCCCATTTCTTTCTTTCCACATAAATAGGCTAAACTTGTGTTTTTTTCCAAAGTAAAATACAATATTTATCTACGACTGCGGCTATTTTTAATAGGTTATTTATTCAGCGAGGGCGAATAATGATCTTCAGTTATTAATGTCCGCAATTTTCGGCGCACAATCAGTTGGACATTTGTCTGAGGAAAACATTTGTGTGTGTGTCCCTTGGACATTTCACTTAGCCTACCATCAACCAGTCGTTTTAGACTAGCCTAATTATATCTGGGATATTTGGTTGTGTGCATATAGCCTAGCTAGCCTAATAGCTATGAATATAGTGATAGCCTTATTAACACTAGCCTAACTTATATGTTTTGTCGCTCGCACCAAATAGTAGCTATGTTTACCTCAGGCGACAACTAGCTTATGGCTAGTTTAGCACATTAAACTCAAACTGTAATCTGATTTTTTGGTTAGGCCTACGTAAAAACGAGTTGTAACTGTTTAAGTAGGCTATTTGTGTAAATTGAAACAACATTTTTTAAAATACTTTGTTTCGACTTCCTTTGGGATGTGGTGGTGGTGATTAATAATTTCACATCGTGATTCGCGCAGTGCTGCAGTGAAACCCCCATAACTCACCCGTTCATCAGGGAGGCTTGCAGGAAGCTGGTCGTGACTTCAGCGCGTTCACGAGTTCGTCCTTGAGCACTGAGAATCGTGACAGGTAATGAAGATCAGCATCGGATCACGAGTCTAGAAACAACACGCGCGTGGAACAGAACAACCCCTTTCCTGTTTATGGGGAAATGAGTAAAAATTCAGATAAATAGCATTTCAGAGAGCCGAAAATTTCTAGTTGTTTACAAGTTTGAAGAACTCAATGAGAATTTACCTCGAGTGTAAGGGTCAATTTGAGCCCGTCGTGAGATGGTTATAGTCTGCATCTTGAAAAAGGTCCATTTAATGTTGTCGGGCTGGGTGTTTATATTATTAACTTGAAATAATGCGAGTAAATATAGAGCAGATTTATATTGGGTTGAGGAAATGTGTGGGAAAGCTGGTCATGGTGGTAGTGTCTGCCGAACAGCACTAGCTACAGTGGCTCTCATCCATGTCTGATGGATGAACCCGGGGTCGCTGGCTCACTGATACCGTCTTATCGCTCTCCGCAAGGTGGTCCTTTGAGGTTTACACCAAATTCTGACGAGTCTCGCAGGGCATCCTTCCCAAATCACTCAAAATCCGTGGCAATGAACTAACAAAGGCCCAAGATCAAAGGCTCTCAGATGATGGGACTGATTTCCCTGCGTGTATTTCATACATTCATTCATGAAGATATATAGCCCATTATCAACTGCCTTCTCCTCTATACCTGACACACCCCTCTCCAATGTTGACAGTTACAGTTATCTGTGTTCATTTTGGAGTAAATGTGTTGACAACGATGATGACGAACTAATGAGCTTTATCTTCATCATCATAACATCTTCAGTACACTCAAACATTTGCACATACCTACAGAGAAAAACATTTGATTGACAATTATAACGTGTATATTGTCTCGGATTTCTTACTGAATATCTAGGCTATTAAGCTACAAATATAGAAGTCTTCAAGCTTTATAGTCTATTGTTATATTAATTATCACAATAATTTATTCATATATATTAAAGAATTCGGATGCACCAATTTGACATTTTGGCCCATACTAACTAATTTGTAATGGCCAATATTATATTAGCCTCTCTCTCTCTATATCTATATCTATATATATATAAAATAACACATAAAACGAGAAAATGTGTGTAATTATTTAAAATATAATTATTATATACACACTCCTGGAAAAAAAGAAAATAGAAAAAAAGGGCCAAGCCAAAATTGGCAAAATATTTAATGGTCCTAATTTAAAAAATAAATAAATTAATTAATCACTGGTCAGGAAATTAGCAAGAATTGCACAAATACTGTAGGTAAAGTAAAGTATATATGCTTACCCACACTTGCAGACAGCTTTTTACAGGAAGAGTCGTCAGTGTTGTTCACTAATGACTTCAAACAGTTGTCTCCCAGTTCGTTTGAGTTTAATGTGAGACCAAAATATTCACTAGGGTTCAAATTTGGACACTGACCAGGCTAAAACATAAGCCTGATTGATCTTGCTCTCAAGACACTTATTGGTTGTCTTTGCAATTTGGGCAGGAGCATTGTCTCGTTGAACAATAACATCTGATCATTCCTCAACAACTTTTCATTTGAAAGCAAGCTATTCTGTAATATTCTCCTGTACTCCAAAGCATTAAATGGCTTTTCACAGTGATGAAGCTCACCAATACCAGCAAGGCTCCCCACATATTATTCTATTTCTCAGCAGATTTTGGAAGACACCACTCTTGAGCATCACCATGCAACTTCCCATATTCACAACTTCCCATATTCTGCCAAAAACTTCATTCAGTCTTTGATGTTTGTCTGAGACAGCAATGGCTTTTCAAGTAGTGCATTTATAAATCTAGCTAATTTCCTTATTTGTGGTCAAGGCAATTAAAAGCTTAGTGTTTAACCATTTTATAATATAAATATATGCAATTGTATATAAATACATGTTAAGTGTTTAAAGCTCCTGTTTAAAATGTGTTTAAGTTCAATAAGGCATCAAAACATTGTAAATCTACACAGTAGTAAAGTAGAATTATTTCAAGAGCCTAAAATTCAAATATCAGAATTTGCTTACAATATCGACCAAGGCAGATATTAATATAATGCTGACAGTCCATAATGATATATTGTGCATCCTTAATAAATACATTTATTTGTACTGTTCTATAAAGAAAATGTGTAGGCCTACTTTAAAACAGGTAGGCTAAATGAGACAAAATAAATGTGAAGAATTAAATCGAACGCCACCTGAAATAACCATTAAAAACAGCAATTATGTCTGTTAGGCTAGCTCATTTCGTGTGTCTACCTTCATAAACATGTTTTACTCAGTGAGGGAGGGTCATAGGCTGCCGCTACACGATCTCCAGTTGATTCTGAACGCCCGAAAACGCTGAAATGTGTAAAAACAAACAGCCGCTAATGGTACTTTTCAAGCCTACATCCCCAGCCGATATCACTGAAAATGTGTTACTATTGGCCGCATAATTAATTTCTGATTGAGCCCCTGAAGCAGTTCAACAATATTACGCATTCGTTTTTCCCCCCCCTCCTCAATCTGCTGAGTTATTTTTTATGCATATCCATTCACAATATAAGTCTATATTTTTCTCTTCGCATTTGCCCTCGATAAAAAGCAAAATAATAATGAATCATTTCATAAATAATGGGTTTAGGGGCTTATCGAGCGCGCAGTGGCCGCCACTGCGCTCTTATCTCGCCTGGCCACATTGCGCCCGTGTTCCGCTCCCCATACTGAGAAGCGCGCGCTGGACGTGATGTGGAATTATATAGACCTCACTTCCAGTTCCACACAGCACTTCAGTGCATCTAAAACCTCAGACATGGATGACCCTCCACAAAATGGCTCCATGCACACACTAACATCCACCGCCCGACGACGGTAAGAGGCGAATATTGGTGTTTCTGCGCTCATTTGATACTAACGCAGGTCATAATTAGGCTTTCTATCGACGCCAGATGATTAATATAAGCTCAGGTATGATTTATATCATTTATATTTGGCTGTATTCGGTCTTGGAGCAAATAGGCCCTTGAGCCTGCAGAATGCAGATATCGATTTGGCATTTATTTTATAATTAAAGGGCGTTTAGGACATGATCTTTTCATCGAAAGTTAAGAAATTCGATTCATTTCGATTCGATTTTCCTCACGGCTGCTATTTTCCTCGTTTCCGTTTAGTGCTTAAAAATAATAGCCACCATAACTCCACCAATAAATGAACTAATCTCATCGATATCCCAATTATTAAACTAAAGCTGACATTTTGGTCGAGTTAGTTCCTAAATGGTAAATATTATTATTTTATTTTTTTTAAGTTTGTTGCCGAATTATTAGTCTATTTGACACCGTACACGTAACGTTTTTTTTCGTCATTTCTGGTCGGTTATTAATGCTGTAATCTGTAAAAGTATTTATATAAATACGATGAAATACATTATTCTATAAACTATATCTATACGGAGGAAACAGAAAGACGTAGCTAAATGTAGAAGGGAATGACGTATTAATATTTAGCCATCTTGTAGTCTATATTTACACACAAAATAAGCAATAGATTATTAGATGCCACTGGAGAAAGAAAACATTACAAGATACTATTAACATGCTCAAAAATATTGCAACAGATTTGAACAAACAAATGCCATTATAAACATAAACCGTCAACGAAAAAGTTAATATACATTCACTATTTAAATATTTATAACATTAAAACCATGCAATAATAATAAAAGGTTCAAAAATAGCGCAATTACTCGCGTAAAAATCTTCGTTTTAGGTTCAGAAAAGACGTAAATAAATTATCACCACCACAATAAATACGCTAATATGATTCCATATTGATATGAAATCATGCTAAATAGATGAATTATATAACGAGTAGCCTAATGTTAAAATAATAACAATAATATTAATGTTTGTCATTTAAATGTGATATGATTAAATATGCTAATCTGGAAAGGTGTTATTGAATTCGTCCTCTAATAATTATGCAGATTATTTTCTGTTAAATAAATGTCGAACAATGTTTGCAGAAGATAAGCTCTTTTCCAACGAAGACACCGGTATGACACGCTTATCTCCAGATACCATGAGCAGAATGATGATATATAGGCTACAGGCCAAGGTCAAGTCAAGGGAAAAAAGACACTAACCTAAAAGATATTTAGGCAAACCTGCTTGTCTATCCTCGTAGAATGGATGGCACAGGCCTTTGCGTGGATACAGCAGTTGTGTGAGACACACATGACACGTGCTGTCATAGAGCTGCATTACTGTACTGTCAGTGTTTCCAGTCACGCGCGCAGCGAGGACGCGCGTAATAACGCGGGCGCTCAATCAATGTGCATAAAGGTGTGTGCTTTCACAGGTGACCTCCGATGAGAAGCTGAACAGGCGCTGGATTGGTTGGGAATTACAATTTCCTTTGGATACCACTAATTATAAGCGTTTGGATTTTTTTCTGGAGCTGGACTTGAGGATGATGGAAAAACTGAAATCCGAGCAATTTCCGCTCAGCCCGAGCACGGAGGGCTGCGGTTCCCCCCCGCCCGAGGAGGGGGACGCATGCGGGAAACAGGAAGGCACGAAGGCAGAGACAGGGGAGCATCACCTCCCCGAGGAGCGCCGCGTCCTTAATGGAGTTGCCAAGGAAACGGCTCACCACGCCACCGAGCTAAAAAAGGAAGTGGCGGTGATCGAGCTGTCCAGGAGAGGAGGGAGCGCGGATATAAAAGGCAGAGAGCTCAAGGCAGACATCAGCCATAAGGTGCAGACCACCGAGCTGTGCAGACCACCGATCCCACTGCCGCTGCCTCCCAGAGACCCGCTGAGCGACACTCGAATGGTGCAGTTGAGTCCGCCCGCTTTCCCTCTCCCGGCACGAGCGATGCTCTACAGCAACATGACGCAACCGCTCGCCACTATTAACAGGTAACAGCACTTTTACGCACCACGCAAAGTAGGATATGAAACGAATGCATAAACTTAAAAGATGCATGCATTTGAATGTGGATTTAGTCTTTTTGTGCATGCTCGTTTTTGTTTGTTGCAAAGATCTTTAATTTCTCGTTTTTAACATGTTCTTGCTCTAGCCTGAATAATATGATTTATTTTATGATGCATGAAATGATCGGTAGCGTATGCTATGATGCCATCAGAATCTAAAGTTCTGATGCAATTCAACCTATTAAAATATATATTGAATGACCCCGAAACATTTATAATGCATAAAATAAATAATTAGGGCCTATATATTTTTTTAAAATAGAGTAATCATTTTCTTAGTATTTCGTTTATCAGAGTTCGTTTTCTCCTTATTTGATAATGCAATGTTATATATTCGTTTCCGTTTCTATTCTATATATTCTACATCTATATTAAATATAGAAGTACTTCGTTTTCTCCATCAGCAATTGAATGTTAAAGATAAATTGAATGCATTAAAATGTATTTTTGTATCTTTTTCTGTACAATTTAATTGCTTTCTATTCTATTCTATTCTGTTTAATGACATTTTAACTATATAAATATGAACAAACTGCATTTTAAGACTACTATTTAATGCATTCAAATGTATTTTATATATATATTCAAGTTTTTTTCTGTACAGTTGAAGTATTTGTGTGCTTTCTATTCTATTTTATTCTATTCTGTTCTGTTTAATGACATTTGAAGTATAAAATATGTATAAACTGCATTTGTGGACCATTATTTAATGCATTAAAATGCATTTTCTTTTGTATATTTTACAAGCTTGAATTACTTGAGTGCTTTCTATTTTATTTTACTCTGTTTAATGACATTTGAAGTATATGAATAAACTGCATTTTAGGACCATTTTTCATATTTTAATAAGCTTGAATCACCCGTACTGAGTTGTGCCTGTTTCTCCTCAGTGGTTTTGCTGGAGAAGTGGAACAGTATGGGATGTATCCCAGCAATCGAGTGAAACGCAGACCTGTACCGTATGAGGTTGAAATCAGCGATGGTAGGACCATTTTAGATCTTTCTAAGTATGGTAAGCCACTCTTTGGCTGTGCTTTTCTCTTTTTCCTTTCATTTATAATTTCCCTCCATCATCTCAGTTTCATTCTCGGCCATTTTAAATGACATCAGGCACCATTTGGTAAAATCAAATATGTAGGGGGTTTTTTTGTTGCAAAAACTGAAGAGAATGAAACTGAAAAATGAAAATGATAAAGTAAAACAAACGAAATAACTTCAGATTTGATTTGATTTATTTGATTTTGATTTGAAAAAATTCATGCAAATATTCATGCACTTATTTTTAGCAAGGAATGCCACTTTAGTTGCACATCCAAATTAAAGATATGTAAAATAAATATTTTTTTATTCTAAAGTGACAATTATGTCACCAATATCGTTGCATCATACTGTATTGCATGAAAATGCATTTCCTCTTAAAATAAGCAGAGAACAAAATATAGTTGTGAAACAAAGACAGAAGACAGAAATGAAAAAAGCGAGAGAAATAAATGGTTACAGTTGCCAATAGGAACCAACCTCCCCCCCTAAAAAAAAAATCAGTGTATGTGCACGAGAGATAGCTGCGAGTTGTCTATAAAAATGCAAATACGAGTCAATGTGTTTGGCTGCGAGTGCTGAGACTGAGATGTGGGATTCTAATGAGACGGAAACGCGGTATGCATGACACAATATGCTGTTAGATGATATAGAAGAGCATCAAAGGTAACGCTGCCTTCGCTGCCTCTTCAAGACAATAGCGAAAAATGCTTTAAATTATTCCTTAACTCAAGATGTTGGGAATCCATTTAAATAAGTGTAATTATATGAAGTCACTGGTGCATCAGGCAAAGTGAAGCATTGATAGCCTTGTTCCAACAGAGCTGTCTAGGAAGAGAAATGGCCCTGAATAATTGAATGTAAAATGCCATAGATAATAGAAAGGTTAATTAATTCTTGGCTAAATAGGGGGAGATAAAGAGCTAATCTATCAGTGAGAAGTGAGTGAACACCTTAGGTGTGTTCACAAGCAAACCACTGTTAAAGCACTCAACTGTGTTGTTAAACGCTGCTGATTTGTTATGACTCGACCTCTAAAGGCGGATTTTGACACTCCAAATGTTTGGAAAGGAATTGAAGCTAACTCTACTTTCTCTGCTTTCACAGGTACAGGTTCGCAGCCCAAAGTCGTGCGACGGATTTTCACGAACAGCCGCGAGCGCTGGCGGCAGCAGAACGTGAACGGTGCCTTCGCCGAGCTGCGCAAGCTCATCCCCACACACCCTCCCGACAAGAAACTCAGCAAGAACGAGATCCTCCGCCTGGCCATGAAGTACATCAACTTCCTTGCCAAGCTCCTCAATGACCAGGACGACGTGGTGGGCGGCGATGCCTCCGCCCGGGCCAACCGAGATGCAACCCTAGTTCGGGACGACCTCCTTCAGGAGATGCTGAGCCCGAACTCCAGCTGCGGGAGCCTGCTGGACGGGGACGTCAGCCCGGAGAGCTTTACCGAGGACCAGGACTCGTCGGTGGAGTCCAGGTCTTCGGCGAAGGGACTGCATCATTCCAGCCTCCCGCTGGACGGAAACACCCAGCGATGACTGAGTCGGTGTCGACGGACTGACTTCTGGAGCCCTAGGTTTGAGAGGGCGCAGTGCTTCATGGACCTCAACTAGCGTATGTCGTGTGCAAGCATATTCTTACGTAAGACTTTCTTTTAAGCTCTTCTCCTCACGCTTCGATGCTAAGGTGCCCTCCGTGATGAGACGCTGGTACGGGGGAAAATGTCAGGTAGACTTTTAGTCCACACTTGGTTGTTTAGACAGGAACGCCACCTGAAAACGATAAGAAAACAGAAGATTGAATGGTACCCACACCTCATCAGGTACACCGCTGGTAAGGAGGTCATTGGAAACAGCTGGACTTTTACAACAAAAAAGAGCATTTGGAGAAGTCAAGTCCTAGAAAAGGAATAGTTCACCAAAAAAATTGGCATCACTTACAAACCCTCACGTCATTCCAAAACCAGACTAAAGTGAAGCCCAAAAGAAGAAAGTTCTAAGAACCGTACAATGAAAGTCAATGGGGTCCAATTTTTTTGGGTTTTTGGACCCCATTGACTTTCATTGTATGGATAAAACATTCTTCAAAATATCTTCTTTTCTGTTTCCGCTGAAGATGAAAGTCCTACAGGTTTAGAGCGAATTGAGGGTGAGTAAATGATGACCCGGCTTTGGCTTTGTGCAGCATCTTTGAGACAAATGTGTACATACTGGGAATTTCAATGGAATATGACCTTTAAGTATTATTAGCGTCATTGGCAATAGCAACAATGCTATTTGGGGAAAAAACTATCGCCATTTTGTAAATGGTTTTTCGGTATAATGTTTCAAAACACAATCATTCGAGAACAATGGTGGAGGAGGTACAAGAATGTGTAGATAAACCGGGATAATGTTGTGTGTCTGTAATGATGACCCTTGTTCCTTTAGACTGTTCTTTTTGCATTGTGATCATGGTACACCATTAATTCACATCTCCATCTCTCCTTCATTCACTCGTTTCTTTGGCTAAAACACCCCTCCAACCCGACCATCTCGCAATGACGCATTCATTGAGTAACGTTCTGTCACTTTATTTGACTTGTATGAACTTGATCTGCTTTTTAGCAGAGGATTGAGTAACCAGTCTTGGTACCTTTAAGTCTTTTATTGGGTATTAAATGAGCAAACAAACAAAAAATGGTTATTTTAATGTGATATTTAGTAGAAAGACCTTTGTTGTAAGGTGAAAATCTATCTATGAATATATGCAATGTTATATCTCACAAATTTTATATAAAAACCCACAAAAATAAAAAACGCAAACCTGAAAATGTGTGCTGTTGTTATGAAAAATGCTGAATGTAATAGACAATTCAGTTCAGGTCACATATCATGAGTATTTGTTCGTTCATATAAATGTCTGAAATATAATAGCCATTTCTGTTGTCATGACAACTGTAAAGGTAGAGAAGGAAAAAAAATATCCAGTGGAGCGTTTTGACAGAAACACAGGGATTAAATAGAAAAAAAATCTTGCATTGAAGGGACTTAGATATATGAAAATACTGTCAAGTCACTCATGCTAGTCAGGACTTAAAGAAAAAATACAATGTATTTTTATGGAAGGAACAAAATGTTAAATCCCTGACATGAAAAATGAATACAGCGGGATGTGATAACATGAAATACCTTCAACAAGATTTAGATTCCGTCTATGACATATACTGTAGGTGCTTAATACGTCAGAAACACAGAAAAGGCCTATCTTGTTTTAAGATTTTGAGGGTGTAAGGACAGTCAGGGTCATAGCAAGGTGTCTATGGGTGTCTAAACCCTGGGAATATGAGTGTGAAAGGCTGATAAGAATCAAAGCCAATGGAAAAGTCATTGGTGGGTCTACTAGCCCCATGGGGCCTGTGAAAAACTGATCCAAGGGCAGTTCCCAGACCGATCACTGATCCACACCCACACCCACATACGTGCACGACCTTGTCAAACGCTTTCCGTCCTATCAGCTAAAGGACACGAGAGACATTTAGACAAAAGAAATCAAGCTTTTATGCCATTAAATGAGTGTCATATCAAGAGGAGGTGTGCCATCACAAATACACCGTTTACACTCTCAGTACTGTGGCCGTTCAGTATGAGGATGGAAAATTGGTGAGAGAGTGAGAGAAATATTGATAGTATTTCATGACTTTTACAGTATTTAACATGAATAGCTTAACTACTGACAAGAAAATGTGGTCATCATTTACTCATTTTGTTCCAAACTGTTGGTCTAAATATATGTATACATTGAGCTCCAAAAATGACAGAAATCAACAAACAAAATGTATAAAATCATTTACGCAATTATGGTGCTTAATAAATAAAGAAAGAAAGAAAGAAAGAAAGAAAGAAAGAAAGAAAGAAAGAAAGAAAGAAAGAAAGAAAGAAAGAAAGAAAGAAAGAAAGAAAGAAAGAAAGAAAGAAAGAAAGAAAGAAAGAAAGAAAGAAAGAAAGAAAGAAAGAAAGAAAGAAAGAAAGAAAGAATATAAAATATACATTTTGAATTGTATTTGAAAATAATTGTTTTTTTTTTATTAATTTAATTCTTTAAGTAATTGTGAACCAAAACCAAAAATCATCATAATATTTAATTATGGTAATTTTACAAAAAGTTTCGCGAAAAACCACAATGTTAATATCAATAAATATTAAAATGTATAATATTATATAATAATATATTTTTTAAATAAAATGTATTTACAATATTATAGTATTTATAATCATATTTAAAAATGAACTTTTATTTCACCAATATTTATTTATTTACTTTGAGTAAACAAAACAGTCGCAATAAATAAATATTATCCATAATAATCCATTTGTTTATGTGATTTTTTGGGAGCTCAATGTTTATATAATTATCACTGAATGGAAAAGAGCAGCCAATAGAATCTGGAAAATAACATTTGTTTCACATAATAAATAAAGTAAAAGTTGAGTAAACGATGACAAAATTGTCATTTCAGTAAGACTTAAGTTACATTATAGGTCCGAATCAAAATTTTTAGACGTAACACAAACATGTTTCATTTATCTCATTAGGTAAATCTCACCATAAACAATTAAACCGTGGGCTCAATATCAAGTTCTGCTGCTCAATTAGAGTTTTATTTGTCCATTGAAGATTAGTAAGATCTTCAATGGTGTCCGCTTCCCATGAATACTAAAGCCACATGATCCACAGGCCTGTGTGTGTGTACGGTGTATCCCAGCAGAGATTAAACACACCATCAAAACACTGTAATTCTATTAAGTCCCTTCATTCATCTCAAATGCCAATGCGCTCACTCTTGAAATGGTGGGATGGTTGTACGGATTCAATCAGGGATTTCTGACGCCATCTTTTCCCTTTTTAATTAACTGCGGTGTAGTCGCTATCCGCCTTTTTCCCACCAGTGGCCCCAAACAGGGGCTCCAGAGCTTCAACCTGGATGGATCTCAAAGGAGCCCCATCACAACAAAAGGACATGCTTACCGACTGATAAAGACCACCATTACCCTGAGATAACTAGACAAGGGGAGAGAGTATTCAATTAAGACGCCCCTCCTTCTGGGACAAGGACGTCCCAGTGAACCTCCCGAAGGTCTGGTTCTCAGAGGCAGGACGGGCCAGTGGAAAGAGTCTCCGTTGGGGTCTCTCATGGCTATCTTCCACACCATCGGCAGAAGTGGCTCCCTTGGGGAGCGGGCCGGTATTTTTATACGAGGTGTTAATGAGAGGGCAGTGCGCATTTCAAGCAGTGCTAATTTCCTCTGGGCTGAGAGACGCTCATGTGTCCCTTGAGTCCTGAGGGGCGGATCGTGGTCTTCATCCAACTCCACCTCTTTTTCTCTGTTGTGGTCTGTTAATCATTTGCTCTGTCACTCTTCACCTCAAGAGCGCTCTCTTCATGTGAGCTCATCTATTGTGGTTTAATAAGAGAGGACGAAGACGGTCTGCAATGCCCTCAAGTTCAAACAAACTAGTCATTCATCAACTTGTTGTAGGATAGTCAAGCTAGGTGTTTAACAACGATGTGTTGTCTGAGTGAATTATTTAAGGCTCTATAAAAGACGTTTTGTCGTGCCGACAGGTCTTTTTCATCGAGAGAAATGCCTCTTCTGTCGTCGTGGTTTGCATCGTTCAAGAGGCTGACAAACAATTTTTGCGGTAATTTGTAAACAAAGTCAAATATTTCAGGTTGTACAGTTGTGACGTGTATCACTGATTCTGTGTAATTATGACGTAAAATGACTCGTAATGTGCGTAAGGGCTCATGACTTCCTGATTGTCGGAAGTTTCTAGTAATCCTGAAGAGCTTAATTAGCTGGTTCAGGTGTGTTTGATCAGGGCTGGAGCTAAACTCTGCAGGACAGTGGCCCTCCAGAAACCGAGAGGTCGTTTACACGACACCGTTTTCAACTAAAAATGTAAAACTTTTTATGTGTTCATTTACACGACAACAGTGTTTCGGGGGGCCTAAAAACGCAAGCTTTTGAAAACGGGTTTCAAACTGCATGTTTTTGAAAACGATACCGTTATCGTATCTGTGTAAACTACAAAAACGCGAATTCGTGAAAAAAAAACTGTGACGTCATGTGCAATATGTATCACGATTTCAGTCTGTAGGCGCGAAGTGTTTCTTTATAAAGTGACATCGCCAACTACTGGCCTGGCATGAATACAGCATTTTTAGTCGTTTTTGGGATCCGTGTGAACGGGATCATTTTGACAATTGTGTTGTCAGTATGCGAAGAAAAAACGTTTCAGTTTTTAGTACATCTTTGTGTGTAAACGTGAGTAAACCCTGAGTTTGACACCCCTGGTGTAGATCTTCCGGGGACGGTTGGGACCAAAGTATTGGCTGTAATATATATGGTACCAAAACGATTGATTTGGCACAATATGCATTTGCTACAATATGCATTTGCTTTTACACTGTGATCACATCATACAGTCAAACATTCATAATGTGCACCTGACTTTAAGCAGTAGTTCTTATATGTATTTGGCACATGCTTTTATCTAAAACGACTTGCAGTGCATTGGATTCAAGGTATGCATTACAATAATTGCAAAAACAAAAGTGTAAAATGTGCACAGTGTGTGGTAGACACTCTACATTACACTCTACACTACATTTTCGCAGCGTTGCCATGGAAGTAAAGTGTTTGGTTCCTCAAAGAGCCTTTCAGTGAAAACCATTCTTAGACTTTTAAAGGAACTTTTTCAACTATAAAGAACCTTTTGTGGAACGTAAAGGTTCCATGGATGTTAAAGGTTCTTCATGTAACCATAGATGCCAATAAAAAACCTTTATTTTAAAGAGTTCACAGTAATACTTGCATTTATGCATGTGAATTTACTTACAATTCAATGTTTTATCAGTTCATGCATTTTCCGAGAATCAAACCAATGACCTTGGTGTACACCATCCTCCGTTCACCTTGCAGGAATGCTTCTCAGGGATGAAAACCTAAAAATGTCCTGAGATAAACACATTAATGTTATGCTGAATGTGGAATAATTAACTCCAGACTGTTAAATTATTAAAAAATGAATAGACACCTGAAGTGTAGTGGTCAAAACACAGATCAGAGTCAATTATAAAGCTTGCTTGTTTTACTCTATAGCTAAACTGTAACTTCCACAGGAGCAAAGTGGCACTGGTGGGTTTAATGTGTCTTCAATGATCTGTTACTAATTGAAAACCGTGGAACGCTAACCAGACAAATTCCGTAATCGCGGGAATCTAAAGACTCACATTAGCGGCTTATGTAGCGTCTTCATTTCTTAAATCTGCACGGTGGGATAGGACTTCCTCCACTGGATTAACAACTCTACCGTCATCTTGAGAACAAAAACAGCAGTATTTATGGAAGCCATGAACATTTATGTAAGTTGATATCAGATATGACTGATAACAGTTGAATCGGATGATCATATTCACATGCACTCGTCAGATCTCTGTTATCCCTTTGCGATGCACTGGGTAAATGATTGACTCGACCTGGATGGACCACTGGGTGTTGTCTTTTCTTCCATTGAATTTCAGATAACTGTTTCCTGGTTAGAGAAAAGCAGGGATTCAGGTCTGAGTGTTTCACATTTTTGCGAATCTAAAGAGGAATAAACATGGGGAAACCAATCGCTGTGCTTCACTGGCTTCTGCTCACACTGGGACTGGCAGCGGCTCAAGCAGGTACAGCCTTTACACATTTATTTTTTGGAGGGAAATCTAGAAAAAAGCATCAAGCATTTAAAGTGAGGTTTTCAATAGTTTTAGGTATTTTAATGTACAGTTTTATCATGTGTCTCTTTTAGAGAAAGCAGAGCAAACTCTGCCCAACTGGCTTACAGGAATCATTGCCGTTGCGGTGTTCCTCTTTCTCATCTTCATCGCCTTCCTTGTAAACAAAGCATGGTGTGAAAATCCAAGGTAATCTGTTGCGTGTATATTTCAAGGCCATGCTGAAATCAGTAGCATTTTTAATATTAAGGGTACAGAGTTTTCCTAAAATTGACAGTTCTGTCAATTTATTCACCATAAAGTCGTTCAAAACTTGTATGACTTTCTTTTTTTAAATATAAATATAGGCCTATAAGTTTTGCATAGGAAAGTCAATCTTGCGTAGCCTATATTGCCAGAATTTTCATTTTTGGGTGCCTTAAAGTTTTAAGTGCAATCAACTTGGCTGTTTAAGTCATTTCAACTTAAATTACATTAAACTGACTTAAAATGAGTTCAATCTTGTGTAAATATAAAAAAGTTGAAAATTGCTCAACTTATTTAAAACAATTTAAAAACATAAGCTGTCATCATATTGATCAACTTGTCAACATATTGATCACAGTGATTTTGGGTTCCCCGAAGAACCTTTCCACAAACAGTTTTTAAAAGAACCATTATTGTGTGAAGAACATTTTTAAGATCTAAAGAACCCTTTTCCTTTTGTGCAATGAAAGGTTTCTATGGATGTTAAAGGTTCTTAGTGGAACCATAAATGCCAATAAAGAACCTTTATTTTTTAAAAGTGTATAATGTATATTCCTTAATTTTTCTCATTAATAATATGTTTTAAATGAAAGTTATTATAAAGTAATTCATGTTCATCTATATAGGCTAGTACACATAATACACAATTCTATTTAGCAACTAGTTTCCAAATCTGGTGTGTTTAAACACCACATTATAATCCGTTTTTCTTTTTGACTAAAGCAAATCAGAAGCAGTCGTACCCAATGAATACGCCATGACCAATGGATCATCAGCCCATGAAACCAGTCTTGACGCAGTCAGGTAATAATACCAATACAGCCGTAATAAAGCGATTCAACACTATAAATAGACATTCCTGGGGAAAACAGATATACTATCATTACTGATACTGCTCATGAGAATTGTTTATATGGCCTGAAATCACGTTCAACCTCAAGAAACTCCTCATCTGATTGTGTTAATATAATGTTAATGATTCAAATGAATGGAAAAGGAGTGAATATTCCCTTGAAAATGCTATTAACACTGGAATTGGCACTTGTTTTTCAGGAGCAGCGACGACCCAAACACATATGAGAGCATAATCGTTCACCAAACTGACGAAAAAGTGACCGCAATGTAATTTCAAGGAAATGTCCACAATTAGCAGAGTCAGCACACCATGTTAACCTTGCGTTCTGTTGTAATAAGTTATCATTTTAATAGCTGACACAGCTCTTTCTTGTATGAAAGTTTAGCAGTAGATTTCTTTACAGAACTTTAGTTCATTCTTAAGGGCATTTGTTGATGTACCAATTTTTAACATGATTTAATATTAGAAATTCAGTATCTTACAGATATTTGTTGTGCAAGCCTCTTTAAAAAAATAATTAAAAATCAATATACTTTTTGGACGTTTTGGAGGGTAGGAATTTTAATGTTTTTGAAGTACGTGTCTTCTGCTCACCCAGGCTGCAATTATTGATAAAAAATACAGTAAAAACAGTAATATTGTGAAATATTACTACAATTCAAAACATCAGCTTTCTATTTGAATATATTTTAAAATGCAATTTATTCCTGTGATTTTCAGCATTATTAGTCCAGTCTTCAGTGTCACATGATCCTTGCTAATTTGCTGCTCAAGAAACATTTTCTATTAATGTTTAAAAAAAGTTTTGTGGAAACCATGACACTTTTTGATGAAAAGAAAGAACAGCATTTATTTGGAATAGAAATCTTTTGTAACATTATACGTCTTTACTGTCACTTTTGATCAATTTAATGCATCCTTTTTCAATAAAATTATTTCTTTCAAAGGAAAAAAAAAATCTTACTGACCCCAAACATTTAAATAGTAGTAAACTAATGCAGAAATGGCTGGTGTGAAGGTTTTTCGTGCCTTAAAAATTCAAATAAAACCTAAAAATAATAATAATTTTACAGGTAAAGATCTGAAACAGGCATAGATTTCTCTTTATAATAAGTCAAAATGTGTTTAAAATTTAAAGAACTTTATTTTCTGACACTTTAGATAAATTCTACTTGTCCAAAATAAAGCCACAGACCATAATGACCACTTTTGTAAATGTTAATAAATCAGCTTTATTTCAGGCTTCGATCTGTACCTTATGTATGAATTCAACTAAAAGGTTTCTTTGGACTTTAAAAACATTACACTGACAGAAAATTGGCCGATATAACGGTGTTACGACAGCGTTAACCTCGACCGCTGAGTCATCTGAGTGCGAGTTGAAGAATCATATGATTCAAGCCCAAATGTAAAGATCTAGTGGAAGGTAGCAGACTGGGGTGTTGCATTTTCTTGAAGGATAAAGGGGAAGACAGGCAATCTTTTTAAAGGGACGCAGCGCTGGACAGTTCAGAACACACTGTCCACATGGCACGAGAATTCAAGAGGCATAGTATGCTTACGAAATCCTAGTGGAGGAGACGGTCTGGACGAGGCTTCCATACGCTGTCTACAACCTGGAGAGTCTCTCAAGAGCCTGCTACACTTCCTCTAGGACAGAGACTGACACAGGATATCCTCATATTGTGACACACAGACACACACGGTGTCAAACTAGGATATGCGAGACATCTTCATGAAGACAAAAGTGATGCAAAAACACCCTAAAAAGGAAATAAATTACATATTTACAATGAAATGACAAAAGGTGTGCAATTGAATTACAAATGGAATTACAAAAACGTAATAAAAAACTATGTTATTCATAAGGATTTCTGTCATTTTTGAAATCTCGATACACAATAGCAACATGATACAGTGGACTAGCTCTCCCAAAAATTAAAATTGTCATTATTTGTGTCACTCTCTTACTCTCTTCTGAGGAACCTAAAAGGACATATTTTGAAGAATGCTAAAGCTGCTTTTTTCCATACAATAAAAGTCAATGGGGACTGGGACAATCACGCTCCAAAAATGTTGAAGCCATGTAATGAAATTTTAATTTCAGGAAAGATTGTAAGTGAAAAACGACTTACAATAATAGCTTTGTGTGCAGAAGTGTCTGAAATTTTAACTGAAATAAAAAAGCAAGCATACGACTTCCAAAGAGTTGAACTGTAGCGCACGAGTCAACTTTTGAGATACTTCAATGGTTATTTTAGTCATTTCTGAAGCAGTCCCCATCCACTTTCATTGTATGGCAAAGAGCAGCGTGAACATTCTGCAAAATATCTCATTTTAAGCTGCACAGAAGTCAGTCATACCAGTTTTTGAAATACTCACAAAACTACCCTGCAATGTAAAGAATTTGATTGAAATGATACTAATATCTAATACTAGCTAAACAAAACATCCCAACACAGTATGATCTGCCTGTTTCACGGCACGTCTATCGTCCCTTATTAACGCTCGTTCATGAATTCATCTCTACATTTAATCGATCTGATTTCTTGAAAATAAGGCGGGTTTGTCGAGTACGTATTCATTTTAACTACACGAAACAAAATCATGGACAACCACACTAAAAGTTGTCATATGTGCACTGAAATGATATCACTAATAAAGTGTGTGTTAGTGTGTCTACCACTGTAATTTTTCCTCCTGGTCTTGAGTTACCAGCACTCATTTCATCAACATAATCATCTGTAATATCACCCCACAATTCACCGCTCACATTCACCAGTGGAGAGGCTACAGGTCCATGACTAAGACAAAGACGATACAATAAATTCCCTTTATGAGTATTTTTCTAATCGATTTCGATAGCAGGTGCACAAACAGTAACAGGCGCAGTTTAAACGATTGAGTGCAAACATTCTCCATATCAGGAAGTAAAGTGGCCGGATAACAGCCGTTGCTGACACAAAGAGTCTCTTTAATATGTGTGAAAGGAATGTGTGTTTTTCAGTAGATGTAGTGTTTGTTAGGAGAGCACAGAGAGCGTGACGCTTCCCCGCTGCTTCTTCAGTATGGCCACGGCCTGCTCGTGTGTGACGCCCTCTAGACTCTCTCCGTTGACCGACAGCAGCTGGTCTCCACGCTTCAGACGCCCGTCCACTGCCGCCGCCCCCTGCAGGTAGGAGGACAACAGGATTATTTATTCATTTACAGAATTAAATGACCACAACTGACCATTATTATTTTCAATAATGCTTAACAGACCATTAAATGTACCAAAAAATTTCAAACAATATTTAAATTATATATGTATATATATAAAATGTTTCATATGTCCAAGGACCCCTGCACGGCATTCACAGACCTCCAGAGGGGTTAGTAGAGTCATCAGAAAAATCTATCAGGTAAACACAAAACAGGCATTGTTTCTAGGAGAATATGAAGTGTCTGATCTCTGGATATGTTTGTGTGAAACCGAGCTCTGTGCTGCTCCCTGGTGGCCACAGCGCAACACTCACCTTTAAATATTGTACAGACATTACTGGTGCAGCACAGAAAAATATGCAAGTGTCTGCAAATGTTTTTATTTTATAAGCCTGTAATAAAAAAGCAATATTACTTCATTTATATTGCTTAAACATATACTACATTCCAGTGCTCTTTTAGTATTATTTATAAACTATTATATTTTTTTATTTAATATTTTTTGTTTTCATTTAGTCATTTTCATTGTTTTTTGTAATTATTTCCATTAAACTGTAATTTTTTTTTTTTCAGTTTTAATAATTTTAGTACTTTAGTTTCTCTCAGCTGAAAAGGAATCATTTAAAATGTTCAGTTTCAGCTTTTCATCTAATATTTATAGTTTCAGTTAACAATAACAACACTGCTACAATTTATATTGCTTAAGCAGCTAAAAAAAAAAAAAAAAAAAAAAAAAAAAAAAAAAAAAAAAAAAATTATATATATAATATAATTTTTTTTTTAGCTGCTTAAGCAATATAAATTTATTTACTAAATTATACTAAAAATAAAAAACAGCACAAATGATTAAATGTTCTATTTTCGCAAATTCAAGTGACGATAGTCCTTTAAAATGTCAAATAAACTTAATTGGCCAAAACTATCAAAAATCGTATTTAGTACAATTAGAAAATGAAGAGACAGGATGGAGGAATGGGATAAATAGGATGTTGCGAGCTGGATTCAAAATGTTGTTGCCCACATGAGCAACACGTCTCCATTTATCAGAGCACATGTGCTTTCCATGGCTCTGGTGTCCAAGTACATTTAGTTTAATTTCATCTGTAAATGAAGACAGAACTTGATGATCCTAAGAATTACCTTGCTGAAGACTGTTTTAACGTAGATGGGAAGATCTCCATGTGGACTCCCAAAGCCGCCAACGATACTGAAGCCCAGCCCCTCTGAGCCCTTCTCCAGAGTGATGGTCTTTGGCTTGGGCGTCCTGTTAATATCACGCAAACACAGGACAAAATCATATGCAATCAGCTGAGACTACTGTAACAGAATGTGTAAAGTCTTGTTGTCATGTGACTGCTGGACGGTGATGTCACTCACTCTGGTTCCACCGGCCGGACCTCTGGGTTGGTGCTGGGGGTGGAGCTACAGGACAGACTCTCCACCTGACTGGCTATGGCACTGATGTTGGTGTCAGCCACCACCTGTCAATCACAGACGGACACCGTCAAACATTACAATTCGATTAATGCCTTAATGTTCTGAAACCCACTGGAGGTGTTTTCTTTCATTCAGACGTGTGTGTGTGTGTGTTTTCACAAATGACTGTCTGCCTGTAGATAACAGAAAACTGCTCTCTATGTTGTGTGTGTTTTGGCACTGAAATGCATCCTAACAGCCCTTTAATGTTCTTCTTGGCGACTGTTGGCGAATGATCGCTTGGGCGCTGTTCATCAAACCTCTGTCTCCTTCATCAGAATCAAAAATGCCTTTTTCTGTCATGTGTCATTTACATTTTCCTCTTCCATTAAACTCTGGGCTTGCTATGAGGGCAGTGGTATATTAATTTGCATATTTAATTAACGGCAAGGCAATTAAAAGTAAAATACACAACAATAAACAAAAGCTAATTAATAAACAAGTCAAAAACAGGAGAGAAACACTCCCAAGTCATCACAGTTGCTATCTCACATACACCTACTGACAGAGAGAGAAAGACAAAGAAATAAGAGAAAAAAAAGAGAAAGAAATGAAAGACAAGTGAAAGAAAGAAGCAGAAATAAATAGAAAGAAAGAGACAGAAAGAAAGAGATAAAAGAGCAAGAAAAGACAGGATGAAAAACGAGATTGAGAAAAAGAAGGCAAAAAAAACAAAAAACGACAAAAAGAAAAGAGAGCAAGAAAAAAAACAAGTGACAAAAGAAGAAAGAGCTAGAAAAAAAGAAAGTGTGAGAAAAGAGGAAAAAAGATTAAAAAAGAATAAAGAAAAAAGAATGATAAAAAAACAAAAAAAAGAGCGGGAAAAAGAAAGAAAGTGATAAAAAAGAAAGATAGAGTAGTTATTGTCCATACAAAACTCTCTGTCACGTTGCTAGGGTGTTTTAGGTGGTTGCTAGGGTGTCGGGGTAAATAGCCAATAAATGACTGATAAATGGCTGAGTTTTTTTTTTTAAACAAGTCCTGTAATTAAAGGAGAACTTGGTAACTTTTTTAACTTAATAAAACTGTCTAGAAATCATTTGGATGGTTAAACAACCTGTTCTGGTGATATTGGTGACTTTCCCTGCTCCCCCCAGCGTTCCCAGGTGGAAAACCAACCTTGCAACTTGGGGACTACCGTCCCGGTAAGACAGAAATTGGAAGTCTCGTGAGAAGCGAGAACGAGAACGAGCGCGAGCGCGAAACACGAATTGCTTTACGGCAATTCGACATAAACACAAGCATGTATGCTGTATTACCAGATTACCCACCTCGGTAGACATAGCTCCACATGATACAGTTCGCTTGCTCCGATCATAACAAACGCACATGAGCAGCGGTAGAGAGGGGGAGGAGGCCGCCGCAAGTGAGTTTTTTACGACCGTGTTGTGAAATATACGCCCCCCCACAGCTGTAGGGGGAGCTCGTGGGGAAAACATGCGACAACAAAAGGGAAAATCAGCGAAGAAGTGACTAGAGTTCGCTAGAGTTGCCGAGTTCTCCTTTAATACCAGGGCTGTTGCCTTATAGTTGGTAGATGTCATTCTGGGTGTTTGCCAGGGTGTTGCTATGGTGTTCTGAGTGGATGCCATGGCACTGCAATGCAATGACATTTCAGAGTGTTCTAAGTAGTATTTACTACGTTACTATGCTATGTGTTGCTCTGCTGCTGCTAAGGTGTTGCTATGCTGTTGCTTTGGGGGTCTGAGTAGTTTTCTCACACTTGTTTGATCCAGCGGAGAAGTTGCAATGTGGTTCCTATGAGGTTTGAGTGTTTTTTAGCACATTGCTATGCATTTGCTAGGTTTTCTGAGGTATTTTAACACACTGCTATGCCACTGCTAAAGTGTCGCAATGCTGTTACAAGGGGGTTTTGGGTAGTTTTTATTGATACTAAGGTGTTGCTATGCAGTTGAAGTGGTTTTCAGCACGTTGCTATGCTTCGAGTTGCTAGTGGGCTTCAGTGGCCCTGTTTACACCTGGTATTAAGATGTGTTTTGGTCGATACATAAAAAAAAAAAAAAAAAAAAAGTATATATATTAAACTACGATACAAACAGCAGACATCTTCCTCCAAAATGCGTTTATGTTTCGTCTAAGCGTTCTGCGGCGCAAGTACTTTATTATATACAAAAATGATTATAAACAGTGGCTTCTCCAACTTTTCTTAGTGATATTTAGCGCCAGTTTATCAGGAAGTAACAATTTTGTTCTCTTCAACTCACTGGATGGAAACGCTGCTTTATTTGCAAATGTTTTATGCGATATTCCCATTTTTCACACAAGTTAAATTCACAACTTTGGATGGAAACATAGGTAATGTGGGAGAGTTTGTGAAAGATAAATACTTCAGCAGGGTGCAACATTAAACTTCTCAAAGAAAAGCACATGATCATGGCCAGAATGGCTTTGCAGGGGCTAAAAATGCTATAAAACAACAAAACAGAATCAAATTGTCTGATTTCTGTGACATGAGTAATAGCATAGGGCATTACATGTGTCCAATTAAACATATAGCAGCCAGAGAGAGAGAGAGAGAGAGAGAGAGAGAGAGAGAGAGAGAGAGAAATGCTCTCTCAAACGAGTGAAGAGGGAATGAATGAGCGAGCGAGAGAGAGTGAGTGTGTATGTGTGTGAGAGAGAGAGAGCTAAACAATAATTGCTCTCTGAGCTGCTGTAATCAGGGCTTTGCAGGCTGGGCTCCCCTGTTTAAAAGCCCTGTGCATTCCTCCTGGAACCGCGCAGATAACGGCACATTTGCATAAAGAACTGGGATTATCTGGCAACCCGCGTGCAACCGCCGCACAGCTGCACACGGCTGATAACAGCCCAGTGACACAGCACCAACCACTCTCACACACACACACACACACAACCGTGAGTCCAAACAAACACACACTCACACATATACACAGCACACTGTCCTTCGATGCACCGACTCCGCTAACACACACTGATAACCGTACAGAACATATACACACGGCGGCTCTGCATAGCAATAACAGCACACAATACAAGCGTGTATACACACATCACTGATACTACATGCAAAAATGCTACAATACACCACTTACAAAAAAAGTACCATGGTAATACCATGGTATTCTTAGATGAGCAATTTTTCTGAACCATGGTATCTGATATCTACCAACAATGCTAACAGTTCTCATATACGAACTCCACGTGCAAACTTAAGGTGCTATTATCAAACTGGCGGTGGGTTACGGGAAATTTCTGGGGATTAAGAAGAAACCCACCAAACAACTCTTAAAACATTTGAAATAAATGTGGGGGATATCGCGCACCACACCAGACGGGTCGGAGGGTCTGTTCAGCGCCAGCGGCTTCTTTAAAGCTCGACTTCAACCCACGGACTGTCTGCCGTGATCCTGTTAACAAGTACACTGTCTTCAAATCACATTACCTAATGTGAGTTCCCTCATTAGCTAGTCAGCGAGCGAGAACGCTGTAGCTAATTTGAATTGTGGGTGCACGACTGGCAGCCTTGGCACTTCGTTAAACTAGCTTATCAAAAACAGTTTAGAAGAAGAGTCAAAGTCAGTACGTAAACTTCTAGCAAATCAAACTAAGTTTCACAAATCAAATCATTTATAACGCAAAGCAAGGGGGCGCTATAGACCATATGTAGCCCCGCTTCTTTTCAGCTCTGCGCTCGTTGTGTTCTGTCTTCCGGTTTGTATTTCCACAGCATGAAGGTAAGATCTTACAGATTTATGAATGAGCCGCTCATTTTAAAATCTTCCCGGTCTACAGACATTTATTCTGCCATCCGCTTCAAACATTACAATACTCATGATAACGTTCGTTATCTCTACAATAAGTAAAATCACTTCATCAGTTAATAACACTTCGACAGCGATGTCATGGAAATATACAGAGCTACCGCAAAAACGGAAGTACAAACACAATATTCTAAACTGTCATATCAGACAATAATTTGAAGAAAATCTTGCTGAGCAAATTAGTTAAAATAAGTTACCGCAACAGTAACGCAAGAAATGCACGTTAAGTACGTACAATGGACCATGCTCTTGCCGAAACAGCAGTGCCTGTTTTTGGCCCAAAAATTTTTCGCCAGAAATTGGTCGATTTGTTTGCCATGGTCTACATCATTAACTAAGCCACTGCAAATAAACGCGAAGAGTTAACATCTGAAAGTTTGAGACATTTAATGAACAAACAGTATTATTGAGTGCAACGTTTACCTGGAGGACGATGGTGCCGTAGGCATTCTTCAGTATATTTACGACGTCTCCGTGAGTCAAGCCATCCAGAGACTGAGAATTGATGCTCACAATCCTGTCACCTACCTAAGAGGGGTACATTAAAGGAAAAATGCTTGAAATTCATTCACATGGATACAAACCCAATCCCCAGCAGTGCCCTTCACACCCAAACCACTGTATAATGCTTAATCATCAACTCTCAGCCTGATTTACACAAGACTAATGTGGAAAGTGAGCAACAGAAAGGAACGGGAAAAGAAAGGATGATGTACTTTCAGGCGATGCGTCTTGGCAGCCACGCCATTGGCCTGGATCATGGCGATGAAGATGGGGATGTCGCCCAGCGGACTACCCTTACCGCCCGCTATACTGACACCCAAAGCGTCGGTGGGACCCTGAGAAAGCGAGACAAAGTCACTGCTGAGGGCGCACTAAAAATTAAACTCCTGAGCACTATATACAGAGGCAAACAATCTTACCCGTGTGATCTCCACTGTCCGAACGCCTGGCTCTATCCCTGGAGGGATAAAATATCAGACACTAACTTTCGGAAAACAACCCTTCAAGAGATTGAAATGTTTTAATCCAATTTCATTAATTAGAAATGTAACTATTATGAGTTCCTAAGAATTTTACTGAGGAACACAACAGTGGTAAAGCTCATGCATTGGTCATGTAGGTTGGAACTAGGGACACAATATATCCAGATAAATTGCCCAAAATACATTAATTTTGGGTCTGACCATAACTAAATCTACTTGGCTGATGTGTGTCAGTTAGTCACTGCCACAATAACCCCAAAAATCATGTTAAATGGGACCACAGGTTTAAAATACATCGGCGAAACAAAGTATGTTTCTATACAAAAGGGTACTGTTGTGGCCAGAAATTGGTTAATTTGTTTGTTACATGTGAATATTTTGGTACCTGAATCCGCAAGAATTTAAAATTAGTAACGAAACCAAAAGTTAAGAAGTGTTATAGGCAACCTATGCAGTGTGCATACCAATATATCTGACAGATTACCAGTATTTTTCAGCCATTTTGTGTTTATCAGCGTTAACTATACCTACTTTGTAGATTTGTACCAGTTCCAGCAACAGGTAAAAGTGTTATGTATTAACTTGCATTATATAAATATTCCCAGACTGAACCCCACAAGTGACCCATGAGCTACCGCTCAATGGCAATAAAAGTGGTTGCTAAAAGATGGCTTAAGGTGCGATCACATTAGAGAAATTTTGGGGCAAAAAAGGGCCATTTTTATTTTTTAAATATAATACAATACATATAATCCTTTTATTGTCAATAGTGTAGTGATGTATGAAGCACAGCTCACAAAGTCATTTAAGTTTCAAACCAAGCAGCTTTCTACCGCATGGGGAAATCTTTCGCCCTCACGCAAAATTCCCAAACACATGGATGTCTAATGACATGACAGCATTTCACCTTTGAAATTTCACACTGAACAACGGTAAATGTGACTGCAACTTTACTTTAAATAGACTAAGAATAAACCATTTCCATTCAAACAACAGAAGAGAACAAATCACAAGCACGCTCTTAACTGTTTATAGAGGCACTCTCTAAGCACCAGCGCTAGCTGTCGACAGATAAGAAACGTGTTGTTTTAAGGCTGATTTATGGCGGTTTTATGGCTGTTTCCTGGTACTTTCAGTGCTAATGTGGTGCGAGAAGTACCTGTGCTTTTATTGTTGGGCTCGCTGATATTTCGGCTGTTGTTGTTGAGGGTTTGAGAAGGGACAGGGGCCACAGCAGGGGGCGTGGGGGTTGGGGTGCTGCTGTTGGCGCTCACGTGGCTCATCTAAAGGAGAAAGAGTTAGCTGAAGGTGCTATCCCATACACAAATATAGAACATACTTATATCATCGCACATTCATACGTCTCGGTTAGTGACATGTGAGTGCATGCTGATGTGCAGACAGACTCCCTTTGCTTTTTCAGGCAATATGGATGAGTAACACACACACACATGCCCACAGCAATACACCGCTGGTTGGCCCGTCCGCTATCATGCACTATCGATTGGGTTAGAGTTCGGCATGCTGGAGTCCTGGTTTATAAGACGTGGCAGGGAAGCCCGACAAGGTGTCGGACGCGGGCTACACACCTGACTTCCCTGGGACGTGCGTCTGGAAGAGATCCAGGAGGCAGCCTTCAGTCGGCCCAGTTCCAACAGCACCTTGCCCCTGGCGCACTGCAGGATCACAGCAGCACACACGTTGACGCACACACATGTTTGGCATTGTGGCCTGTCTTCTTGCTCATATCCTCTCAAACACACTTTCACATACTTTCGAGAACCTTCATATACATGCAAAGACCTGATGCCACAACACAACATCTTGTCTAGAGAGCTTGACTCAAGCCAACCCCATCGAGCTGAATTCCACAGGGAGGGTACAGGGAAATAACACGGGCTCAATGCAACCTCATTCACGCCAATATTTATCACAATTCCACCAACTCCAACAATAATAGACAATATTTTTGTCCTGTTCAGAACAACATTATTATTGAGGCCTTTTCACACACCCAAATGCGACTCCCAAAGTGTTGTAAATGGCATCACAAATGGGCAATTTTACAATGTATTATATATGTATATTTGAATCTCGACACACATCAGAGTTGATGGCCAGTAGAATGGGTAAAGCCTTAGAAACGTGCCGGGAAGGGGGGCTCTATAGCGACACCTTTTGCCAAAAGTATTTATAGTATATATATATATATATATATATATATTTTGTGTGTGTGTGTGTGTGTTTTTACATAAATTTTGTAGTTCAATTAAACATTAATTTAAGAAAAAACATTTTTAATTTACAGATAAACAAGATAATTTTACAGATAAGAAAATGATTTTGCAATTTGGAGGTAATGCTGTTGCTTGACGATGGATTCAATCAGTTCAAATCACTGGGGAACGCTGGAGTGAACCAAGTAAAAGGCCCTTAAAGGAGAACTCCGGTCAATTTTAACATTGAGCTCATTTTATTGTACATTTGGAGTGCTGTCAATACAGAGAACAATTACAAAAATCGGTGTTGCCTACACCGAGTTATTCTATTTTTAAAATTTGCACCCTGTTGACTTCAATGGGGCAAGTACTAAACCTGCTTTTAGCCTCTTAACATCCTTGATGTGTCATTACAAGTGCACAGGTCATGTGAGTGATTCCTTCTGAGTGAACACGAGTGGATCTGACTGCAGTAGATGTGAAAGATATGTATAAAAATGATGTTATTTAAGCCAGCGCAAATACCTGTTTACATCCTGTTTTTCGGTTGGAGTCCAAAGTAGTCGATTGTCGAGTTCACGCGCGTGATCATAGGTAACTAAACCTATGCGCGTGAACTCGGCAATCGACTACTTTGGACTCCAACCGAAAAACAGGATGTAAACAGGTATTTGCGCTGGCTTAAATAACATCATTTTTATACATATTTTTGTTGTTGTTCTCTGTATTGACAGCACTCCAAATGTACAAAAAAAATGAGCTCAATGTTAAAATTGACCGGAGTTCTCCTTTAATTGTTGGTTTACACTTTAATTTCAATCTCTCAAAACTTAGAGAGAGGTTGGGCTGGATATTGTTTAACATCACTTTTAAGCACATTGTTGGGGAAAACTGATATGCTGATATCTAAGCTGACCATTGCAAAAACTGCTATTAACTAATCTGATGCTACGGTTTAAACTGAAAAAAAAAGAAAGACTAGAATACCGTTAAATGAAATGTGTTTTAGTCTGGACACGCACGCGTCTGAACCACATCTAAACAAATGAAATAGGTGGGGTAGATGCCACATTTAATTTGACCTGTAAGCTGTCTCTATATCTATATGGTGTCTACCCTGACCATTATAAATGTAAGATAAATAAGATACAGTGTTTTTATCACTTGAAATGAATTATGTTCTTAACATAACACTTCGGACACCATAACAGCTTCAAGCTCTTTTAAGAGAAATAAACGTTTTTGCGATAAAACCTCTTTGCTGTAAAACAAAATGTTTAAATAAGAATTCAGACATTGTTTATAAACAGCACAGACCTCAACGACCTTCAAATACACAATCAAACGGCGACACCTAGTGGCAGCATCACGCAGCTGCCGCTCCAACTAAATCTGCTCATGTAATCCGGTTTTGGACTTCAGGTTTTAGTATTCAGGCAGAGCTCACCTTGAGAATGGCGGCGACGGTCTCCTGTGAGGCCTGTCTCATGTCCTCTCCATCCACAGACAGGATCTGATCACCCTGCATCAGTCTGCCGTCCAGATCAGCTGCTCCACCCTTCACCACATCTGAGATGAACACACCCTTACCATTTCTGGAGAGAGAGAGAAAAGGAGAAAGAAGAAGTTTAAGGAGACACCCATTCTTGTAGTTTAATTATTTAATATTTTTTAAAGTTATTATTGTATTTTACGGAGCCATGCACGTAACATGGGAAAAAAAAAAAAAAAAAATTATATATATATATATATATATATATATATTGTGGTCACAAATTAAGAATTCGTTCCTACGATTTATTAATTTGCTTCTTCATTTTAGTAAATCATGGCCACACTGAACTAATTTGTTCCCTCATTTTAATTTAACTTAAACAAGGGAACAAATTAGAACAGCATGGCCACGATTTAGTAAATCTAGGGAACAAATTATTATATTGTGTGCATGATTTACTTAAAACGAGGGAATGAATTAGTAAAACATTGTAAAAATGATTGCATAGTGCATTTTGTTTTATTTCTTTTAAAATTATTATTGTATTATGCATTTCTTCCAATTATTTTATTTGAAAATTATAATTGTATTGTGCATTTTATTTTATTATATTATTTGAAAATTCTATTGTGCATTTAATTTTATTTGAAAATTATTCCATTGTGCATTTTGTTTTATTTTATGTTAAAATTATTATTGTACTATTATTTCACTTTAAACTAATAATTGTATTGTGCATTTAATATATTATTTGGACATTATTATAATATTGTGCATTTTTTATTATAGAAAATTATTGTATTGTGCATTGTATTATTTTATTTTAATTAAAAATGATTATTATACTGTGTATTTAATTTCATTTTAAATTATTATTGCATTATTAATTTTATCCTGTCATAAGAAAAACAAGTGCGTCCTCACCTCTTCCCGACGATGCTCAGGCCCAGGCCTCTGCCAGTTCTCTTCTGGAGTTCAACTTGGAACAAGTCGAGGTTCTCCTCATCCCTGTATTGCGCCTCGTCACGCAGGACAGTCAACCGCACTTTCGACGGTGTTTGCCGTAGAGCAGCGATTGCATCTTCATGAGCGACGCTGCGCAGGTCCACTCCATTTACCTGCAGGGGGCAGATATCTGGTTATTTCTGGTTTAATCAGAATCATATAGAAATGGAAGACCAAGTTGAGCACATTGCATTGTGGGATGTAGTACTGTGTACAGCATGCTCTGAGAAATATTGTTACTGTAAATCTGTAAAATTAAAAAAAAAAATTAAATCAGTTTTGGTAACTGAAATATAAATTATAAATATTAGATAAAAAAAAAAAAAAACTAAATTACAAATGTTGCATTGGCAAGTAACTGAAATAAATGTTTAAGTACTAAAATGACTAAAACCGCAATAAAATTTAAGCTATATATTATTATTAATATATTATTTATAGTTATTTAAAACTTACATTTAAATTAAAATGAAATCTGAAAATATAAAAAATAAAAACTATTTCAAAATATTAATAAACACTATAAAAGTAGCCTGTATATAATATAAAATAACACTTGTAAAACAATACTAAGTATAGTTGTGTGCTATTCAGCATGTCCAGATGATGGCGCTATTGTCTAAGTTAACCACAGATCTAATTATTGCAAACGTTCCTAGCCACCAAGCCTCGAACCAACATCAAATTTCCATTTTGCTCAAGGCAGACCAGCTGTCAGTGACATTACAGAGGGCGTCCCACTAGGCAAACTTGCAACACGCTCTCACTAGCATAAACAAACCTCGAGAATCTGATCTCCGGCCCAGAGTCGACCGTCCCGCGCTGCTGCCCCCTCCTCATACACTTCATGAATCACTATGGCATCCTGAAAAGATGAGAGAAATATGTGTGAAGAGGAGGAATATGGTTAAAAAAAATAAAAGAAAGAAACGACGGGTTCCTATCACATCTTCCTTAAAGGGACAGTTCACAGATTATCAGTAATATCTCTAATATACCACTAGTATACTAATATTTTTGGTAGTAAACATTTGGTCCATTCATTGCACAAAATTCATAAGACTTGTAATATAGCGAACGAGACATGGATTTTAGATTAATTTTTTGAAGCTTGAAAGCTTCAATCACTATCTATTGCAATTTAATGGAAAAGAGCAACCGGCAAAGCATCTCCTCCTCATCTCCACAGTAGAAAGAAAGTGGTATGGTGTGTGAGGGGGTGTGTGATTTCTGCTCCCCATCACCTATAAAATCCTTTTTTATAAAAACAGATTTTTTCCTGCTGAAAACCCGTGGAGCTTGAGGGCTGGTTTTGTTGACTCATGGAAGCCTTTGACAGCTAAACTACCCCACAGAGCAGGAGCGCTGCAGAATTATGATGGGGATGTGGCAGTTTGCTGATAAAAGCCTGAGGCGCTGCGGAGAAAGTCAGGGCAGGCGAAAAGCTCCCGCTGTGACCTGCCTGTTCTGATGCAGCCCTGCAGCCCACCGGAGAGAATGAGACCGGTCACAAACACACACCCTCCTGATACTTTGACCAGACCCACATGGAAGCTGTGCCTGCAGACAGCTGTATCGGCAGTTGAACAAACCAATTAACAGATAATCTAGGGTTCATAATATATATATATATATATATATATATATATATATATATATATGGAAACACTTTTGTTTTCTGTCTAAGCATACACACTGTTCACAATAGCAAATGCATCATTCTATCAGAAAACTACCTAGCAAAACGACCAAAATCGAATTGTTATTGGTATTTTCAGCTAGTTTTCTTTAAGGATAACAAGCGACAAGTCTGGACCATAAAAAGTGTCTCGAGACATTTTGAACACGCCACCCTGGGTATACAGCCCAAAATCTAGGTAAAAAAAAAAAGAAGAAGAAAAAAAAAATCTATGTTGTATTGATCTCAGATTGACTTCTTGATGAATGTCCATCAATTAAAGGTGCTGTATGCAATTTCAGTCGCTTTTTACGCCAAACAGAAAAAAACTAAACAGAGAAATGTTAAACAAAAAATACAGAAAAAAAATAAAAATAAATACTAAAAACAAGACAAAAAACTAAAACAAACCAGGAAAACAAAACAAAAGACAAAATAAAAGCACAAAAAGACAACAGGTATAAACAAAAAACAAAACAAATACAACAGACACAACAAATGCAAAAGAAAAAACAAACAAAATAGAAAAACCAAAAACAAATACAAAAGACAAAACAAGCCACAAAAACAATAAAAAAATCAAGCAAAAATAAAAAATAAAGATACATACACATAAAAACAAAACTCTATATTTCGAAAGCAGTTTAAACATTTTCCTTCTGATACCGTACCAGCTGGGTATCTTTGCCGCCGACTATACTAAGACCCAGTCCAGACCGGCCTTTAGAAATCTCAATAACCGTCTCTTGTCCTGGAACTATGGGACACGTGGCAGGGTCTGAAACAGAGAAAGAGAGATAAAGATGATGATGCAACTGCTTCATGTTCTGTGCTTTAAAAATGCTCAATGCTCAAAGCGAAAAAGAAAATCAATTCCTCTTTGGAAAAACAACAACTGCCAGTGATCAAAGAGGCCGAGGCCAATCCACACGGCAGTGCTGTTGTTTTCATTTCATATTTACCTTAACATGGATTTAGGCACCACAGATTGAAGCACAAAATTAAAAAAGGCCATAAAAACATAATTAACGTAACACAACATGTTTTCAATACTATTTGTGACGCTCGGCATGTTTCACCTTTGCTGCAGTCCTCAAAGTCAGGGCTGGTTCCGGAGACTGGCACGGATGATCCGGAGGACGTGACCTCCAGAGAACCTGCTGAGGGCTTGGTGGAATTCCTCTGGATTTTTGGAAGACTGGTGATCTGAGGACGGTCCAGGACAAGGACCAGTCGGCAGGAACACAGAAAGAGAGACAGAGGTTAGACTGTTTACTAACAGTGTTCCACATGGATGCCTTGTTTTGTCTGGGCAGAGCTTTCATGTCTTGGCACCCGTTTCGAGAAGAAAGAATCTCATCCAGCTTTCATACAAGTCATAAAAAAGTTAAATGTGCTGCAAATGCAGTTTTGTGTCGAACGAACCCACGTAAATAAACAAACACACCTGCTCTACATGTGGCTTGGGCGGCTGTTCACTTGGAGACTCCAATATTTTCTCTGCGGATTTTAGCTTCTGAAATGATTAATAGACCTTAATTAGTTTTATCACTCAATATAATAGGCTACACAACCAACATTTAATGGAACGATTATGAAACATTCATGGCACCTTTTGATACCCGAGTAAACGATGGAAATGTATTAGCAATACAATAAGTTTCTTAAACAATAGTACGCTAAATTTTTTTCTAATGACTTCACTATGTTGCGTGTTTAACCTGTCTGTTATCTTGGAAATGAATGTGTTTATTTAGCATCCCCCCATTTTCCATTAATACAAAGGCGTTCAAAGGCCTTCAAAGGCCAAAGTGAAAATCTGACATTCAAAATGTAATTTAATTGAATGATATAAATTCAACTTTTTTTTTTTAAATAATTGAAAAAAAAATAAATAAAAAAATAATTATATATATTATAAAGGTTTTTTTTATTATATACATACATACTGTATATACATATTATACAAACATTTCCAATTTCCATACAATTTCAATACCACAGCGAAAACTACTAGCCTAACTAATATGAATTTAAAACATTATTAAAGACAAGTAAACAGTCAGTAATTAAATAAGAACAGATAATCAAATAATAAGCAAAAGCACAAATAAATACAATATAACAAAGATACAAATGAAATAAACTGTGGTTAATTAAAAAATGTTCAGGTTTTTCAGGTAGGTCTGACAGGAGTTTTCAGGTACAGAAATTTAATAAAGAAAAGCTAAGTAACACTGCATAGTCTTCACTGTACAAATTAAGCATCCTTATTAATTAATCCTTATTAAATGTACAAAAGTTATTCAAACAAGACCACTGAGTGATTTTTTCTTTGTCCTTTGTTGTTTGATTAACATTAAAAACAAAGACAGCAGCAGCAATATTAGGATGCTGTCACTTTAAGACCGAATGCATGAATCAAATATACTGATACTGTACACATGCATTTACTTTCTCAACGGTTTACGTTAATTTAAGACATAAACGACTGTTTACTAGGATACCCGCTGTTTTCTTACATAATTTTGTGTGAATTTTAATATATATAAATGTATATTTATTATATATTAGGCCCTAAATTTACATTGATTAATATAAATTTATTTAAAACAAATATAAATAAATATGATAAATTATACATTTAAAAAACAGATAAATAAATAAATCTGGGAATTTAATGCATACAGAAAATTGGCATAGTATACTGAGCACATTATACATTTTGCCAAAACAGTAAAAGTAAGATAGTATGCCATTCTGATTATCTGGTTGAGATCTAACCGGTTCCTCACCTTTAAGGATGACTCTCCATCTCTGAGACTATTCTGTGTCTCATCTCTCTGCGTGGGGCTCGCGGTCGGTGCCACGTTGAGTTCATCCTGTATGAGGAGTCAAGCAAACAGGTAAAACAAAGTGTCAGGCCTAGATGCTCCCCACAGAGCTTCAACTAGGGCAAAACTGCAGTCGCTGCCTCCATCTAGGACAGAGTAAAGCTAGAGGCAGCTAGATGACAATGAGCTGCTGTTTAGAGCCAAGCGTCCCCGAGGTGGGTTCGACTGTTTGTTTACCGGAACAAATCCGCATTTAAGTCTGCAATAGCTGGTTAGAGCTCAGACTGACAATGAGGGGAGATGGGATAGACTTGTAAAACGCTGTGTCAACAGTCAGTCATTATTGTTTTCATAATGATGGCAATAGGTTGCCACGTACTTGCATCATATCTTTTGAAAAGTCAGAAACACTGGCTTAAAAGCATGGCAGACTGCAATAAAACCGTTATATAAGACTTTTATTTTATTCACTACAATTTTATTGAACTCCATATGAGACTATATACCCCTATTATGCTTTTTCAGATATTATCTTTCATGTAGTGTGTAAAAAAACTGTTTGTGAATGTAAAAGGTCTGCAAAGTTTCAAAGATCAAAGTTATTGTCCCCCCCCAAAAGAAAGAACAAATTCTGAACTGCCTGAAACGAGACGTCAATAATCCCACTCTTATTTCCTCTACATAGGTTTGAAACATTTTTGCATAATGCCCACCTATGATTTTCATTGGCTAACCATGAATAACGTCTAATTTGACCCGCCCTCAAACACTGTAGGTTCTTGTTGTCTACATTGAGAAGATGCTGTTTTCTGCACTGCGAGAGCAAATCCACACTGCATCCACTTCCAAAGGATAAGGATCAGATCGATGATGTAAAACCTACGCTATCGTTACTGTTTGTATCAAGCCTCCAGAGCTGAAATTAAGATATGGTAATGTACATGTCATTTCCGACCAACAGACCAATCACAAAAAATGGGGCCTTCTGACCAATCTGAGCAGAGTAGGCTCTCAGAAAGGAGGGGTTTAGAGTTAATCCATGGCCTCTGACCTTTACACAGAAGATTGAGGGTGTTGATTTGTTGAGGACTCACCTTGGTTATAAGCGGTTTCGGTGGGCTTATGCTCAGAGGGAGGCTTTCGGGTAACTGTGGCTTCTCTGTTACAACTGGAACAGCTGGCGTATTTTGATGAGTCTGAAACAACAGTTTAAATAATAAAACTCGTTGCTTGACGTGGTTAGGACAAAAAATAGACTTACAGAGAAGATACTCTTTAAATACTGATACTAACAATGTCAAATGTTTTAGATCTTAGCCATTTTCTACATCAAGGACATCCAACAATCTAAGATGTGAGACGAGTCAAAGGAACATTTTATAACACTTTACAGAATTGACTGCAGTTTTTGGAGACATTGAATATCTAAATTAATAAGAAAATCTGTTCTGTTCCACTGATGCGCAAGCCTAAGAAAAAGTCATGTTTAACTGGTGTCTATTTATAATGTATTGTACCTCACTGGAGTAGAATGAGGAAGGCTGGGAAGGAAAAGGAGCGACAGCCATTTGATTGAGAGCATCTTCATTCCTATCAACAGACAGAGAAATGTATGAGTGAATGTTGAGATTGACATTAACTAAGATTAATAAATGCTGCAGAATTATTGTTCATTCTTAATTCATGTTAACTAATGAAACCTCATTGTAAAGTGTTACAAGTTTTATTTTTACTTTTATCTTATTTGTGATCGAATTTTAAAGAGAATTTTTTTTTTTTGTCCAAGAAAAATGTATCCCATCCTGTCGATGACGCCAAAATTGGTCTTGCTCGCTCTCTACTTCTCATGTTCCCACATGTCTCTTGGCAGTTTTCTACAGTCAGATCGATAAGGACTGATGGGGCAGATGAATTGAGCACTATAAATCCTCTGAGCCTCTTCCTCAAGATCTTAGGTTGATGAGAAATATCGCTCGCTACATCCCTCCTTCTGTTCACCTTGGCGTTATTGTCTCTGTACACTAAACGCCCGGTTTCCAATTACTGTTTTTGTCAAGGTAAGTTCGACGCTGATGGTCAAAATTGATTGTTTCATAAGTTCTTACATTATTTCCAAATAACACCAAATTTGAACTAAGGACAATGGAAAATAGTCCTGACTTCATTCAGTTCCAAAATCCCTTTGCTAAAGAACTTGGTAACCATCCACAATAACACTGTGACATTTTGCCATTCACATCACAGGTGGACATGTTTCAGTCTTTACCACTGCCCAGTTATGTTGCCATGGCAACATGCTTTTCTACATGACATTCCGTCATGTGTTGATGAATGACTTTTGACCCAAACAAATAACTTACAATGGCTTTCAGAACAGTCTAAATGACACAAATCCTCTCAAATCCCACCCACTGGACTGATGGCAATGCAAACTGTGCATTATTAAAGCCAATCTATTAATATTCAGTGGCACGTCAACATTTGTTTTGATAGCCTTAAATTGAGCTGTCACATTTCTTTGACTGATGATGAGCTGTAGATAGCGAAGAGATATTAGTGTCATTACACAGCCATTATCATCAAAACCTGACAAAACAACCTGGCAAATAAAGGTCAAGCTAAAAAATACTCATATGAAAACACAAGATATGAACAGAAACAGATGATAAGTCTCTGATTATGCCTGTAATGACAGAATCAGCTTTCATTCATGATGGACTGAAGGGCTGTGTTGCTTTTATGCTGTATTGCATTTCAAAATATCTCTGTGCTATCAATGTTATATGGTGATAGCAGTTCCAGTCTATTACACCATATCATTCCTCATTCTCTGGATGGTGTGACATGTCTCCAGAAACACTGCTATCAAAATGCCATCAAGTATCACATCAACTGTATCATTGTCACATGTCCTTGCTCTTGTAAGGTTTGCCAATACACAGAAACAAGCATGCGTTTGATTCGGTACTTAGGAAGTGACAAAAGACAGATATAACATGATATAATGACATATTCTCAGCTATTAAAATAAATAAAAATAAATAAATAATATGATAAAATAATCTTATCCAACTGTATCGTGGCGGATCTTACAAACTTTGTCGTTGCCACTGCCATTGGTAGTCACATCATCATGTTACTGCGCCTTAACAAAATGACCAAACCAAACAAAACAAAATGACCAAACAAAACAAAACAAAATGACCAAACTAAATCAAACCAAAATAAAAAACTAAACTACACTAAATAAAAAATAAAAACAAAAACAACTAAAATTAATTTTTTTTTTTTACCAAACTAAACCAAACAAAAACCAACCCAAATCAAACAAAACAAAAATGACCAAACCTAACTAAATCAACAAAACAAAAATAAAAAATCAAACCAAAACAAAAATGACCAAACCACACAAAAAACAAAACACCAAACTAAACCAAACAAAACAAAAATTAAAAACCAAACCAAAAATTACCAAACTAAATCAACTATTTGATTTAGAAATCAAATCAAATCAACTATTTGATCAACTAAATCAAACAAAACAATAAAAAAAACGAATTAAACCGAAACAAAAATGAACAAACAAAACAAAACAAAACAAAACTTCCAAACCAAACTAAACCATACAAAAACAAAAAATAAAACAAAAATCCAAACCAAAACCAAAGAAAAAAAAAGAACATGAAACATTTATAAACTATTATATTAATTATCATGGGAAAAAAAAATAAAAAAAATAAAAAAAATAAAATAAAATAAATAAATAAATAAATTATATATATATATATATATGAATGTGTGTGTGTGTGTGTGTGTGTGTATTTAAATATATACATATATGTATGCATGTATTTAAATATATATATATATATATATATATATATATATATATATATATATATATATATATATATATAATTTATTAATTTTTTTATTTTATTTTTTTTTCATATATATATATACACACACATATATATATATACACACATATATACATATATAATTGTTTATTAATTCAGAGACTGGAATATGCAGGGAATATTGGAACCCTTAAAAAAAATTATGTTACAGTGCAGGAACATGCAAGTGAACAAAGCTGAAACTGAGAAACTTGGTAGAAATTGGCAACTAGTTTCAGTACCTTAAATATACACTTTCCAAATTTAATCTGAAATATTAATCTGCATTTTTTTTGTCTCCAACATGTCCATGTTATTTGGCAACAGCCAATATACAGACATAATTGCATCAACATCTTAGCACACATAGAAATGGATTTCACACGTTCATTACAGATGTGAAAGTACTGGCACTGACTCAAGATTGTTTAAATCCTACACAGACTGCCATTGCCTGCATTATAATCCTAATTAGCCATGGTGCCTTGGGTTTTCAGCATGATCAACGAGTTTGGTCAGAAAAAAAGCAATCTACTTGTCGATTTCAGATGATAAAGCTGTGGGCAAGTGGGATTGCTTGATTTGAGTAATTGTGAGGAGGAAAGAATATCAGTTTCTGTGAACATGTTTCAAGCTCAAGACAGTGACAATAATGCACTACATGTTGCGCTTGTTATACATTTTAGAGCTGTTAATGAATTAATCATTGATTACAATATTATAAATCACACATTTAAATATTCCAGAGGTAAAAACAAACACATTGTAATAAATTCATAAACTCATTATTTTTAACGAGTTAAAGAATTTATACCAAAGCTGAAATGAGTCATTTTAACAAATGAACAGATGGTAGTGTGGAAAAACAGCAGGCTGAGGGTCGTCTCTGAGGGTTTCTCACCTGACCAGGACGAGTTTCACCTTTGACGCGGCGCTTTTTATTATGGCTGATGCGTTCTGGTGGCTCCTGCCGTACAACACCTGGCTGTTTATCTGATGAAAGCACAACAAATCAGACAAAACCATGATTTGTAACATGATGTTTATATTGTAGGTTTATCACATTTCATGACCAATTTATGTACAGTAATCTACGTAAATTGAAAGGGTTCAAGGAAATGGAGGAAAACGTATGTGATGGTATTACTATTGAACCACATACCTAAAAAAAACCTGTGGTAATACCATGAAACTTTGTTATTTCTTTAGCACGAGTTTCTTTCACGCATTTCATGACTAACTTATATGCAGTAATCTAGGTAAATCGAAAAGGTACACATACTACTTTTCTTCCAAGGAAAGTCATGCGATAGAACCACATCACAAAAAAAAGTTGCTGCCTTAAATCAACTTCAACCAACTTATAATTTTTTAGTCAGTTTAATGCAATTTAAGTTGTAATTACTTAAACATCCATGAAAAATAAGTTAAAGCAATGTAAAAAACATACGTTGTCGTAACTTATTGATCATAATTTTTCACAGTGATGGCACTTTAATGAGTTTCCTTTGCAAGATTTGTAAGTTCAACAGGACACACTGTGAGCTGGTTACAACTAACCGCATCTGAGTTTGTGAACACGTATTTGAGACCGGTTGACTTGTGTCTCCAATCACCTGTGACAGAATCATTAGCTGGAGCACTAGTGGATCGTGACTAATGCCACAGCGCGTTCACATCTAATGGAGATAGATATTAGACAAAGGTCAGCGAGCAACGGCTCTGAGCCTCGGCTGTGCTGAGCCTCAAATTCCACAGCAAAATGCGGCATTCGTACATGTCGACAGAACTGCTAAATCGATAGGTAATTCCGAGGAGGAAACTAATCTGGAAACCAAAATGCCATCTGGATGGGAAAAAGATTGGGAAATATATTGTGGGACACAGCAATACGGAGGACCAGCCGAGTTCATTCAGAAATGAATTGTGAATGGCTTTCTGAATTAGAGTTATAAAAGTTAACTGAAACTAAAACAAACACACTTTATTTTAAGGTGACGTAGTTACATTTAAATTTTTTTGTATTTTAATTAACTACTTACCATAGAGTAATGGTTAGGGTTTGGTTTAGGGTTAGTTACTTGTAATTATGCAATATTAATAGTAAATAAGTAGTAATGTGTCACTGTCACTTTAAAATAAAGTGTTACCAAACATTTTTGCTGATTGAAAAAAAAAAAAAGTCCTTTATTTCAGCTTGTTGTCAAAGCAACATTTCTCCTTTTTTTAGTTAAACTTGATATACTAAAATAACTAAAACTAAACAAAAAAACCCCCCAAAAAAGTTATAAAAATGACAAAACTCATAACAAAATGACTAATACTTTAACTGAAATAAAAAAAGAAAATGGAAAAAATAAAAAAATAAAACTATCAAAATATTAATAAAAACTACAATATTACCTCAATGATACTAAATTGAAAGTAGTTTGAATAAGCAAACAGGATTCAGAGTCATTTGATTGTCAACTGAAATTGTAGATTTTAATTATATATTTCCTTGTTAAATGTGCGCTGTGTAATTCATAGCGACATCTAGTGGTGAGGTTGTGAACTACAACAAACAGAAGTTACGGTGGCCAACAGGAAAAGATGTCATCGTCTGAGACAGCAGAGAGTAGCCAGTAAAACAATGAGGTTTCTTTACAAAGATTAAATTAAGAAATTAGGTTTACTTAATTATTCAGTAAAGCGATATGTTATTGCAAATATTATTGTTACTCGTTCAACATTGTGTCAGTTTTTTATTCGCTGACTTTAGCTAGCTTCTTTGCATGAAGAACATAGTAACGAAACACGTTTGTCCATTTAGGGCTACTGTAGAAACATGGTGGCGCATTTCAATGTCATTTTAAGGTAATAAAAACATAACGGTTCATTAAGTAAGGTCTTTATACACCACTGAAAACATAGTTATGTGTATGATATTGCATTTCTATCAACATATCCTCCTAAATATTACACAATGCACCTTTAAATACGAATTACCCATAATAATATTATAATACACACAACATGCAGGCTATTTCCAGAAATATTAGATGATATTATTAATAACCTGCATAAGTTTGGATTTACTTTATTTTTCATAAATAATTCATATAGTTATCAAAATTTATTTGAAATATTTTTTATTGAGTTACAAAAATGCACTATTTTAAATGAAAGAAAAATTGCTTCCTGTCATTTAAATTCTTAAATTTAACTTCCTGTGGGGTGTGGCCAATTCAGTTCTAATTTAAACATGGATAAAAACATTAAAAATGTGAAAGTACAAAAACATAAAAGTGAACTGACGTTATCAGTCTTGTATATTGCCGTTTCAACTTTTGCAATGTATTGTGTCTTGTGGTGAGATTCTGGCGTTGGAAGGAGCTGAGAGAGATAAAGCGAGCGGGAGGAGGCGGCAGAGAAAGTGATGAGCAAGAGCAGACAGAGATAGTGAAACTGAGGGCAGGTGGCTTCATTTGAAATTCATCCGGCCATCTGAGGCAAAACCTTGCACTTCTCGTTTGCACATAAATGGCTCAGGCACAGGTATAAAAAGGTAGGGAAAGAGATAAAGGAACCACATGATCCACATCCAGAACAGTGAGCCTGGCCACCATGTCCCTCAAGTTTCAAAGTGATTTTGCCTGTATGAGACTGACCCAGACGACCCACGCTTCATTCAATATTACACCAGAATGAGAAAGAAATTGATGGGAACCGCCATTTTCCCCTTGGATTACAAGGGGCTCAACAGGAAAAGGCTATTACCTAGAGAAAGAAAGAAAAACGAAAGAGAGAGGTATAGATAGCTTCTAAATCCTGAGCCCTGACCCATAATTCCTCACCGGGACCTCACCATAGGTTAGAGTCATTTTGTTTAAAAAATTGGTAGGGACAGTTTGTTTTAATTTAATATATGTTTAAATAAATATATTTTGTAATACAAATAATTAATCGTTTATATGAATTATTGAATGTCACTTATTAATACTAATTATAAATTGAAGAAATGGTAATTGTATATTAAATTATATATTACTTTTAGAACAACAATTTATTCATAATGGTAATAGATTAAAAATAATAATTTAATATTAATGCGTAGTTTAATATTAGTTTAATAGTTAAATATTATATATATATATATATATATATATATATATATATATAAATTGGTTGGTAATATAATTTATAATAAAATCAAGAATATGCATAAAAATAATAGTAAATAATGACATTTTTAATACAAATAATGAATAGTATTAATAAGTGACATATTAATTAATATAACTTTATACTTTTAGAACAATTTATTAATTATGTTAATAGACTAAAAATAATCATTTCATATTAATGAGTTAATGCATATTATTTTTTAGCATAATCCTGATTTTATTACAAATTATATCACCAATTTTTATATATATATAATTTTTATTGGCTACTCATTAATATCAATTATAATAACTGCTAATGAACAAATAATGTAAAAAAATATTTTCTGCTTTGATAAAGAAATACTGTTCGGAAGTTTGTCGGAAAGCTGAAGATGTTCACCTTCTCTAAGCTCCACCCTAGCAATTCAACACCCACCACTACAAACACTTGACTGTGTGTGTGTGTGTGTGTTTCACCTCTAACAGCTCGTCGCCCACTTTGATGCGTCCGTCGTGGCTGGCCGGCCCTCCGGTGCTGATCCCCACCACGAAGATGCTCATACAGGAACGATCCCTGTTCCCGGCCAGGCTGAGGCCCAAGCCGTTCCGGTCTTTCTCCAGATCCACGATCAGCAGCTCTCCTGGCAGGTCCGCATACCTCTGCCTGATCACCTCTAAAGCAAAAGAGGACATGTCAGATAGGGAATAGGGCTGGAAATAAAAGCAATTATTTTCCTAGAGGACAAAGATAAAGGTATTGTTTACATGAGCGTCTATTCAGTCTATCAGGCAGAGTATAGTAAACAGTATTGACATTCAATCTGAAAAGCCCCAAGGCTTGAAGAGCAAGCCCTTTTTCATTTCGAGAACGTCCTCGGTATCTCATCCGGGAACTCAGCCTAGTGTGGCGTCCAATTACACGTTATGTCACCAGATGCAGTGCTATTGAATTTAAGTCCAATCTAAATCTATTTATTCTAACCTAATGTGAATTCACTGCTTCCTCTTGATCGCAAATATTGCATGCAGTAAACTGGCGCCAAACGTGGGATCATGTTGAATGCAGACACGTCTCCATTTCTTCGAAACTTTAGAGCATCTGCTGAAGGTGGGAGCTTCACATGGATGGGAATTTCAAGAGCCCTTTTGATTGCTAAGGTTGACTAGACTCATTTAAATTTTCTCTGACAAGAATGGAAAAAAAACCCCCAAAATGCGGCACACTAGAGATTTTCCAGGTTGAGTGGAGAACAGAAATGAATCTTTTACAGCTCAAGGCTCAGGTGATATTACATCTTGACTTACAGAGCTCATGTAATTGATTCATGTTCACATGATGGTAAACAGTTGGGAGAAAGACCTGCAGCATTTAATCGACGCGTGCGTTTTCAATCTGCAGCATATTAATATGGACAAAGCGACCCTTAGCTGACCTAACACAAGCTCCTATCAAAACTAGGCCTTGGTTATCCTTCGGCACTTCCTGTAAAAGGGACAAAGTGATCGTCTCACTTTGCTTTTACTTGTCTCACATCTCAAAAGTCTGCATTATATGACTGTTATGGAAATGGGGGCTGAGCCGGGACTTTAAAGGAAAGTAGTGACTTGACTCTTGAGCACTGGGAACACTTGATAATCTTCCAAGCCAGCTGCTTCTCATGAATCTCAAAGGACTTCAATGGATGGAGAGATTTTTTGAGGGTTCTTCAGTTTTCGTGCTATCAAAATTCACTGTAGGTGCTGCTGGTCGGCATAAAGAGACAAAACACTTCAGACGGAGATGATTCCCTGGCACTTCTAAACCACAACGGACCATCAATTAGGACTTGACTGATGAGAAACCATGAGGGAACTTCGCAATACGGAATCAAAGAAAACCTGGCAATTTGTTTGCTGGTTTTAGATACCTAAACAAAATGAGGACATTGGCAGATGGTCAGAGAAGATGTTTCATACTTTTAACAACTTTTTCATACACTTTCAAACTTCAATAATCCCACGCGACACTAACCGTAGCTCTTTAAAGCAGCACGGCAGCCATTCTGATTAAAACCACAGCTGTCGCATGTACTTGAGGGGATCTGTGACCTTTCGCATTTATATGAAAGCTCATCCCTGTTTCCTTTACATAGCTGTTTAGCTCTTTGGGGGTGCGTTAAGAGAGCACTGCTACCATGTGAGAGGCCTAATTAAAAGCTTTAGGGTCAGAAGCAGTGACATAAAACTTCGGCAAATAGATGAAGTGAGTGTGTCACACCTCCTGTGTGAGGAAAGAGATAAAGTGAGAGATGTAAGTGAGGTCAAAATAGAGAGGCTCTGTCTGTGTCTCATAACTGCTGCAGTCCATTAAAAGATATTTTTACGCCTCATCTGCAAAACAGGAAAAGTGTTAGTCGGATATTGCTGTTGGTTTATGCTTTTTTTGGGGCTCTAAAAAAAGATTCTTGTTGATGCAATTAGAGGAACAATTAAGAATAAATTTACCCTAGCACAAAGCCTGTTACTTTGCTTTAAAAACTAGGGTTCAGAGAAAGGGTTGTGACACTGGGAAAGGGCGAATATATAGCTTACGTATAAGTCACATTTTGACAAATATATACATGTGATGTATTGATCTGGAGAGCAGGTCAAGCACACTAATTTACTTATTTGCGATATAAAAGATGATGTACTCATCTAAATAAGCAATCATTCTTTCCGACCAATTCAAGTGCTCAAATTAACTTTATTACTTTAATAACTTTATATTCTATTTCATAGCTTAATTCCTACATTTGGCACCAGGGATTTTTGTGGATTTTCAGTGGATCAGCAATTATTACTAGATCATCAATTGTTAGTTTAGTCTTAATATTTCCACTTTGAGTATGAAGGATTCTGTTTTAATACAACATTTTATTCTAACAAGACAAATTTCAATCTTGATCAGGAGTGGGAAACACCTCCATATACGCATTCACTTTTCAAATCAGACCAGTTGATTTTAAAAGTCATGAGCTTAGCATCTAGGATGTCATTCATTGGCACCCTAGACAGCATGATAATTCAAGAAAATTCATAGGATAAACCCTGTCCTTTTATTGACCCATACATGTTGCTTCAGTTCACTCAGCTGATCACAGACACTCAAGTAAGAGTCTTATAATGCTGCGTCAGCATGAAGACATGAAAGATCGATGCTGGGTTATTCAAAACCGCAACGAGAGATGACTACTGTGAAAAGAGAGGGATGTTGTACAAGGAAAAATGACAGCAAAAACTATTAACATGATAGCAAATACTGTACTAACATTTGAATGACCTTAAGGCAGCCGCACCATCTAATAGAAGGAACGAGAGAAAATCTCCTCAAGAACTATGAATAATAATAATTCTTCTTTACATTTATATAGCGCTTTTCATATGGAAAGGGAGAATCGCCTCAACCACCAAAAATGTGCAGCATCCACCTGGATGATGCAACGGCAGCCATATTGCGTAAGAACACCAACCATACACCAGCTTATTGGTGGAGAGAAGAGAGTAATGAGGCCAATCAGTATATATGATGATGATTAGGAGGCCATGACGATGGACAGATTCCAATGGGCAAATTTGGCCAGGATGCCGGGGTTAAACCCCTACTCTTTTTCGAAGGACATCCTGGGATTTTTAATGACCACAGAGAGTCAAGACCTCAGTTTTACGCCTCAGGCGAAAGACGAGTCACCTTCAAGACTTTTATCCTGATTGAGAGGTGTGCAGCGAACTCATCCTTGATCACATTATGAATCACATGGCAGCTCACGCGTGTAGCACTGCCTAGTTATTAGAGGTCAGACAGCCAATCGGCACGCAGAAATGACTTGTGGAGACCAAAGGGTCAATGTTCGCCTAGTTTTGGCACTGTAACTACACCTATATGCTGGAAAAAGTGCAGCTGTTCATAAGTATCAGTGTATTCGAAAAAAAAACAACTAAATTTTCTGCAAGCAACATCTAAATTTGAAATCATGTAGTAAATATATTTGCATCTGATAACCCATCAACGCATCATTCAGAGAAAGGGAAGAAAAACGGAGATCGTTTTGCTAATACTGGCCCTTCATCATTTTCCGGACCCTCACTACAGGTCGCCCTCCATCTACATTGAGGGAAAAGTTGTGCCAGAGAGATACTGGCATAAGCTCAAGGACTTTGTGTGCCAGACGGTGTGCATAAACTACAATAATGAGAAGGGAACATGGCCTTATTCAACAGTTTTACTCCACTGCACAAATACAGCACAGAAATTCAATAGCAAAGTTGCTCCCTATAGTGCTATTTGTTCAAAAAGGACCCTTTTTATGGCATGTATGACACTAAAATGTGATTTTTATTTACTGTGGTACCTGTACTGTGTGTTAATTCTACATATCAGTGGTTCCCAACCTTCAATTATTAATTTAGCAGATGATTTAGAAAAGTACAAGAAGAAAATGCATAAATATAAGTAAGACACTCTAAAGTGCATTGAGAAATATAGTAAACTACAATATAGTAAAGCAGTCTAATACAGACTAGTTATTCAGAGTACAAGGATTGATACAAGGAGTTTAGTCTAAATGGAGAACATCTTTGCTTCACCCCACAAGTGGGACGAACTACATCTTAAACTATCTCTCTCTGCTCACTCTAGTGTGATACCAGGACAGCACACTACTGCATCTACACATTCTACCTTCACATCTGTCTACGCTAGTCTTTCATCAAGGCCTCGGGAGATCACAGCACTCCTTACTTTCCTCTTTCACGGCTGATGCATTCAAATCGATCTGCTTGCTCAAACCAAGGCTATATACTGCGTGGCTGCACCCGCACAGATCATAACAGTTGTTAACTCTCATCCCTCTCAAAGGATCGCTGATGAGCTGCAAAACTCTGAGCGCTGTTCACTCGCTTGTGAACTCTGGGTGGAAGAAACCCTTCAAGGACGTTCAGAGGTATGTTTTTGTCTGACACATGCCAACTTTTCAGCTCCTCTTGACTGGCACATTATTGTTCTGATAGCTAAAGACGTGTGAAGTGAGACCAAACACATCTGTAGGGGAGGCGGGCCAGCTGCTGCTAGTTTAATTAGAGAGCGCTGAGGATTGAGGCTGATGAGCTGCGCTGTGGGAAGGGTAAAACATGGAGGAGAGGCTGGGAAATATTTGATTTTCATGTTCAATCATACAGCAGGGAAGGATGATGTAGCCTTGTACAGGTGGTTTCAAACTTTTTGCCGTCTGACAGCCAGCTTTCTGTGCCTGTGCTTGGGATGTGTGAGCTCAGAAAACTAACTATCAGAAGTTTAGACTGATATGGCTTTAAAACGCATGCAAATAATAAACTTTCATGATAATGAAGAACTGCAATGTCACATGAGCGTGAAATTTAGATACATGGCTTTTTATATATATAAAATTAAATACATTTAAATAAATAAAAATACTATTTTCACTTATTTCAGTCCTTATACAGAAACCTTGTGGTCAGTTGTCTTTGCTCAAGGACACAGTGGTCTCATGAGAGGTTTGATTCTACAACCTACAGTCATCCCAGATCTTAATAACTGCGCAATGCCTCCACCACAAAGAGGTCTCATAAATTTAAAATTAAATAAATAAAAACAAAGTATCTGTTACATGAAGAATGCAATACCTCACACCCCCTCGGGAGTTTGACTGTATGTATGATGATAATAGTCTCTGACATGTCCCCTTGCTCCGAGCGCTTCCTCCCCTTCTGTGTCTCTTTCCATTGCACAAACATACACCTATTTATAGTATTATTTTTATCCCTTTAAGAATTTATCCAGCCAAATACACTGAGCAAAAACACCTGCGCACACTACGGGTGGGCAATTCGAGCCATTTTATTTCACGGTAAAGGTAGATATATTGATCTCAACATAGTTACACTTGGCTTGAATAGTAGATAAACATCTAGAAATTTCTAATTTTTTTTTATAATATAATGACTTAAAATAATAAAATATTTAAATAATTAAATACTAAAATACTGATTAAATATGTATTTGAAAAAAAAATATATATATATGTTTGTCATGTTGAGGACAATGTCTCTACCAAAATTTGTGAATATCAAACAAAATCTGTGGCAACCACAGCAATAAATAAAGGAGTCCAGTGGCCACACCCAAAAGAAATGACCAAAGAATTGCTAAATGTTGCTAAGCTTCAATGAGTGTGCAAAATATTGTGAGTTTGAGTGTTTACCAAATGGGACCAAATGGGTTTGAGTGGGACCAAATATGCATTTTTGAACTAGGGGGCGCTGTGGAGCCGATAAGGCATGTCTCTCCAGAACTGCAGTATCAAATCAAAAGATGTACTAAATCTACACTTTCATGAATATTTAGCCATGATACGACCATCAAAACAGTGCGAGATGTACTGTAAAAATTGCACATTCCATCCAAGATGGCTGACTTCCTGTTGGGTGGGGTCAGATAAAACCAAGTGAACTTTGTCCTCAATGACCTCTGTCCTCCTCCGACCCTCATCAATGACCACACCAAATTTCATGCACATCAGAGAAACTTCATCCCGACCACAGCCTGCACTTGGGAGCGCTATAGAGCACCTCGACTATACCCAAGCACTACAAAACTTTTATATTTTTTTGCAGGTCCGATGTGTCTGCAAAGTTTCATAAGTTTCCGAGCATGGCAAAGGCCTCAAAAACAGGTGAATTCTCTAAAAGAGAAAAATAAATAAATAATAATAATAGTGAAAAAAAACATCCCAAAAACAATAGGGCTTTAGCACCGGTGCTCAGGCCCTAATAAATTAAATAAAAAGTAATGAATAAATAATTTTTTCCATTCATATTTTTAAAGTGATGGGTGCAAAACAAAAAGGTACATTTATTTAAAAAACTTTTTTTTTTACAATAATTATAATAAATTAATATTATTAAATAAACAATAAATCTGGCACCCTCATTGTCTTCTCTCAATGCCATTGCTCGTTTTTAAAACGGCCTGCTCTGTACTAAACACACAAACAGCCTCTTATGTATAATAAAAGGTTCTCCTGATACCCAAACTAACAGCATTTTACGAGCTAAAGCTTGTTGCATATTGTGCACCAATACAGGGGAAGGGTCTGTTCTCAAGGGATTTTCATTCGGCTCCATCAAGGCTGCGTTCTGAATGGACGGAGATGAATGACAAGGCCACGTCGAGGTAATTAAACAGCGTGACGCAAATGGAGGGGCTGCGCTGCCTTTGAAGTCTAATACTACAAACATCTTAGGCTGAAAAATAATAATAATCACCATTAATTATTCAAACCGAGAGCCAAATGGGTCTGGTGAACAGGTAAGCTCGGTCTTTGATGTTGATAAGGCAGGGCCGGATGTGTGGAGGGTTATAATCAAGAGGGACGTGCAGGTGCTGCTTGGGATAATTCAATATTTGTCTCTTAGATTGAATTCTGCTGGAGGGAGGTGGGATAATCTGATTGGCCGTCCCTGAGTAAGGGGACATGATGCAGATGTGAGGTGTGAGGCGCACACACACATGCTCACAAACACCTCAATGTATTTGTATTGGAAACGTGATTGACTCTGATTGGTTGTGTGTAATTTGTGTACATTTTCTGTATGTTAAAATACTTTATATGCAGAGACAACTGTAAGTAAACCATGCACCTGAAAGTGTAAACACTGTGGTTCTGTTTGTTAAATCATTGCTCTGTTTGTTTGAGAATGCTGACCAGCCTGGCATAGCAACAAAGGTTCAACCAATGGAGTGAGTTTGGGGCGGGGCTGTTTGTCTTTCAGACCAATAAGAGATGGAAACTTGTTTGAAAACAGTAAGTTTGCAACATCCTTAAAGAAACGCCCACCTGGAGGGTAAAACAAGGCTTTCCTCCATTGCCCGTCAGTCATTTTTACCAGGTTTGTATGTAAAAAAAACAATGTAGTAAGACAATACTAGAGACCCAAATCAATATACTCCTTTATTAATGATGCATACTACAGACCTGCGAGCAGATGAACGCAGAATATAAATGCAACACGCAGTTTCTTGTTAAGTGTTTTTCCATAGAAAACCATTATAAAGAAAACAACTATCTGCTCGCATGCAGTATGCATAATCAATAAGGTGTGTACTGAATTTGATCTTTTGATGATTACACCGTTTTAGCATATTAAAGTACTTTAAGTGTTTTTCACGTTATAGGCGTTTTAGAACGTCCCACTGTTTTAAGTGATTAAAATACTGCAGAAGGTGCTGTATGAATCACAAGTGCCCAAAACCTGCAGATATTTCGGTTTCTCTTCTTTTGAGATGTGATCTATAGTAAATATGTGTGACTTAAAACAAACCTATGCCGCAGTTCTGTGGATGTTTTGCCCTCCAGGGCTTCACGCCGGTCACATGACTGAAAACGATGAATTGGGTTTGGTAAGACTAGCACCAAAGCTACACACTTCTCCTATAAGTCACTGATATAGAGTAAGAAAGCTTGCGACTGGTTAAATTACCTTATAGGTGTAAGGAAAGCTTGTGATTGGTTCAGCTACCAGACACTGCTAAAGCATGTTGCTGAAACAATACAGAAAAACATGTACAGATTTGAAGAAATCTAGTCCTGTGTGATCAAAGAGACAAACCATTTCTGCAGAGTTGCTGATGTCCCACTGCAGTTTTCATGCAGTGTAACCTTTCACTTTTCTGCAATAAAAATAAGCAGCTCTCTCTCTCTCTCTCTCTCAAGGCTGTAAAGCTTGATTAAGAGATTTCTAGATTTCTCACAAAGAGAATGAAAAATATTTTCAGGCATTTTACCAGCTCATGGTCAGTCAACAATTTTCAGTGAAAAGTTTTATACAAAAATACATATTATATAAAAAGAATATTATAAGAACAAATTCTCTCTCTCTCTCTCTCTCTCTCTCTCTCTCTCTCTCTCTCTCTCTCTCTCTCTCTCTCTCTCTCTCTCTCTCTCTCTCTCTCTCTCTCTCTCTCTCTCTCTCTCTCTCTCTCTCTCTCTCTCTCTCTCTCTCTCTCTCTCTCTCTCTCTCTCTCTCTCTCTCTCTCTCTCTCTCTCTCTCTCTCTATATATATATATATATATATATATATATAGGTGAACTATTCTTTTTACTGTGACCAAAGAGGACAAAAACAGAAGAAATTATGGAAATGAGAGGAGGACAGGTAACACGGATAAAGGGAAAAGGAGCTGATGGAAAAAGCGAGACAGAAAGAGAGAAAGTCTAGTTCCTCAGGTGGCTGGTTGTGGTTAAAGCCCTTTCTGTCTATACGGCAATTCTTGATGTGTGTGAAATCTCTGCACTGTGCCTGCAGCACCACACACTCTTAGAAAGCACTTTCATAAATAGAGCATTTTCGTCTGTCAATGCTCGCAGCGTGTGTGTACGTGCGCGCACCATCACTGCAGTGTGTTTTGTTCTTTCTGCAGCCTCGCTTGTTCACACACACACATTGTACTGGTCACTGTCTATCGGTTCACTGCAGTGTTCATATCAGCAGTCAAATCAGTGTGCACACACACTCCTAAACACTTCCCTCTACTACACAATCAACAAACCAGCACTTTTCCCAAGTCTGAGAATAAAAACATCAACAATTCTGACTTAATGAAACCAAAACTGGACTTGTTTGAAGGCCATCTCTACTAACTTTGAGCTATCTATGTGCTAATGTACTTCTAAAAGTTGGCTAAAGTCACTTTTATCAAATACGCATTTCAAATTTACATTCTCTTCAGGCAAAACAGACCAAAATAATTGATGACTCATCCTGCACTTCACAGATTTTTGTCCAATCATATATGCTCTCTAGAATGAGAATGCCCATCCCCCACAATACTATCTTTAACTGACAAGCAAGTACTGTAGCAAATTCAAAGCTACGTTCTGCCTAAACGTCCTGCTACAAAACATCAAAAATCAAAGAAACTATTTTTAACTGCCCCTTTTACTAAATAGACATCTTACGAGAGTTTACTTAACACTTAGCCAGTGAAAAGTACAAAGCTGCTAAAGATGACATTAATTTAGTAAAACATCACACTTTTTCTTTATTAAGCAGCTAAAGCTCTCAGCGCTGCACCAGATGAGATGAACACTTCAGAATCTTGTGACGGCTGGGTTAGATGATGTTTCGATGATGTTTCGATAATGGCTCAAGAGGGGAAAGCAGATGATCAGTCTGAGCGAGACCAACTGCTGCAACATGGCAGGATCGCTCTAGTGAGCAGTCTACAGGCAGCATTTTAAGGGCAAGAAGGCCATTTCAAAAAGCAAGCAACATACTTAAGGTAGCACCACATGTGACTATCACAGAGACAAAGTGAGAGAATTGTTAATTATAACTACTTATATTTCACTCAATACTTAAAGTATCAATAAAAGGTTTTTTGTTATTGGTTTATTTGATTATTCAGCTTAATATTAATGTGTGCTATGGATTTTTAAGTGTAGAGTATCACAGCATTAGCTTAGCGACATGCTAACATCATATCAATTGAGCAGGGTCTCCCATGTCGAGTTGCTGACTGTATGTAGCGCATTAAATTGGTAAGTTATAAGTTTTTGTGATACCTTGATGCCTCAAGGCAGCCAGGTTTATGGAACAGAGACACTGTGTGGCTAATTTAAGATCTTAAATGGGCAGAGCACTTAAGACACAATCGATCTTTAAACTGTCACACACTGCTTGATTATATGTTTGGTTTGATGATGAACCAAATAAATGTAAACATACAAGTCTACTCTTAAAGTGCAGTGTAGGATTGATTTACACACAGCCCTCACACACATGAACGTTTGTTTTTCTTTACCCTACCCTACTTTAAAAGCACACACAGACCTTTCTGCATTTCCATATTTTCATTAAAACATTTAGTACTCCATGTTATTTAAGCAGGGGCTGGTCCCCCCCCAATGTACAGGCTTTCAGCTTTTACCTATCCTAGTGGAGACATTTGGTCTCGCATGCACACAGACTTTTGTGCATGTTGCTTTATTGAGCTCATTCCTGAATTTTAAAGTATTTTATGTGTCAAATATATGAGTCACACATTTACAACTGAAGCTCTAATATCACAAGACAACCACTTCAAAATAACGATTACAGAGAGAGCGAAAGCGAGGGATGGGTCAATATCTCAATCATGGCACACTCATATTTCAAAACGACACTTTCATGAGTATGCAGCTAGAAACAATAGCCAATAGTGTAGCACTGAATGAATTATAGTACTTTGAGGTACAGAAAGAAAAGATTGAGGAAAAAATGAGCATGAAAGAGAGAGAGACCTTTGCTCAAGGTGTTTACTTTGAGAAAAAGCTATGTAAAGATTTCTGAAACTGATAGGACAGTGTGTTTTACACATTGCCCTATTCAACACAGAGAGAGAGAGAGAGAGAGAGAGAGAGAGAGAGAGAGAGGGGGCAGGAAACAGTAGAGGTAGAGGGAGAAAGAGATTTGCAGAGGTAGAGAGACAGGCACAGAACAGAAAAAGAGAGACAGGCCGAGGGAGAAAGACTGGCACAGAAAGAAAGGCAGAGAGACAGGCAGGGAGAGAGAGACACATTGTGTATGCAGACTAGCCATCAGATTAGCAGAGAGAGAGAGGCAGAGAGAGAAAGAGAATTGAGAAAGGCAGAGAGATATGCAAGAAGAGGGGGAGACAGATTAGAGAGAGACAGGTAGAGGGAGATTGAGAGAGGTGGAGAGAGAGACAGACAGGGAGAGACAGGCAGAAAGAGAAACATGAAATGTTGCATGAAGATAGAAAGACAAGCACACAAAAAGAGATAAATAGGGAGAGCAAGAGACAGGTATAAAGAGAAACAGGAAGAGAGAGAGAGACAGGCTGAGAAAGTCACCTTATCTCAAGGTTTTTGCTTTGTAAAACTGCATAGACACTTTATACAAATCCCAACCGAGAGCACAAAGTGTATGTGCTGCAAAAACTGACAGAGTCTGAATTATCCCGTTTGTGCGCTGCTCCCTTCTGACTTAAGCCCTGCTGTGCATTAGCGAGCATGAAAACACACACACACAGGTGCATGCAAAACACAGAGGTTAAACACTGCCACACATACCGTCCCTACTGTCACACAGCAGCAGGACGAATCGGACACTGACCTGGCACCATGATCCATCCTTTAGAACACCTCCACACCAGAGCTTACGGTATCCATACAACCCTGTGTGTCCGTCAGCGATGTGCTGCCGTTAACCAGACTGACCGGAGGTGAGAAGTCATGGTGTTGTGCAAGCCGGCGTGGGCGCTCTTTCTGAAAACACCGAGCGGTGAAGAGAGCAGCGTTGTGTGTGTGTGTGCGCGCTCAGTATCACACTCACTCTTACATGCTTCAGCGTCTCTAACCCTCCCCTTCCCTTGTCATTTTCTCCCTGAAACCTTTCTGTACATACAAATAAAGGGAAGATAAATCTGCATTAGATTGAATAATTACCCTAAATTGTCTCCTCCATGTCATGATCCGGCGAACCTTTCCTGACTTTGCGAATAAATTATGCAATGTGTGTGTGGTCATTAAAAGACGAGACACATGGTATGCAAATGCTCCTGTGCGAGGAAAGTGGTGACTAATTGCAAATTCCTGTACAACATCATTTATTCGAATTCCATGCACAATTCAGAGGGGTGGGAGTCAGGGGTCGATCCTCGGCCCTCTTGCGTTTTCTGCACATAATAGCATATTGATCAAAGTGCTGCTTGCCAATCCTTGCCATTTTCCTAATGCTCCTGCCATCACACACACTCAAGCACTCCAGTTAATGCCGCTGCTGGAGCGTTATTATTCTTTTCCACATGTGAACAGCTGGAGGGTTGAGTCAGCGGAGGACAATTTGTTGCAAAATAAGACTTGCGAATTGCCAATTCAAGTTCAGAGGGGAAAGCGGCTTCGCTCTCTTATAGCGTGTCTAATATGCATCACTCTCACTCTCTGGGGCAAATCGAACTGGCAGACAGCGACAAACTTGTTTGCCTGCATTGGGCAGTACATCTCATTGACAAATTTTGAATTGCAAAACCACATCCGTATGTTAAAAATTAGCCAGTGTTTTCTTTACTGCATTAGGCAGCATGCTCTTTTCAGGGAAGTTCTTTCTCGATGAGACTTGATTTCAATCGCTTTCAGTGCCTGTTCCTCTCTGTACTAAATTAGCTGGGCATTCAAGAGGAAACAAGCGTCTGAATACCCAATCACGGCAGAGTGGTCTGGTTTTCAAGTCCATTACACCTGCACCAAAGCGTAGTTTCAACAACTGAGAGCATGAAACTGTGCCCAACAAGTACATGAGCTATTTTCCTCCTACATCGGGGGTGGGCAACCTCAAGTCAAACACAAACTATAAGAATATAGCTTGTTGACCTTTGAAGTTTTCAGCAAAAAACCTTAGATTGTAGCCAGCCTGCAGCGTGGAATGAGAGAGTATAGACTTTTTTCAACAAATAACTCTCATGATGCTATGTCTGAGAGTTTCAGGACAGTGTTATTATTGTTAATAAAAACTACAAATAAAAAAAAATACATCTAGTCACTAATAAAATTAGTGGCAAGAGGTTTCTGACCCTTATCCAAAATATCTTTAAAATGCAAATCATAACCGAAATCTAAGCAGCATACTGATATCGCTTACAAATTGAATATTATATTAAAGCTAAACGACAACTGTGATGAAGGACAAACAGGACAAACTGCTCAATCCAGAAAGATTGCAAAACCCTACAATCGGTACGCCAGGGGCAATCTGCTTCATAAATACTTCAGAGACCTGCAGCTGCAACAACATGTATTGGCATATTGGTCACCATTACAAATTACTTACACGCCACAGGTTTGTTTTTCATTGATGGATAGCAACGTAAAGGTAATTGTTAAACCTCGTTGGGACCATTACGATGCCTTCGATACCATTTGCAGGATTGAAAATCACATTAGTCAGAAACTCAAGCATCAAGACATCCCTGCTGACGCCAAACGGTGACCGTGGAAAGAGATCAAGGCTCCGTTTATCATGACGCAGACACCGAGAGCAGAGCGGGATGGGAGGGGTAAACAAGTGAATTAAACGGACAGATCAGGCTTAAGCGCTAGAAGATAGGGAGTTGAAACTGAGAAAGAGAGTGGGTGTTTAACTGAATGAGTGTGGTTGATTCATTACCACCGAGACAGAGACAGCTCACTCAACTCTGCGTGAAGCTCCTTCTGAACACATGGCAGACAAGATCAGAGTGAAAACACACAAAATTCTCTCAAAGATGAAAATTCTGTTATCATTTAATCACCCTCATGTTGTTCCAAATCTGTATGACTTTCCTTCTCTTTGCCGAACACAAAATAAGATAAGGACGGTTTTCATCCATTCAATAGAAGTCAATGGGGTCCAAAACAACTTTGGGAACAATTGACTTTCATTGTTTGAAAAAAATCGAGGGTGGACAGAATATACTTTTTTGGTTCAACTATCCCTTTTAAAAAAACATCATGACCTTCTGAAGTACGCCTTTGATTACTCAAGGCTGCATTTGATGCCGCCTACATTTCACTATCGGTGGGGATGCTGGAAGACAAATCGAGAAATAGAACAATGCTTGAGAGAAAGTTTTCCTCCAGCCTTTGGTTACTTTGTTTTCATGCAGATGGGGAATTTCATAGCGCCGTAAGGGAGAAAAGTGCAGTTCTGGCCTTTAATTAGGGTTTTAAAGAATACAGAAGCTTTGTTCTTTAAACTAGGCCGCTGGGGTGGGGGTGGGGGGGGGTGTTCTTTACACAAGGACAATCAAATCACCAGGAGCTGTTTTATGTTGCATACACTATTATTTTAAATGCGGGCAAACAGAACACAGCGGTAGTCGTAAATGTGTGTGCACATCAGGCACCCAAACACAACCATTAGAGATAAAAAGAGAGTACTGATTGCATACTGTCCTCATACACACTGAAGTGTCCCATTTCATCCCATAAAATTGTGTGGTTGTGGAAATAAAATAAAATCTCCCAGTGGTAGTTGCTACATCATGTCACTGTGGCTTATCAAAACAAAACTAAACCAAACCAATCCAAACACTCAAAAAAGTTGTAAAATATATATATATTTGATTGTAAGTGACTACATATTTAACAAACAATTGTAATAATAAAAAATGTGAGAACAATGAACAAATCTTATCAATGCAGATAAGGCTAAGCAGAGTGTCTTTGTTGACAGCTAGAGAGAAAGACCCAAATCTTTGCAAAGGTAAGTGTGTGTTGGGAGCGAGACGAGGAAACTGGGACAGCGCCAGAGACTGCTCCTATAAACAGCGCTGGGGTTTCACTCCAAAACACTGGAATAACTGACCTTGACCCACTCGCTTGGAGGAAACTGTCCTAAATACCCAACTACACAGACAGCGCTGGCCACAGAAACAGCGGAGAAACAACAAACCAAGAGAAAAAAAGAAAAGAACCCCTAGTATTGCTAGTATTGAACAAACCGTTAAACACTAGGGACAGGAAATCATACCAACAGAGAGCCGGACTCGAACCCTGGATTCCAAAAATAGCACCACAGCTCAACGTATCTGCAGTATCAGCATGGTTTCGACAAAGAATCAAGTAACTGGGACTCAGCCAGAGCTTTCAGGGTTAGTATTCACACTGCTGGCAGCGGCGTGGCTTTGGGCGGCACACTGAAGGGTGCGCATAAGTGAGTGTGTGTCTGCGATATTAATGGCTGACTGGAGCAGGCTCATAACTCTGGCATTAGGGAGAAGACAGTGGTAATTACGACCCTATCTCTGGTCCCAGATCAGTATGTCCCGCTCCAGATAAACGAGGGCCGGCTCTGAGCCAGCGCTGATGGATGGAGGAGCGTTTTCTTCAGCCCAGAGAGCAGCAGGAACGGCACTGCATCACAAAAGGCGTTCTTGACACATCTCTTTATGTGCCACTGCTTCTAAGGAGGCACTCGATCTACAAGACAAAGGTTGAGCGGTCATAATAATCTCGTTTCGCTTCCAGCAGAATCATTGGCTCGCAGTTTCAGAGGGCTCTTCATAGAACAGCTAAAGGGCAACCGAATCAGTTCAAAGGAATGTTATGGGTTCAATACAAAGTTAAAGCTCAAACAACAGAATCACCACAGAAAATGATTTTGAACCAAAAAAAAAAAAAGATTACAGTAATGCACATTTGTTAATTTTTTATTTATTTTGTTTCAATTTAAAAATAATAATTAAAGTACTTACATTAATTACAATTGTATACTAAATAAATACAACTATGACATTAATAAACCAATTAAACATTGAGATGAGAATCAGTTTAATTCAGAATTTTTGCAACTGTTTAGTTTTAGTGCCATCCTAAAACATTATTTTTACATAAAGTGATAAGTTGAAATTATTTTCTGTGTTAATTTAAAAAACTAACCATCTTTTTTTTATTCAGTTGAAATTTAAAAATAATTTGTTGATGCACTTACATTAATTAATTAATTAATTCTAAGATATAATTACGAATGAATACATCAATTTGAGATGAAAAGTTGTCTAAATTTTTGCTACTGTTTTAGTTGGTTACAACTTTTAGTGCCATCCTGAAATCGCAATTGTTGTTACTTTTTTGGTTCTTACATAAAAATAAATTATTTTCTATGGTAATCAATCAATCAGTAAATAAATAAATAAAATCACAATAAATGTTGTCATTTATTTAGTTTAAATATAAAAATATTTTTTGCTAAAGCATTTACATTATTGAAATATAATTATATAATAAATCAGAAATAAATGTAAATATGAAAACGTAATGTAAAGATTGCGTTCTAGGTCTAGTGAACGTCTAGTGCATCTTTGTAACCGTTTTTCCTTTTTTAAACTAAAGAGCAAATCAAACCTTATTTCTTTGGTAAACAAAATTATCACAAATGCGGTAGATTGAATTTAACTTGTTAAAGTTATATTAAATTTATAATATAATTCTTAAAAAAACTTTAATTGTGTTAAAGGAACTGAATGTTTTGACCGCCTGATGGTGGATGGCTTCTGAAAATGAAACCATATCTTTTGTATTTCTAAGCAGAGATATTTTGTATAAATGATGGATGGGATATGATTGACAGGGCCTTTGTGCGTGTGAGAGTCCCCTGTGTAAACTCCAGCACACTGAGCGCCGCCTCTCATATGGAACTCTTTAGAGGTTCCTGCCAGTCCTCTTTCTTACTTCCCCTATCTCGCTCCGGTGACACGGCGACCTGCTAAACCAAAAATCGCATTGGGAAGACGCCTGTCACTCATATGTCACCTTGAAGGGAAAGATATAGCGGTGTGGTTGGCATTCTCAAGCAGGTGTTTGGAAAGTGAAACGACGAACACTTGTTATTGAAAGAGACTGGGATGGGACGGGACGGAGGCTGGATTCAAACCAGCCTCTCCCGCATGAGAACCAACGTGTCTGGAACACAAAAAGTTAGACTTTGAAAGGGAAAAAGACCACATCGCTTACTCATGAAGAACTTTTAAACACAAGCTGATGTGAGGTAAAATGGTTTATTACAATCAGTGCTTTGCAAACATGAATAAAAAATAAGTCTTTAATATTTGAAAATAAATGATTGTACTTTAAAACATTACAATGGAAAATATTATTCAATGTACTTAATTTTATTCAATAAATTGTATTCTTAAAAACAGGAATAAATAGAAATGTTGCCCAATTCCATAGAGTTATAACTTCTTTAAATTTAAGAAATTCCAAAATCTATACCAGTATTTCTGCTGATTTCCACAAATGATACAAAAATGAATTTTTTTAACTTCAAAACAAAGTTAAACTGAGAAAAGAGAAAACAAAGGAAGTTTGTCCAATTCCACAGAGGTAATTTGATGGAAACATTGGATAAGTCAATAAAAAAATACTGATTTATGAATGCTGATTTATATAAAGGATAATTCCAGATCAAATTCCCTGTTGAAATGACCAGCACTGGTGTTTTGATATCTCTTCTGAGCTTCTTAACTAGCTTAAGTGACCAGCGAAAACATGCTGATCCAAGCTGATCTTTTCAGCAGGGTATGAACAAGTGTACGGATGAAGATCAATCAATCAAGAGAAACCGCAAAGCTCTGAACATGAAGAGACCAACCTGAGCCAAACGAGAAGACAGCAAGACACCACCGAAAACCAAAGAAGCCACACCAAGAACCGCTCAACACGCACTATAAACGTGATGCAACCAACCTTGATCACCAAGCAAGAAAGCCTACAACCACCTTGCGACCACACTCTCGGCCCATTAAAGACATATCAACTCTCACCAGCTCCCAAAGAACAGAGGCAACATGGAAACGACAGAAAAGAGGAGTCCTTGACGCTTTTTTTTTTAATCCCTCAGCTCTCGTGATGAGAATACAGATTACTATTGGAGAATCCCTGGCCATACAACAGTCAGCTTCTCTAGCCTGCAAAACAAAAACACACATATTATTTTTACTATATGTCTAATGCGTTCTGTCAGGACTTATGCAAGCTGCATGTATGGTGTATTTTCTACACACTAGTAGTGGACCGATATGGGTTCTTCATTGGCCAATGTGAGTATCTAGTGAGCCAGGTGGCAGAGTGCAGAAACAATGCAAATATATACATGTGTACACATTTGTTCTATGACCTTCCATAGATATGATTTTTTTTACTGTACAAACTGTATATGCTATCCTCTAACCCTACCTCTAAACATAACCCTCAGAAAATGTTTTGTATTTTTACGTTAAAAAAAACAAACAATAAAAAGGCACTTAAGGTCGACCATAAGGCTGTGCCAATAAAATAATTTATGATATACTTAAATAAATATTTATATTATATTATAAATATTTATCGTAATTATTTTTTTGCAATATTTCTTTAAAATGTGTAATACAAATATTTTATTTCAATATAACATTTTATTTAATATAAAACATATTATATAGATTTATTTAATAAATAGCTGGATTTATAATATTTAATATGGAATGTAATAAAAATAATGTAATTTATGTAAACATTTAACTTATAATGTAATATACGGGTATTTAAATTAAATAAAATTTTATAATACATCATTTATTTAATTAATTATTTTTTAAATTATTTTAATTTAATATAAAATAAAATACAAAATGAAAATGAATAAAATAATTGTATTTAATATTTAATATAAAAAGTGATAAAACAATGCAATATAACTTTTTATATTTCATAAAAAATAATTAATTTTAATATAAGATGCAATTTAAAAAAAAAATTTAAACCCAAATTTTATAAAAATCTAATATAATGTAATATTTAATTTACAAAGTAATAACATTTAATTTAAAATGTAATACAACAATGCTCCTAATACATTATATATTCAATTATTTTGTTTAATATACAATCTTTATGTAAATTTTAATTTGTTGTAAAATATTTAATATAAAATGTAATGAAATAATGTAATCCAGCATTTCATTTGCAACTTATCAGATCATTCAAGTCAGCATTGAATGAAGACATCAAGAAATGTCAGCATTCTCTGCAGTACTTTCATGGACACCTTATTGAAAACAGTGGCTGTGAATATACTCTCAATGTCTCAACTGCACAGATAATTATAATAGATATTAACCGATCCCATGGGTCTCTCACCTGCATTTGGTATCAGTTGCGAGCCAATTATGATATTGTGATGCTTTGTGATTATATAATGAAACAGCTGCCGATTCCCCCACCTAGAGACTACTAGATACTCTAATGCTGTCCTGCTCATCAAACTGCTTTAGAGACATAAAATACCACCTTTGCAGAAAGCGACTGCTGAGGTAAGGCATTCTGCCTTTAATATATGTACATACGCTGTCAAAAGCATTCAGCGACTGTCTGATGAATAATGATGTTCGGTGTATTTTAACCGAACCCTCCGCCACTAAACACCCACTGAAGAAGGGCCACTCACAGTCTGGAACCAAGAAAACCAGGGAGGGCGAGAAGAATGACACAACGAAGAGGGGGAGAAAGAGAGATTAAGAAACAGCCATTGATATTTAAGTAGAAGAAGACAAAACTGAACACTTCACCAGCAAATGTTAGGTTTCCTTGATTACTCAGCGCTCGTTCTTGTTTAATTCCATATATGAAGAGATAACACTGACAGCAACACTGCAGAGAATACTTCTCATTAGCTCTGCTTCATTATGGCTCTTAATTAAGGCCGGTCTGAGGAAGATTGAGGCGGCTCACCAATTTGCCAGAACGATGAGTCACATTCCTTCGCAAAAAACACACAAAAAAACCCAGGAATACTAAGTGAAGCATTTGACTCTAATAAAAGTCTTTCATTCACCGCTCAGACACAAGAAATGACCTGAAAATATATTAGTATAAAAAGCAGAATATGAATGAAATGCATCTAAAAAGTGTATTTAACGGTCCTCCAAAATTATTCCAAAATGCTTATATATACACATCCATCCATCCATCCATCCATCCATCCATCCATCCATCCATCTATCTATCTATACACAGATATCTATATATACACATCTATATCTATATCTTTATATCTATATATACACACACACATATATATACACATACGTATATATATACACATACACATATATAGCTTAGCTGTGGTGCTGAATGAAAATATTATAAATTAAATTATAAACTTATTTTTAAAATGCTAATTGATACAATATAAATAACTTGAAATTGATATTTTAATACAAATAGTAATATGAATGAAAATCTAAAAAGTGTATTTAATTGGATTCAAAGAAAAACAAAATCAGCATTTGAAAATGATTAAATGCTGAACAAAACTAACATAATTATAATTAATAAATATTAATTCAACAAATTAATAGACTGGTGCAGATTATATCGAATTACTGGCCTGGCTAAAACAAATCTATCAGTGGTGAACAAAGCAGTAAAGCTCTATCCAGATCTAAGAGTTGATTTATTTGTGCGGTTTGAGCTTCTAACATCTGTGCACTGACAAAGCATTTTTGCCGCAGTGAACTTTTTCAGATCAGCTTTGAGAAAAGACAAAAACTCGTTGGAAGCACGATTCCAACTTTTCTCATGGAGGATTTATAGATTTGGCAAAGCGCTATGCAGACTTCAGAGAGGTTGACTGATTTCTACTGGACGTGAAAACTGGAGCAGCCAATGAAATATTCAGGGCCAGTTTGAGCAATTCCATGAAATCTGATGAGGCGATCTTGAAACCCTTCTTCCACAGAGACATTCCATTATAGACGGCTAATCATCAAAAGAACAGAAAATAGAATCAAAATATAGCACTGCTATTACATATTTCTGACACGTGCCAGGGCAATATCATGGTTTAAGAGGAAAAAAAAAAACTCAAGAAGGGATGTCATCATGGTCAAATTTCTGTCAAAGTAAGGTAATCGTACAGGAGAGGTCCCTGTGAAGAGGAAATGATTCCGCCATAGAGGTGCAGAGGGAGGACGCCAGCTCTGACAGTGATGCTTGTATAGTTAGCTGCTGTTTGGCAGGAATCCAGTGCACTAAACCACTGACGTGCCGTCCCTGGACACGCTCGGCACAGGCCTCACACATACAGACGAGTGCGCATGCGTGATAACAACCTCGCAGGAGGAGCGGACAGCCTGCCAAACTCCTGGAATCACTGGAGTTATTAATCATGCAGCAGTAATTACAGTAGGCATGGAGAGGAAGTGACTGCAGTGGCCACTCATACATGCACACAAGCACACCACAGGAGAAAAACTGGACTGATCAGAGACTGAGAAGAACATGAGGGGAGTTGGTGATAAAATCAACAGGGTGAGGGCTTTTGGTCTTGCTCGCCCTCATCATCTTCTCATAAAGAGCGGGCTTAAACTGTTGTAATACCTGATGTTTTGTATGCAGGTGACAGACTTTTTTCATTTTTGGCAGTTTTTTGACAGAAATATACTTTAAAATATATACATTAAACTAGACGGAAAGAGACAGACGGACAGACAGACAGATGATAGATAATAGAAGACAGACAAACAGAGTTACAGACAGACAGATTGATAGACAGAATTGTATATATACTAGAGGGCTGCATTGGGATTGAGTCCCGCCAGGTCCCGCGGGACCCAACGCAAATCTCGCGGGAGCGGGCGGTTTGAACTTTGCTGCGGGCGGGAATGGGCGGTTAAAAAAAAAACACTGCGGGATCGGGAGGTAGCCTAGCGACATGATGGAGATTTTCCACTACACAGTACCGGCTCGGCTCGCCTCGCCTCTGTTTGGTTTCCACTGTGTAAAAGTTGTACCTGTATCTGCTTCCAGGTACTTTTTTTCGTACCACCTCCGGCGAGGTTCTGAGCAAGCTGAGGCGATACTAAAATGTGACGTGAAAACACGGCAGACTGCTGATTGGTCAGAGAGAATCGTCACTACTCACTGCGTCATCATTGCACGTGCCAGACGGAGTATCCTGAATAAAAATCAGCAAAAACAAAAACAAAACCATCCAAAAACAGCATGCACTTGATTTCCTCCATTGTCCTGTGTGTATGTGTCCAGAATACATGCCGGCCAGGGAAACGAAACAAACAACCCCATGAATCTCTTTAATAATAGCAATACAAATACGTGTTTTTTCCTGCGGGACGGGAGAAGACACAAAATCAATGCATCTCTATTACTGTGCGGGAATAAATTCTCAGAGTTTTGCGGGTGCGGGCAGGAGTGGACATACATATTATATTGCGGGAGCGGGCGGGTGTGTAACACATACGTTGCGGGAGCGGGCGGTAATGGTCAGAAATTCGGCGGGCGCGGGCGCGGGCGGGATGAAGAAAACAGTCCCGCGCAGGGCTCTAATATATACATATGTAAATAAAATTACGCTTTAAAATATGCACACATAATAATTAAATTTTTTTGTTAACATAAGAGGTGTCATGACAGAGAGGATTTTTGAGAGGGTTTTTTAAATGAATGATAGTAAAGACAAGACAAAAATAACACAACAGGACTAATTTTGTCTTCATTATTGTTGATGAAACATATAACCTGGATGAACAATATATAAAAAAAAGATTCACGCTGATTTTTAAACTATTTCAATAATACTATCTTTTAACAAAACCAAAACAAAAAACAACTGCTAAACAACAAGCGTTAGAGAGGAAAAAAGGATTCACTGGCATTCAATGGAGAGTTAGTCTGCTGTGTTTTCCTTTGAGCACTGATGGTGAATCTTTCACCCAGTCACTTTTAAAGGAGATATTATCTCCCAAGATACCTCATGAGATACCGTCTGCCAAGTTAGAAAGACGCCCTGCAGACACCTCCTGTTTTTCAGCCCAGTAAACGATGTGGACGTGGTCTCAGCGTGCCAGATTTTGACAATCAGCACACGGTCTGGTCCACACTGGAGCTCATTTTGGCAAGGAAGTATCTTTTTGGGATATAAAATACCATCTAAAATAACAAACATCAACTTTTTCCAATGACCTACTACTACTAAATGCCTCGAAAAGTGCAATAGATGGCCCATGGATGTGATTCACCAAGTGTGATGCATCAAGTCCAGATGATGGATGTAGACTAGAGGATCCCAGACCACAAAACAAAACCATTTCTTCAGGGCAACTGTTAAAACTGATGTTGCCAAAGATGGATCTGAACAGAAAATGGGCCTTTTGGCTTCATTGTGGTGTTTCCATTGACCATCTTGCGAGTCTCTTATAATTCATCAGGCTGACTGATGCTCTGAACTGAGATAAATAGCTGCTTCAAGGTCCCTGTTTCAATCTCAAACAATAGACAGCTTTCTCCCCTGCCTTCGCCACAGATTCGAACAGATGGCGGCATTCATTCATTCTTGAACACGTATAAATCTGATGGAGACGCGGCGCCACGTCCAGCATACAATATGCCAGAATATCGTAATTGCATACAGAGATTCTTAGGAGAGCAAATATGAGTTAAGCAATAACTGTTTGGTAATAGTCTGCAATTTAAAATACAAAATGAATGCGCATCAGCAAATCCTGACATAAAAGGTCGTCTTATCGCACGTCCTACATAGCAAGGCAAACGCCCTGTAATCCTATTGCGACAAGTTTTAGGCAAAGTTTTCAGATTGTGTTTATTCAACATTCAATAAATCCGACACGATATTACGCTTATCTTAATCCGCGAGCAGACGTTTTCTAATGTCGAGGGATTACGCAAACTGCTGACTAGGTTGTCCTCAACGCGCTGGAGTGGAAAAAGAAAAACCCCTCTAACTTAAGCAGTTCAGCATGTTGAGGCCTTCAGCAAAGCTCAAGTATTGACTTCCATCAAAAATTCTTTGATTGGATTTACAGAAGCAAGTGCTTTAGATGAGGTAACCTAAAGTAATTTATCACTGACAGATGGGAAGGTAGACAAACATATGCGCACATCAAAACCACCACACCAGAAGACAAGCTTCACAGGCAGAATGGTTCATGCCACAGATAGAAAGAAGTTATTGAGCTGATCCAAAGTGACTAGAGCCATGAGAGGTGTTTATCATCTACAATATTGTCTGAATCGTGGAAAAATAATGAGCAAGTAGCAGCTTAAGAAGTAGTACTTTGTCAAAATTTAGCCGTGCTAGCTAAATGACGTACAAGAAGTTGAGACAACAGCAACAAAAACACAAGCGTCTAATTCAAGAGCTCATATTTTAAAGACTTTTAGAAATTAAAAATGACATTATAAGAACAACTGAATTAAATATACAGTATTCTGCATTAAATGCAGAAGCTAAACGCTAACATTAGCTATCAGAAGCTAAATGCTAGCAGCTTTTATGCATGTTCCATCCCTTCGTCGTCCGAACTGTGGAGATTGTGGGAAATAATGAGCTGAAACTAGCAAATAGCTGCTTAAGGAGGAGTACTTTACATTAACCTTTTTGGCTAAATGCATGCTAGTTATAGCCTAAACAAAAGTCAAACAGAACAACAAAAACAAAGTGTCTAATTCAAGATCCAATATTATAGAGCATCAGGATGTTGACTTTTACTTTAAATCACTATAAGAACAATTGAACTGAAGAACAGAGAAGCTAAATGCTAAAAGGAGTTAAATGCTACACAGTCACTCACAGTGTATGCCTGCAGCTTTGTATGCATTATCCATCACATTGTTGTCTGAATCGTGGAGAATGTGGGAAATGATGAGCTGAAACTAGCAAGTAACAGCTTGAGAAGTCGATTTTGCCAAACTTTTCATTTAGCCTTGCTGACTAAATGGTAGCTGCACACAATAACAAAACCAAGCGTCTAATTCAAGAGGTTAAGTTCCAAGTTCATATCCTCAAGATGTTGACTTAAATTTAAAAATCACTTTACGAACAATTTCCATGCACTAAAGATACAATGTTGCACAAATGGAGAAGCTAAATGCTACAAAAAAATATATTAATTTTAATTTCCTAATACACAAATCCCACTTGTTTTTCATGCTAATTTTTAACATTGACACTTTCACAACACAATGCGAAACTCAAATGAAACGCATCCAAACAGCTAAGAACGATTCCGTATTTATAGCAAGATGCAAAAATACTTGGCAAACTACATCCAGTATGGATTTAATTAGCAATTCTATTTTCATATGGAATGATTCCGTTATAGAGCTGGTAAGTCCCGCCCCTTCCGCTAACCCCACTGGACCTCTAGGTTGAAAAATCGTCAATACAAGTGAATGGGAGAAAATAATTATTTTCTGGTCCCGTTTGAATTGTGCCATGAATGTGAACATATGTCGTCTGTGAATTTTTTATATAATTTTTCGTGTGAAGAATGCTACAATTTAGCGGGTAGAAGTTTGATACGGTTAGACTTTGTGTGAGAGCACTTTGTGGACTACAACTCTTCGCTGCTTTCGACGCGTTTGAAACGTCACCACCACTCGCACACGGACACTAGCTCACGGATCCCGCTAAACATGGCTGCGTCTTTGGTGCACTTCACCGCCTTCTTTCAGGGAGAGGGCAAAATCGTTGAGGTTGGCGAAAACCACGGGTAAGTCAACTTTATAGGGTGACGTCACATAGGCGACATGTAGTCTTTCTCGTTATGTCTTTTCCACAACTGCTAGCCGAAGAATCATACCATATACTGTCAAACTCGTAACATGAAAAATTCACAGACAACATGTGTTCACATTCATGGCACAATTCAAATGGGACCAGAAAATAATTATTTTCTCCCATTCACTTGCATTGACGATTTTTCAACCTAGAGGTCCACTTGGGGTTTTACGGATGGGCGGGACTTACCAGCTCTATACGTGAAGGTCGGCAACCCTAACCTAAGTTAACGTGTCTAACTCATGGACAATACTGAAGGTCATGTACAGTATTTCCCCTTCTAAGGTTCAAACCCACCTCATTTCAGTTTCCAATCTTCCAACCACTACACCACTTTCAACTGGACCTATCCTACTCGGCATCTCCTAAACACAGCACACCTCAACACAAACTCAATTTCACACTACGAGATTTTACAAGAATGGCTCGCCGGATGGCATCCGGGAACAGAGCCAGTCAAAGGACCGGTGGCGGACAAGGATGAAAAAGAGATTTGGAGACGCCGCACTGCCCGAACGGCATATTGAGGACCATCAAACTGGAAAGAGATTAGAGCTGCGGTGTGACGCTGAGAGAGTCTGCCAGCTCAGTCTCAGGGAATGAGATCTGCTGCAGCAATGCTGTGATGAGAACGCCTCATGGTGGCTACAGTTTTTTTTTAAAAGATAATGTTTCTGCATGTCAGTTCCTAAGACACTGGCAATGTTCGGAATAGAATAATAGTGTAGTGCTTAAGCATATTGAGCAATATGCACAATGATGAATGGTTCACGCAGAATATAGTAGCCACATGACCTGACCATGCTGTATATTTAATTCAGCAGGTCCAGCCCAGTTATCATAATGGAAATAAATTTCTCCTTGTCATCTATAATACATTGCATTGTGGGATACAGTATTCAGAGAAGTGCTCTGTTAATGCACAATACATCATTTTTTTGTAATTATTTGTATGACTGTACAACGTGTAGGGCTGTCAATTGATTTTTTTAAAAATATAGTAATATAATTAAAAATAATAAACGCAGCAATTACGGGGGGGGGGGGGGTAATATGAGGTTTTTTCATGTCCTCAAGATGTAATTAATTATAAAATGAATAAAATATTAATTTTATTCAATTCAATATCCATTTAATTAACCTTTTTTTTTTTTTTTTTTTAATAATAAAAATTAGGGCTGTGAAAAAAAAGGAAAAAAAAGTATTTATTTAAGAAATATTTGCATGTATATACTGTATATATTTAAATATAATTTATATTATATATAAATATAAATATTTGTATATATAAATAACACATTTTTCTTAAATATATACATGCAAGTGTGTGTATTTATATATACAAAATAATGATACACAGTACACACACATTTATTATGTAAACACAAACTTTTATTTTGGATGCGATTAATCGCGATTAATCTTTTCACAGCCCTAATAAAAATACTATTACTATTAATAATAAAATAATAATTTTGATATAAGTATACTAAAATAAACATTCAATATTGTTTGACTGTATTCCATGAATACACATATCTGAACATATTTTCCTTGTAATTGATAGGGCTGTCAATTTAAGCAAATATTTGTTTATTATTAATAAAAAGTATTTAATCCAATATGTGTTTACTAAACTATTATTTATTCTTCTTTATTACTGTTATTAATAATGCATCTAATTTATGAAAATATAAATGTATTAACTATTTTATTCAATATCGATTTATTTCATAAATTTGATAAATAATTATTAGTTTTATTATGCAACTAAGCAAATATATATATCAAGATCAAATGTTTCGGCAATCAGCCTTCTTCAGTGAATCATCTACTTCTACTACTACTAATAAAATAATAATAATAATAATAATAATAATATTAATTTTGATATAATTAAGTATACTAAAACACATATAAAATTGACAGCCGTAATGCACACTGTATTCCACGAATACACATATCTGAACAACATATTTTCTTTGTAATTCATAGGGCAGTCAATTTAAGGAAATGTTTATTAATATTCATAATTTTATTCAATTAAATATCTATCTTATTTATTATCAAATTATTCAAGCATTTTTTATTCTTATTTAATGTTATTATTAATAATTATTGCTAATTAACAATAATTATGACAATGAAAATTACTAAATTAATCAAATAACAGTCCCAATATTAGGTTAATCAGGGATTCCATGCATACTATATACCCAACTCTCCATACTATATGCTAGAGAAATAGTAGACTAGTATGATAGTACGCAATTTCGAACATAGCCATTGAGTTCAGTCGCATGCATTGGCGCGATCAGCAGACTCTCACCTTTAGCCTGCTCTTCATCCTCCCTCTCTTCCTCCTCCTCCTCCTCCTGCTCCTCCTCCTGCACTAGGCTGGGGGGTCTGTAGGGCGGGGGGAGGCGCATGGGCGGAGGGACGCCGGTCTGTCCTGCTTTCTGCTTGAAGAGAAAAGCAAAGAGACTGTGTGAGAGAGAGAGTGAGTAATGCAACAGACTGTGGAAAGACACTACAAAAGACACAGGCTAACAAATAAACAGTGACAGATGATGAATATGAATGAATGCTGGGAAAACTCTGGATGGAGAAAGATGCAATGATTTATAGGGATAGTTCACCAAAAAAAGAAAAGGAATCCTTCTTTTGAATCAGACCTTTTCAATTAAACCCAGTTCACAAAACCCATCTAATGATTCGTTCACAAATCAGACTGATTCAGTTCTTAAATAAGGACTTCAGTTTGGGTCCGTTTCTCCCACAAAGATACTTCAGAAGACTTTGAATATAGTGCATAAGTCATATGGATCCCTTTAACGCTATTTCTATGAAGCTTTCCTATTCAATTTTGGGTGAACTATTCCTCAAAAACCCCCAACAAAGCATGAATAAAAGAGAACGATGATAAGAGCATGAAGAAAGCTGTAAATGGTAGGGAGTAGAAATTAGGCATGGGCTATTACAAGAAGTAGTCTCGTAAAACTGCTATTGTCAGAGAAAAGCCTCAGGAGATGGACATGGGAAGCCACCGATGAAGTTATCATCAACATCTCAATACGAGGCACTTCAACTAACACTGTTCTATAGATTCTCAACAAACTATTTACTGATTGTGGTTTTAATGGACCCCAAGTTCATTGGTCAATGGTCCATTCTTGTGAACAGATGTGATGCTATACATTGATATATAGTTGCTAGGGTGTTGTGAGAAGGTTTTTGAAGGGTTTTGTTATTGCTAAAGTAGTTGCTATGGGTTTTGTAGCGGGTTCGGAGATATTTTTAGCATTTCTCTATGCGATTTATAGGGTGTTCTGAGTAATTTTTAGCATTTCTCGATGCGATTTATAGGGTGTTCTGAGTCATTTGTAGCATTTCTCTATCCGATTTATAGGATGTTCTGAGTCATTTGTAGCATTTCTCTATGCGATTTATAGGGTGTTCTGAGTCATTTTTAGCATGTCTCGATGCAATTTCAAGAACAATCTGAGTGTTTTTTAGCATTTCTCGATGCAATTTCAAGAACGTTCTGAGTGGTTTTTAGCATTTCTCGATGCGATTTATAGGATGTTCTTAGTAATTTTTAGCATGTCAATGCGCATGTCTCAATGTGATTTCTAGAACGTTCTGAGTGGTTTTTAGCATTTTTAGCATTTCTCTAAGCGATTTATAGGATGTTTTGAGTAATTTTTAGCAGGTCTCGATGCGATTTCAAGAACGTTCTGAGTGGTTTTTAGCATTTCTCGATGAGATTTATAGGATGTTCTTAGTAATTTTTAACGTCTCGATGCGATTTCAAGAACGTTCTGAGTGGCTTTTAGCATTTTTAGCATTTCTCGATGAGATTTATAGGATGTTCTGAGTCATTTTTAGCATGTAAATGCGATTTCAAGAACGTTTTGAGTGGTTTTTAGCATTTCTCTATGCGATTTACAGGATGTTCTTAGTAATTTTTAACGTCTCTATGCGATTTCAAGAACGTTCTGAGTGGTTTTTAGCATTTTTAGCATTTCTCGATGAGATTTATAGGATGTTCTGAGTCATTTTTAGCATGTAAATGCGATTTCAAGAACGTTTTGAGTGGTTTTTAGCATTTCTCTATGCGATTTACAGGATGTTCTTAGTAATTTTTAACGTCTCTATGCGATTTCAAGAACGTTCTGAGTGGTTTTTAGCATTTTTAGCATTTCTCGATGAGATTTATAGGATGTTCTGAGTCATTTTTAGCATGTCAATGCGATTTCAAGAACGTTTTGAGTGGTTTTTAGCATTTCTCTATGCGATTTATAGGATGTTTTGAGTAATTTTTAGCAGGTCTCGATGCGATTTCAAGAACGTTCTGAGTGGTTTTTAGCATTTTTAGCATTTCCAGATGAGATTTATAGGATGTTCTGAGTCATTTTTAGCATGTCAATGCGCAAGTCTCAATGAGATTTCTAGAATGTTCTGAGTGGTTTTTAGCATTTTTAGCATTTCTCGATGAGATTTAAAGGATGTTCTGAGTAATTTCAGCATGCCTCGATGTGATTTCTAGAACGTTCTAAGTGATTTTTAGCATTTTTAGTACACCTCTGAGATTTATAGGATGTTCGGAGTCATTTTTAGCATGTCTCTATGCGGTTTCTAGTATGTTCAGAGTAGGTTTTAGCACGTCACCGGTTTGGTGTTTTTAGCATGTTGCTATGCGATTTCTAGGATGTTTTAGCACTCTCTATGAGGGATATCAATTAACATTAATTCCCATAATCGATTGTTGTTTACATTACCAATCAATTAATCGATGAATCGTTAACCTCTTAAATCCAAAGCAGGGGGCGCTAAGTTATCATGTTACTTAACAACCACTTGCTTAACCGACACAAAAAACTTAGAAGCTTGGCTTTACAATGAATATAGGGAATATGACCATCACTTGTCTTAACAAGTGAACTAGAGAGGGGGAGCAGGATGTCATTTGGCTCTGCAATGAGCACCACTTGCAAAAATCGGGCTGTTGGCGGACATCCGTGGACCCTCCTGATATACAAAATGTTGTACATACAGTACATGTAAAATAATAACACATTTACCAGTGACAACAGAGTCTAATCAAGGCTAACCATCTCTCAATAGAGCTGCAGCTATAGTAGCTCACATAAGCCGCCTCTAACAGATCTATTAGCATTAATCAGCTATTAGCAGCGCTTGCAGAAGGATGCCATAATGTTTCACTGCTCCTGAGAGCCATGCTTTCTGCTGATTAATAGCTAATGAATGATGGAAGAATGATATCGAGGGAGAAAGACCGCTAATGTGTGCAAGAGCTGTGAATACAGGTATTAGCAACCGAGGCTAATTTTGCTATGTTAACAAAAAACTATTTTGCGCACAATATATGGGAAAATCTTTGTTTACAACATACTATTAAAGGTAATTCTTCTATTTATTCTGTAGCAGTTCATTTTTTAAATCTAAATTTACATTTTCTTATGGAAAATAGCATTAGAAATAGAAAGCAGCGAGAGTTTTCCTTCAGATATGAGCTGAAAAGTTAATTAAATTTGCAGGGTGTAATTAGAGGGCCCCATATTCTGATTGTGGTGAATAATCACGTAGCCTCGGGAGCCGAATGCAACTAATGGATGAAGGAGCAATTAGGCAAATTACTGTAATTTCAAATTAATTGCTAGAAAAAAACAGTTTTAATCAAAACACTGCGACTCCAGAGGTATCTAGAAGATTTAAAATTGGGATTCTTCTGCAGGTCTCCCGGGAAGAGACACCATTTCTCAGAAATATGGGCTTCCTTGCTTGTATTTGTCCTCTTTTCTTTCATTATTTCTCTTGATTCTGGGATGTGGCGAGGGTTATAACAAATTGTGATGGGTTGTGCTTTGATGTGAGTGGAAACCAGCCTTAGACATTTACATTAGTGGACACAAAGACATCTTGAAACAGACACATAATAAATACAGCATTCAGCTTCTTTGCAGAGACTCAGAGTGTGATCATTACTGGCAGTTGGGACATAATTACGGATCATTACGGACAATGCAGTTCCAGTGAGAATCATATTGCAGTGAATGCTGCCGATTTGAGATCTAGCATAGACTGATAATATTATGTTCAGATATAAAATCTGAGTCTGAGAACACACTAAAAGGCATTCAAAATCTCAATTAAACCTGGAAAAAAAAAGTATTCTGATATCATTCTGAAAAAAAAAAAAAAAAAAGGATTCAAATTTAAAAAAGCAAAATAACAGCATTCACTTTTCTAAAATGCCCTTGCCTTTTAGACTTCAGATAAGCATTTTCAATTTTCAAGATAAAAAAAATAAAATAAAAAAAAAGTTTCGGAACAAAAAAAATGATATACACACAAACAGACTACCGGTCAAAAGTTTGGATTCATTAAAGTCTCTTTTGGTCACCAAGGCTCCATATCAAAAATACAATAAAAACAGTAATATTGTTTTCTACTTGAATATATATATATATATATATATATATATTTTTTTTTTTTTTTTTTTTATGTAATGTAAATGTTTTTCTTCAGTGTCACATGATCCTACAAAAATCAATTCTAATTAGATGATTTTGTGTTACATTATTAACAATTATTATTGGTGCTCAGTTATTAATAATGGGTAATGAAAATTCAGCTTTGCCATCACAAGACTAAATTATATTTTAAAATCTATTGAAATAGAAAGCAGATATTTTAAATGTAAATAATATTTCACATTATTACTTTACGTATTTTTATTAAATAAATGCATACATAAAAATATAATGTGTGTGTATATATATACACACACACACACACACACACATACATATACACACATATACATTATCAGGATAATGCAATTTATATATATTTTTTGTACCGTACGGTAGTAAATATTTCATTTTAATAGGCTATATATTCATAGGATTAAGTGACTCTATAACATTTATGAATTTGTATCCTGCTTAACCATTACCTGTCCAGTCAAAGATAATTTGTCTTTGTATGCATTTGTCCCTTTTGTCATAGGTTATTGTATATTTTTTAAAACATTTTTTTATTATAATTATCTTTCTTTTTCATCATCATTATGGTTGTTCTGCAGGATTTGATGAAAAGGTGAAAGAGCCACAACTCAGAGGTGAGCTTAGCAGAGCGCAGGTTTGTACTCACCTGGGCGGCTTTCCTCTTAGCCTTATGCTGTCTAATGCTGGAGGCCGTCACTGAAGCAGGCTGCGAACACACACACACACACACGAAGAAAGTCAACCTCACGGATAACGAACACGGACACATCAGCTCAAGAGATTTGTGCGTTCCCAGTTTGGGGCTGAGAGAGAACGAAATCAATTATCTCAGACAGAGAAAGACATCATTCACTGACATCCCCTTAGTGTCGCTATTACTGTTGAAATCATCCAATCAGGAGGGATTAGCACATGGCATGGGAACAGCACCACAAGATCCTGCGCTTGTATGGTTGCTAAGGCTGAAGAACCCAACCTGCAGGGCATTCCAACTAAGGTCATAAAAATCAAAAAGTGGTACTGTATGAAACAACAGCTCTGCTCGATTGTGCAGCCTCAGGGTCAACACAGACCGGTTCAGAAGAGCTTCTTCCCTCACATCACACAGATCCTCAATAAGGATGCTGCTAGAGGCCCATACGCTGCTCTCTGACCACAATATTGTGATACAAAAAATCATCCAGTCGGTCTTTAGTAATACACATGTTCCCCCTCACATTTTAACCGCACTTCCTATATTACTTATTATTATTTAAATATTATTTAGAATTGTTAACAGATAAACATATTGGCCAGGCTGGGTAATTGGCAGCTAAATTAAGTAATTCATTGAGTAAATATGTCAAATAAATAATATAAAAAATAAATAATTGACAAACACATTTGTGAAATTCTCAATTGCATATGCATTTTATACATTTATAATTACTAGAAATAAATAGATATAGAAAGTTTTAAAAACTATATAGAAAGGTTTAAAATTATTAAGGACTTTAATTATTAAGAAGCAATATATTGTGAATTTCCAGTAATTTGAGAAAACATTTGCATATGTGTGTGTAGAATAAGGTTCTGTGTGTGTGTGTTTATAGTAATTACTATTACTATTCATAACTATACTATTAGTAAATGCATACATATTTATTATAATTATTACAATCTCTAAATGTTACAATTATATTAATTATAACATCAAATATATACACAATTAAATAGAATATAATTACTACATGCATTATATATACACATTATATACATTTTATATTAGAAATATTACATATTTATATATAATTATCACAATATCTATATATTACTATTATCTAGAACTCTATTTACACTATTTAGAAAAGTTTAGTTTCAGTAATTTGAGTACTTATTAATAAATACATAAATGCATATGATTATTTATTATAATTATTACATGCATTATTTATTTATGTCATATTTACAATATCTAAATGTCAAATTATTATAATATAAACTATAATATCATTAAATGTATGCATATTAAATTCAATATTAAAATGTATACGGTATACTTTATTATTATAATTATAATTATAAGGTTATTATTATTATTATACGGTTCCATTTTTATTAACAATGAAAGAGCAGAGATAACAGGAAATAATGCACATCTGCATGAGGAAACAATAGTGATGAGTTTTTTAGTCATTTGTGTTTTCATTGTGCTTTTTTCCCCTTATGCAAAGTAAAGGGCACATATGTTACAAAACTTGGATGACACAGTTAAAGGATGCAAGAACAATGTTTACTTCAAAATAAAGGCACATTATGGAAAACTACAGGGGACTAAAAGCAATCGAAAGAGTGCTAGACCTTTAACAGCAGAGCTGCGGGAGGAAGTGGCCCAAGAGTGCGTTTACCAGTGACTTCAGAAGCGACTGAGTGGAATTATTATTGTTGAACTGGAAATGAATTGGCCCCATTTTCAAGAATGAGAGCACTCAGGCATGAACAGGGGGGTCATATCTGAGGTGCACAGTGGCAGGAGAAGATGATGGCATTTTAAATGAAATGGCAGGTTTACCCGTGGAGTGGAGCACAGGCTCTGAACGACGAAGACTACGGGAGTGGACGCCGCTTTGATAGCCTGTACTGCCTCCTCATGGCTGGCGTTCTGCAAATCCACTCCAGAAACCTATTTATCACACAGGATGACGGAAGGACAAAGGACAGACGGAGGAGAGACAGAGATAAGAGGGAATTTAAAGGGGACATGCATTTGAAAACAGGAATATTTAGCAAAAAACAGGTTACGATGTCAGAACCATGTGTATATTAACATAAGCCCGCCCACATTTACATATCAACATGTGTGTTCATCTGGGAGTGTCAAGTTGCTGAAAACTGAACGACAGTGAATTAAGCCAGTCGTTTTTATATGCAAAGACATTAGCCAATAATAAAAGATGTCATTTCTATATTGTCTTAAAGGTACAGTAGCAAAAATAGTAAAGAAAAACTTAATTACAGCTGTTTTGGTGCAGGAATTCTTTATAGAGAGATTCAGGGATGAATAATAATGCTACAAAACAAAGAATATGGCCCCTTTAAATTGGTTAGGAAGCAGAAAAGACCATAATATTAATGGGTGTAGTGGTGTACTAATAAGCAACAGCAAATGCATCTGAAGATGTGTGTGTGTCTCTCAGACCTGTAAGATCTTGTCTCCTGTTTTAAGGGCACCCGTGCGTCCAGCTGGGCTTTCTGGCAGCACCTGTTTGATGAAAATGCCCTTCAGCTCCTCTCCGTTCTTCAGCCTCTTTATAACGGTGCGTCCGCCCACTATGCTGATACCCAGAGACTCCTGCGTCTCAAGCCACACCTCCACTCTGAAACCAAAAAAAAAAGTGTTTTTGAAAGACTCTTCTGCTCACCAAGACTGCATTTATTTGATCCAAATTTCAGTTAAGAAAGTAATGGTGTGAAATATTATTACAAGTTAAAAGAACTGTTTTCTATTTGAATATATTTTAAAATGTAATTTATTCCTGTGATGCAAAGCTGAATTTTCAGCATCACTACTCCAGTGATCCTTCTAAAGGATTTTAGGTTTTGCTGTGGAATCATTTTTTCTAGATCCGTGATGAATAAAAGGTTTTATATAGTTGGTAAAATTATAAATGTCTTTACTTTTGACTGGTAGTGTATATATTTAATGATATACTATAGTATTAAAATAAAATCATATAATATACTACTTATTATTGAGGCTTGTTAGATTTATTATCTCTGAAACAAAAACATTAAATCATCACTTCCTGTCTCTATTACAGTCAACTGAGCAACGTAAACAGAGATAGAACATAATTTTTTTATTATTATTAAGTATAGAAGATGGTTGTCAAAAACAACATTTATCATAATAATAATAGTATTTGCTTATCTCTCTTTCTATATATGTATGTGTATATAGAATAGAAGAAAATAGAATAATGTTTGTTACTTTGATCTTTATGCATGTCAGATGATAAATGTGAATTTAATTAAATAATACATTTTATATTTGTAACTTTAAATGTACTATAAATATACAAATTCGTTTTATTTTAGGAAGATGTCAATTATTTATGTCAATACTTTTTCTTTTTTTTATTACTTCCACCTTTCTATTGAAATCTCTTGAACCACACACAACTTGTGTGTTTTTAGTGTGTTTTACCTGCGTGGGGGACCCCAGTGACTGAACGCAGGCGTCTCCTCACCTTCTCCCTCCTCTCTTTCTGGAAGATCACTGCGGACAATAGATTTACTGTACAGTTAGAATAATAAACAAAATTCTTAAAATTACACTGTAAAAAATGATTGCTGTGATTATTTATCACAACTTAAAATTCAACATTTGAATAAGAAGTAATTTGTTGTTTCAACTTAAAAAAGGTAATTGTTTGTGCTTGACTTAAAATATTAAGTTTAGTTAACTTTAGTTTAGTTGGATATTTAAGTTATCTCAACAAATTTTAAGTTAAGAATTGCAGCTACATTTTTACAGTGTACCATCAAATTCTCAGTATTAATGATCAGTAATGCCGAAAACGTTAACTGCTACCTGTGGCCTCCTCTATTTGGACCGGCAGCACCCTGGTTTCTTCTCTTCCTGCTGCGAGAAGTCGTCCGCTGCGCAGATCTGCAGAGCAAGACAGTAAGTTATAGATGCATGACAGTCACAGAGTCATAATAGACTGAATCAAACTCATCAAGTTCATATAAAATGTGTGTAAGATTCCGACTTTAATCATCTCAGATCTGTCTTGACAGTTCACAAAAAGCAAGTGACACGAAATATTTAACCTGAATTCAACAAATGAATTTCAGTGTAATAGCAGGAAAGCATAATGTATGATTTGAATTGGATTAATAACAAGAATTCAGTCATCCTACAGGCTTGTTTGACTTAAAATCTCTGATACAAAAAAATAAATCAACGCATCACTTCCTGTCTCTATTAAGGTCAACTGAGCTACAAACTGTAAAACAAAGCTAGAATGTGAACAACAATAATGATAGTATAAAATTATTATTTTTAGTTATGATTAATGATGTTGTGTAATATATTTGGACATTATATTTTTATCTTTTAAATTTACAATTTAAAAATATGATAATTTTTTTACAGTCTAAACATCAATACTGTGTGCATAGTAAATACAATCATTAATTGGCTACTAATTTTAAAAAACATCTTGTATGTGTACAAACCAAAAGGACACACACACACACACACACACACACACCATTAACAGCTGGCCGAGTCTCAGCTGCGTTTCACACCAATTTGACACCATTCATTGTGTGACTCAAAACGGCATTTTATATCCGTTTCTCACTTTTCTTCAATTTCTCTACCACACCTGGGTTATAACAGTGGTAACTCAATTATAAAAAAAAGAGTTAATTGTGATAATCTAAGATAAACATGATAATTTTCTAATACTTGTACCATATAAAAAAGCATAAATCTCTCATTTCTGATTAACACCACAAATTTTAGTACTCTCAAAGCACTCAAACACTCAAATTAATTTGAGTATCTTATTTTTACATCTTTGAAAATGTAGTCTTTTAACTGTCCTATGAATTAAAGCTGCACATTTGTCCAGCAGGTGGCATTATGGCTCTATTAGAAAACATGGTAATTACAATTCCTCACAAGGCATCAATCTTTACGAACACAGGTACTACAAAAAACATATTTAATGCTAGTAGAGATATGTTTTTAAAATGTTATTACCTGCTATATGCATCTGTACTCTCAAAAATAAACCAATGACAACATGGTAATTTTATTTTTGTAAACAGAAGTTAGTTAAGTGATGGATAGAGTTGGGTGTGTGTTCATTACAGCTGGAGACTCACTCAGTGTCAGTGTCGGTCAAGGTAAGTTCTGAGCCTTCGTTTCTGGAGTCAGAGTCTGCCTCGCTGTCCGCTGCCTCCAACCATGACGCAGGCTGACCTGAGAACAGACGTATAAATATCAAACTGTACTGAACTGTACTTATTTAAATAAACCTCGTTTTAAAGACAAACACTCACTGAGGGGAATTTGTGAGAGCTGCAGCTGAATCTTCTCAAAGCTTGTGCAAAGATCCTCGTTCACCTCAGGGAACTGTGGCAGTAACAACACAGGAGTTTCAATCACGTACAGTATTCTTGTGGGATTTCATCTTACATAAAAATAAAATAAATAAAAAATCTAATGATGTGAACTTGATGACCAGTGTTGGGTAAGTTACTTTAAAAAAGTAATTAGTTATAGTTACTAGTTACTTCTCACAAAAAGTAACTGAGTTACATCATTACAAAAGTAACTACAGTGTTGGGTAAGTTACTTTAAAAAAGTAATTAGTTATAGTTACTAGTTACTTCTCACAAAAAGTAACTGAGTTACATCATTACAAAAGTAACTAATTACCAGGGTAACTATTCCGTTACTTAAAAAAAATAAAATAAAAAAAAGTAAATATGTGAAATAACTTGGATACCGCCAATATTATATATGTTAAATGAATGAAATGGACACTAAATAGAATAAATTATTATTATAAAACATTGTACACTAATCTACACTATTTTAATATTGCTGTGGGACAATGTGAGAGACACCTATTAACTTTAATATTAAAATATTATCATTACTATAGTGGAACAACAAAACACAATAGATGGTTTAGAACTTTTCATATGTATTGCACAGACCACAACTGGCCAACAAATAAGTCTAAAAATAAATTATGCTTCTTAAGAAATGTACCAAAAATAAATAAATAGAAATAAAACATATACATACACATACACTCTTTGTAATGCATATTAAAATGATAAAACACACCTTTACAGCTGGTCGACATACTGTATAGCCTACTTGAAGTCTTTTTTTCCTCACAAAAGTAAACAGTTTAACAAAAAGTGCTCTCAATATAATACTGAACAATGTACCAACATAAATAATAATAATAAAATATAACATTTTGGGGTTTTATTTTTAGAACCTACAGAGAAAGTCATCATCAGAGGTTATTTAAGCCAAATTCTAGTCGTGTTTGCAGCACGTGTTCACAACCGGTCAAACAAAGATGTTTTCTATGAACGTTCCCTGCAGGTTATTTTGGAGTTGCATTTTATAACCATGTAAACTAATTAAAACATTGCAGATGATACCAATATGCTACAGAGATTATTCTAATGCTGAAATGTGTAATTTATTTATAAACAAACTATATTATGCTCGGACACACTCGGCCTCTCTCGCACACTGTCATTTCAGCCCCCAGTGTTACAGTTATGAAAATGAAAAATGTAAGCCAAAAGGTATTTGGACACTTTGTATGGCTTCAAAACCTATAAAATCATATTTGGCATTGGGTATCATTATGGATCACCTGTTCTTGCGAATCATCTTGAGCATTGAACTGGAAGAGGCTGGATGTCGCTGGTTTTTCCCAGGAACGAGTCTTCTCGCTGAGGTATGAAGGCAGACTAGCGCTCCCTTGATCCTTCATGGTGTCCATCTCCTGCTCTTCATCATCTTCATCCACAGCCATCTCTCGCTCCAGGCCGGGCAGGAGGTCAGTGGTGAGGGGAGAGGCATAGCGTGGCTCGGCGTCAAGGATTAGCTCCGGCTCCTCGTCCAGGTCGTCAGATAAGACAGAGTCATTTCCAAAGTCCTACACACAAAGAACATGACTTTTCAATTGAAATTTCCATCTGTTTTTCACACAAAGCTAAGAAAACATTAAGAGAGTATGAACCTCTTTTATGGTGTTTTTTTTCGAGCATTATTAGACAGAAAAAGAGCAGTGTAAATATTCTGCTTTTGTGTTCCACAAAAGACCGACATAAAGGTTTGGAATGACATGAGGGTGAGTGAATGATGAGAGGATTTGATTTTTGGCTGAACTACTAACAATTTTTGTGGGATTTGAACCTTTTGGTGACCAATTCATCAAGCTAAAATTTTCATATTTATGTCAATAGCGGTAAAAAAAAAATCTTTAGTCAAAACATTTATTATACAGTTTTACTAAACTCAGTCTGACTTTGTAATTGTTTCTTGGGGGTTCATTTATGGGTAAAAATCCCTTTAACAGCACACTGATAATAGTTTTTAAAACGATTTTTGTGGGAGTTGAACTTGCAACCTTCTTCCGACCAACCAAAATCTTGAACCACAAGGCTAAATTTATCAAATACAAGTAAAGATTTTCATATTTCTATTTCTATTGCTTAAAAACATCATCTTTGGTCAAAACAAGGCCCAAGAGGTTTACTACAAATTCTTGTTGGATTTGAACCTACAACCTTCTGCCAACCAACCTAAATCTTGAACCACAAGACCATATCAACCAAATACAATTTAAAAAGTTCATATTTACATCTACATTGCTTAATGTCATCTGTAGTCAAAACAATGCCAAGAGGTATTGGGATTTAAACCTACAACCTCCTACCTACCAACCTAAATCTTGAACCACAAGGTGAGATAAATCAAATACAAGCTAATATCAATAGTGCTCAAAAACATCATCTTTAGTCAAAACAAGGCCCAAGAGTTTTACCAAACTCAGTCCAAACCTATCCGACTTGGTTTCAGTTTCTGAGTTGATTCCCCCATACCGAAACTCTTGATAACGAAACCCCATGCTACTTTATACCCCTTTTAACATTCTTCCCCCCTAAATCATCCGCTAACAGAAACGTCTGATGTTGGAGGGGGCGTGTAAGGTAGAGACATCTCACCTCCTGTCTGTCTGCCGCATACAAAGCAGCTCTTTCTATCCCTGCAACAGGGTGCCGGAGCTTGTCCTCCTCTCCCTCTTCCACACACTTACGGATCATAAGAGCTGAAAGCGCACTTTTCCCCCGCGACGCTCCAACAAGCCGACTCAGCTCCTTTCTCACTCGTCCCCCCCCACCCTTGCGGAGAGCAGAACCAATTTGCCATGAAAAATGTGCAGAGTCTAAAATCTTAATGGTGCAATTAGTCTCGTTTTGAGTAGATTTACGGCAGCACTTGACTCGGCCGCCTCAATTACATCTTTGCTAAAATTCAAGGATAATACGGTACATTTCAAAGGCCCATAGAGGGGGTCATGCATCACCTCCAAAAAGATCCCTCTCAGGAGGCTCGCTCATTTGCTCCTCTTTTTCCTCACACTCTTTTTCTTTCTCGCTTTAGTGCATGCTCTCTTTGTTAAATCACAACTGTAGTTGGGTTTCCTTCCTACATATTGATGGACATGAGCCTGTTTACAGATGTTTAGAGCAGGGGTCTTAAACTTTTTTCATGCCAAGGACCAACAACAAAACATTCAGTCTAACTTTATTTTATTAACTTCTGCTAACTTAACTAAATTTACTTGCAATTTTGTTTAAAAAAAAAAAATTTCACACATTTTTTCGCAATTTTTTTTTGTTCAGATCAATCTATATATTGGCGAATCTGCATTACAATAAATATTAATGTTTTTTGTTGTTTTTAAAGTTTCTATATATTTAAGAATGGGATTTTTATAAGGTCTATTGGATATGTGAATACAGGATTATATAAGTACACACACACACACATACACACATGTATATATATATAATATATATATAAACATATATATATAAAAACACTACAGTTATTACACTACTATATATTACACTACGGTTCAAGTTTCTTATGCTCACCAGGGCTGCATTTTAATCAGAAATACAGTAAAACAGTAATATTGTGCAATATTCAAATTTAAAATAACGTTATATTTTAATATATTTTGCCATTTATTCAGCAAAGCTGAATTTTCAACATAATTACTCCAGTCTTCAGTGTTCCTTCAGAAACCAATCTAATATTTTGTGGAAACTGTCAGCAATTTTTGATGATTTGATTTAAAAAAACAGCCTTTATTTGAAATATAAATCTTTACTGACACTTTCAATCAATTTAATGAATCCTTGCTGAATAAAATTATTAACTGCTTGCAAAATAATTGAAGTAAAGGCGTATTCTGAATACCTCTGGCACAGATGGGAGAGTGTGGCTGACGACCTGCTTTGCCGCTGGTTGCTCATCAGCGCCCTCTACAGGCCAAGAGGACTGCTGCTCACTACCTCTGTCCTCTGTCTGTATAGTTCATAGAAACAAAAGAATGCAAAAAATCAATACAAAATAAACGGACATATCACATGTAGCCTTTTGCCACAAGTAGGAGTTAACTATTTAGCTACAAGCCAAACAATCTTGTTTGGCAGGCTGCATCAAGATTAAGTGGATAATTGTGAGAAAGATTAAAATAAGAAATAAAGTCATACTGTGAGATATAAAGTCACATTGTGGTGGACTAGTTTGAGAGCTTGGTTGAAATACCCACCAATCTCAAATATTTATCCAAATAAAACACCTCCAGCACTGAATGTTAATATTATGGGGCCATAATTACATACCGCCAGGGGTTTCCTGATTCCAAGGTAGACTATCCCAGGTGGAGCAGATTTGAGAACCTCTACAGCCTGGGCCAGAGAGCATGTGTCTAGATAGGTGTCATTGACGAAAACCAGCTGGTCACCCGGGAAAAGCCCGCCGTGATTGTCAGCTACCCCTCCAGGAACCACAGAGCGGATGACGATCACAGAGCGTGCAACATCCAGAGGGTCCTGCAGAGGGCAATGCAGACCATAGCAAACAGATAAAACATGAGCAGAGTGGAGCAATAGTGACCGTGATTTAACCTATACGTCACAGTCACATCAAAAAGCAGATCATGACGACTGCCTTTTGAAGTTTCATTTATTTGTTTAAAACTTAACACAAACATTTCAAACTGAACCAATGTAAGCAGAGAATAGAAGATTGCAAACAAGCAGCCTTCATTCAAGTTAGGCAGTACCTTTTGAACTAATTTGAAATGACTTCATAACAGAAATGACTCTGGGATCCACGCATTAAAATCTACTTGCAAAAGAGCATGACAAACTTGCTGGAAGGCCAAATGAGGCCAACTTCCCACTCCGACAACCCAAGTGCCACAGTATCAATCACATCTCTGGGGAGCTCTGCCATAAAACTGCAATTCAACCGATTTGATGTCTCCAACAATATATTTCATGACCCATATGGGCGGCTTTTATGTGGCGTATGACAATATAAAAGTGATTAACAAGTAGTTATTTGAGAGTAAAAACTGAGCGGGAGCGCAGTCATTAGTAATCTCATCTATCTGCCCATGAACATTTACGACCAACCATGTCAAAAGACCGGCCGAACACCCAATCCTTGCAATTTTTCAGATTTTAACATGAATCTGTTCTGCAGTTGACCCCATCTTCGGACAGGGCCATAAAAGACAGGTTCAGATCACAAAGACCACTCAGACCACGGAGATAACATATTACTGACAAGGATTTTTAACAATCAACTTCAGTGGAGCCCCCGATCGAAACTGCGGACAGTGGACCAGGAAACTTCACCCAGCCCAAACATAAAAAGTGGGTCAGCAAGCCCAGCAATTACTGCCTCCTGATTACCCAGTGAGCCACTGCTGTATGGTAAGCAGACGAGAAGAGAAAAGCAATTTCAGAGCTAGAGGAACTGAGGCCTACTAGAAGGGAAAGAATGAGGGGGGGGGGGGGGGGAAGACAGGAAAAAGTTGGAGAGAGGATTTGAAGTTCCACTCCAGCTGGCGCTTTAGGAGGACACAGGCTGCATTGTCCGGCTGCCGGGTTCCAGCCAAGCATGCTTTGCTTTCCAAGCCCTCCTCTCATCCCACATGGCCAGTGATGTCAGTAGAGCAGCTTTTATATGGAAAAAAAAAAGCCAAGAGGAACGAGCTAGCACAGGGGGCTCCTAATACGACAATACGTCACCTTGCTACGGAATAAAGACGATGATCAGGATGAATGTTTGCATGAGAGATGGAAAGAAAGAGCTAGGTTGCTCCATTTCTTATTTGCATTTCCATCCGAGTGTTCATATGATTTAGATTGTGTACAGTACATGGCTTATTGGGAGAGTAGCTGTCTTCCATGCTACAGGTGTGAGGAACATCGCAGGATCCAAAGAAAACAAAAATCCCAGAAGTTCCTGGCTGGTGTTGCACATTACAACATTTCCACACAACCATCGGCAGCTAAAAAAAGCCAGTCAGAATTGGATTAAATGAGTTCATGGCAATGGTAACAGTTCCATCATGATGTTTTCCTGTGGTCTACATAACCTTAATAATGGTCGAAACTCTCCGCTAGCTAACAGATGGGCATTAGCATTGGCTGCCCAGAATGGATCTCCCATATTTCTTGCTGGCTTAGGTTTACTACCGTCTCCTCCAAGCGTTCCCTTTGCTGGCCCTGCTTGTCGAACGGATTGAAATTCTTCAGTGTGGTGTCAGGCGGACAGTAAATCTGCTGTTTTGCAGGAATCAACGGCAGGCCAAGTCATCTGTTTCGCTCCGACTCACCTTCAATCTTGCTGAACAGAATACCAGGAACACCAGGACGTCGGTCTCTTGCTTTTTCTCTTTTAATCTTTTTTTTTGGTTGTTCTGACCATAGTTGCCTTTAGAGGAGAAAGGATGCCACTTCCACAGACAAGCAAATTGCACAATCACATCAATTCCGCAAAACTATCCCACTAGAATAGTCTGCTTAAGTATGTTTGCCTCGCTTCATGTTGCTTTTGTTAAAAAATAAAAATAACTTTGGTTAGGTATAAGGCCATTTTAAATGACTCACATCAATGTTTTCCAATGCAAATAATTCTACGAAGTGAAGAGTTAAGCTACAGCATTACCTCAGGTTGCATGGCAAACAAAGGTCAAACACTGTAACATGAGGCTCCAAGTTCAGACAATTTAAACTTTTTGCTGTTCCAATTCAAAATATACCATGACATTCAAAAGGAAAAAGAAATGCATGGCAAAGTGTTACCCACTTTATTTGTTTTGACATTTGTTCACTTACCGTTTTCTCGCTATTAGCTATGACGTTACTATTGCGAGGTGCATTGAAGTCTTGACGCTAGGCATTTAAAAAGAGTCACACGAGGAGGAGGAACAATGCATCAGCCGTTGTTTATTATACAACTTACAGCTGTGGGCAGCTGTTTGACTTAGGAACAGGTGGCATAGACGGTGCAGAAATGACAATGGCAGTAAATCCAAACAAATCGCCCTTGGATCTGCTACAAATCGGATCCTAATATTGGAAGACACCGTTGAGAAACAACATGATGTTACATACATTTTTCATGGCTGAAAATCATAATGCATATTCTTCTTCAACATATTAACATTTAGGATGGTGTCTGCAGTCGATTTGGTAGCTTATTTTCCTGCAAGGGTAATAAAATAGCCCTTGGTCAGTTTCTGCAGCTTCGGGCCACAGAATAAATAAACAACGATAAATAAATAATAACACACCGGGATGATTTATGACTCTCCTTTAAAACATTCACTGGATGAGACTAAATGCTGTATTGATGTGCAGGTTAGGCTCTTTGAATCATCGAAAATGATTCAAAATTCCATTCTCTCAGATCTCTTCTCCTTGGACATTATTATTGGAGCCAAGCATTCACAACCTACGTAACAAATAAACTTGTTTTGCAGAGAGAGAGTTTACAGCCCACTTGCAAAATGGCATTTGCAGGCGCAAGACCCTTCTGAGAACATGTTGCAGCTCAAATTCTGCATGTTCTTCATGCTATTATTTTACACTACAAGTTTATTATTTTTGTGAACAGAGACATTTTCCTTTTTGAAGCTGGTGTAGGGCCGACATGCTGCCCAAACACGGTTATGTTAAGCTACATTTAGCTTAACATAACATTTAGCTTCACATAAGCTACGTCTACCCTGTTCAATAATACTTCAGTTCAGCCTGGCAGCACAATGACTTCATAGACAAATTCAATTGTTAGTCAGAACTTTTAGTAATGACTTTTAAATGGCCATGTTATAATCCCGCTTAAAACCGTCACAGCTCAATTCTTCAGATCAGTTGACTTTCAAGACTCTTCAGATCAAGATGACCTTCATTAATCTCCATTACCAGGATGGCTAGGACGACCAATGGGGTCCTTCTCATGTTGCCACGAAGTGCTTCTTACTTCGAGATCCCCTTCTTGTCAGAGCAAAAAAACCGAGCCATGACTCCAAATGGTTTTGTCGTCGCCACTTCACGTCAATCGCGCAGTCAGGGGTGTCATTTAGGGAAGAAAAACTCCCTGGTTTCCAGCTGTCAGTGTGACCGTGGGCTCCCATCAATCTAGCTGCGGTTACAAGGTCTCCTTGCTTTGGGGGTAATATTAGCGGTTGAGATGAGAAGAGTAGAAAGAGGGCGGTAGAAAGAGGGGGAGACTGAAGGTTCTCGAAGGCTCCAAGCATGTCTGCAGGTCTCGACGCGGCCTTATCAACTTAGGCCTCTTACTGGAGAGAACGGCAAAATCAATTTCCCCCTTTGCAGACTGGAGAGACCCTGGCTCGTCTGCCGCGGGAAACAGAAAAGAACTCAAGACGAAAGGTTGAGAGATTCCTTCTCCATTAGAAGACCGTAGAAGACCATACCCATCATTGCATTGTGGGAGTTGCGCTTTAGTATTTCTGGCAATTCCTTACAGCTCATACATTTATGGACATTTTAACACTTCTTTCACAACTCTGCAAGTGCCTACACCCCCTCCTCCTCTGAATCAATTCCCACCCATCATGCATGAGGCCCTCGGGTTGAAAAGCGTTCGTTTCGGTGCAGATAAGCAAACATACGGGGCTAGGTGGAGGGGGCTCAGCTGGTGCAGAGCACGAAGACGGTGAGTTCGACCGAGGGGGAGCTACACAGGTCAATATGGCTTCCAATAAACCCCAGGATGCACCAGCAACTCCTCCAGAAGATCTGCAAAGTAAGCTTTAGTACTTCAGACTCTTCATGACAATGATCTATGATCCAAGTTGCAGGACTGTGAATTTCTTCTCTTCTCGCCTTGGTGGGGATGAGATCATCTCAAATTCAGATCATCGATGCGGTATCGATGCAATTAGTTTGTACTTGTTCATGCTGCAAAAACAAACAAAAAAACCCCTGCGTAGCCTCATACAATCTCGTAATAGCAATAAAAAAGAAAACAAAGGACTTTGAGTCAGCAAAACCTATTTTTTTCTAGCTCAGAGCCTATGGACACTGTCCCTAGTTCCCTCCTCCCTCCTCCATCTTCATACCTTCATTTACCAGAGAGATGAAGAGAAAGGAAGAATTTAAGGGATCACTGCTCAGGTTATCGCTATTAAGCGGCAATGTAATTCTGTCCATGTCGCCACGGCCCCCATCATTCACGGCAGCCTCTGACGAGGAAAGAAGCATACCTTACCATTAAAACATGATCCCCGTTCACTTTCGCCATGATGCGGCAGCCATTTATTATAGTCCTGATGAAGTTGCAAAAGAATGGGCATGCTTTTCTCCTGCCAATACCATTTCCCTGCATGAAATCAATTGGAACCCATGGCTGGATAATATAAAACACGAGGCGTCCCACAGGAGCGGTGGAGAGCAGGTCTGCAGGAGAGGTTCTGCATTCTAAGTGGCCTCATTACATGATCACTTCTGATTCAGGATCAACGTGCAGTTATGTACTAACCCTGATTAGAGGGCTAATGAAGGAAGGAGGAAAGCAGCTTTACGTACTAAGTGAGCAGAGCAAAGGGTTTGACGGTTGGCACGAGGCCAGATAAACAGCGGCCCTAGTCAGAAAGGTTTCACTGCTTTCTTTTGTTCAGTGTCCAAAGACTTGTGACATCAATGCAAGTTTCCTGTGATCACACTTTGGTAAAGTCAAGGGGGATTCATCGAGTCTGGTCTCCTTTTTCCTCCTGCTTAAAGGAAAGCTGATTTTGTCTTTCCTTGGCATTTTACAGAAAATATGGATCAATGGTACTGTTTTTGAACAAAATGTAACATTTTATGGTCTGATATTTGTTATTTATTACAGTTTTCGCAAGGCAGCAGTATTCATTAAACATTATGGTCAGGGTGTTTTCTAAACTGCAGATGTATAAAACTTCCGCCATTAATTTACTCTAAACTACTTAACATAAGGTTTCCAAGTAATCAAGAGGTTTCTAAGATATTTTCAGCCTTAATATGTAATCCATTTTTGTTGTTGTTTTTTTGCAAATTTTACTAGAGTTAGTTTAAAAATCTCCCTTTTACTTAATTCTTCATGATCCGTTACATTCTATCAATATGTTCAACATTTAAAATGTAACGGATCATAAAGACATATTCATAATATTTGTAAATTGAGTTGTGATTGAACCTCTTTCTTAAATCTGTTTGCATACTGAATTGTGATTCTGCATATATTTATTAATTTATAGCCGACTTTACAGTGCATGGTAACCAAGTCGATTCCTACATGCAGTTGACATAAAACAAGACTGAAAGATATTTAATGATAAATATATGGGGGGGGGGGGGTTGTAAAAAGAAATGAGGTAATTCCCCACCTGATAGTCTAGTATGCTGAAGCCAAGACCTCGCTCTCCTTTCTCTAGTTCTAGCACCAGCACATTCGGAGACCATAGAGCCATTTCCCCTTCATCCTCCTCCTCCTCCTCCTCCTCCTCCTCCTCTTCTTTTTCTTCATCATCCTTCTCCTCATCCATCTGCTCTCTCTCAGGGCCGCTTGACTCTGTAGGCTCTCCTTCATCTTCAACCTCTTGCTTCATTACAAATGCCTGACGGTCCTGAAAAGAAAAACACAAATCATATTGAGCTAGCAGGGGTTCTCAATTGGTGGGTCGTGACCCCAAAATGGGTTGCAGGTCTGTTCTGATGAGATCAATTAATCAATCAAATGCTCAAATCAAACAAACTCTAAAAAACAAGTTGATCATGTTACAATTTTTTTCATTTTGTAAATGAGCTTACAGAGATAAAAATAATAGATATCATTAATTATATAATATAATTTATTACATTTTTAACCTAGTTTGATGTAATTTTTTTCTTTTTACTTTTGTATGATAAACAATTTTGGTGCCACATGATATCCAATGTAAAATATAGATCCTGAAGCAAAAAAATAATAATAAGAGAGACCTACTGAGCTAAAATAGAGTAGTAATGTTTTATTAGAGGATATGGACAAACCTGTAAGTCTTCCCTTATGCTGTTGCGTAGACTTGTATCTTTGGCCAACATGGAGAGGTTATTCTCAATCTGTAAAATGAATACAAAATGAGCAAGCATTTATTATTTTGCAGTTCTTTTTAAAGTATTGGTCAATTCCGAGTAACTTCCCAAAGTCAATTTTTACTCATATTTGGCAGTTGTTGAGTGTTAATTTTGGACCCTGTGCATGTATGTTTCTATTACCTGCTCCTGTAGGCTGGCTGAGGGGCTGGATGAGTGCCACTCTTCAGATTCAGGGTGGTATTCGCTGCCCTCTTCAGCGAGACGTCTGCAGCAAACCAAAGTAAAGGGAGGAGGAACCTCTCTGAGGAATGCAACAGCCTCTCGCCTAGACTTCCCATACAACTGCACGCCATTCACCTGCAAATACAATACACATTTTAATGGGAGAAAATTCACTTACAAACATAAAGAATATGTAACACTGCACGGTTTCCCAGATCAGTCAGTAGGGGTACTAAACATATGGTCATTTATAATAGTTAATACAAAAATAGTCTCTGTGACATCCACTGGTCATCTTTGATTGGCATTTCATGGAGTGGGCAAGCCTGGAGCTGCTATGGCGAGTGGGGGCGGCACTGTGCCATCTGCCCAAACCAGGGGGAAGCCATAGGCTCCACACATGCTTTCCCTTACACACACACACACACACACACACCAACACCACTGCTGCACCATTGGGCTTGCAAGCATCTAGCATGACCAAGAAAAGTATATTAGGATACTGGTTCCACTGAATCCATTTGGGATTTTCATAAAAGGTTCCTCAACAAGTGCATTAGCCCCAGGATGGAACCTTGAGGTACGCCACATCTTATAAGCCACTTCCCCTGCAGCCCTGCAAATCTCCCCTACTTTAACCATCCATCCGGCCTTCGGCCGCCAGACCAGGTGGGAGGGGGAAGTTTAGAGGGAGGGGGCAGGAAGCAAGGCCAGTGGGGAGGTTAGGGCAGGGGACAGTCATGCAGATGGCCTCGGTCAGACTCAGGAGCCCTCCTGCCAGAACATCTATGAGCCAGCAGCAGCAAGCCTTCCTGGAGGCTTGGTGCTGGCAGGATGCAAAGGTCAGTGTTATTAAGGCAACTGAGAAGAGGCTCACCAAAGCAAACCAAAAGCAAAACTGCAGGCTGGCCAAACACTGGGAGCCCACCTAACCATAATGCCAAACAGAGAGGGTGCAGGGAAGACCCATGTCGCCAGTGTAGATGCTGGGTAATGCGCTTTAATATTACTTTACCTCCAGAAGTTCATCCTCTGGTCGAAGTAGCCCATGTTTTGCCACAGGGCCCTCAGGAGCCACTGTAGAAATGTAGTGGTGTCCATCAAAAGAATCTAGTTCCACGCCCAAGCGCATTGTGTGTATTGGGAGAAGCTGTAGAAACATAATTTCACAATTACGCAAACATTGCGGGTCACTAAAGAGTGTGGTGTAGATTAAATATACATCTTGATATTTCAATGGAGTGACAGAAAACTCTCAGATTTCATCAAAAATATCTTAATTTGTCTTACGGGTTTGGAACAACATGAGGGTGAGTAATTAATGACAGAATTTTCATTTTTGGGTGAACGAACCCTTTAAAAGGAATCATCATTACAACCAAACAGCCATGGTTGTATAGCTGAATTTACCTACGTATATTTTTACTAAAACATAAAATATTAAAAGCAAGGTGAGGACTTCAACAGACCTTTTTGTGTGATCATGCATACAAATTGTTCAGTGTTATGAACAGATCCATTGAAACAAATTGATTAATGGAAATGAATTGAACTTAACTTGTGAAGAGCTAAAAAAAAAAAAAAAAAATCTAATATTGTAATGCTCTCATGCTTGCAAGTCATGAGACAAAGAAGGATTGCATGCGACTAACTTGCCTCCATCTCCACTATATATTATGAATATTTGATAGATCGCCCAGCCCTACTATAGTGCTGAATGAACAAATGAATGAATCATAAATTGTGACTGCTGTTTCCACGTTACCTTGGAGTACTTCTGTAGCTCAATATCATCTTCTATGACAGGGTCAAGCTGTACAACCTGTAAAAAATAAAACAGAATGCATATAAAACAGTATAACAAATAAATGTATATATCTATATATAAATACATTTAAATAAAACCTCGAAAAACTAAAACTCAAAACAAAAAAACAAAATACTAAAAAAACAACAACTCCATAGTGGTAACCTGTTGCGGTCAACACACTCCCTTTATGGTAAATAAACCCAAACAACAGTATGTCAGCACATGAACTCAAATCCAGTAGGAGTCAACTGAGGCAATCTACGGCCAGATTTAGCTGGTCGATCGAACATCTCTTATCACAGCATAAGTGCCGGCGGTTCTTGCTGATGTGCAGTTTGCTTCATGTTTAATTGAGAGCCGCACTTAGCATCTGTTAACATTACTTCCCCTTCGCTTTTGCTTACCATAACATCGTAATGCGGACCAAGCGCCTGCTCCCATTTAGCACGAAGCTCCATCTCCGTCAGCGGGGCCGGCTCTTGCACTACAACACACACAATAATGAGAGCAGCGTTTAAAGTCAATTACCGCCATTTGGGTGCCCACTGTCCGTGACAGAGTGAGTGGAAACGTATGACATTAATGTCAGGTGCCGCATACTAGCATGGGATTGATGTCAGGTTGACGGATGAATATAATCAGAGGGCTGAGAGTGCGCCGAGGGCAAGAGTTGAGAGAGGAGTCAGCAGTGATACTGCAGAAAACGACAACGGGACGCCAGGGAACAATATCGGCTGAAAGCCCAAAGGGCAATGGAGGCAAGTAAATGGGTGGAACAGCTATTATGAGCACTTCTGACCCTTAACTATGATATGGGGTGAGTGTAGTGTGGGATTTCAGAGAAAATGTGCTCTCGGTAAGAAAACAAAGATGTTTTCTGTAGCCTAAGCTGTAAATTTACCAGGTACTACTTGCCATGAATCAGGTACAATTTGGTGTCTCACTTTATAAAAAAAAATAAAAAAATAATAGACACAAATCCCAAGGTGTTTTTTTTTTTTTGTGAGACCTATTAAATATGTTGATAAAACTTAGCTAAGATGAATTATCAGTACACCACCTTAAAATGTTGATTTTGGCCTGTTGTTAATCTTTTTAGTTGTATGCTACAGATTAAAAGCATACATCATAATGACTGATATTCAATATCATAACTGATATTCATTTCATCAAATTAAAAAATAATGCTTTAAAATGATTACATTTTAATTACCAAAAACATAATATTTAACTGTAATTTAAACAATGAAAAAAAAAAAAAAAAAATTATATAGACACACACACACTATCGTTCAAATGTTTTGGGTCGGTAAGATTTATTAATGTTTAAAGTCTCTCATGCTCACCAAGGCCGCACTTATTAGATCAAAAACAGTAATAATGTGAAATAGATTTTTGTAGCCACTGTTTTCTATTTGAATATATTTTTTAAAATGTAATTTATTCTGTGATGGCAAATCTACACTTTCAGCATCATTAATCCAGTCTAAGTTCACATGATGTCACGTGTCACATGATCCTTCAGAAATCATTATAATATGTTGATTTGGTGCTCAAGAAACATTTCTTGTTATCATTAATGTTGAAAATAGTTTTTGCTGCTTTTCAGGATTCTTTAAAAGGATGGGAATAAAAAAAATAATAAAAAAAAACATTTTATTTGTTTATTTGTATTACAAATCTTTCGGGAATATAAAAATTTATTTTCTGTCACTTTTGATCAATTTGATGCACCCTTGCTGAATAAAAAAAAAAATATATATATATATATAAAAAAAATTGTACCGACCCCATACTTTATATTTTATTAAAAACAAAAAATGGAAAGCCTCATATAAAATGTATAAAAAATAAGCTCCTTTTACTGACCACTTGTACAAAAAGCAAAAAAAAAAAAAAAAAAAAATGCTTGTTACATTAAAAAGTAAAGTCAGTGAGTGAGTGAGAGCAATGGATGCAGACCTGATTAAATTAGCATTTCTAACGCCTCACTTGCAACACCATTCATCACAAATGTTTGAGTACATTAATACAGCAATGCATCGCTTCTACACGTGGGACGTCAAACCCCAGCCAACATCTGCAGCCCAGGTGCGGCACAATGGAAAATATGGAGAACAGGGGAAATGTTGATCACGCCAATGGCTTGTTATGTTTATGTATCAGGAAAAACTCTGCTGACACCGAGAAAGAATGTCCACCGCCTATCCAAACGTCACTCAACATTCAATAGAGGGCATCACATGGGAAAAGTTACTACAGACCCACAAAAGTTGAGTAAATGAGGTTTTGCATAGTACTTCCTATGGTTTTTAACTGCTGTGGGCATTTCTGGAGCAACTGTGGACTATAATTATACCAACATGGACCGATTGTCAACCGTCGCTGTGATTGAGCGTTCTTCTGTGTCAACGTTCGAATGATTTTAATGGGTCGAAACTACTGGTGTGACAGAACTTGGAAAAAGTGCAGAAAACCCGGCAGCAACTAGTCCATTTTTTTTTTAATAGTAGGGCTGAAACACATCTGTTTCCAGAGATTTTCAACTTTACAGGACACAAAAGAAACACATTTAATGGCACTTCCAGGGTAGTTATCTTTAAAATCGAAGGGTGAAATTTAGCGAAACCTCTCAGTTCACTCTTATCAAATGACACATCAATGTACCAAAACAGTCAAGCACTATCCATAAAGAAAATATTTAAACATCTACACGCTCACATGGCAGTACAATTTCTAAGAACCACAGGGGAAAAAAAAGTTGGAGGTGAAAGCATGATTAAAGCGGTGTGTGTTTTGACTTGAGGGCGGCTATCATTTTACACGTGCTATGATTCCAGCTTTGGGAAATGAGTCCCTGACAACCAATCATTGTTATCCCGGGCATGCATTGGCCCAGTGCAACAGAACGCTTTATTTAGGAGTTTGGCAGGTACCGGGTCTTGTCCGGATTAATTAGGGCAGAATGTAACTAGAGCTCCGGGCTGCTTCGGCCTCAGCCAAGGCCTGCTCTTCCGCCTCCAGTACGCCTATCGCCATATTTATATCTGCCGACTAGCAAGGCTGAAACAATGCCTGCTAAGCTCGGTGTATAAGCTGGCCTGAATCTGACCCCCATCCAGAGGGGAGCGCAGCCGGACCGGATTCCTCAGTCTAAAGCCCAAAGCATACTTCGTTTTTTTAGAATACAGTGTACGTGACGTAAAATCCTAATGGTGGGAACTCTTATATAGAGTTATAGTCAGAACATCACTTTTTTGGTCTGGTTCTCAAGGGAGCACCTGGAGATGCTGCTGGGTACTCACACTTTACGCGGCACACTTATCCTACCAGCTGTCGTCATCAATTTCCTCCTGACTGCTCTCCTTACAATCTTTTTTTCTCTTGAATATGGTAGATGATTTTTATTTTATTTTTACATTAATGACAAAGACAACAGCAGGAATATTAGGCTGCTGTCACTTTAAGACCGAATGCACGGACCAAATATACTCACACACATCCGATTTCTTTCCCAACTGTTCACTTTTGACATAACCAAGAGAATACATGTCGAGACGGGTATTTTGACATAATCGTGTATGTGTTCGTTAAAGTGCAAGTAAAGAGGAATCAATTCGGAAAGAGGAATCAATTCGGTGTTCGTGCGCTGTCTGAAACGCGCCTCTCTCTCTCTCTCTCTCTAACACATTCCCGATTTTCGCCTCTTCTTCCGCGTTTAAAATCGTAAATTGTAAATTGTAAATCGTAAATTGGCGAGACAAAACACATCCAAATGATAAACTTTCACTCTATGATGGTTAAACTTAGCAGTTAATCCACGAATCATGCGTGCCGAACCGTGGGGCCTGGTCCGTACGGATCACGGATCAACTGCGATCCGTTGCGCACCTAATAATTAATGAACACGCTTGTAATCATGATTGCTATCTTACCAGAGATGGAGAAAAATCCTACCCCAGTAAGTAAACGTGTCCTGTTCTTGGTGTGAACAGCCCTTTAATTAGTGCATGAGCACCCAACATTTCAGTGTAAACCACTAAGCCAATCAAAACAAAGTTAAGGATGTCTTTACGAGAGCGGAACAACTGCTGTCAGGCTGGTTTTATATCATTTGCCATCTGCGATACCACCCAATATTGTTGAGCACCTGTATGTGTGTGAACGGACTCACTCTTCTCCTGCAGCTGTTGTTTGAACCCAGTCAGAGCAGGGTCCATCGACTCCACCACTGAGCCCCTCTGATCCGCACGCGCCTTGATCTCAGACGATCTCTTCAGAGACACACGCGACGACTCTCTCTGGACTGTGTACGCACAGACATGGAAGTATAGAAACATGTACATTTAATTCTGAATCATATTTGTAACCAGACTATAATATATATCAAATGCATATAAAAAAATATCAAATTGTAAAGTCAATCCAAGACAACTGAAGATCATAAAACCAGTCAGATTTGACACAGCTAAAGCAATAATGTTAGGTAGGCCTAAAGTTTTATTTTTACAGTAATAAAAGCTCTTTGATGGAAGCTCAAACACTCTCACACATGTCAACAGCATGTCTGTCCTGAGCACCATGGGCAGATTTTTCCTGTATCCTGTTCATGAGACGAGCTCCCATATAACTATTTTACAGGCGTTTGCCACACAGGCCTGTGGTTTTCCTGATTAAACATTGTGCAAAATAACCTGTGGAAGATATTTGGACTCGTGGTGCTGTAAGAATCAAGGAGGCATGACATTTAAAGAGCTCGATACTTTTTGTAATTTATGAGTGTGTGTGTGTGTGTGTGTTTGACAGCCCAGTAATTACAAATATTATTTATTTTCTTTACTTTAGGAACGAAATTAATCATTTATAAAAATTAAAATAACACATTTAATACATTTTTATAATTAATATTCTAAATCTCTAATATATATTAAATATACATTTAATATAAAATTGAATATTCATTTTTATTTGTAAATTTTTTAAAGAAGTTGATAATGTAGGGAAAGTTTTATTATTATTGAATTTATGCAGATTTAAATAAAAATGTCCTGTTTTGATGCAATTTGAAAGCCCAATAATTGAACATTATTTCTTAAAAAATTAAATTTAATTAAAAATTTCTTAAAATTAATTATATTAAATATAAATATTTGTGTTTGAATTTGCTGTTTTGATGCAATCTGAAACTCCAATAACTTTACATATTATTTGTTTTCTTATAAATGAACAGAACGTGTTAAAATTCAATTTAAATATTTAATATTAAAATTTAAATATAATAGAAATATTTCTTTGAACTTCCAGTTTTGATGCAGTTTGAAAGGCCAATAATTTCACATATTATTTGTTTTCTTCAATTAATTAAATGTTACAATTAAATGTAAAATTTGATAAAAATAATTCACTTTTTTTTTTCGATGTACAGATCTGATCCAAATTCCAAACATGTCACTTTACCTTTATCTAGCGATTTCTCTACGCCCGTTCTCTTGGGTGAGATGATCTTCCTAATGAGGGTAAGGTGTACGATATCGCCTGTCCGCTTCATTACCTCCAGGACTTCCTGGTTGGTGAATCCCTGAAGGTTCACGCCATCCAACTGTGCACACAGACACAAAAGACAATCAAGAAGTCACTGTAGGCCCAGCTAACCGGGCTCTCCAATTCGCCTCACCGGGACTGATTAGCCTAGCGTGAGGCTGGGGAGAGCATGACAGCTGACCACGTCTACGCTCAAACCCGCTCTTATTAAACTGTGAATCGATGCAAGATGAAAGAGACGTCTCGCTTAGTTGGCGTCCTGTTCTGTCAGAGCGCTCGTACGGACACGGGGCTAATTAAGGTAGAGCTCATTAAAAAGTGATTAAGAACCCACTGCTATTATCCTGTCGTGGACATGGATTTTCCCGCTCTGCTCAGCGGCGCTGCCTGGAACCACGTTCTTCACGAAGACCCCCACCGCATCTGACATGCAACAGAGACGAGAGATGCGAGTAAATAATAATTAACAGCAAACTGATTAGTAGTTGGGTTTCTGGGAAAAAACAAGGCAAGATATGTTTCTTACCCTCAGTGGTCAAAGCGTTGTATCCGATTATAGAGATCCCAAGGCTCTGGCCCTCCTTCTTTTTTAACGCAACTTCGTGGATTTCGTATCCCTCCAAATTCAGCTGCATAAATAACAGATCAGAGACTGACACTGTGTGTAGAAACAGTTTATAAACATTGTACATTTATGGGGTGAATCTTATGAAAACATGTTCAGGCATATTTGTACCCGCTCTTTCAATATGTTTGTTTTTCCAATCTAATGGGAATCTGTCCATCTATCTATCCATCGGGAATCTTCTCTATCTATCTATCCATCCAATTTATCAAGTCACGTTTATTTATATAGCACTTTTTACAATACAGATTGTTTCAAAGCAGCTTTACAGAGATGGCAGGAAAATAAAGATCTAGAAAAAAATAGTGTCACAGTCCAGCTTAAGGAAGTTCAGTGATGTTTCATTTCTGTTGTAAAAAAGTTATTAATTTAGTTCATTTATATACATAGCCGCTTTGGAGAAAACCGTGATGTCATCGTCCAGCTCAGTTCAGTTCTTATATAATGGTGTCAATGGAGGCAGATCAATAATATTGTTGAATATTAAGTGTCTAAGCAAGCCAAAAGCCAAAGGCGACAGTGGCAAGGAACCAAAACTCCATCAGGTGACAGAATAGAGAATAAAACCTTAAAAAAAATCTTTTTCTATCCATCCATCAGTTTTTTTTGCACTGTAACATTATTTTCATAAAAAAAGCATGTTGTCCTTCAATTTCTCACTGCAGTAATACATCTGGATATTTTACTTGAACATTATTTCAATTATTATTTAACTGAATATTCTTAGATTCTCATATCTCTTAATGATGATTTTTATTATTGTAGTACAATGTTTTCTTTTTATTTATTACATTTTGTAAAAAAAAAAAAAAGTATGTGGTAAAACTAATTTAATAAAATGTCATTTAAATACCTGTATATTTATTATGAAATATTTAAATAGTATTTTATTTGCATTACAGCAATAAGAATGTAGGTGTCTAGGTGCTTAACTGCATTCAAAAAAAAGGCGTGATTAAAAAAAAAAGTAAGTTCAAAACATTATTATTATTTTTTAAATATATTGGTTATGGGGTAAAATATGATAGTTTTGTGAGAGTCTAAAATTCAATATTGAAATATTTAGTATAAAGATTGGTATTATGTGACATTGCACGGTAAAGCTAATCATCATAATAACAATCAATCAACCATTCCCTGAGTAATTTTACATTTCTGGTGTTCTCTGTACCGTTTTGCTGCCCCTGCGGGCTGGCACGGGAGGTGGAGGTGGCAGGGAGGTGATGGGAGCTGTGGCAGGGGCAGGTGGAGGTGAAGGCTGGGCTTCCTCCAGCGGGTCTCGTGCGATCAGCATCCGCACATGGCTACCGCAGGACTGCAGCACCTTCACCACCTGCTCACTGGCCAGACCCCGAGTGTGCGTCTCACCGATCCGCAGGATGTAGTCCCCTGTTCTCAGCCTCCCGTCCTGGGAGGAGTAAATGAGAGAATGGAGGAGGAAGTTGAAGTCATCATACATGAGGTGAATCTATCCATCCATACATCCATCCAAAAAAGTGCACCCCCTCCCCAAATTACTATCATGCAAAAAAGACAATATTGTAAAGCATCCAGATTGTAATTCCCATTATCGCAAACCACCCAAAAACTACACCTCAGACTCTACAAGTCTCAGTTAGCATGTTAAATGTTAAAGTTCATGGTAGTAAAATTAGAAAAAGTCTATGTATGATATGTCTGAAATGGTTGCCAGGAGAAAGCTTCTTCTCTTTAAAAAGAACATGGCAGCACGGCTTAGGTTTGCAAAGTTGCATCTGAACAAACCTCAAGACTTCTGAAACACTGTACTTTGAACAGATGAGACCAAAGTGGAGATGATAATGTGCAGCGCCACGTTTGGTGAAAACCAAACAGCATAGCAGAACAAACACCTCATACCAACTGTCCATCACACTGATGGAGGGTTGATGATTTCTGGATTGATTTGCAGCCACAGGATCTGAGCACCTTGCAGTCATTGAGTTGACCATGAACTCCTCTGTATTCCAAAGTCTTCTAGAGTCAATTGTGAAGCCATCTGTCCGACAGCTAAAGCTTGGCCGATACTGGGCCATGCAACAGGACAATGATCACAAGCACACCAGCAAATCTATAACAGAATGGCTGAAAAAGAAAAGAATCAAGGTGTTTCACTGGCCAATGCGGTGGCGGGACTTTAAGAGAGCTGTGCATGAACAGATTCCCACAAAACTCAATGAACTGATGCAACTTGTAAACAAGAGCGGGCCAAAATTCCTCCACAACGATGTGAGAAACTGATAAAGTCTAACAGAAAATTATTACTTCAAGTTATTGCTGCTAAAGGTGGTTCTACCGGCAATTGAATCATAGGGTGTACTTAGTTTGTCACTCATTGCTGGTCCATTTTGGCCTTATTTGTGTTAAATAAATAATGACACGGTGTAATATGTCATGTGTTGTTCTTCACCTTAATTTAAGACCTACAAATTACCAGACGATTTATTATTGTCTTAATATGTAAAACCATAGAATTCAATCAGGGTGTACTTTCTATTTCACACGACTTTTAATATCAAATTAAATGTCTCTATATTTCAATCTTATTAAAATGTAATTATATTAAACTAAATTGTATCTAAATGTTTAATAATATAATGTTTAACAAAGTAATATTTACAGTTTTAACTGTATATTGAAATTTTCTATTGTATTATATAGAAATACTACCATCCATATGACACATTTTATACAACTTGTCAGATACCAGCACAGACATAAACCCATTTTACCAGTTAACAATTGCAGTCCATATTATCAAGTCATTTTCACCAGCCCCAAAGTATAATTTACCTCCCAAACGCAGGCCTGAGCCAAATCTCACATTTACAACCTAATTTGTTTCAATCATCCACAGGTGCTGGAGCCAAAAGTCTAACATCCACAATAACCGTGTCACTCTTACGTGGCCTTTCCTAACGGCCCTTTCCGGTCCGCTTGAGCTGTGAGACGTATTCTTCTTTCTAGGACTCTGGCAGACGGGCCAAATGAACGGCGAGAGGAAGGGGAGGACTAAAGAGTGATTACACAAAGCGCGGAGAGGAGAACAGCCGTCTTTGTGAAGCGCGAGACATGAAAGGCGTTTGATACATCAACTTGTTCAGGGAAAATCTCGGCAGCTTGTTCCTGCCACTGTGCTGGGGACAGCGGGGGTGCATTGAAGCCCACCGCAGCCATTAAAGGTTGAAATGGGAAACGCCAGGGATAACAAAGCCCTGATTTTGACAGCTTTTTTGGAGCATAAGATCCACTGATGTGTGAAATGCAAGCAATGTGCCTTTTGAACAAGAAGGGGTTTGTTGCCTGAGCTGTGGACACTGGGTGGGAGAGAAGAGGAGGTGTGTGTATAATATGTGTGTGTGTGTGTGTGTGTGAGGGGTCTAAACCAGGACAGGTTGTTTTCCAGTCTCTGTCCCTCCTGGCTAAGCATTGAAGAGAGTAAAGCTGACATCAGTAGGTGTGTATTGAACAATCTGCTTTTCAAGTTCCCACTTCAAAGGTTTTATAGAAGAAACGGACAGAAAAAAAAGTCTTCTAAATGGAATTACTGCAAACACATACTGTACGCATCCTACCTTAAAAAGTTTCACTTTTGTATCGTGTAACTGTTCCCCTAATGTTGACATTTAGTTAAACATTCATAACATACCAAACTGACAAAGAAAAGACGATAAAAGAAAAAACAGGCTTTTGCCTTCAGAACTGCCCTAATTCTTCATGGCATGCTGGAAACATACGGACATGATAGCATCACACAGTTGCTGCAGATTTGTCGGCTGCACATCCATGATGTGAATCTCCCGGTCCAGCACATCCCAAAGGTGCTCTATTGGATTGAGATCTGATGACTGTGGAGGACATTTGAGTATGGTCAAAGTCCCTTTCAAGAAAAGTCTGTTCAATCAGCGGCCATATTTGCAATGCCTTCGGAAAGCTATTTTGGCATCCAAGACCAAGTCCTATCTGTTTGAATGGCGGAATTCTGAAATCTAAAAAACTGCTTGCCGAACTCACAATTAAATAACATATTTCAAATCAACAACAAAATGACATGAATTGTCCCTAAAATGTTGTTTTTTATGCTCAAATAGCGTTAAAAAAAGCGTATTTTTCAGGCTAGACCAGCCAATGCGCACGTGCAGTCCTAAGCACGAGTTTCAGGTTTCTATGGGAACCGGAGCTTCGAACGGCAGCTGCAATGAAGCAATGACTTTCCCAATCAGCAATTGGCTCTTTTACTTAGAAGGCAGGACGTTTTTCACAATATTGCGAGTTGCAGTTTCTCCCATTAATATGTAATAGGAGTGAACAGTCTTTCTATATCTATAGTCTTTGATATGGTGAACTCATTGTCACAATCAAGAAACCAGTATGAGATGATTTGAGCTTTGTAACATGGTATATTATCCTGCTGGAATTAACCATCAGAAGATGGGTCCACTGTGGTCATTAAGGGATAGACATGGTCAGCAAAATACTGTAGGCTACTACAGTAGGCTGAGGCTTTTAAAAACAATGCTCAGTTGGTACTAAGTGTGCCAAGAAAATATATCCCCCACACCATTACACCAGCAGCAGCCTGAACTTTTGATACTAGGCAGGATGGATCCATGCTTTCATGTTGTTTACACCAAAATCTGACCCGACCATCTGAATGTTGTAGCAGATATTGAGACTCATCAGAACAGGCAACCTTTTTCCAGTCTTCTACACTCCAATTTTGGTGAGCCAGTGCACATTGTAGCCTCAGTTTTCTGTTCTTATCTGACAGGAGTGACACCGGTGTGTCTTCTGCTGCTGTAGCTCGTCTGCTTCAAGGTTGGACGTCCAGTTTGTTTAGAGATGCTCTTCTGCAAACCTCGGTTGTAATGAGTGGTTATTTGAGTTACTGTTGCCTTTCTATCAGCTTGAACCAGTCCGGCCATTCTCCTCTGGCATCAACAAGGCATTTTCGCCCACAGAACTGCCGCTCACTGGATATTTTCTCTATTCCTGGCCATTTTCTCTAAACCCTAGAGATGGCTGTGTGTGAAAATCCCAGTAGATCAGCAGTTTCTAAAAATACTCAGACCAGCTCGTCTAGAACCAACAACCACGCCACATTCAAAATCACTTAAATCACCTTTCTTCCCCATTCTGATGCTCAGTTTGAAATTTTTCAGCAGATCGGACAACATGCCCAAATGCATTGAGTTGCTGCCATGTGATTGGCTGATTAGATATTTGAGTCAACATGCAGTTGGAACAGATGTTCATAAAGTGGCCAGCAAATGTGTGTGAGTAAAAAGGATTCCTTGGCAAAAATATAAAAGGATCAAATAATTTTTAACACAGATTAATGAACATTTCTGAAAGTATTGTTTCACCGAAAACTGATTTGCACTGATTCAGTCAATTTTGTTAACAAATCATTCACCATGATTTTTTCAGTCACATCTAAAAGTTAAAACAATTCAGTAAAATTCATGAACAAATTGTTCAGAGAAAGAGAGAAAGTTTTTGTCTGTGAGACTGATTTACAACCAATTCATGTTGCTCTGCACAATTAGTTCATTAATCAAACTAAGATTAATCAAAAGAAGGAGTTCAGTAAAGTTGTTGGCTCAGTCCGGTTTTGTAAATTAGTTCACCTGATTCATTAAAAATAGTTGACTCAACACAACGATTGATTCACAAATCAGACATTGCTATTCTAAAAAAGAACATTCTTAATATTAATCAACATGATTTATTCATGACCAAATGAGGGTTCAATGAGTCAATGAGACCCATTCAGTTTGATGTAAGAACAAATTGCTCAAATCAATATAAATCATTTCTAAGATCTGAGGGGGGAAAAATTAACAGTGCAATGAGTCAATAAGTGGTTGGTTCAGTCTGCATCATGAACAAATCATTCAGGCCAGTTTTGTGAATCAGTTCACCTAATTCATTAAAAAACAACTCTGAATCTGAAACTACTGAATCATATATATTAACACAACTTAATGGTTCAGAAATCACGCATAATTTTCCCCAAAGTGCATTGAATAAACACGTAGGATGCGCAAAGACAAACCTTATGGGCCACACTGTCTGGCACCACGGTCCTGACCACCATTCCGGTTCCCTTGGCTCCAACAATACCAAATCCCAGGCCGGTTCCATCGTTCACCAGCTCGATCTCCTCCACGTGTCCCCACTGATCCTGCAAAGACACACATAGGGGACAGTCTTCAATCCATTGTCTTGTCTGACACATTTAGAGGTCAGTGAGCATCAGTCATAATTTACTTTGAGCCACAAAACCGTCTACTTAAAGAATAAAGATCCACTCAATCACCTTTGATTGTCCAAATATGGAGCGATTGCCGACCCAAGACCTGTGACTACATCCTGCGGCGGAGTCGTAATAGGGCACAAAATGCTAATGAACGTGTTAACGGTGTGATCCTGCAGTGGCTGATCAATGTCAGGGTCAGGAAAGCCCACGAGAGTCTTTGTGATCTCACGTCAGCCGTGCTCCTAATCACCCAAGTCTCCTTGGGCTCATATAAAGGACCTGCAATCAGTACATTTCTGTTCTCTTATTACCAGGCCGTTATCTGCCGTCTGACTACCTCTGCAATTTTCTCACTATCTAATGAAACCCCTCCTCTGCAGTTCGCTCAGTCGCTCTTCGAAACAAAGCTTTAGACTAGCGTTCATCCCGCGGTGAGGAGAAAAAAACCATTTCGGAGATAAGAAGTCCTTTTCTGACTTTTCAGAGACTTGAACTCACTCTGGTTAAAATTCACCTCTTTTAAGTTCAGTGGAGAATGGTTTGGAGGAAGGTGAACAAGAAAACAAGTTTGACTGAATTTGCTTTCTTTACACACATTAATTCAGGGGAAAAATATTACATAAGCTTTGCTCAGAACACACCTGGCAATTTCCTAGTAAGTCTATTGCAGGATTAAAACAGCAAATTTTAATATGTTCCAAGTCAAGTCACCTTCATTTATATAGCAATTTTAACAATATAGATTGTTTCAAAGCGGCTTTACAGTGATAATAGGAAATTAAATTAATAGAGATTGTTTTGGCTTTACAGCAGCTCTAGAATAATGTTATTGTCCAGCTAAAGTTAGTTTTGATTGATTGACTTCTTTTGCAAAGATCATTAGTTATTAACTTAGGGGCCGCTTACACGACACCGGTTCTAACAGAAAACCCTTAAAGCGCTCCAGCCCGCTAATCTGCACAACAACAGTGCATGGCGGCTTGAGAACGCAAACCTGGAAACGTTATCAAACTGACAGAGTGTGTCTGCTTCCCGGACTATGTTAGGAAGACTTTTCCAAAGTTTTGGTGCTAAATAGGAAAAGGATCTACCGCCAGCAGTCGATTTTGATATTCTAGGTATTATCAACTGGCCGGAATTTTGAGATCGCAATAGACGTGAAGGACTATAATGCGTTAAGAGCTCGCTCAAGTAATGGGGAGCTAAACCATTTAGTGCTTTGTAAGTAATCAGCAATATTTTAAAATGTGTACAATGAATAGTTTAAAAGGGAGCCAATGCAGTGTTGACAGAACCGGGCTAATATGGTCATACTTCCTGGTTCTGGTAAGAGCTTGAGCTGCGGCGTTTTGGACCAGCTGTAGTTTGTTTATTAAGCGTGCGGTGCAACCACCCATAATTGCATTACAATAATCTAGCCTTGATATCATGAACGCATTAACTAATTGTTCCGCATTTGACATTGAAAGCATATGTCGTAATTTAGATATATTTTTAAGATGGAAGAATGCGGTTTTACAGATACTAGAAACGTGACTTTCAAATGAAAGATTTGTATCAAAGAGCGCACCCAGGTTCCTAACCGACGACAAACTGATTCCACACTGATGACCCAAACATAAGAAATACAGCTAAAACAAACAGCCGTATTTCCTTCAGGCAGAAGTTGGCATAACATCTATTTGTTATAAAGTTGAAAATGGGTATGCACCTTTTTTGGGGCAAATAGTATGCTTTCAGTGTTTTCAACCCTTTCTGACCAATGAATGTCCATGACCAGACATTCATGATTAAAGCATATGTCTTGCAATTATGCAACTTAAAGGGTTAGTTCACCCAAAAATTAAAACTCGGTCATCATTTACTCACCCTTACATTGTTCCAACCCTGTATGAAACCAGACAGTTGATGGTAGCCATTGACTTCCACAGTAGGAATATATATATATATATATATATATATATACAGTGCTATGCATAAGTTTAGACACCCATGGTAAAGTTGACTAAAAAGAGGAATAAAAAATCATCTTTTGGAAATTGAACTTAATGCCTTAATTAAAAAAATGAAGAAAAATCCAACCTTTAAGGACACCAATTTTCTTTGTGAATGAATAATGTATCGTAAATAAATAAATGTTCTTCCTCAAAATACAGGGTGCATAAGTCTGGGCACCCCTATGTTAAATTCCCATAGAGGCAGGCAGATTTTTATTTTTAAAGGCCAGTTACTTCATGGATCCAGGATACTATGCATCCTGATAAAGTTCCCTTGGCCTTTGGAATTAAAATAGCCCCACATCATCACATAGCCTTCACCATACCTAGAGATTGGCATGGTTTTATTTCAGTTAGCCTAATAGCTAGTTTGATTTGCATTGAGAGATGATCTTACCATTAAGTTCAATTTCCAAAAGATGATTTTTTATTCCTCTTTTTAGTCAACTTTAGCATGGGTGTCTAAACTTATGCATAGCACTGTATATATATATATATATATATATATATATATATATACAGTACAGGCCAAAAGTTTGGACACATTACTATTTTTAATGTTTTTGAAAGAAGTTTCTTCTGCTCATCAAGCCTGCATTTATTTGATCAAAAATACAGAAAAAAATTTAATATTGTGATATATTATTACAATTTAAAATAATTGGTTTTCAATTTATTATACTTTAAATTATTATTTATTTCTGTGATGCAAAGCTGCATTTTCAGGATCATTACTCCAGTCTATCACATGATCCTTTAGAAATCATTCTAATATGATGATTCATTATCAAAGTTGGAAACAGTTCTGCTGCTTAATATTTTTTCATAACCTGTGATACTTTTTTAGGATACTTTGATGAATAAAAAAAAGAAAGAAAAAAGAAAAGAAAAAAAAGAAGCAAATGTTTTCAAGATAGAAATCTTTTATAACAACAATATACACTACTGGTCAGTAATTTGGGGTCAGTAATTTTTTTCTTTATTTTTTTTTAAATAAATCAATTTTATTCAGCAAGGATGTGTTAAATTGATAAAAAGTGATAATAAAGAAGATTTATATAAAAAAATAATGTTTTTATTTTGAATAAATGCAGTTCTTTTTAACCTTTTATTCATCAAATATATTAGGCAGCAGAACTGTTTCCAACACTCATAATAAATCATCATATTAGAATGATTTCTAAAGGATCATGTGATTGACTGGATGTCACATGTGACACTGAAGACTGGAGTAATGATCCTGAAAATGCAGCTTTGCATCACCGAAATAAATGATAATTTAAAGTATAATAAATTGAAAACCAATTATTTTAAATTGTAATAATATATCACAATATTACATTTTTTTCTGTATTTTTGATCAAATAAATGCAGGCTTGATGAGCAGAAGAAACTTCTTTCAAAAACATTAAAAATAGTAATGTGTCCAAACTTTTGGCCTGTACTGTATATGAAAATCAATGGCAACCGTCAACTCTCTGGTTACCAGCATTTTTCAAAATATCTTCTTTTGTGTTCAACAGAAGAAAGAAACTCATACAAGTTTGGAACAACTTGAGGGTGAGTAAATGATTAATTAAATATTAATTTAAATTTAACTATCTCTTTAAATTATACTACTTTGAGCCAGTCCCTAGAACAGACCGGACAGTCATATAGTAAATCTGTTGCAGAATTAAAACAGCAAATTTGAATATGTTCCCCACTGATGTCCCAAACATAAGAAATACAGCTACAGTACATTTCTTTCCACAAACAGCTGTATTTCCTTCAGGGAAAAAGCTTACATAAACATCTATACGTTAGCGACCTATAATGAGAAAGCCGGAAAACATCTCCGTTGGGAAAAGGCTTGGATGTTATTCCTCCAGTAGTGGGAATCCCAGAGCAGAGTATCACAAGTCTGGCCTCCATGAAACTTTCCAACAGAGTAAAATTAGGATTCAAGATATTTTCAAGGCCTTCGGATGTCTGTGTCTACAGAGAGATAGAAGGGTAGGGGAAGTGAGGAAAAATATACCTCTGCTTCATTTGCTCCTGCTCTCCTCCATTTAAGGAACGGAGCAGTGGTCCCTTGGGGACTGAGCAATCTTAAACAGATAAATATTTTCTCAGCTTTAAACGATAAGAGAATAGATTGAAATGGAAAGGAAGGTGGGGGTCTGTTTGAATACGGGGTTAGCGAGAGGACATAATACATGCTTTCGGAGTGACGTCTTCATTGCTAAGCTTTTAAGCCGACATATGATGATTGATATTAGCAATACCCAAGTTTCAGATTGACAGGTATTTAAACGTAATAACAAAATACGCGCTTGGAGTTTTACTTAACAAGGGTTTAAATTTTACATGATCGAAAAGAGTGAATCTCATGATAATGTCCAAGACACCTAAAACTGACAGACTAAATCCAGAAAAACTGCGGCAACATCTCCAAGACACTTGAAGAAACCATCCTGCAAAGCTACAGTACTGTGAAAAGTTTTAGGCACTTGTGTAAACATACTGCAAAGTGAGGATGCTTTCAAAAAATAATGTCATAGTAGTAAATTGGTCAATTCTATTTACAATTAATGGCAAAAGGAATGTTTGAAAATGTAAACTGAATAGTGTAAATTAAATGAGTATAACACTATGAATATGTATAAATTCTATAAATAAATTTGGAGTGACAATCAGTTAATTTACATGATTAGACTATGATAATAATCAATCACATTTATAAATAAATAAATATATATATAAGTAATGTATTATAAATATATGCAAAATGTTAAATAATATATACATATGTATATATTTCATTATTATTATTATTATGAAAAAAATAGGGGTTTGTTTCCTTTAAGAAAAACTTTTTGAATTTGATTTGAAGCATTACCTGGCCATTCACCCAAAAGGGAAAAAACTAAAACATTTTAACCACCAAAATCACCAATATCACATCTTTGCAATGCTTCCTGTACCCTCCATTGCCTCCTGCCTTTACGGTGTCGAGTCATGTTTGTGATAAAGCCTATTTTATTTTTATCGCAACAAACAGCAAACAGACACTCAATCTGACTTATAAACAAGTTCAGCGACACAGACTACTTGTTGACATCTGGTGACAGATGAAAACCAGACTTTTGCTCCATTAAACACAATCCCGAGTGAAACAGCACATGAATTAAACCAAAGTCTGGTTTCGATATGCAGAACATGGCCTTGAATTAAGAATATTAAACATTTCAAATTGAAAAAATAAGCATCGACAGAGCAGAAATACACAACCTGGCTTGCAACACAAAGACCAAATCAAAACTAATGTGATTTTTTCCAGCATGAGGAACTCGCTTTGTGTGCATTCGCCGTTAATTTGAGAAGTTTGAGGTACTTAATTAAAGTAGACGAGAGGGAAGCGTTGTGTTTATTGTTGAAGGCTTAGGTTAATGCAGTTCATCTACTGGCTGTTGGTCTTTTCCAGTCTCATTTTCTCCTCTTCCCAGTTTATTCCTTTCAATGATAGAAAGGTCTTTTCGGATGAACCCGAGAAAGTTTATGCAGTTCGTTATTCTTCTGTCTTTGGTTTAGAGACGCTCCGCTTATAACAGGATGTTTTAAGGGCTTTATTTTCCAGAGGATCACATTGTAATAATGGGAACAGGACAAATAAATAGGCTCTTAGCTTAGGCCGAATTGCTGTTTATACCTCAGGCAGGTTAAATCAAAATGCTTAAGCAATTTGTTATACATTCTGTCACTGGATTTGATAATCTGTATATGTTAGTGCAACTGGTCGAAATTAAACCATCACAAATATAAACTAAGCTCAGTTTGTTAGGCCTCAGGAAATATTGGGCTTCTTAAATAGGTGACATGAAAACCATGCTAAAGCCAAAAATGACATCTGCCCCTAATGAAGTCATCGTTTCAAGCCCAAATGCTGAAGTTTTTCCAAGTTAATGATAGTTTGAAGTGATCACAGGCCACAATTTGGAGTTTTTTAATCAAATATTGTGACGGTTTGACACCATGATGTTCAGTCATGAGACTGAGTCTCAGTCATGAGACAATGGCATTTGATGGCATATTTGACAACAAGTGCCATAGATGCCATATTTGATTAGAAATGTGGCAAGCTAATTTCAAAGTAGCTTCCACAACCGCTGAAAAACTATGAAAGATACTAGTTATAGTTAAATATGTGGGCGTACCGTCTGAACGGGTCCAGATGTGGAGAGAAGGGGTTTGGCCGCGGCGTCTCTGGCCACCACCAGCTCCACTCGGTCTCTCTGTTGCTGGAGGAGAGCGATGGCCTGCTGCTGCGTCACGCTCTGATCCAGAGGAATCCCATTAATCGCAAGAATTTGATCGTTCTCCTGCAGTCTTCCATCCCTGGAGATAAGAATTATCACAGTTTAACTTGCCAGTCAAAATAGCAGTAATAATTAAAAAAACACTACTACATTACTACTTTATTTATTATTTTACATTAACCAATTCATCCAGTAAATAAGTAAATATTTTTAAATATTTATATGATGATTATTAATTTTATTATTTTTGTTATTATAACTTGTATTATTATTATCATCTCTATATCATAACCATATTGTTATTACTATCTATTTAATTTAATAAATAAACCAATAACATCAATAAGGAGTACTATTATAATAATATTATTATTTTCATCCATTATCCAAGTCATCCCGTAAAATAAAAAGTATATTATTATTATTATTTTTTATTAACTATTTTGAAATGTTTTTATGATGATGATGATTATTATTAATGTTTTTATTATTATAACTGTTATTATTATTACTATCATCTCCATATTATTATTATCCATACTGTTATTTTCAATTTAATTAATTTTATTTAATAAATAAACCAATAACATCAATAAGGAGCACTATTACAATTATTATTATTATTTTCATCCATTATCCAACTCATCCCGCAAAATATTCTTCTTCTTCTTCTTACTATTATTCATTAACTAATTTTTAATATTTTTATTATCATAATTGTTATTATTATTATCTCCATATTATTATCCATATTGTTATTATTTTTTATTTAATATATTTTACTTAATAAATAAATACCAATTACATCAATAGGAGTATTATTATTATTATCATCATCCATTGTCCAACTTATGCCATAAAGTAAAAAGTTTATTATTTTATTTATATTATTATTTTATCCATCATCCAATTAATCCAGTAAATCAATTAATCAATTGTATTATTATCCATCTCATCTAAATTAAAATAAGTAAATAAATACATTTATTATTATCATGTTAATTCATAATTAGGCACAATTTATATTTTAAAAAATATTTTAAAAATGCATGCATCTATGCCTTCTAATCAAGCAGATTTTAAGACAAAACAACTCGTTGCAATTGCAAAAAGGAGGAGCCAAAAAGAAAAGGATCTAAAACAACAGAAAATACGATATATGAATAAAGCAGAGAGGTCTCACCTGTCTGCGACACTCCCTGGTTGCACCTGTCTGACGAACACACCATGGCCGCCCACCCCCTCTGGTCTCAGGCCCACCACACTGAAACCCAGACCTCCAGATAACGGCTTCTGCAGGCTGATGAGCTCTGTCCTCCGGCCCTGCTTTAAAGAACACAGAGACCAAATTAATACAGATGAGAATGTACCATCCATACTAACTGGTGGAATCTAAGCAGAAGAAGTAGGTAATCTGGGGACTTTTCGCCTACTGTGTACTACTACTATGTATTTGCAAATAGTACTCTTTAGTCGTACTGTTTTTCGCATACTATAGAGTAGGGAAGTAGTTGATTTTACAAGCCGTGCATTTTCAACAAAAACAATGTTTATGCAGAGAAAAATGACACAAAAGATATCGCTGCTGCATGCTCACCTTTGCTGCTGCATGCATCCATCTCTGAAGCTGCTCAGAAGAGGCGTTAGTTGAAGCCGTTCCATTGGACACCACGGATCCCAGGCTACTGGACGGACGGCTGGCACTGACGATCAGCTGCCCCTTTCTGGAGAAACTGAACTCACTGCATGTGTCCGGAGGCAAGCTGTTTAACTGCAAAGCAGAGCGCACAGTCAGATCCAAAGATATATGGAAAATACATTTCATAAATATAATAATAATAATAATATTTCCACAACTACAAGTGTTATTGTTATCCATTAAGTGTTATTATTGTACATTATTAATAATAATAAATAAAAAAAATCTAATTTAAAAATTTGTTCTTTAAAAAAACATAAGAATTTTTAAAATCAATTGTTCCAATAACAAATTTGTTTTAAATATATTTGAAAAATACTACTACTACTTCTACTACTACTGATAATAAAATAATAATGCAAATATAGTTATGTAGACAAATATACATTTTGCCCATTTATGAATTGTCTCAAAACATCTGGTTAGTGGAGGCCCTTAGAAAGAAAGAAAGAAAGAAAGAAAGAAAGAAAGACAAAAAAAGAAAGAGAAAAAGAAAGAAAGAAAAAGAAAGAAAGAAAGAAAGAAAGAAAGAGAAAAAGAAAGAAAGAAAGAAAGAGAAAAAGAAAGAGAAAAAGAAAGAGAAAAAGAAAGAGAAAAAGAAGGAAAGAAAGAGAAAGAAAGAAAAAGAAAGAGAAAGAGAAAAAGAAAAAGAAAGAAAGAAAGAAAGAGAAAAAAGAAGAGAGAAAAAGAAAGAAAGAAAGAAAGAAAGAAAGAAAGAAAGAAAGAAAGAAAGAGAAAAAGAAAGAAAGAAAGAAAGAGAAAAAGAAAGAGAAAAAGAAGGAAAGAAAGAAAGAGAAAGAGAAAAAGAAAGAAAGAAAGAAAGAAAGAGAAAAAAGAAGAGAGAAAAAGAAAGAGAGAAGAAAACAAAGAAATAGAAAAAGATAAAGAATAAACATTTGTTTGAAATACATTTGAAAAATACTACTAATAATAAAATAATGCAAATATAATAATAGTAGCAATAATTACAGTTGTATTGTTATTATTCTAAAAATATATTTCAAACAAATTCATAAACAGGCACAATTAAATTACTATTAATAATAATAATAATTATTGTTATAAATGGATGAGTTGTAATAAATACTTAAATGTTTCAATATTATATTATATATATATATATATATATATATATATATAAATAATATAATATTTTATATATATATATATATATAAATAATATAATATTTTATATATATATATATATATATAATATAATATAATATTTTATATATATATATATATATATATATATATATATATATATATATATTACACACACACACACACACACACATATATATTACTGTTCATCCCAAAGATAACAACCCGCAGAGGAGCAACCATGTCCTACAGGCAGAGAAAAGGAAGGAAAAAATAAAAGGTGGAAAAATCAATAGATTCCTCTGCAGTATTCGCTAGTCCCCAACAGGTAATGTATTAATGACCTTTAGACTCTTACTGTGGGAACTTATCAGTCTTGTGCTTATTTAGTCTGGGCTGACAGAGCAGGTTCCAGCCTATTTCATCGATACATCTCCGACAAGGCAGTTACTCAAACTGAGACAGTGGATATTAAGGCTTGATAGAAACTCCGACTGCTGCCCGCCTCGACATACTTGATAGGTTTTTCACCTGACGCATTCATAGGCGCACGTCTGACCTTCCCAGCACTTAGAATATGAAGGCGAGCTTCCGTTATTGCCATTATCTTAATTTGGTGTGCGGATTGTTTATTGTAAAGAGGTTTCTTGTGTCAATAAAAACTCAGACTGAATACAAATAGGGACGAGGGACTTTCAGCATGCCGAGTATGCGGTAAAGAAACACATGTCCTGCATTCTGGGATGGATGCAAAATAAACATGTTCGATTTTAAAAGTTGTTTGAGTTGTCTAACTAAATAATGTGATTTTAGCATGATTTGGCATCATGAATACACATTAATACTGATATTTGATCTGATCTTGGAAATTCTTTACAATTTTGATGAACTGAAACATGAGGACTGCTTATCACTTTCATCAATAATACTGATGCGCAAAATGAAGAACAAAGACGCGGCAGCTCATTTCCATAATTGACCAACAGAATCTACCAAGAGCAGCGCAAAATAGCGTAGGGTCACAAACAAGCAGAGCTGTTTATAATCAGGTGAACGTGATCTACAAACAACAGACTCAGCATTAAAAAAATAATGTGGCTCAGCAGACGATATGTTCAGAAAACATCTTGTTTTTGAAGTTTCGCAGACAGACGACAACGTTGTCAAAACGATCACGGTTCACATGGATCCGCGAAAACAACTGAGACGCTGCATTCTGCTGCCAGGCCAGTAGTTGGCGATGTCACTTTATAATGAAACACATGCACATATAGATTGAACACGTGATACTCATGACGTCACCGTTTTCACAAATACACGTTTTTTGTAGTTTTCACAGAGACGATAACAGTACCGTTTTCAAAAAACGTGCACTTTGAAACACGTTTTTAAAAGTTTGACGTGTAAATGAACGGTCAAAACTCATCAAATGTTTTCCGTTTTTAGTTGGAAACGGAGTCGTGTAAACGGCCCCTAAATGAACACGAGTGGAGAAAATTCGTCCTCTGCGGTGCCTTCTACAGCAACTAGCGAAGCATGTCAAGCGCAAAATGAGTAAATTGACTATCGCAAACCTTAGTAAATCACGTTGCGTGATTTATTTACATACTCTCCTCCCATAAATGTTGCGTCTGAAAGGGAAACTCTTATGTCCTCATCTCATATATGCAAAGCCTGTGATTCACAACAACCTGCTAATGCCTTGTTGACAAGTTTGGGTAAGGGCAAAACGCACAAGATGTAGTATCTTCACTGCCCTGTAGATGGCGCTTGTTTTGTAGCAGAAATAAACTGCTGCAGAAAAAGTTAAGTGCCATGCAAAATGTAACTAATCGCATTAGGCCCCGATCAAACCAAACACGTTTTTCAGGTTCGAAAACGCGAGGCACACAGCACTGCCCCATCACACAGAACGAGCAGTGCGCTGCGTTTTTTATGTTGCTAGGCAACCACTGAAACAGCTGTCCTGTCAGTCCAGTAAATGTCAAATCAGCCTTTTATTAACTTTATTTACTTTCTGTTAACGTTGTGGTAGTTACGGTTCGTGAAGTCGTTAAGCTCCTGGTAACCCGCGAGAGCACCACAAGTTTATCCTCCATCATCACACTCTCCGGGCGTTCAAGCAACTATAGCTTTCATCACTAAAATGGAAGGCCCGCCTCTCCATTCATTCGATTGGACAATGGAAAAAAACACGATGATGTCGGGCGCTTTTTCCGCTCGTGGTTGCTTTTTTTTCAACTTCAAAAACGCGAGGCGCAGCAGGCGGTAAAACGCGAGATGCAACAGGCACATAAACAGCGCGCAGAACGCTCGCTCCCATAGGAAACCAACCGAAAATAGGAGCCTCTCACTGCAAAAAACGCGTCAGGTGTGATCGGCCCCTTACTCATTACAAATGTTTTAGAGTAAAGAGTACATATACTTATTCAAAAATATAGTCAAGCAGAGAGTTGCTAATATCTTTGATACTCAGTAAAACTACAAAGTAGTCAAAAAGATACTTATGTACAGTTACTAATTCCATTTAGACCCAGTCTCAATTGGTACACTTGCACATGTAAGATGTCCCATTTGTCATTTTAGCTTTCAGAAGGGTGCTGATATGTGCCCTCGATGCGGACTCGGAGGAAGATCACAAGGGCTTAGGGCTCCATGTAGGACAGGGCCTTACTCAAATACTTTACACCACTGAAATCTTGCCAGTAGTTCTTTTAAACGGCAAATATACAGACACAAATATACAAGTAGTTTGTGGCCTTGGAGCTCACAGTAGGAGTGTCTTTGAAGGTTTATACGCTAATGTATGTTGTGCAAGTCTGACCTGGTCTTTCAGCTGTTTGACGGAGTGTTGCAGGGTGAGGATGTGGCCGAACAGAGGGCTCTGCAGGGCTTCCTTCAGCGTGCCGAGCCTGTCGCTGTGGGTCCACTCTTCTCTCTGCACCAGCTTGGACTGCAGCCTTTCCAAGGCCTGGAGCACCTGCTGCCGCTCGGAAGCAGACACTGAGAACACACACAGTCAAGATATTAACCATGCAAAGAAGGATTAAACACAGAGCATGCTTACGTGGATGAAAATTCAAATTACTGATACCTGTCGGTAAGTTCTCATACATTGTCGTTCTCTTGATAATTCAGTGCAGATTGATCTGTAAAAGTGGATGAAAATGGATATTTGTACATTTTTGAGCTTCAGTTTGATCTTAAATGTCTATGTCCACAAATATAATAATGATCATAATCATGATTTAATGGATAAGAATGATCAAACACTGTAAATTATCAAATTTGTTATGTAAACAAATATATATATATACATATATATATTAGTGCAGTCAAATCTATTAATAACATGTAATCACATCTACGTGCGTGTATGTGGAATATATATATATATATATATATATATATATATATATATATATATATATATATATATATATATATATATATATACACACACACACACACACAAAGTGTTAACAACAGTATAATATTTAATCGATTTGACAGGACTGGTGTGTGTATAAATAATTTAGCATAGCTAAAAAATGTATACACTACTGAAATTTGCATTCATTTTTTATTTTAAATGTTGATTTTCATATTTTTCACTTTATATAACAGTGGGAACCCTGGAATGGTTCTCGTTCAAAATAGATGCTGATATAATGTGTTTATTTTCATATGATCAAAGATAAATCAAGGCATCTTATTAATCTAAGACTCTATAACCTATAATAACAATATCCTTTATACTATCAGACAGCAGTTTCTGTTCACGTGAGCAGCCATCAAAGCAAAAGTGGGAGTATTTACCTTACTTACCTACAATGTCCATATACACTTGCTCTTGAGGTTCACCTAAATCTCTGTCGACTTAGACTCTCTCATAAAACACAATCCAGCATTTCAAGTGTTGTTTAGGGCTGTTTTGTCTGTACGTGTGTGTTTACACCTGCGCGAGCCTCACCTGAAACCAGGAAGTGCGTGATCATTCCAGTTTCAGTGAACTTTATTTAAGTTAAACACAAGATAACAACGAAACCATTATGTAACTGAAGGGTAAATATGTGTTTATACGTCTACTCTATAATTAAAGCATTATTTAAATTATATCATAACATATAAATTATATAAACGGAATCAAACAGGTGCATTCGCGTAAAACACTGAGTCATCACTGAAATCAGTGCTGAAAACTTCGTGACAGTGTAAATAATACGTTAAAGAATCATTCTATCAATCGAAAAGTGCTTTGTTTTAAAATATTAACCATACCTTGAAAAGAATGACATACAACATAATACACAAACATGCTCCTGCTTCCCAATACAAAACCCCATTATTGTGACACAGGCTAGCGCAGTTAGCCGGTTATAAAGTTGATTATTACCTTTAAACACCGTGAATAAGTTTAACCGATACTTGGTTTTGCGTGCAAACTTGCTATACAGACCAATCCGGCTTTACTAAGTATATGTATAAAGTTAAAGGCGTTAAATAAGAGAATTCTGAGAGACTTACGTGCTATGTGCGCGGCGAATCTTGTGCACTGTTTCTTTAAGAGCCCCAGCAGTCACGTGACTGTTCAACATGGCGTTACACTGGAAGAGTTTGATGCGCTTTCGTTCATCAACACGGCCGCTGATCATCTTCGCCTTCTGCCTGACTGTCATCCACAGCCTGGGGAGTGATGTGGACAACTGTGATAAACTGCAGTTGGGACAATATCCTTTCAAAATCGCCTTAATATATTGGGATCGTTGAATTAGTAGCCTGCTAGCTAGCATTTTGGCTGCAATTGATGGTTGTTCATAACATAAATGTGCTAATTTTACATATAAATCATTATTTTACATAACTACGGTACAATTAATACGATCTGGTGTTTAGATCTGTGATTTAATAGTGTATAGAGTGATATAAATCGTTATTTATGACCTACATAGCATATATCTGTTTGCTTTGTTAGACCTTTTGGAATATTTCAGATGTGTTTTTATTATACATAAGCGTAAATTAATTCCATTCTGTGTCTATTATGTTAAATGATCTATGATGGCTCATGTCACTCATATTCGATTATTGATTGCTGTTTTCCTGTTTATTTTTGTGAAGCTGCTTTGAAATAATCTGTATTGTGTAGAGCACTAGATAAAGGTGACTTGAATTGGCTATTGGAAATCAGCATCAGTAATGTTGCTTTAAATAGCATTTGATTCCACCTTAACAGTGCTTAGGTATCTGTGTAAAGAACCCAAAATAGATGATGCAACTCAAGAACCAGAAAACTGCAAGGACCGGTTGGCCTGGGGTGAGTCTGCTTTTATGTTTCACTATTTAAAATGCTTCTACGTTCTTCAACATATTATAATGAAATATGTATTATGCATAATTGATTGTAATATTAATATATACATAATATATTACACTGATGTTTTATATATATATATATAATCAATGCAATATATTATGTATATATTACAATACATTATGCGTAATACATTATGCATAATCCATATATATGAAATGAAATATACTTTATTGTCCCTGATAGGGAAATTTGTAATGGACTCCATATAGCCAGCATTTCGCAAAAACCTGATACATTAAAACATAATTAGACAAAATATTCATACACACCATACAAATAAAAATACACATAAAAGTTTGAACAATATTTAGTATCTTTGATTTTACAGGAAAATCACCATACCAAGTGGACAAACCATATCTGATAACACTAGTACAGACTGATAAAAGAGGAACATAATCCACATAAAACCACTATTATAACCACTATATATATATATATCAGTGTAGAGTGTATATATATATATATAGTAAATATAGTATGTAAACAAAGTATTAAATAATGTATAATAAATAGTTTTAGTAGCCTATTTTATGCATTATATGTAATGTATAATATGAAATATTTATTATTCATAATTTATTGTAACATACATAATATATTAATATACTGTATATAACAGTGTAGAGTATAATATAATGTATAAAGATAATATATAAACAACGTATCATATATATTTGATTTTAATATTTTTATATATTATATGTAATGTATAATGTTATGTGTGTTAGTATATGTATTTTTGATGTAAATATATATTTGATAAATAATTAATATATATTGTATTACAAAAAGTGTATAATATTTTATATACATCAATGTAGCATTTAATATACATTTTATAAATAATATATTAAAATTATATAATTGTATAAAATAATGTATAATGTATTATAAATAACTATATATAACTATATATAACTATACTATATTTAATAACTTATATTATTAAATTATATATATATACTGTATATATATATATATATATATATATATATATATATATATATATATATATATATAATTTAATTGTAATATATTATACTATATATAGTATTATTATAATAAAAAAGAAATGTCTCTATAATTGCCAGAATAAGCCTGATACCAGTTATGACTTGTGATATATTAAATGAGGAATCTAAGGCTGTGTTGTGATTTCAGTGGAATGCCTTCCCGCTCCAAACATCAGCTGTCGGCTGTCAAATGGAACACAGTTCAAATTCAGCGGTGAAGAGGTTGGGTTTAACAAAAGCGTCCCATGTCGAAATGTGTAAGTCAAACTTTACCTTCATGACATGGCCTTACATTAAGTGTGTATTTACTTTTTTGTGTGTGTGTAAATAATCTGTTAACATCTATTGTTTTGTCTTACATTAGGAGCGGTTACTCATACAAAGTGGCTGTTGCTCTGTCACTCTTCCTGGGATGGATCGGGGCGGATCGGTTCTACTTGGGATACCCGGCCTTAGGTAAGAAACTACTGTCTTTACTGTTGGCTAAATTGAACTTGGCTAAATGTGTGGGTCACTAGGCTATGGATCCATGTTTTTCTCTTTGGCTGTGTGCCGTTGCCCTGAAATCACCTCTTTCTGGCACCCATCTACCCTTCAGTAACTCATGAAAATAGGAGTGTGCAGCAGAGCATATATTTTTTATCTGTTCTCTATCAGTAACAATCTCAAAATTATTTATATCTGTATTGTTTATGAATAATATCGTGCTTTCCCCTGGCTCACCTGTTACCCAGCAAACAGGAGGAGTGACTGTCAGCCCAATTTTTTTTCTATTACTCTGCAGTTATTCATTTTGAAGCCATTATCAGGCACATCTCTAGTGCGAGTGCTGCGCTGTAACACAAGGGACCTTAAGAACAGACAGAATCAGTCCTGGATGTTCTGCTGTTGACATCATTTCTTGCCTCCTTTCCAAGGACACACCTTTTCACCAGATGTTCTCTGAGTGAGAATCACACGGACTGATTTTCTTGCACCAATCTTGATCTTTTTCTTGCTCTAATATTGATTTGAAGAGGCAGACATGGTCATCACTGACGTGGAAATCTGATTTGATACCGATAATAATAGGAAGATGGTATTTATAGCCAGTAGCCAATATGATTACAGATTAGTGGTCGACTAATATGTGTTTTTAAAGGCCAATCCTGGTAATGAAATCTATAGACTAGGGTGGCAGATATAATCTTGTATATTTTTTACACAGTTTAATGATAGCAAATAAGATGTAGACAAAATTACAATTGACTTTAAGTTAGCACTTATTTTACACAATATTTCTTCAAGATTCATTAAAAATTGAATCTGTTTCAGTGTTATTTTAGGATTTATACAGTATACTATTATAATTTTTATTAATATTTTGAATTCGCTTTTATATTTTCAGTTTTCATTTTAGTTAACTGTTTGGTGTTAATCTTTATTTTAGTAGTATTTTTATTTTATTTTACTTAGTCGCCAAGGCAAAATTTTTCATTTTTATTTATTTATATTCTATTTTATTTCAGTTAACAAAAATGTTTTAATAGTTTTAGTTAACGATTACAACACTGATCTGTTTGGTAGACATTACATTTACATTTATGAGATTCAGTTTACGAAAAAAAAAAAACTAAAGCATCTCGTCATAAATTTGGAGAGAATTTTAGGGGGGAAATGTGTTTAATTGTCATGAAATTAATGTCTAAATGCAAAAAAAAACCAAAAACTGTGGTTTATATCTTTAAGCAATATAAAATAATTGCGACTTGCAAGACTTTTTTTCTTGCAATTGCGAGTTTACATCAGAATTGCGTGATATAAAGTCAGAATTGCAAGATTCAGAGAAAAAAGTCTTTATTTTTTCTCAGAATTAGACTTTATAGCTCACAATTGCGAGTTTATATCTCACAATTCTCAGAAAACGTCAGAATTGTGGTTTTATATCTCGCAATTTTGACTTTTTTTCTTGCAATTGCGAGTTTTTCCTCACAATTATGAGAGAAAAAAATCAGAATTGTGAAATAAAAATGTGCAATTATCTTTAAAAAAAATTTGTATTCAATAGCGGAAACAAGCTTCCATAGACATGTGACCTGGATTTGAACCAATTTTGTGGGATTCCCTCCATCACACATGGACAAGGCCACAAAATGTTTGTTTAAAGTTTTGATTCTGATCAAAGACTGGTGGTTAAAGTGTTTTTGGCCTTTCTGTCGAAGAACTCTTCCCCTTTAACCACAATATAAACCATCCCAAACATATCTACGCCTATTTTGAAAATAAACTCCTGAGACAAAAATCACCAAAGAAACAGGTTTGGATCGCTTTTAAGAAAAGGTACATGCTGTTCACATGTGAGGCCAACATTATCAGTCCTTGCATGTTCTGCTTTTCAGAACACGTGAAAATCCATCAATGACCCTTTTTTGAGCACCTTGCTCTTTCGTTTTTTTTTGGTACCAACTGTTTTAACAAAACAAGTCTGCACGCGACAGCTAATTAACTAAAACAGTTCTCTTTGCCATCAGATCTCATGGTGTTAGTCTATCTATCCCATGGAGCAATTATTGTCATCGCATGCAGATGAGTTCAAGTCGCACATCTAAATCCCAAGGTTAGGCTGGATACAGCGGGAAGCTCCGTCTTTCTGCCTTTCTCCACGTTTTAAGGACTTCCTGATCAATTAAGCACCTGCGTTAGGACAAAAGGCCCTGGGCTTTTGAAGGTCCCCCTTGTTCCTGGCTTCTTTGTGCGAGGAGCACAGGAGTTTGTGAAAGGCAGACTCACACCGCGCTGGAGTCAGTTGTATAGTCTTGTTCATTGAGAGCGTAATAGCCCAGCAGCTCTGGGGTCAGTCCAGACCAGGTGTGCCTCAAAGGAAGGCCTGGACTTGTTGAGAAGACATTCTGCAGGTGGCTTCTTTGATAGCCATCCTGGAATCAACATGCCTAAACCCCTCAATGACCAATTATAAGTAATATTAGGGATGATTAGCAGCAATTATGTTTGAATCGCAGGATGGAAGGGGTTTTTTAATTGACTGCAGATCTCATGGGCTCCTGGTGGTGTTTCAAATGATCACTCAATGGACATCCAAAGTACTACTTAAATTTAAACCATAATTGTTTATTTTGTGGCAATTATGTGTGGGCCTTATACATTTTAACTTGGCTCATGAATATTAATTGACAGTCCTACCTATTTGCTTGAAGGCAGGTAAGTCTTTAATGCACAAAATTAAGTTCTATGAATTGGCTGATTATTCTAAGTTGACCTTACAGTCTTGCACAGTGGCTTAAAAACTTCAAAAACAGCCTGCACTAATGGAAGAATGAAAAAAATAAAAAAACCTTTTCATAGGTGCACGTTAAATAGCTTTGCCCTCAAAATTGTTTTTCTTTGTGGTCATACAGAGAAGCCAGAGAGAAAGTGTTTTTGGACACAAAGTGGTTATGATGGGAAGCTTTTCAGTGTGTTCTTGGTTAACGTGTGGATCACTCTTTGTTTATTCCCAGGCCTGCTGAAATTCTGCACTGTGGGGTTCTGTGGAATTGGAAGCTTAGTGGACTTCATGTTGATATCCATGCAGGTAAGAGACTTTAATTTCCAGGATTTGGCCCATTTATACTTTTTACTAGTTTATTTTTCCTAAAGCATTCTTTTTGGTGCAAGTTGATCCATTTTTATTCTTTTTAAATTTTGCTTACTTATACCTAATTTAATAGTTATCAGGGTTTTTGTTTTTATTGGCTGTGATTTTCACACTGTATTTTGCTTTCACTGTGGGCAGAAAAAAGTATTTAAGGTTTGCAAATGTTGCGTCAGATCTAGTTGGTTCTAACAAAAACTGTCAAGACACTTAAGGTTTATATTTGAAAAAACAAAGGTTATTATTTATAAATCATTTATTTTGAAAAGTATTATATTTGTCTTAAAGCAGCCCTCTACAGACATTGGCTAGTCATTTAAGGCTAGTAATCAAGAATACAAATGAAAAAAAAAAAAAAAAACGACTATAATGTAAAATATAAATTTCAAATACTATTAAAGTCAAGTGATTAGTCTGTAAGAAAATTAGCTACTAGCAATAGCACAAATAAACAGTGTTTTTTTAGGGTTTTCAGGTAGATCTAACAGTAGTTAGATGCAGATTATGTACAGAAATTGAATAAAGCAATCAAATGTAAAATAACACTGCATAGTATTCACTGTATAAATGAAATATAGATATATAGAATCTTTATTAAAGAATCTGTATGTATAGAATTCTTATTAAAGTTACAAAAGTTATTCAGTCAAGAGCATTGAGTGTTTTTTTTTTTTTCTTGACGCAACCGACTATGTTTACTAGGATACTCACCAAGATGAGCATTTTGACATAATATTGTGTGAAATTGAAAAACGTGAAAGGGAGCACAATTCTGTATTCACGTCACGTGCTGTCAGACGCGGCTTTGGATGTCAAGTTTTGGGTTACACAGTGTGCGCGAGTTATCTTTAGCGTCTTTTTCTGCTTGAATGTTTAAATTGGCAAGGCTTAAAAGCTAACTACCTTACATTTAGCATATCAGAGCAGTAACCAGGGAAGGCACTTTACCCACAATCCTGTAAATGAGCTGCAGAGACTCAGCACGGACTTGTACTTGAATGCTTGTGTTTGTATTCAGTGGCACCTGTGTCTCTCCTCCGGTGGCTCCAGCACTGTGAAAGGAGCTAATGAGAGCCTCGTTTGTTTTCGCCTCCTCCTCCTCCTCATGTCCCAAGCTGCACACTCCCACAGGACTCCCCTAACCTCCATTAAAGGCCCCCTACACCTGACAGGAGAAAAAAGACGCTCCATTTGTCATCTTGTTAGGCCTAACCTCACCCTCTCCACTCTCATTAGGCCTCACTGGCCTGAATGAAGCTATACAAGAGAGATGTTTGCTCACCGCTTCCACATGCCACCAATGACAGATATTTATGGCAAGCTCTTATGCATGTTGAAAGATGGCTCCAGAAATAATTATTACACGTACTTTAGAAATCTTTCGGCCGCTACGTCATATGTTGGAAATGTTTGCGTCCCCTGCTGCTAGTGAAAACAAAAAATTGTGTGTCTGAACTACTAAACGCTGAGGGAACAATGACTTGATGTTTTCCAACATGTTTCAACAGGACAGGACAGCGTGTTACGATACCTTATTCGTAGTTTATCTGAAGAATGTGATATCCATCAAGACTTTTTGTCATTTATAAGCTTTAAAAGTTCTGGCCTTTCAATCTCTTTCAAATTTACTGACTTCCATAAACACGGTGTGCCTCAAGTCCTCTGTACCTAGTTTGATTATTCGTAGTCGCTTGCAACGTACTGCTTTAAAACAATACCTGTCCATTCATTGACAATTTCATGCTTCTGCTGGTTTATCATGACTCCCTCAGTTGTTTTGCGTTCCTCTTCAGAAACGCCCGCTCTTTCCTAGCCGCAGTGGATAAATAAACCAAGCCTTTATTTTTTTAAATGGCCGTGGCGGCTTTGATTAACAGGGCCACTGCAGTGTTTATTGTTCTCTTAATGTCTTATTGAAGGCCCTGGGAGAGCAATGCTTTTAAGAAGTGCCTCTGGCAGCCAAAGCTGTCACGCGCTAACATTCTCAATTAGCTGTCGACTGTCGTGCCTCTTCGTTTTTAAATTGTGACACTTTTGATAAAGAGTATCCCCTTCCCTCGAGACCCCATTTGCGCTCACCGCTCCTTTCTAAAACCCCATATTTTATACACCAAACTACCTTCGCTAAAAGCGGTGTCGTTCGGGAAATGCATCTTTGAGAACTTATAAATAAACACCTGGGACATGTTACTGTAATGTATATTCATCAATATTCCTTCCTGCGAGTCGTGCCACAATTCGGCCTATAGTGATGCAATATAACGGCACAGTGAAACTTAATGTTTTAGAGTGGAGGAATCAATCGAGTTTGATGGATCGAATGTTAATGGAATGAGAGAAGATGAACGTGCGTATTCAAGAAACTCTAGTCGACCACCACACCGATCTAGACAACTTTCGGGCGATACCATTGCGAGAGGAAATAGCTTGTATTGGGCCACTGCCAGATGAGTGCTAATCTTGATATGGTAGAACACAGTGTCTGTGTTTGGTGGGGCTTTTCTCCCTCCACCAGATGTGTGTTCTCATTATCATCCCGTCCCAGAGTGGAGCGGAGCAGAGCCGGCATAGCCAGGTGTTGGGCACGCACGCCTGCAGGAAGCCATTACACTGTCTTTGTGCGTCAGTCCAAGCATGTTGCTCGTATAGAAGCTGATCTCAGAACTGGCACGGGCCCCAGTTTGGGCTCTAGGCTCATTGCTGAAACTCTGATCTGGGGACTGTCCTTTGGGACACTCCTCCTCACTAGGACTCAGAAAGCAACCTCAATTACAGCACTGCCTGGGGTTAAACTTAAATTGCTTCCAATTCGGCATTACTGTCTTATAATTCAATTGCATGAGCATGAGCCATCTGAGGAGGACGATAGACCCAACCAGCCCACCTGGTATTCATCATTGTGTAATGTGGAATCATGTAATTGTCTGGTGAAAGATTACATTGTTATGTATGTCTCCCTACGCCGCTCTGACATTCGAGACTCATTTTGTTTGCTCTGGCATAGATTGTGGGTCCATCAGACGGGTCGGATTACATCGTGGACTACTACGGGGCACGCCTCACCCGTCTTTCGATAACAAATGAGACCTACAGAAGAACGCAGCTCTCTCCGTGAAGACACCAGGTGAGGATCTGTTTGTCAAAGCTGTAAAAACGTATCTATCCAGGGTTGGACTGGAGGGTTATGAACTTTGTCATACAGCAGTGTCGAGAGAACAGAAAAAGGGGCGTATGGGTAAGTGGCATATTTTGAAAGTTCTTCAAAGACTTCTTAATAATGCGCTGACTCAAGGTCAGTGGTGATCTCAAGTGACCTCCTGAGGTATCAAAGCAAACTGGCAGACCAAGGACACCTTCAGCTTGATCTAAGCCCCCGTCCACCACCCCTCACTCTCTTGTTCCCCAGAAGGGGCTCCCTGCTCTAGGGAGAGAGCGATTAAATGTCAAACGTGCCGAGAGGACGTTGGGAAAACACGCTGAGGTCGTGAGATTGCACTTATTATGGCTGGCACCAGGGCTGCATCTGTTGAATTTTGTCCTGGTACCCCACACACACGCTCTTGCAGACATCCCCATATCCAAAAGAAAATAGTGGCCGCATTCTAGACGATTACTTATATCTGTGTTTTTTCCCTATCTGTTTCTGTTTCCTGCCAGTACGGTTCTCTGGTTAACATTAGCAGCAGCAGGGGTAATGGCGGTGACAAGGGTGTTATGTGGAATGGGACCCATGTGGAGACCATTACTTGCTCTCCTGTGTTTACATTGTTCCAGCATAAGCCTCCGAAGATACAAGGTCTCAATCCCACATCATTCATTTGCCACATCTCCTAGTCTTTCTTCTATCTTCTTAGGACAGTTTCACGAAGCAAATCTAGACTGAATGCATAGGCATTTTCAGTGGAGAACTGTCACTGACCAGGTTTATCTGTGTTTGACTTAAAAATATCAGGCCATCACCTCACACCATCATCCTTGCTATTGCCTTGCAGCCTGATCCAGAGTAGTTGATCTAACATTAGATCAATTGCTATAACAAGAAAAAACAGCCCAGAAGATCTTTAGAAGATCCCAAGGTAGATCTAGATGAAGTACTTCAGATGTAGATTATTTAGGGCTAGTCTAGACCACACCACCCAGATTATGATGATCTACAACTAGATCTAGACTGAACAACTCATATTATGATGATCTACACCCAGATGGAGACAAAGCATCCTGTGTGGCTCACATGTTAATACGTCCAGTCAAATGCAGTCCTTGTACACTGAAAAAAAATGTAAGCTTGTCACTGGGGTAGTACACTTAAAGTACCTTATCTGCCCCTAAAATGTGCCAAATTAGTACCTTAGAGTAGTAATACGAATCATTTAAGTATTACTATGAATTTTTCAGTTGCAAATGATGTCCCATTTTCTGGTTTTCTATGTTTCAACCTTATAAATAGTTTCCCATGTTTACATCAGCTCTGGAATGAATCCAGAAACCCAAATGATGTTCTTCCTCGTATAGGAAAAATGATACTGATCTATTTCAGCATTGGAAATGTTCCCTGCCACATGTGTCGTCTTCAGTGTTGGAAGAGACTGATTTATCTTCTGCTTGTGTTGTCCTGGACCTGCTCCCAAACAGAACTAACTCTTTCCATTCTGCCGTTTCAGGTGGATCCCAATGAGATGACCCACCAAATGTACAGGATCGTGTTATGTAAATTCTTTGGATATGCCTTTGCCGTTTCCAAACACAAAGACACATGGATATGCCAAACTACGCTCTGGGAAAGACTAGTCCATGCAAATACGGCTCATGTATGTGCTGAGCTGCGTTGGTCCCACTGCTCCCAAGCTCTGCTCGGAACCTTGCTCTATCGCTCTCTCTCCCTCCCATCAATCATCGACCTCTTCCTTTGAGTCATGTTGCAGGAATGTAGTCCATCATTTGTTTCTTTTCATTCCGTGCCCACTCTAGCTTCACATCGTTGGACATTGTGTGATGTTTTGATGTTATTTAAACACTGTAAATAAAAGTTTTAATATCACTTTCAGTGCTGACATGTTTTGTACTTTGCATTGTTAGTAGAGATGTGCAACTCGGTTTTCATATTGGATCCGGCCAATATTAGCGGATATTATTTTATGTCATTGGGCTGAATTGGCTGATATAAAAAGGTATAAAAACACACTTTATTTGTATATGTATTTATTTATTTTAGTGTCAGCCATCATATTTGTATTGGCCACAATATTAAAAATAATATCTGTATCGGTCAAAATAATCTCTGATTGTTAGGTATCATACAATATTGGGTGGTTACACTTTTCAGTCGTCTTGTAAAAGTGGCCCGTCGTTATCCCTTCTGATCTTCAAACAATCTGTGTCAGACCAATGTCAAGTGCTCCTTCAATTTCACTCGAGTGCTTCTGCTTGTCTGCCCTGCCTCAGTCCGTCACATTGCCATTAATACAGACTCCTGTAGAGGCTCTTCATCACACTGAAGTGATTGCGGAGCAGGCCCGACTACGCCAATGTGTGTGCGCGCACGTGCGTATGAGCATGCTTCCTTATGAGCTGCAGTGTCCTTGCTACAACACGTACGACTCTGCTTGGATATGTAAAAACATATTTAGCCCGTTCCCCAGCCTCCGGGATGACGGGTGACCAGTGCTGCTTTGGGACTCTGCCTAAGCTCTCCTGAGCCTGCTTTAGGCATCTCTATAAATCTCCATGAAACAATAGTCTGGACAGCAAGGTTTCGCTTGGTTTTAAGATGTTCAGTTGCTTTGAAAAGCAGTTGCATGGTTCGATTTGAAGTATCATTCATGTGCGTAGCGCTAACAGTTTGAGTTAAGTCCTGAAGTTTGCTACTTGGGGTTAGGGATTTTAACTAATCCTTGACCATAAGAATGTGCAATAATAATAATGCACTGATAATTTGTTTAGATTAAGTATAGCATGTCATATTGCTGTCAATGTTGTTAAATGTCTCCCTAAAAAGGAGAATAAGATAACTTTGATCCCAAACTTTTTAATATAAAAGAAAAAAGGGATTACTGTGGAAGATGTTTTCCTAACCCCCTCCGTCCCTTTCTTTTGCCTCTTTTCTCTTCTCCTCTCGAGGTCTTTTCTTGTTCTCCAGCAGTGCAGGGCTTATCAATAGACCAGCCGGATAAGAGACCAGAGATTTATAGTGCACTTCCCACAAGAGAGAGCAGCAGCTCTGGGACTGCACCCTCCCTCAGTGCGGAGGAGGCCATTCCTCATCCGGCCCTGGTGTTTTATAGGTGCAACCTCCATCTCTCCCTCTCCCGCTTTAGGGCCCTTTGAGATGGAGAAAAATTAAGAGGAGGAAACAGTTTGGAGGCGGCGTGGGGTGCTCCCTTTCATTTACCCTTCCAAAAACAACAAACTCCCAAAGGAGGGGTCAAATAATCCTGCATTGCAGACCACATTGATTCTTTTTGCAGCTGCATCAGGTGGGAAATGGGTCCAGAATCACTTACTCCATCACTAATTTCCTATATGGTGCGTGTCGCTATAAGGATGGAATGAAAACGAGAGAGTGAATCTGGTGGCTGATGTAAATGTGCACTGGAAAGTGCTCTATATATGTACCTTGCTTTGGAAAATGAAACTCTGTAAACATACAGACTCACGAACCATTAGGCCACGACTGCCCAAAAGTCAAAGCGGCATTACGTCACAAAAGTGCGGACTTGTAACAATAAGTCTTCTCCCCCTTGGATTGTTCAGCAAGCTAACAACAAATCAGAGTGCATTGTAGGTATAAAATAATGAATAGTTTGGAAAATGTAGTAGTTAATTTACAAATTAAACATCACTACAAAATGTCCGACAACACTATTTACACAACTTCAGACATGACTAAAGTGTTTTTATGAGTGTTGGGCAGATTTGCTTCACATGGATGTCCTTGAAATGTCAAAGGCCTCTGACTGAACTGAGTCATTGCCTTCTGTTCACCTAAAGCGTCTGATATGCAAGACAAGACTAAGCAGTGCTAACCGGAAACGGCTGAGATCATGGGGCCTGTAACGTTTTGCATAAGCCTAATGGAAGGTTGTGAGGTCATTCGACGGCCTCAAAAGGTTTCTAGACACTTTAGCCACACTTAAGTTAAAAATTGACACTAGTTGGTTAAATGTAATAACAGTCAGACATTTTTAAGTGTGACTTCAGTGTCCAAATATGTTTGGGGCCATTAGACTTAAGGTTGTGTGTTTGACATGATAGGAAGTAGACAGGTCCACAGCTGCGAAATCCCACTGTGAGAGCAACATCCCAGAATTCAACAGTCATGAAATCTCTCTCTCTCTCTCTCTCTCGTCTCTAAAAGTGTGGTGCATTGAAGTGCAGATGCAGTGCAGAAGCGTTCATACACTCGTGATATTGACAAGCATTTCTGGTTGACACTGTGCCAAGCAAGCTGTCCTTGTCACTCTCGACAGCCTGTAAAGAAAATGATGAACCAGTTCCTTTTGTAACGGAGCTCTGTTACACCGCCAATTTCTGGCCTCCTTGATAAATGCTTTCTGATCAAAGCTTTGCATGTGTTAATACTGAAGTCAAAGCCTGTTTCTGACTCAGAGTTTAAAATTATAATTCTTTTTGTATTGTTAATTGCTAAAAACGTATTTTTTTAATTGCAACTTTAAATCTCACAAGTACACTAATTGTGTGTAATTGCTACTTTTTCCCGTAATGTATACTTTATTTCTCATAACTGCAACTTAATTTCTCACCAATGTGACTTTTCTGAAGATATCTTTCAAAATTGCAACTGTTTCTTTCAGTTGCTACTTTTTTTTAACAATTTTGACTTTGCGACCCAAATATAGCAACTACTATATTTCTCCTAACTTGTACTTTTTTTTATCATTTCTAATTTATTTTTCTCGTAATTGCGAATTGCAACACTTCCTAGTAATTTATACTTTATATCCCACAAATGTGCAATTATTTCTCTCATTCATGACTTTTTCTCCAAATTCTATCTTTTTTCCTCACAACTGTGACTTTATTCTCATAATTGTGAATTTATACCTCACATTTGTCACTTTGTCACAATTCTGACTCCTCTTATTTTAAACTTTATCAAAATTACAACTATTTCTCTCAATGTACACTTTTCTCATAATTTCTACTTTATTTCTCATAAATGCAACTTAATTGCAACTTTTTCCTCACAATTACGTCTTTATATCCCAAAATTGAAACTACTGTAGGCTACTTCTCGTAACTGCTACTTTTTTAGTAATTTCTAAAAGTTTCTCGTAATTGTTCATTTATACTTCACATTTGTGACTTTATATTCCCCCAATGTGACTTCATTTCTTATTTTAAACTTCATTTCAAAATGAAATGTTTTATTTTTTGCTCTAAAGGCGGCAACAGGAATTCAAGAAGAAAATGAAAAACATGAGGTGAAATTTCTCATGAGAGCAAAAGCAATCAGTTAAAATGAGTTTCTTCTTCAACGGTGTCAAATTGCGCTCATGAGTCATGACCTCTTGCATAACGGCGACATCTGCCTCATTTGGACGGCGTGATGGTGTCAAAACGGTCTCAAAACATTGTTCGTTGCTCTTTATTTTACAGTATGTGCACTTTCGATGTGCTTACAGTGTACTTACCCACAAAAGTACAGAGTAATGTAGGGTTTAGGGTTAGTACCTAGTTATTACCAGTTAGAACTGCAATAAGTACTTAGTATGCTCATGCGAAACAGGACTGTGCTACCACATAGTTTGTTGTGCAAAAACAAGTGCAAGTCACACACACTAACTGGTCAGATTCTCAGTCGTCACTGTTTATGAAGTGTGTGTGCGCGTTTGTGTGACCTTCAATCCAAGCGTAGTCTTGTAAGCTAATCTGCTTGTGTGTGTGTGTGTGTGTTTGGGTTAGCCTGCTTGAAACAAATCGAGTACCGTGCCGAGGCTCTCGACGCAGTCTGACTCAGCAGAAATGCAGTCAGTCATCGTCTCCCGTCACCCGCGCAGCTCCACTGCAATGAAGCTGTGGACGCAGCACGTCGACGGGGAAGATTCATGGCGCTGGAGTACCGCGCCGTCTCACCTCGGAGTCAAACACCCCGGCGGCACGGGCAGAGCTCATCCTTGCTGACGGAGACGCCACGGCAGAATAGAGAAATCTTTGTTCGCCAGCTGTACCTGATTTTGCAAACATTTTATACATCTCCCCCCACCTTTACCCTTTTCTTCTAAAGTACATCCTGTTTTTTGCAAAGTTCTTGGCTGGGAGATCCCGCGCAAACTCTGGTCCGGCGCTCACTATAGCTTTTCAGGGTCACGCGTCATGTGTGTTTAATCAAAATTCAATTACTGTGCCGCACCACGCTCCAAAACCCCACAGCCCAGGTTATGAAGTATGATGAAACAGGCCCCGGCCCTAATTGGTTCAGTATGAAGCCAATATCTCCCTAGCATGTTATGATAAATAGCTTCCTGTGCTGGAGTCCAGCGTCTCCTTCTTTCTCGTTTTCTATCTTTCCACACGTTTCAAAAATCACTCTGATCAGTCCTGTGGGATGCAGGTCAAGGTCGTGGTGATTTTGGAGTCAGGCGTGTTGTGAGCGCTGTAGCGGTGCTGTCATGTCTCATTGCTGCTAGATTTACATTCAGATTGCTTTGGAGTTTAAGTCATGATCTGATTGTATTAGGTTTCTATGCTTATGAAAAAAGTACTAAAAGTAGGGTTTATTTGGGCACAGAACAAAGGTAGCACTATAGTTCCTTACAAAAAAGAACCAAAAATGTCATAGTACCATAGTATTAACATCTGGTATCATTGCTGAATGGTAACGCAATATTGCTTTTTCAGTTTTTTTTCTACATAACATTGATAATAAGAACCATTATTAATAACTGAGCACCAATCATAATTGATAATAACTGAGCAGCAATTGTGAATAATTTTCATAGAGACATCAGTAGCTGTATTAATATCAGTGATACTGGCCTTCATAAAAAGATGTCATTAAACAAGTATTTAAAATATACCATTTTTATGTTGTTTCTACACTTAACTGTGATAAATATATTAAAAATGTATACGTTTTTAATCATGATTAATCTCCGATTTTTTTATGGATTAATCTAGTTAATTTTTTTAAATCAATTGACAGCACTAATATATATATATATAGTATGATGGTATTACCATGGTACCACCAGTATTTTTTGTAAGACTTAACAGCTTCTAACATTTATTTCAAACTAAACTGTGATGTGAATGCAATCTGATATTTAGAGTAATCTACTTACCCAAGATGAATATCCCGAGACCTCATCCAGACTACATTGGTCATCCCGAAAGTCAATATGAAATCAAAAACGACCCTATTTATTTTCTTAATTCAGTTCCTGGTCTTATTGTGTATGATTCATTAGTGCACGTTATTCTAGAGAGAAAAATGTTTGCCTTTGTGATCTTTTATCAAAGTGTAATCAGTGTCATGTGACTAATCTCTCTATGTCCGCAGGAAAAAGCCGCCGTGACCATGCTGATTGGCTGATGGCACCACAAGAACACACACAGTTTCGAATATAAGTCCATAAAGTCTTGTCTTACAGTATATATTTTTCTCCTGATTATACTGTTTCACTCAGATTATGACAGTTAAATGGTTTCATGCACAGTAGGCTTTAAAAACATTTTATTACTGAAAAACACTTATGTTGTCGTCACGAATGCGTGTCTGTTAGTGAAAGTGATGCCCACTCACTATGATATTGGCAGAGAAAGACCTTCTTTCACACGCACACCCACCTCCTCCATCCCAGCATGCCCACCCAGGTTACATGAGCCCATGAAATTACAGTTGTGTCGCTTGGAACCGAAAGTGTCAAGAGGAATTAATGATAAGGTGACAGGCTTCATGAAATGGTGTTTGAGAAATAAATAAATATGGAGGCCAGACCTTTCCAACCCCCCTCCTCTAATCCTTTATTTTAATTTTCACGTTTGGTGCTGGCGTGTCACCCGATAAGCCTGTCCAATATTCTCACGCTGGCTCAGCCGTGAGTTTCTCAGCTGATGCTCGGCTTCCCTGCCAGGATGGACGGGCACCGCCTGGCATTTGGAGAGCTTGTGTGTTCCAGAAGGTTTGAGTGTGTGTGACACACACATTTTTATCTGAAAAATATATTAAAAATGGATTAAAACGAACTAAAACTGATAAAAGTATTGTTCATTGTTAGTTTGTTAACTAATGTAGTTAATACATGTTAAAAAATTAAACCTTATTGTAAAGTGTTACCAATTTATTAAACAATTTCTTGGTAAAAAAAAAAAAAAAAGAGCTTGACTGGTCATTATTTCTATTGTATTTTTTTTTTCTATTTGTTTGCTTTTGTTAATTTCCTGCAACCTGACAAATATATATTTTTTAAGTTATAATAATATTAAATATAATTATCATACTAAAGTATTTACATAATTTAGCATTTATTTTAAATATTCAATACATTTGTATAATTATTATATTACTATTTTTTTTAAATATTTAAATAAAATATTATACAACAATTAGAACACTAAAAATAAAAAAAATGTTAAAAAAAGGGTTTGTGTGAGGGTTAGTTTAACTGGCCATTATTTATTTTAAGGTTTGCATTTTAATTACCTTTTTACTTGTGGAGATTCACTAAAGTAGTCTAAATATATCTGTTTAAAAATGATAATATTAATAATATTATTTAAATATCATTGTAAAATTGTTTTTTTATTTTGTAATATTTGTAAAATTGTAATATTTAATAATTATATTACTATTTTTAAAATATTATAAATGTTGACATTTTAATTATATATGTAATACTTTTTATAATTATTACACTAATATTTAAACATGTTAAAAATAGTATAAATATTCACTGTCTTCTTTTGACTTGAGCACATTACAAATGTCATAGAAAGCCCCCCCTAGCATCTTTTACATGCGCAAAAAATGTAAATATCCACTCATTTCTAGTGTAAAACTGTGTTATATGGTGACACCGCAGCTCACTGCTGTCATTGTGGTGATATGTCATGTGAACTGCCTGTATCTTGGCTGTACAGTCTCAGAATAATGTCTGAGCATAATCAGCCATACAGCCATAACCGTAATGGCTCAGCACGAGGACTCCGTACACGCACACAGAGAAAGCCCACATGTAAGACCCTGACTCAACTCAACGAGGAAAGAGTCTTATCGGGCTGTTGGATGTAATCCGCTCCGTGTCTGCCAATCCACTTAAAACAGGGCAGTCTGCGTGAAATGAACAGCACCTGTTCAGCAACACCTCTTCCTCTCGCTGCCCAGCCAGTCAGTGAGTTTCCACGCAGGTTTCAAGTTTGTGAGTTTGTATGTGTGGTAATCTCTCTCATATATCCCATGGATGCAACTCACACTGAGGCCGGTGAGTCACTATCCTGGATCATTTCAAACACTAATGGTTTGTGCTTTACAGCATTTGGCATCCATCTGATGAAATGCAATGAAGAGACAAGAAACAATGAGTAAGGCTGAAGAGATGTGAATGGCTCCTGTTAATAAGATAAATGCTCAAATGTGTCCCGGGGATCACAGTAGGCTCACCGCGAAGATCGCTTGGCCGGTGAAGAGGCGTTAAACACAGGTTTGTGCGCGTCCAACAAAGCTATCAGGAAACAGTTGGAGACCACTCAAAAACCAGTTCACTCTTATTATAGCCTCAGAAAAAGATAGAGAGTTCAGTTGTTTCATTTCATGAGATTTGTTGATGAGTTTTCTTACTTTTTTTCTGAATAGTTCTTGTGTAAAAGATGCCTTGCTATACTGGCCCAAGTCAAAAGAGCCCACAAATGTATCTCTATGATATTTTGGCCTCTAAATTTGGCTCAGTTTCTATCTTTCAAAGTAAATCTTGGGAATTGTCATCAATTTGATTGTCTGCCAGTCGAAAAATTGCGTGTCTGAATGCTTAGAAAAGGATAAAAGAAAAGAAAATAATGATATATTTTATCAAATATGATCAATAAGTTATGACAACATGTTTTTACATTGCTTTAACTGATCAAAATAGGTTAAGCAATTTTTTTATTTTTTAATCTTATAAACGATTCAACTCTAAGTCAGTTTAATGTAATTTAAGTTGAAAAGTTGATTGTACTTTTTTACAGTGACATATTTCAAATCATAATGTTTTATATATCGTTTCATTTAATTACATGTAATTTGTCGCAACAGAATGCTTTTTTATCGACCCTCTTTAGATCATTTATATCTTTATATAATATCTAATTTATTATATTTTCATGTATTTGCATTCTTTTTTTTTATTGCTATAACAACATTGTCACAAGATGCTTGAGCAGGCTGAAGTACTGCTCTTCATTTGACCTATAGGAGGCGGTGTTTCTACACTTTGTCAAAAGTAAGAGGTCTCTTGGCCGCAGTCCTGCTTTGTTCCAGCGTCCCGTCGTATGTCACCCAAAAAGGATTTATGGAGGAAGACAAGTCCAATATATGAGACACCTCATATAACAACATCCTCCATTTGAACAATTAAGGGCACAATGGCAAAAGCCTACAGACTAAAAAGGATGCACTTGGTATACGACAAGCACGCTCACACACGCTGCCACTATCTCCAACTGAAATGAAACTGCACAAAAGCGCCGAACACTGACTCTATTGACTGCTCATCGGTGGCGTAACTCAATCGGGCTAAGAATGCAAACGGGTGGTGGGATGGGGGCGAGATATGGAGAGACGGGTAGGGCTCTCATTTGTCAGGCCGCAGTGCATCAGTGGAGCGTGAACGGCACACACAAACCATGAGGGCTCGGCCCCGACACCATGCACCCGCTGTCAGGGTGCCGTCACAGTCCTGGCCCCAGGCATGGGGGAGGGTTAAGAGCCAAGGCCACTGGGAGAGTTAATGATGCCTGACCGGAGGGACACGCGCACACACACACACACACACACACACACCTGCTTGGTGTCCTCCACCACTGTGCGTCGCACCCTCAGATAGGAAGATCCTGTTCGGGATACTGCTGATGTGGACTGTGCTGAGTTTTGGGATTTTGCTGCAATGTCTCAGGTTTTGTTCACTGAGAGGGATCCGTGAGACTGCAAAAAAAAAAAAAAAAAAATTTGCAGTAAGAGAGGACAGGAAGTTTAGCAGACAGCTAAAATCACCTAAATTTCATTAGGTGACAGAAGCAAACCTTGCTAACTTTGGAATTTGGAATTCTATTCCTGCCATAGAAAAATATGGTACGAGTACACTGTAAAAAATTATATGATCTATAAGTTATGACAACATGTTTTGACATCGTCAAAATAACTTTTTTATAAGTTATTCAAGATTCAACTAATTTTTTAAGTCAGTTTAATGTAATTTAAGTCGAAATGACTTCGACATCCAAGTTGATTGTACTTAATTTAAGGCTGCAATTCAGCAACGGGTAATATGGAATCTTATTAGTTTCTGCCACAGAATAAAAAGCTTCTTAATCTCACAATTCTGACTTTTTTTGCAAGATAAAGTTTGAGATAAAAGATGCAGTTACCTTTTTTTTAATTCCGTGACGGAAACAACCTTCCATAAAATGATAATACAAAAAGGTAAAGAATAAAGCCTCTTTAATGTTAGCAGTGCGTTAACAGTGCAGATACTATGAATATACTAGCATTCCCATTCATCTGAGAGTTGCTCGGCTATATCTAACATCTATATTATATACAACTAGCCTACTTCTGAATGGAAAAACATGTTTTTCACGGCTGTTTAGTTACATTATCAACTAGAAGGGGCGAACACAGTCATGCTAACATGTCAAACCTTGACTTTTTGTTCTACAGAGACAGGTTTATTTTCTCAGAAGGACTATATATCTAAGATAGCAGGCATATTTTCTGTGTTATCCTTTAATCTAGCTCAAGATGTAGTGTAAGAGAGTAGACAGAGAGATGTCTCTGTGCTCTTCTGCTGTGTTTACAGTGGACTGGATTCAGGTTGGATCCAGGCTGACCGCAGCAGGGATCCCTTCTCACTAGAATATCACCCAAAGTCGACATAATTACCGGCCAGCTGGGTTGGGTTTTTAAAAGCATGCATAAATATACAGCGCTTCAGCGAAATTGACGTTGTGTGGGTCATCCACCTATAAATCAAGGAAAACACACATACACAAACTGTCAGCTGTACGCTGGACTGTGGTGGCTCAGGCTGGTGTGAGTTTTTTGAGGGATTCTGTTGTGTTCAGTTGTCCATCGTTAGCGTGAAACATGAAACGCGCATTTAATTTTTAGCACAGGCAGCGCAGTTCAATTATAGTGAAAGAACGTCGCTATGGCTGAATTGTTTTTAAAAGCAAAGCAAATGAAGGAACTAACGTATCCTGCAAGCAAATGCAGTTGAACATGTTTTTGAAAGTGGCATTAAACAAAATTTGTGGTAGTCTTTTCTTCCCTATTGTGATGTATAAGTAAACGGCTTCTCGAACAAGAAAAAAAATGTAGGGCGGAACTTGATTTTGTCCTTATTGGATGGTTGGATCATTGGGGGTTTTCTATTGGTCGATCTCATGTGAGTGACAGGTTGTCCCGCCCTCGAGCCAGTAAACACGTCATCAGAGAAGAGATGCCGTTGCAATAGGGTAACTTCTTCTGATTAAATATTACATGGGCACATCAATTTAAAAGAAATTATGATGTGCATGAATATATAATTTAGATTAAATACTGCAATATTCCATACATTATGACTTTGTTGATGTTTGGCGAATTTTGCAGCCGAAATCTGGTCATTTCAATAGGAATTCATGCAGTCGGGATGAAATATTTCCCCACGGTTATTTCACAAAGTTGGTCATGCGTTTAACCAGCAGAAAGTTGTGACGTCTGTGTGAGCTGTGCTTTATACACCGCTACACTATTGACAATAAACAAAGGACCATTTTACCTGTGAAATTTCACCACATTTTGTTAAAATGACTGCACATTTATAGTTTGCAAAGCGACAAAGGCTTACAGTAATTGCTGTGTTGATTCATAACACAGATGCTAAAACACGCCAACAAACGTGGACGGAAATCACCACATGGATTACCATCACCAATGGGTTTACATAAGGACACTTTGAAGGGACTTTTCAGCATGTCGACTTACAGATGTATTTTGTTACGTGCCAAAAGTAAGCATGAGACAGAATAATAATCACTGAAAGGTTCCAGCCAAGGTCAGGCCTCAAATATAAACTTCACGCAATAACCGACCACATTATTCACCAAACGCACAGCACATGGAGAGCTGAGTGAGATCATGTTTCCCCGAAGTCCATTTGCTGGGCCTCAGCACCTGCCAGCATTCACACTTTCCCCTTTCTCGCCATCCCAGCCCCATTAAGCAATGGGAAGCCATTGATTGTCGCCCCGGTTCTAAAACACTGGTGGCAATTAAAGGGTCTCATGCTGCGTCCGTGCCTTAGGCAACTCATTGCCATTCAGTGTCCAGCAGGACCATCAGACCCCGGTGTGACCAATACTTCTCTCCTCCTGACCAACTCTTTGATTAATGCTAATTTCTCAGTGGACGGCAGGGCTGTAATCCCGCTCGCTAATTACCCGCTCGTTATGGGGCCAGGCGTGGTTTGGGCCCTCCATCACCCTGGGCTTTGTTACCTCCGCTTTAGCTGTGGCCAGGGGAGGTGTGGATGCCTCCATGCCTATTCATGTATCACATTAGTGGGCTGGACTCGATATGGACTCCTCTGAGGGGTATTATTCAAGTAATGTGTGATACACTGACCAGAAACTGGGTAATTTATCCAATGAGAGACTTAGAAATCCAAAAGCTAGCCATTTGGCAAAGGAGTATGGCCTGTGTGATATAGCCGCTAGCCATTATTATATTAAATAAAGTACCACAGCGTGAATAGCAGATATATAAATGAATATACACTCACCTAAAGGATTATTAGGAACACCATACTAATACTGTGTTTGACCCCCTTTCGCCTTCAGAACTGCCTTAATTCTACGTGGCATTGATTCAACAAGGTGCTGAAAGCATTCTTTAGAAATGTTGGCCCATATTGATAGGATAGCATCTTGCAGTTGATGGAGATTTGTGGGATGCACATCCAGGGCACGAAGCTCCCGTTCCACCACATCCCAAAGATGCTCTATTGGGTTGAGATCTGGTGACTGTGGGGGCCATTTTAGTACAGTGAACTCATTGTCATGTTCAAGAAACCAATTTGAAATGATTCGAGCTTTGTGACATGGTGCATTATCCTGCTGGAAGTAGCCATCAGAGGATGGTACATGGTGGTCATAAAGGGATGGACATGGTCAGAAACAATGCTCAGGTAGGCCGTGGCATTTAAACGATGCCCAATTGGCACTAAGGGGCCTAAAGTGTGCCAAGAAAACATCCCCCACACCATTACACCCCCACCACCAGCCTGCACAGTGGTAACAAGGCATGATGGATCCATGTTCTCATTCTGTTTACGCCAAATTCTGACTCTACCATCTGAATGTCTCAACAGAAATCGAGACTCATCAGACCAGGCAACATTTTTCCAGTCTTCAACTGTCCAATTTTGGTGAGCTCGTGCAAATTGTAGCCTCTTTTTCCTATTTGTAGTGGAGATGAGTGGTACCCGGTGGGGTCTTCTGCTGTTGTAGCCCATCCGCCTCAAGGTTGTGCATGTTGTGGCTTCACAAATGCTTTGCTGCATACCTCGGTTGTAACGAGTGGTTATTTCAGTCAAAGTTGCTCTTCTATCAGCTTGAATCAGTCGGCCCATTCTCCTCTGACCTCTAGCATCAACAAGGCATTTTCGCCCACAGGACTGCCGCATACTGGATGTTTTTCCCTTTTCACACCATTCTTTGTAAACCCTAGAAATGGTTGTGCGTGAAAATCCCAGTAACTGAGCAGATTGTGAAATACTCAGACCGGCCCGTCTGGCACCAACAACCATGCCACGCTCAAAATTGCTTAAATCACCTTTCTTTCCCATTCTGACATTCAGTTTGGAGTTCAGGAGATTGTCTTGACCAGGACCACACCCCTAAATGCATTGAAGCAACTGCCATGTGATTGGTTGATTAGATAATTGCATTAATGAAAAATTGAACAGGTGTTCCTAATAATCCTTTAGGTGAGTGTATATGTAATATCGATTTGAGGTTGAAGTGTTATCTGAGAAGAAATTAGATAAAAGTTTGATTCTGCTAAACATTCTTTGACATGCATTCTTCTGTACATCATACCAAAATGCTTTGACATAGGCCTAGTTTCCTTCCTCTATTCGTTCAGAAAAAATGCTAAATCTAGGGCCAGTTCTTTTTAGGGAGAGTAAAAACATGCAGCGCAAGCAGCGTAGCGTGATTCCGAACTAATGACTCTAATGAGCCAGTTCTAGAATGACTCTAATGAATCAGTTCTTTGTTGTTGAATTAACAACAAGCTCTGAACTGATTCTTTTTGCAATGAATCAAAAACATACAGCGCAACCAGTGTAGCGTTATTCCAGAACGAATGAGTCTATTCTTTTTGCATTCATCCAACAACAAACAGTCCAAACAGTTTAATCCAATTCTCGAATGACTCTAATGAATTGGTTCTTCTTCTTCTTCTTTTTGCCGTGAGTAATACAGTGCAGTTCAAACTTTAATGAATGACTCAAATGAGCCAGTTCTATTTAACAAATCAAAAACATGCAGCACAACCACTTAAAAATAAAGTTTTTTTTTCTTAGTGTGAAGAACAAAGAACGTTTTGTAAAATTAAGAAATGGTTCCTCATTGATGCCAATTAAGAACGTTTTTATTTAAAAGCAGTTTAGTGCGATTCCCAAGCAAATGACTCTAATGAGCCCGTTCTTCTTAGTGAATCAAAACCTACAGCAACTAACTGTGAGATTCAAAATCAGTCACTGACTGTTTTTTTTTTCCTCATATGGCTATTATTCATTTAGTCAGTGGAGTATTTTGTCAATATTAAACAATAAAATATGTTACCTCGTAGCATAAGTGAATTCAGTTATTGTGCACTTTTCGGCTGAGAGTTTACTGCTTTTGACTTGGATACGAGACAGTTGGAGAGACTGTATTGGCAGAGAAGCACTGATTTATTTTAGGATTTGGCCAGACCGCTGACCCGATGTTATGCCAGACAGCACATCTAATTCTTCCAATTGACAGAACTGACACGAGCCGAAGACACTGACGTTGAGAGTTCAAGAAAATCAAAGAAAGAGACAGCAAAAATCAAAAATCAAAAACAGTCAAACCAAGCGACGGCAAAGCAGAGAAAGAGTAGACAAAACAGAGGAAACCGTGGACAAGAGAGGCCTGAAGTGGCTACAAGCTGTTCCACTGATCTCCACATGAATGTCCCTTTTTTTAAAAAAAAACCTGGTCTGCAATTTCCAGTTTAATAGCAGTGCCTGAGGCGATAATATGATAATAGGCTTGCTATCACCCAGGGCGAACTTTTCTCTGCCACGGAGAGGCCTGCCCCGTCCTGCCGGGAGCCCTTTGATTAACGAGCCACGGTAATCCCGGACACGCAGTACGGACTTGGGACAGGAGCTTTCATTTGTGTGCTGAACACAAAAGGCACAGGTGTAATTGTTGCTTTGCCGCCAATGATTAATACTTTTTAGACACCGCATCCCACATGACTGAAATTAACTTAACCATCTTATATAACGCCATAGTGAACTTTAACCAAACAAATTAAGAAAAATAAGCTTGGACTGTCTTTGACTCCCTTCGGATTTGCTTTTTTTGCCAAATCTCAAACTCCCCTTTTCCTGATGTATTTATTTAAACTTCAGAACTCCATTTTCTGTCTGTGTGAAGAATGTACTTGTTTGAATATGTTTCGGTCGCTATCGCTATAAACAGTTCATCCAGTCACGAGGTGACATCTGTTTTGGATTTCAGGATGACGACACGCTGGAGTTCACGCGGATGGTTTATGGAAACGCAAACATCAAGTGTCCCTCTTTTCTGATTACATGTGTAATCAGAACTTCGGTTATCGCATGTTCTAGAACATCCAAGGGATGAGTATTTGTGTCGTCAACAGGCTACTAAACTGAGACCAGATTTTTAATGCCACACCCAATGAGATAGACTAGGCTATTATTGTGTTTTGGCATTCATTTTTAAGTATTAAAAGTGCATTGACTTCCGAGATTTTACAAGACATAATTGTGCACTTTAATGATATTAAAAGAAATGATCATTTCTTTTAACCAGCCAAGCAACAAAATATTTTGTTGACCTGAGGCAGATAGCCCCGCCCATACTGCAATCTCATTGGTCCTGTTAAACATATTCTGACTGGCTGTGACTGTTTTCGCTTTTTCACAAACAAAATAAGTCGGCGGATCTGTTACATCACGCCCGCTTAGGAAAAAACTACTATGGAACAAGACTAAATTAATTTATATTAAAAATATGTTTTCTAAAAGCACATAGCCCACTACGTTATGCTCATTTTGCTTCTTAATGTAACCATTTAAAGCAATGAGTTACAATTGCGTTACTCCCTAAAAAAAAGTTGTAATGGAATGGAATGCGCTGTATTACTTTTGTGTTACTTTTTCTCACCTGGGCTGGGCTCAGTTGTTGGTCTTTTAATCACAAAAAACACAAAAGTTCTATTTTTGGCAAATGAAAAGGCCCTTTCACACCGAAAGCGACATGAATAAGGTAAACAAACCTTTCAGCTGTGCTGTCATTCTGGATCGCAGAAGAATAGGGCGCAGGAGAAGAAAGTTCTTCAGCAATGAAAAAAAAAGAAACATATTTGATGATTATCTAAAGTCATTTTTGCTTTTTAATATGGTTGAATTGGATCATTAAATGTAAGCAGCAAAGACATTGGTTAATAGAGTGAGATTAAATACATGAAGTATATTTTTTGTTATTTAGCATTTCATTATTGCAGGTTTGCGTAATATTTTGAGTTTTCGTTTCACTGTTTTTATTCATTTTGAAGAATACCAAATCTGTTTTTGTTCAAGTGAGATGAGTAAATGCATATTCACGTTAGTCTAGAACTACAATGAGCATCATGTTCACACACAAAGCCTCTGCGCTTACTCCCATTTCTCTCAACATGGAGACGAGAGAGCTGTCAGTCAATACATGTGAGAAAAAAGTCAAACAAAAAAAGTAACTCAGATATTTTTTTGTTAATTTAAAGTAGTGCAATACTTTACTCGTACTTGAAAAAAGTAATCTGATTACTTTACCCAACACTGATTATTTGAAGAGCATTTAAATACATTAACTTTAATTTTATATATATATATATATATATATATATATACACTGATTATTTGAAGAGCATTTAAATACATTAACTTTAATTTTATATATATATATACACTGATTATTTGAAGAGCATTTAAATACATTAACTTTAATTTTATATATATATATATATATATATATATATTATAAAATATAAATGTCTTACAAAATATCTGCAAACAGTAAGTGTCGGCACTCATCAGCCCTCATATTCCTTAAGAATATAGTGCCATAAAAGACAAAATTATATGACTGTATGATTTCGCATTGTTGCAAAATTACATGTTCCATCACATTTTGTTCATTGTTGCTATAAATGCTATAATCAGTATAGTTTTTTCCACCTACCAGTGTGCTCACTGAAAACATTGCTGCTTGTTCATGATTGTTACGGATGTAGTTTCAGCTTAGCATGGGGCAGTAGATTGTTATTTTTTTCAGATTTCCTCTTTTACGTTGCGTTCAGTTCCTTCACTGCATTAATGTGTGTGTAGCGGTCCTGCTCGGAGGCCGCAGTCAACCATGTCAACAACACCGTTCCTAAAGTCATTTTGCATGGGATTACCTAGAACTTTCTAAAGGCTTGCTCTAATTCATGTGCATCTTCACTAAGCTCTTCGCCCAGTATGTGGTCGACGAATGTGAGTGAAATTAATTATCTTTTTTCACTGAATGGCTTCTAAATCCCAGATTAGCCCCTCTAAGTCAGTGTTCAATTTATGATCTATGGTTTTAATGAGGCGCTGGGCTGCACACCCTGCAAAATATGAGAGGAGGAGAGAGGAAAGGAAACATAGTCAATTCATTCATAAAATTGATGTACAATTTTCATTTTTATTTAGTTAAAAAAAATATTTCAACATTACAAAAAGTTTTTAAATAAAGACATTTTTAATTAATTTAATAATTAATTAACATTTACATTATTAATTAAGAATATAATTTCGGTTTATTGCAGGTTTTTTTTTAACCTTCGTAAACTCATGGACTCCAAGCTAGATTTTATCATTAATACTTTACATTACTAATTACATTATAATGCGTAACAAATTCTAACTAGGCCTAATATATAATATTTATATTATATAAAATGTATATCATAATCCCTTTTATCTCCAAGCAACATAAAGTGGTGGTGTTTTTCGGTCATGACTGAATCAATGTTTTTTGATGAATCGGTTGAGTGAATGATTCACTTACTCATAAAGACTGACACTTGTATCTTTTCTGATTGAATCAGTGTTTTTGAACAAATTGTTTGATGACAAAGCCAATGTGATTGTTCCTGACTAAATGAGTATTTTGAGCGAATAATTTGATGAATGATTCAATGACTCACCGATAAAGACAGCAACTGGTTTCATTTCTAAATGAATGTTTTGAACGAATCGGTTGAATGAATGATTCTTTGAGTCATGTTCATTACAAAAATATCTTTTAAAAATCCATTAGTTATTAGGTAGGGCCGGCTCTGGCTTGTTTTATTCTCTTTTTATTTCATTTTCATTTTGGGCGCACAATGTCATCATCAGCTGACCCGCATTCGTTTGAGGAGAACAAGGTTACATTTCATAAGTGTATCTTGATGTAGCCTAATTTATAGTATGACAGAGTAGTATACAGTATATTTCATAGTTCATCACACCATGGTAAAACACTCTAAATTCATAAAAAATGTCAGTGATACATTCACCTAACGTTAGTTGAGTCTGGCCTGTCAGAGTCTAATTCAAGTATGCATGCTAGAAAGTGATTACGTACATGTGTGTTCACCTGAGGTGTTCATGTAGCAGTGACTTTCTCACCGAAGGCCTTGACCTCCTAACCTTTGGCCCCTTGGGAGATTAGGTGTGTGCGCGTCTCGCACGGCGGGCAGGACGAATGCAGACGGGCCGATCCCGGCGAGGAAACCCGAAGCCCCGTGTTGCTTGTGCATTATTCACGGGGCTCTTGCGGTTTCGTCTCGGGATTGTCTCTCGCCCTGTAACCCAATCCTTCGCTTGCACCGTTCCCCTGAGGGAATCCAAGTTCACTGTCACACCACTTCTCAGGGAAAGCGAGGGAGAGGTAGAGGAACGGTCAGCAGCTCTGCTGAGGTGGAAGTCTGCCTGGGTGAACCTGCATTGATCAGATTAAGGCGCTCGTGACCGCAAACCAAAGTCAGTTCACGTCAGTCATGCGTCAGCTGTGCCGTAAAAGAGCGGGAAACTCTCCTCAGGCGCCATTATGTTTTAAAACAGATACAGTGCTTGCTATTAGTGGTGTTTGCTAAGGATAGCATCACTATTACTAAACTTTTTGCACAACTCGTACTAGACATGAATGAAACCGTGCTACTTGTTGAGAAGTATGCAGTTACATTTCTAACACGCAGTGGATAATAAACCAGGAAAGAAAAGCCCTACACCTACTTTGAAGGAGAGATGTTGAGAACAGAATAGCATTATTTTTTATCAGATAGGAAGCAAAACGTTTTTTTTTTGTGTGCCATATCCACTTTAAAATATGTTTTACAAGCCTGATTTGAAACATTTGATGTGCAGTGTTCTTTTTTTTTTTTTGCACAATTTATTATTCTAATCATAGTTTTAAATGAATATGTCCTTTAACATGAATGAATATTGCATCATGTCATTCATTTTAGCCAGTTAAATGGCATAGAATATTAGTTGATACTCTAATATTTTAGTTGCAAAATGACAAAATGTGTTTAAAACTTAAACCTTTTCAACTCAAATCTGTATTTTATGAATCAATTGGTATTTTTTCTTATAACACCATAAATTAAATGCAGTTTAAATTTTTTTTTTTAATTTTTTGACAATAATAGTTTTAATTTAAATGTATTAAAATATTATTAATATTATTTACTTACTGTTTTTATTCATGTTTAAAATAAGCCTTTATTTTACATTTTCCATGCTCATTTACATTTATATTTTAATAATTTTGTTATGTGCTTTTGTCATTTTTATTAGTTTTTCTATATGGCTTTATTTTTTATTTCAGTTTTAGTTTTAATTATAGTACTTCAACAGTTAGTGACCAAGGCAACATTTGTATTTTATTTCAGCTTTAGGTCAATCACAAAAAAAAATATTTAGTTTTAGTTAACATTAACAACACTGATAATAATAAATAATATATTAATAGTAATCAAAATAGATTTAATCTCATTTTTTACCTTTTTATATGTGTATACTAATGCACTACACCAATTGTTTTGCACCGCACCCATTTGCAAGAGTTCATTTGTACTAATGCTCTCAGTATAAACGTTTACATCACTTCCTCATTAAAACCTTGGGTAATCTGTTGATGTTATTGAGGCATTTATTTCCACACATTCTCGAGGTATCGATGAGCTCCTGTGCTGAGTGTGCTTTCATTCCACTTCCTCAAGCCGTAACCAACTCTCGGAGAGCAGGCCACGGGGCACTTCAACATCAAACGAGGCATGAACACGAGACACCGGCATCTGAGAGAGAACGCCGGCAGTGCGGCCCAGGCCTCCATCTGCGCTCAGACAGCTGGCATCAGCAAACTAACCACAAAGTGCCTGGATTACACACAACATCTCTTAAAGCCTCCCAACACACTGCACACTTTGTACTCATCAAACCATCCACATCAGTAACTCATTCTGGATACCTCGTATAAGGCGGTTTTGACGGCGATGTGTTGGAACCTGCGAAGAAATGAAACCAGACATGGAGGTGTACAGCATTAGCGTCTTTTATTTCAGTTTTTTTTTTTCTTCTCTCATTTGTCGTTGCATAGGAAATGCACATCTTGCTTTTAGTAATTGAGTCGATGGAGGTGGACACTAATGGCTCCAAGAGAAAGAGGCATGGCACTACACACAGAAAACAAGGAGAAAAGTTCAGAGAAAGAACCCAAAAGCAAACAAAATTATTCACAGCTCAAATACAGAAGCTCCATGGAACTAGTTAATGGAGTTGGTACCAATACAACGTGAATTTTTCTTCAGGAAATGTATTAGAGGCACAAGGTTTTATTTTTTTTTACATTTTACTTTAGATTGTATCTAAAACGTAGTACGTATACGGTGATTCTGCGGTGTGAGATGGAGCTGTATGAGATATACCAACATTCTCATGGCAGTTTGTAACTAATTTACGGTTTGGCGAATTTGGTGGGTAATTCATATGTTATTCGTAAGTTTTTGTACGATATGCTTACTCCCCACGTTTAGGTTTAGGGGTGGACCTTCTTAATTGTTCCCAAAAATCGTACATTTTCATACGAAACAAATCATGCGTTTTTGTACGAATCAAATCGTACGAATTGATACAACATCGCCACTTCGTAAAATAGTCACGTTTTTTTCTCATGAGGTCGGGTTGGATATACGAAGGATGATGATGATGGACATGAAGATTTGGAGTGGTGGAGCTGGTTGAAGGGGTCTGGTAACATCACATCAGTGATTTATGTGTAATCTTTCGCGATAACCACCGGGATTGTCTTCTTTACGATTAGGGCCGCAGTGCTGGTTCATTTTGAACAGAATCCGACACGTTCAGAAGCGTTAGTTCTCGGACTACACACACACACAGCACATCCGTTTCCAAAAATGTGGTTTTACAATTCAAAAACACCTTAAGATATTTGATAATCAATACCAACAAAGAGAAAACGCTTTAATCGTTCATAACCATTATTGGCAACTAAGACCTCATGTCCTAGGGGTTGGATTTGATGGCCCTGGATGTTGTAGATACACAAACTATGCTCACATTTCGTGTGATTTTCAAATCTCAACACTCTCCCTGAAGTTTGAACCCTACCCTTTAGTTTTCTCCAAGTCAAATGTCTCTTTTAAAGGACCTTCCTAAACTCAATCGGTTCCCGGTAACGGTTCTCGCGCGTGAATTCTTCTGCTGACATACTTGGACAGTTTCTGCACTACTTATTCAGCGGTACTGCAACAATACGCAAACCAGGAGTTCTCAACTCTGGCTCTCGAGATCCACTTTCCTGGAGAGTTTTGCTCCAACGCTCATCAAACAAGCGAATCAAGGTCTTCACGATTACTAGAAAGTTGCAGGCAGTTGAGTTTAATCATGGTTGGAGGTAAACTCTCCAACCAAGTGGATCTCGAGGGCCAGAGTGAGTTAGACTGTCAAATGCGTGGTTCTTTTTAGTCTTTACAGCTCAAACATACTATAAAAAGTGATCAGTTGACTTAACTTAAAAAAAGCGAAGAAACTTGTTGCCTTAAAATTATTAAGTAAATAAACCATGCGTAATTGAAAAAATTAAGTTATGTGGAATTGGCAAGTTCACATAACTTAATTTTTTCAATTACGCATGAAGTTTATAATTTTTTTTAGCCAATGGGTTTTCTCACTTTTTTTAAGTTAAGTCAACTGATCACTTTTAACAGTGGAGTATAGTCCGATTCCCAAAGGAATGACTTTCGATTATTTTTAGTGAATTGAAAACTGCACAAATAGTGACTCTTTGAGTCACGTCTTTTTAGTAGATTGAAACTATACAGCTCGACGTCAGTGTAGTCCAATTCCCTAAAGAATTCGTCAAATGAAACGCTTCTTTTTTTGTGAACCAAAAACATCACAAATAGTGTAGGCTACTCTGATTCGCGAACAAACGATTTAACGAATGAAACATACAGTTTACAACTGTGATAATTAAATCGGTAGTTGCTGACTGATTGTTCACAAGATTGTTGTTAAAGATACACATGCATTTTGTCTAATATTTTATAAAAAAACAAAATGAATTGAATGTTTTACCTCATTTTTATTTAGTATTGTTGGGAAGAATGAATGGCACATTTTTTTTACTAAAAGAATCATTAAAGGAACCATTAAGTAGTCGGGATTATTCAACTCTTAACGATTCTCATCCCCACCAAAGAGTCTTTCGTTTTTAACTCCAGAACTTGAGAGACGTTGTGAATTGCACCTACAGCAAGTATCGATTGTCGAGTGTGGGAACCCCAGGAAACACAGACCTTCATGATTGTTGTTGGAGATAATGGATACACTGAGGGCTACAGCAGGACATGGACCTGGAAAACCTAGAATTTAAGTGGACGCCAAATTTTAGTAGGTGTACATCACTTCCTTGACTTCATTATGCAATAATACTACAGGACGAACTGATTTGGAACATGTAAACGTAATGAAGTTTTGAGAAGACGACTGGTAGCGGAGCTGGGTTAGATCATCGAGTCATGTTTATATCAGTTGGTTATGGAGGCGCATGCAGTTTATAGTGTGTGGTTACTGAACAGCTATAATCAGAAAAGGCTACTGGTGTCAAGAAAACTGAAATGATTACAAACTGTTAACTGGTTTGATATTCAGAGAGCGATATAATAGTTTGTCACAGGCACTACATTTGATCTTTTTAAATACATCAGGTAAAATGCTGGTTTGCTTTAAGTTTCATTATTCCTTTGATTTCGATACAAGTTTTTAAAAAAAGAGGAAGGCAAAGGTGCAAGTACCAGACTCTGATTAGATTAGCGTGTCGTCAGTGCATAGTTCTCATGCGGATTACACTGCTATGCTATCAGAAAGCAGGCTCGTTTCCAGTTAGCCTCCACTTTAGCGAGATTTAGCACCTTGTGATGATACCGTTTGGTGCAGTTAAGCCACCTGCCACTGATGCATGATGGGGTTAAATACATGGTATGATGAAGCTGACAACATGTTTATGTCATCCCAGGCCCTTTAAGGTCCTCATCGGGCCCTGTTCTGCAGACCATTTTTGATTTAATAGGGCCAATCGAACCCCAGAGTGAAATATGGGTTTGCTAAAAGTTTAAGCATAATAAAAAAGTAGCAGTCTACCTGTAGTCAAACCTGTAGTTTTCCAGAGCAGTGAATGGGCATATACTTGATTTAGTTGTGTTTTTGGCTTTTTACATTTTAAAATGTCTCATGATTGAATATTACCCTGATATAAAGCCGTATTCCTGCCTTAAACCATCCAATTCTTTGTTCCCGCTTCAAACGAACAAATGAAAGTAAGCGATGCAATGCCCACAAAAATGGGGACATAAAAATGATAAAGGCCTGCGGGACCTTTATTCAACCCTGTTTCAGGACTAGCATTGATGTTATTGAATGGAAAATGTTAACATGCCACTAAAAGGGTCATTGATTGTGGAGATGTAGAATGTTTTGTTCATCACATTGAGTTTCAAAATATTCAGATTGTGTTTAAAATGCAACAAATGATCATGACTATTATTTTACATAATGTGTGTAAACAAAATGAGACAGTATAACCTAAACCAAATTGAAAAGTGATAAAATGGGATGGAAAATTTTTGACTCTGAACCTCGTCCATTTATCGTGAACAAAAGTCAAAGTTCTTCTTTTTTTTGAGGAATCGTATGTCTTTTTAGTGTTTTAAACAACCATCAACCGATCTTCGCGTGAGTTATGGTCGATGAGAGGGTCAATGTAAAATCGAGTGAGGAATGGCTTTATCGACGCCCCGTTGTGACCAACCTTCCCCGTCATGTAACGCCGCTCGAGTGTCTTTGTGTGTGTGTGTGCGTGCGCTGGTGGGCGGTGGAAGAAAGATGAAGAAGTTGAAAAGAAAAAAGAATCATGTTGCATATCAAGCGGTTTATTTTCCTGCATGGAATGGTGAACACAAAAAGATGCCTAGATGCATTTATAATAGGGGCATCCTTTGGCTGTCTATGTCATTGTCTTCTGCCTAAAACTAATTTTAAAATGCATAAAAACGCTCTCTTCTTACCAACATCCTCAGAATTATCTAGATTTAGCTTCATCAACACTGATGCAACAAATAACCTTCAAAACATACAGCATACTTGTAACATCCATTTACAATGGGGTTTTCACCTCGGCATCCTACACTTTTCAAGTATAGGAGTACTTCTATACCATCGAAAGAAGAAATAAGTCCTTAAATACATACAAAAAGGAAAGCAAAAAAAAAAAAAAAAAAAATAGGAAACAGGAAGTTTTCAACTTAAATCCAGTTCCCCAGACAAACAAAACCAGTTCTATTTATGTGGCCTTAATACAAACAATCAGAAAATTCACAACACTAGTTTTTCCTCATTTAATCAATGTTACAAAAGTCCTGCATTATAAAATAGGGCAGCTTTAAAATCAGTGTAATTAATAAAACTATACAATATACAAACATCAAATCTCCCATACTCAGGTGCGTCCGCCCTAACTCTCGTATCTAATCGATTCGGTTTGTTCGCTTCTCCCGCGTCTTCTCCAACGTTGTACCAAAAAACTAAATTACACACACAACACGAGAACAAAACAGACTGCCCAAACTATTGCTTGAAATTCTTTTTCTCTTTTTTTTTCTTTCTTTAAAAAGGGTGCAATTTTGTCATTATCTTACACACACAGCCAATCTTGCTGATTAGATGCCAGGCTGCTCTAAACAAGGTTTTTGTGACAAAAAAAAAAAAAAAAAATATCCGTGCAATCATGTTTCCCTTCGCTCTTTTAAGCCCTGGAAGCTTCTTTTTTTTGTAATTTTTTTTCTGTATTTTTTCTCAATTATCACAATTGTCATTATTTTATATTTAGTGCAGACGATTAAGAAAGTAATGCCCAACTCGTTTCTAAAAAGTAGGCAAGAACAATGACAACAAAAAAAACAAACAAAAAAAATTCACACTAAAAGAAACAAAAAAAACAACAACTCACACAAGTGTAACTACTAAACCATCACATCAGATGCCTGGGAAACTCATTCCCATCATTTTCTTTTCTTAAATGATATATGCAATAGAAAATAAACAGGTAAACAATTAATATAACATGGAACTTCGTCAAAATGTACATTAAAAACTGGGCATGTTTTTTGTCCTGGACGTGTTCGCGCTTGTGTGTTTGTGATGGAAAGGAAGTTTCCTCCTTTTTAAGGCTTGATTATGACCGAAAAAAAGGAAAACGTTTATGAAGTGAGGCTGATCAATGGCGTTTTCTCGTGTCGCGGGTATGAAAAGCACACTGACCTGTCAAGTGCTCACTTTGGTGGTAAAAAAAAAAAAAATGCAAACAAAAATAAAAAATGACTATATGAGTGCAAGCAAGTATTGCATATTCTTTTCCTCATAATTCATCGCTGGGAATGAAAAACAAAAAAACAAAACAGGAAGACTGAAAAGAAAAAGTAGTCGTCGTTTAGAAATTGCAGCAACATCCAGAAATATCAATAAAATAGTGTTAAATCAGAGAAAAAGGGCTTGATGATTGACTTGAAAATGATGGGATTTTCGAAGCATTGGACGACCGATAGTGGCCAAATGTAGTTCAATGGAGAGTAATACTGTGTATTGTCATTAGCAAACGCCGCTATTAGCGCTAATTTCACTGTTGGGGTGAAAATGTGAAAAAATAAGTCTCCACATTACAGCTTGTGCAATAACTCAGAACTAGACCATCGCTCAAGGCACATCGATGTGGAATTGTTCGTGCAGTTTGAAAAGACAATGAAGTGCGTACGTCGCTCTTGAGACATGAAAATGATTGTTCTGACGGGAATAAAGGAGGAAGGGAGACGACAAGCTGAGAAGAGTCAGAGAGATGTTTAGCTGGTTGATTGTGAGAACAGCAGTAAAAATACCCTTTTTTAAGGGACCAAACAAACAGTTGATCGGCAAGTGCCCGATGTTGGGATTACAATATTTTTCACACTACTTTAACTCTACGTAATCTATGTAAAAATTTGTCACTAACACTAGAACATGCAGATTATTATTATTATTATTATTATTTTAAACTTTACTGAGCTTTGATCGACGGTGGATGAGACTGTAAGTGTGTATATATATATATATATATATATATATATATATATATATATATATATATATATATATTTCGTACAGGAAACAAACAAAAACTGAAAAACAACAAAACTGCATGCAAGGGAAGCTGGATGCATTTTTTTGATCTTCACATTTTTGCGCAGCACCTCCGAAAGTGTTTGCGAGGAAGTTAGTTCAGTATTTCGCCCCTTGCTTTTTACGCGTTTCCTCGCGTTCATGATTTCGCAAACTGCTAATTTTCTGCGTACATTATGTGCTTGGTTAAATTAAAACAATTGCTGTAGCGTTTTGGAAACGAACTAGCAGGAATCCTAAAAACAGTGATATTTCTTAAAGGGACATTTGTTCTACAATGCTAAGAGAAGATGAACAAACAAACACATAAAAAAACAACAAAAGAAAAATCAATTACAGCTCCCCTTATTTCTCACAAGGCTTTGTTCTATTTTTCCTCTTTACGTGTTTTTTTTTTTTTTGTACCCCGATATTTTAGAGTCCTGGAGGTGTGAACGGACTAGGAAGAAAAATATATATATTTATATATATATACTTTTCAACAATCGCTTCAACGATCTATCTTACAAAGATATTTAACAATCCAACATCTACCCAACAAAATTGCACTTTCCTCAATTCAGTATTCACCGTTAACCTTTTCTTGAAGTTTATGGAAGATCAAACCTTCACTCGGCCCTTGGTGTGCGACAGACCTTCCGCTGGGGTTTAGTAGAAAGAATCGCAATGATTTTTGTACGAAAAACACAAAATATGAACATGCCTCCAGGTGGGGAGATCTCCCATTAGTATACTGTAAAATGACCTGTTATCAAACATCACTGTTCATGACTTCTTCATCGCCTGCCCCAAAATGACAAAAAAAAAAAGCAATAGAAAAAATGGGAGCGAGGGGTTCGGTTGAGTCCTTGAAAGGGTTCTTGATCTGACATGGTGTTGATGGTGGTGGTGATGATGGTGGAAGGGGGAGGAAATGGTCCTGGTCAGAAGACGCAATGGAGATATTAGCTGGTGGTATATCTGACCCAGGCGAAACCTCCAACGTTCACGATACGAAACCGGATTGATCCGTCAAAACACGAGTGATTGAAAGGCAGAGCTCCGACCTCCAGGTGGTTTTGGGTTCGCGACCCTTGGCCGCAGACTGTGTTTGATTCGAAACGCCTCAGACTTCTCTTTAAGACCACAGGCACAGATGCGGGAAGCTCTTTGATTGTGTCATGTTACGTTTTCCTCGTCTATCTGTGAGGGTAAACCAAAAAATACAAAACAAAACAAAACAAACAAACATAAAAAAAAAAAAAAACGTGCACGTTTCCGAGAAAACAAAGCTCTTGTTTTTTTTTCGAGCTCCACCCTCAGAAGAGCTGGACAGCTACTATATATGAATATAGGCATGTAAACCATACATATGGAAGAATACATATGGACTATATAGATATATAGTAAGTGGGTGTAAGCGCGTTGAGTCGGTTCCTCTTGTTCCAGGGCTTGGCGGGGTTCTGCTGGAGCCATGCTGTGGGTCTGTCCAGTACTGGGGCAGCAAGTGGCTTCTCTCTGTTCAGACTGGTGTACATGTTTGCGGGTCGTACTCAGGGGAGACAGAGGGGGTGGTCGTGTGACCTCGGGAGCGGCCGGTCCGTGTTGGGAGTCTTTAGCCCAGGTACCACTGTAACGAGACGGAGAGGAACAACGTTGGTGAGGTTTGGTGTGCAAGTTAACCATTCAATGATTTCAATGAACAAGCAGTGACTTTCAATGGTGTTAACTGGCTAATTTCATTCATTTTTGGGCTGCATTCTGACCTTTTTTTTTATTTTATTACACTATCATTCAAAAGTTTGAGGTCAGTAAGATTTCCATTTCAAATAAATGTCCACAAAAAGCACAACAAATCAGCATATTAGAATGATTTCTGAAGGATCATGTGACGATGATGCTGAAAATTCAGCTTTGCATCACAGGAATAAATTACATTTTAAAATATACTCAAATAAACAAAAGTTATTTTAGATTGTAATAATTTTTATTAAATATATTTTAACAAATAAATGCAGCCTTGATGAGCAAAAGAGACTTCTTTCCAAAAGCATAAAAATGACCCCAAACTTTTGAACGGCACTGTGTATTTTAGTATTTTAATTAAAATTTGAAAAGCAATTATATAAAACATTTTTTTTTTTAAATAATGTATCCATTATTAAACCTTTATTTTAGCATTTCAATTTTCTAATTTTCTAAATATTGTTTATTAAATAAAGTTAATTTATAATATACTTGTGATTTGTAAAGCTATAATAAAGAGAAAACGTTAATTAAGTGCTGTTTGATAATAAATATAATCTTATTTACTAACTTTAATTTAAAACTATTGTTTTATCATCGAAATGTATTTTCAACACCTCTCATATACAGTAAAGATCATTTTTCATGATTCTATCCATTCTCAATGGATAAAATCAACATTTTCTCTCATTATACACTTTCAGAATTACAGCACGCCACGGAAGTAAAATCAATTGTGAATGCAGTTGTTGTAATCTTGACTAAGATCCCCCAAACCTTTTGTTTTGACTTTCTTTGGCGGGTTTAATGCTTTTTATAAGCTGTAACTCACACCCTGAACATCAGTACCTGTAATACACTGCCAAAAAGAAAATCAGAAAATGCTTGTTCTTTTCTTAAGGGATCACTTATGTCTCGTGTATCAGGTCTTAAGATGGTGCTTGACTCTGTGAGGGCTCAGCTCAACAACATTTTCTTTTCCTGTTCCCGTCCATCTCTGAATGCCTTTGCAGCACTTTCCGCCACACGGCGTCTGTCTGTAGACTGGAGTGGTGAGGTTAGCGAGCTGCACCCTGTAATCCTTCAGTGAAATGGGCTTATTGATTGCTGTGCTCCATTGTTCACGTTTCCAGCAAGTGAGCAAGTGTCGTTCGGTGCTCGCCCACTTTTTCACTCCGTTCTCCCCTCCCCTTTCCAACTTCCCTCCTCCCACCAAGTTCAAGTTCATCCTGGTGTTACATCATGTCTGGTTGTCAGGGACAACCAGACAGCCGTATACGTGACTATCATTAGCAAGGCCGGGCCTCGCGCCTCCTTATCCCTCTTTCTTTCTCTCCCTCTCTGATCCCTCTTTCCCTACTCCGTCTTACTATTCTCTTCCTGGCCGGCGTTCTGTCCGAGCGATCCGGCCTCTGCTGCAAATACACACGCTATTGATTCAGTGTTTGCAGTGATTCACATGCTCCTCCCACTGCTCATAATGCTTACACACAGTCCACCAATCACCAGCCTTGATTAATTAAGCCCACTGAGTTCTCAGCCAATCAGAGAGAAGCACTCAAGGACTGCCTTCTAATTACAAAACAAGGCTGCACATCACTGCCCTCTGCACACAAGACTTCCTTGTTTGTTTCTTGTTTTCTGTTATTATTGCGAATTTAACCAACTAATTGCAAACTTTTTGATTCAGATTGCATTGAGTGCATTTCATTTAATATTATATAATATTTACATTAACATAACTCCAAAAACACTTTACATATAGTCTGTAAACAAACATAATACTTTATAAAAACATTAAAATATACATAAACCTACATATTCAGTTTTTATAGGTGCATATAATATCTATATATTAAAACTGGTTATTTGTGAACAGATATAACAGATAATAATGTGCAATTTAAATACATTAATATTGCATTATATATAATGTCTAGGCTTCATTGAAAGCTTCAGCTAATGCGGTAAATGATCCAAAGTAGTTAAGAACAATGAAATGATTTGCGAGATTGAGTGGATTCTATCAGGTTGGACATCGGCGTGGAAGGCTCAGGCTTACGGCTCGTTTAAATTCTATTGCTCACCGCAAGCGCAGCGGAGAAACTGGAAGGTTAGTTTTTAATCAATAGAAGTTGCTGAGTCTGGACTTCTGCGCTCCGGTGCAGTGCAGCTTCCTTGTGTCTTTGTCTATCGGCTCGACCGCTCTGAAACTTTCCCTCCCCCTCCCTCCCTTGTCCTGAGAAGACTTTTGGAGACGGCGTTCTGTAAGCTTCTCTCCGATACTCCCCGTAACTCTGTGGACAGTGGGCTTATGTTACCACACAGAGGGGTGTGCTGACAGCTAGGATTTAGTCTGCAGATACCCAGAACGCAGGGGGACCAGACAGACAGATAGACAATATAGAGTGTAAAATTACAACCTGTCATTCTCACGTTTGCAACATGGGTGGTCTTTCATAACCAGACCGCAACTAAATTAAGAGACAAAACTATGTGCATATCATTTAAAAACTATATTTTGACATATACTGTGGAAAATCAGAGTGGTGCATACTAGAGATCCACTAATATTTATTTTTCACAGATCGAACAATATGATACAGATTATTTTACTGTTCAAGCGACCAGTAACCAATAAGCAAAAAACATAGACTACAAAACATACTGTGAATATTATCAATGATCACTATTATGATTATGATTAGTAGTAGTAGTAGTAGTAGTAGTAGTACTAAAATACCAACTATGTATAAACATCTGTGAAAAACAAAACTAGTGCGAAACTTGCCCGTAGCACAAACGGTGTGGGTTTATGGGTTTTTTCAAATCCCAATCCCTAAGTATAATCAATAATAATGATGATTTTTGTCTTAGCAAGCACCACTAATGAATCTTTTCATTGGCTCTCTGCTAAAAAAAAAAACTTCTCAAAAGTCCTTTGCGGTGATGTGAAACGCTGTGCCAGAAGAATTAAAGTGGTTTCACACACACACACACACACACACACACATCCGTATCAGTTTTATAGACTCTCAACTAATGGATGATGGTTAGATTTAATTAGGGGTGACAGAACTTAGACTGGTGTAAAAACGCACACGGAATAAAACATCAAGTGTAAAAGGATCACTTCCTAACAACAACGGTTGCATTGTGGGATAGCTTATCTTGACCCTGGGAGACTATGTGAGCATTGAGACAGAGCACAACGAAACAACAGCAATCCCAGACCTCGGTATCTCTTCCTTTATCTCTCAGGAGGACCAAATCGGGAAAAAAGCGAGAGCGGGAGTGAAAAAAGCATGATTCAGCGTAAAAAAATGAACGAAACCGTAGTATAAGGGAGAGCCAGACATCCTGAGGGGCAAACATGAAATGAGCCGTGATCACTGCTGAAGTTTGTGCGACTGACGACACCTTGGTCTGTTAAAACAACCACACAAACCTCATCTCCGATTGGCCTCTTAATGGAGCGCTTCTTATTCCTAAAGGTTCTGTTTGGATGGAGCTTCAAGCCACCCACACAGAGTCAACGGGTGTATGTGTTCGCTTTGGCAGAAAGAATATGTACGGGATTAAGTCATTTCCATGCAACTAGAATGACGTACTGGCCTGCGGTTAGCATTAGCTATAGAGCCATAGAGGGTTGTTGTGGGGTTTTGAGATGTCCTTTTCCCAAATGAATTGTACTTTTGAACCGTCTCTTTTTAACGATTCAATTGAGAGCTTGTGAGTCAATTGGCTGTAAGGGAGAACAACTTAAACAAGTGTTTACTGAGAACTTTAGAAGAGTAGCGGAAACTGCTGTGAATCGCAAGTTTGCAATAGTGACGCAAGGATGTAAGCGATGCTCCGTCCATTTTTTTGGCTAAAAATTGGTCAAATTTTGAAAACGCAATACACTGAAGTAGGAATCGTAATGCAAAATTTGAGACCATTTATATATTTAATTTGGACAAAAATGGAACAAATATCAATATATTTTAATATAATACAAGCATTTATAAAAAAATAAAAATGTTTTAACACACATAAAAATATTCTAATTATATTAGAAATAATATTAATATATAAATTATAACAACACAATATATAATTATATATTGTATATACTATGTGTGACAGAAATCACACTGCAGTTTCGCTTGGCTAATGTACTAATTAATAGATAATGTACATTTTATATATATATGTTTAACATTCATTCAGTTTTTCATTAATTACAAACACAATATGAATGCAAAGATGTACTTGAAAAACTGTGTGTGTATATATATATTAATTAGGGCTGTCAAACGATTAATCGCGATTAATCGCATCCAAAATAAAAGTTTGTTTACATAATATATATGTGTGTATGGAGTATAATTATTTTCTATATATAAATACACACACATGCATATATATTTTAAAAAAATGTGTTATTTATATATAAAATATTTATATATAATATAAATTATATATAATATAAATATATACACAGTATATACATGCAAATATTTCTTAAATATATACATGCATGTGTGTGTATTTATATATAGAAAATAATTATACACCGTACACACACATATATTATGTAAAAACAAACTTTTATTTTGGATGCGATTAATCGCGATTAATCGTTTGACAGCCCTAATATATATATATATATATATATTTGTACTTATACATTATCGAAATATCTTTTTTAAATGTATAGATATATTTTTAAATATAACTTGTGAATTATATATATACAATATTTGATGTTGAAATGAATATGAACTAAGATTAATAAATGCTGTAGAAGTATTGTTCATTCTTAGTTCATGTTATCTAAAGTAGTTAACTAATGTTAACAAATGGAATCTTATTGTAAAGTGTAACCAAAAAGCTATATCATTTTTTGAACCAGCTCATTGAAGCAAACCGCTGCAACATGCTTATTCGCCAAAATGAATTGGACCTCTGAGCGCTAGTGGGGTTGGTTTTAAAGGATGTACGTCAGCGGTTGTAATTGACGGATAGATAGCTGTAGTCAACCCATCAATAGCCTTAGTGTCCTGTTTGAAAGCCCTCAAGGTGAAAGCTGTATTAATGTAATGAAAGAGATGGGCGGAGGGGAAGGAACATCATGCAAATAACACACATTGAAACACATCTGCTATAGCGATATAAGGTAAGACACGCAGAAACAGACTTCAGAGAGAGGAAAAGGAAGGAGAAAGGAAATGAAATGCAACGGTAACGGTTAATAGACTTAGAGACAGACTGCAGCTGAGTTAAAGGGATAGTTCACTGAAAAACTCATTCCAAACATGTATGACTTATTTTATATTCAATGCAACACAAAAGACAAGAAATTGGGAGCGAAGCTTTCACGCTTTAAAAAGGAACCCTAAAAGCATCATAAAAGTGATCCATACGTCTCGCGTGATATGTAAGCCTTGTGCTAACTTTGTTCGAGAAATTCATAATCAGACTTTTTCATTGAATCAGGTGATTCAGTTCACAAAACTAGTCTGAATGATTTGTGAATAAACCATTCTTTTGAATTGAATCTTTTCATTGAACAAATCATTTGATTCACTTCACAAACAATTCTGAATGACTTATGAACAGATTCTCTTGAAACATGAATTTTAGTAGGTTTCTCGAACAAAGTTAGCTTATGATTTCTGAGTCACATGGCTCACTTTTATGGTTCCTTTTATTGAATCTGTTGATTCAATTCACTAATGATCCGTTCACAGCTCACTGGAGGTGAAGATTTTCAGTGAATAACAACTTGATTCCTTAAACAAAAGTAATATTCAGCTTCAGAACACTTGGAATATAGCAGATAAGTCGTATTTTTGGAAGTTTGAAAGCCTCATGCATTAATGCGCAACCGGCACATTCTCCGAAATGAAGTCATACAGGTTTGGAACGGCGTGACAGAGTTTTCACATTTGGCCAAACTATCCCTTTAAGACCAAAAAGGAGTTAAAAAGTTGGGAAAGGATCGAGAAAGTTGGGCGTGAGGATTAAGGAAGAAGGATCAGAAGAGATAGAAGCGACAGAAACGGGGTGCTGGGAATCTTGGTCTGGTCCTTTAACTGGCTGTCAATGGCAGGAGTAATCTCATCAGGTCGGAGGAGTGCTGAGTCAGCGGCCGCGCTAAAGTGCCTGAGGATGAGTGTCATCTCAGAGGAATTCAGCCTCATGTAATGCAAACCAGCCCGGGCCTGGAGAGCAGTGCTTATAAAAGCCATCTCAAACCCAAACCGCCCAGCCACGTATTACAGCTCCCCACGGGACCCCGCAGACATTTACTACATTATTTATTTACATTTTGCCATCAGACGCTACGGGGGAAAAAAAGAAAACGGAGAGCGGCAGTCCATTAGACGACCCCAAACAAACAGCTCACACCTGAGGGGGATATAAACATATTCATGTTGTTTATTATTAGAGCGTGGCAGCGGCGATGTTCGCAGGTGTGAGGGAAACAGTCGCTCTTCTCTTTCCCTCTCCAGATTTGTGGAAGCCTGTATGCGTTCCGACAGAAACAGGAGCCTGTGATTTTCAGGGGTGTGACACGGAGCATAGAGTTGAAATCAATCTTGGGTAATTAATTTGTGTGTCCGTCAGTCTGGCGCTCTGCCCTCTTCTGGCTTCGGGAAGAAACGCATGTGGCAGAATCTGTGAAAATTTGTTTAAACAGCACTATTAAGGAGGCGTCGTTTTCCCCGCAGCCTTTTGAGGTTTCTTTGTCTCCGGAATGAACGTTGATTATGAATTCGAGTAATAATCGTTAGGCGTGTTTTGCGGGGACATCTCCGCAGATGCTTAACTATGGCAAATTGACGTGGAGGACAAGAGTCAATTACTGATGTTATCTCTCCCGCATGCTAACGTTTATAGGAAGCGAATAAAAGCCAAGGGTGCCGGCGTTCTCATCCCAGCCTCTATGGGGCCGATTTACTGCCTGCGTTTGTGTGTGTGTGTGTGTGTGAGTCACACTGCAGTGCCTATCTGCACTCCCCATCACACTCAGTTCCTCCCAGCACGTTCTGATTAAAAACGCTGTTTATGAATCATTGCTTTATCTGCACCGCTTCGGGACCGGGGTCAGGCTGCAGTCCCTGCACGCGTCACAATTAAACACAGATTACGGGCCTGTGCACGTTTTTGTTTGCAATTTTTATGTGATTTATTGATCATAATTGATGAATTGTTGGTTTCGTCAAGCATGCATGCAGATCTGCCTTATTATCATTAACTAAAACCATACAAAAAATGAAATAAAAATATAAACAAAGCAAAACTGCAGTGTGATTTCTGTCCAACCCAATAATATATTGTATACATATGCAACTATATGCAAATTATGCACATATGCATTTATGTTGTATGTATTTTGTATATATATATTAATTAGGGCTGTCAAACGATTAATCGCGATTAATCGCATCCAAAATAAAAGTTTGTGTTTACATAATATATGTGTGTGTATGGAGTATAATTATTTTCTATATATAAATACACACACATGCATATATATTTAAGAAAAATGTGTTATTTATATATGAAATATTTATATATAATATAAATATATATACACAGTATATACATGCAAATATTTCTTAAATATATACATGCATGTGTGTGTATTTATATATAGAAAATAATTATACACCGTACACACACATATATTATGTAAAAACAAACTTTTATTTTGGATGCGATTAATCGCGATTAATCGTTTGACAGCCCTAATATTAATAATAATATTTTATTATATATTAATAATATTTTATTTGATATAATACATAATAATATTATAATATCACCTAGGAAGGATAATAAATCATTTTTATTAAATATATTAAATAATTAATACATAAAAAGGGAGCATGATTTCTGCCAAAATGTATATTATCTATAATGTTATTATATTATATGTAATGTTATGTTATTATATATTTAGATAATCAAGCAAAACTGCAGACACATTTATGCCAATAATAATCATGCATGGTTAATAACCTACATTATACAAATGTTTTGGAAACTAAAAAGTGGCCCCTCGGTTTGAACAGGCGTGACGCTTCTGGTCCCAAATCCTCGTCAGTATATCTCTGCATGTGGTGCCAACCTTTCCATCTGAGAGGGCAAGCGCCAACAGCTCCCATGGCAGCAAACCCCTGAGGGCGCTGCCACCCTCCCACCACCCTTCTCTTTCATTCCCGTCCCCTCCTCCCATGGCAGACCCCTCCATCATACTGTCCCGTCTCTCGCTCTCTGCCTGGTTACCATGGCCGGGCCGCTAGGAATGTTTACAGTTAGGGTCACATCATTCTTGTCTGCCCGTCACTTTCGTTCTCTTTTATACCCCACCCCCCGAAACACGCCGGCCACCGCGGGTAACTTTTGTCCTCCCCGCCCCAGGGTGGTCCGTACCAGCTTATGAGGCCAATGAAATGGTGCGACCGAACCCTGCCGTGGGGTCACAGGCTCGTCAATATGGCCAGTCTGAGACTCATACAGTGCTTTAATATAAACTCAAAGTCCAATCACTGTCTGGCTAGACAGAGCCTCAAAGAGTTCACTGACACAGTGGGTGATGGCACTCGGGAGACGTCGCTCGCAGCTGATCTGAGAGTTTCATTGCCCTCGTTTCTATAGGATGACAAAAAGTGGCTTGCAAAAAACCTCATATGGTCTCCATTTCAACTTCAGTCTAGTAGTAAAATGATAATGTTGCTGTTTTAAATAAGTATAATGAATTTACACCTTTACACCTGCCCGCAACAATTAAGGTGTGCAAGGGCTGTTTATTTATTCGCTTGCAGTTTTACGATGTTAAAATTGAATTGGCTTGAACATCAAACGAACAAACAAACAAGACAAAAGAGGACTGAAAACAAAAGAGTTCGCCTGAGAGTGTTAGTGTGTTACACACAAACTTAGCAATGACGAAAACAAAAAAATGTTTTCATTAACCAACATAAAAATCAAACCTCAAACTTACAAAACAACAAAAAAACAAAACTGCAACTATAATGCTCCTTACAAAAAAATTCAGATTATATACATTCATTTCTTGTATATATATATATAAAAATAAATAAATGTACGGACACCAGTACAGAACCTTAGATGCCACCTGAGCAGGAGAGGGAGAGAGGAAAAGGTGGTAGAGAGAAGGACAGAGAGAGAGAGAGAGAGAAGGGGTGGCGGAGGCGGGCAGGAGTAATAAATAAATACAAACAATAAATAATAACAACCCCCCGCTCTCCTCCCAGCCGGCCTGACAAACACCTGCCTCCATTCTACTGGGGGATGCGTGTCTTGCGGCCTGCGACACAGTCAATAAATCGATGGGAGGCTGCTGCAGGCCTCCGGACATATCACACACACACACACACACACACACACACACACACACACACACACACACACACACAATCTCTCTCTCTGATCCAATCCAGTCTTGAGTGCTTCTCTATGAACGTGGTCTAATCTCTGCTCTGTGTGTGTGTGTGTGTGTGTGTGTGTGTGTTATAGCTGCGTTTACAGAGGTAACTGATGCTCTTTTTTTCAGTTTGCATGAGTGCAGGTGGCAGTGTAGGCTGCATTTGTCATTGTAGATATGTGTGTGTGACGATTAAGGTTACAGGCGGCATTTCAGTAGCATTAGCATTTACATGACTGGAAAAAACAAACACAAGTTCATTTACATTAACAGGGTGATCCTGATGTCCGTTTATGAATATATTAATAGCAGTGGTTGACTGATATGGGTTTTAAATGCCTAATGCACAAACTGATAACTACAGACTAGTATAATATCTATTGTTTTATCATTTGATACAAAAAAAAAAATTACGTGAAAAGGTTTGCTTGAAAATTGTTTTATATCTAATGCAATAACACTTTTTACATACAGTTTAAGCGGCCAAACATTTTTTTACTTGAAACTCAAACGTTTACACAACATTTACTCAGCATTTAACTGAGTAATACAGAACTGACTAAGGAATTAGCATGAGGAGAGCTAAAACTACTAGCTTTTTCCCTTTTACTAGTTGCTAAGTCAGTTCTGTATTATAAAAGTTTTTTGCTTAAGTAAATGTTGAGTAAACGTTGCGTAAATGTTTAATGGCGGATCCTGACATCCTCAAAACAGCCAAATGTCGTAACAGTCATGTGAAATATTAATATAATAATATTATTAGTTGATATATAAATGTTGAGTAAACTGTGTAAACGTTAATTGAAATTTAACAGTTTGTTTTATCAGTTATTGGCTGATCCCGACAACTTCAAAATAGCCAAATGTTGTAACTGCCATGTCAAATTATAAATTGTAACTAATCTGTAGCATGCAGGCGACTGTACGTGTGCAAGGGGTATAAATCAAGGTTGCGGTCACCGTGCCATTGAACCAGAGTCTGAACATGCCAATTACACACAATAAATCAGCTATGAGCTCTCACAGTGAGCGAGGGAGTTATATGAGCTGGCATAACACTGAAAGCCTATTATGACAGACAACAAGCATTCTTGATGGACTTTCAGGGACTCTGTGGATCTGGGCATATGTACTCACCTGAGGCTGCTGAGGGATATTTACAAAGCTGGGGTCTCTGGGGCCCACGCTGACAAAGCGCTGAGCGGGAGACGTGCTCGGTGTGGAGTAGGCTGTGGTGAGAATTAAACACACACACACACACAAAATGAATATCAATATTGTATCGGGAGCAGTACAGCTGTTGAGAGGAAGGCTTGATATGGACACTGCGCATGTTTGATGGGAAATTCTATTCATTACAAAAAATAAAATAGCAAAAATCACTGTAGATAAGCTCATCTGAGATCTGAGACACTTCCTCCTGGTTTCACAGACAAGGCTTAAGCCTAGTCCCAGACTAAAATGCATGTTTGAGCTGATTTTAACTGAAAGCAACTGAGACACTTTCCCCCAGGGTTTCAGGGTGTTCACACTTGTAGTTCGGTTCGCTTGGTTCGTTTGATCCGGACCAAAAACAAAACAAAAAAACATTTAGTCCTGGTCCGCTTAGCGCTCAGATTGGTATTTTTATCACCGAACCAAAAGATACGAAACCTAAAGACATAGATATATGTTCACAACCTGATTGGTCGGCTTTTATTACATATATTTCGTGACGGAACTTACAGAACATCCAAAACAATGCTGTGTGGTGGGCTAAATGCGCTCGATGTATGTGCGTAGCCTGCATATGATGGTATTTTGACCAGCTGAGAACTTGTGAAGAGCTTGCAAAATATGTAAAGGAGTCAAAACAGCATCAGGAATCCCTCCGTCACACACACAAACGAAGATCTGCTGCGAGGAGACACCGTTCTGATGCCTGTACCGAACTGTGACGGGCAACATCACGATTATGACAAGAAAAAAACAACATGCGTGAGCATTCTGTCCTTTTTAGGGTCTCATCTTCCTGTTTGTTTACATGTTTTGGTCCGTGTTGCGTTCATATTTCATTCGATTCGCACCAGAGTTCGTTTGGAACTCTTTTCAGCGGTCTCGGTCCGCACCAGGGTTCAGATGGCAGCGTTCACACTTATTCAAATGAACCAAACCGCACAATCAGAGCAATCACACCAGGGTTTGTTTTAATCGAAGCAAACATGCCAAGAGTGAACACACCCTCACAGACAAGGCTTAAGCTAGTCTCAGACTAAAATGCATGTTTGAGCTGTTTTAACTGAAAGTAACTTGCACTGATATATCTTAAAATATGTCAGTGTCATTGTTTTGTCTCAAGATGCACACCAGTAATGATTATTCTCTAAGGCATGTTTATAAAAGATACTTAAATGCCCTAATTGAACTAATGCCTAATCTTGGCTTAATCTAAGCCCTGTCTGTGAAACCAGGCCTTTATGTTTGGGATTGAGTACTAGGTATGTGTGAGCCAGATTTAAACATTTACAATAGATAGATAGATACATAGATATGTAAATAATAATATTAGATAGAGATATAAAGGAGGTCGAGTACTCACTTGGCGAGGTGGGGGAGTTGCCCCCTCCCTCAGTGGAGGTCGAGGGAGGTTTGGAGTCTGACACGGGCAGGGGCACGGGTCGTGCCATCGGGGGAGGCGGAGGAGGCGGCAGCATGGGGGTGGGCAGGAACGGGTTGTGCACCTTCCCTTGACTGCTCCCGTTGGGCTGGATAGAAACAGGACATGAAAAACATGAAAACGCACCCTGAGTATCAACTTCCGGACACGTATGACCAGCAGGCACAACAGAACCATCTCACACGCGCGTCAGAAGAATGTGCTCAGCAATTTTTTTGCTGCTCCCAGTCATAAAAATAATTCTGCTGCTGTGCGCACTTCACCGTTCATAATCTATGACCCAAACTGCACGCTGTCTCTCCCCAATCAGGGCCACGTCAGTCTGGGTCACTCTATCGAACGGGAAAAAGATTTATTAGTCCCACAACCTGGTGAAAACTAAGGCATGGAGAAGATGGACCTTCTGTATCATGTTTATAATGACATGTAACTTTTAGTTTAAATGGCTAGATGACTTTTATTTGTTTTAGGATTGTTTCAAATATATAGTATATGCATGTTTATTTATAACATTACTATTTATTCATAAAGTTATATATATATAGTTTTTTTAGGGTGCATTTACAGACAAATGATATGTGTACATGAATCTGAATTCAGATTTAGTCCAAGCAAACATTAACTGTAGAGGCAGCACTCAAGGGGGCACTACAGTTAGCTTCAAATTCTTTGCATTTAGACTAATAGTATTATTATTACAGTAGCTAGGGCAAAACGTCACCATTTTAACTAACTTTAGCTAATTTGTTCAACAAGATACTGCCTGCTATGCCAGTAATTGACCTAAAAAAAACCTAACCAGTTTATGCAAATTTCTGCTATAGTGCCCCTTGTGGCAATGTTGACAATGTGACACCTATTTGCAAAACATAATGAACTTAATTTATTTTGGATGTGTAGCAAGAAGCATACATAGTTGATTAGTAGTGTATGTTTACGGTCTAAATCTTAATCTCATGTGCATTTCCACATCTTCAAACTTTTGTCACTGTACTAGCAGACTAGCCAACTAAGCGACTACAGGGATACAAAACATGACATGAAATTAGTAGGAGTGTATGTATGTAGAAAATGCGCCTTCTTACATTAAGGAAGCCCACCTGTCCAGCTTGCTGACCACTGTCAGGGCAGACAAGTTGGACAAACTCCTTGAGCGTCTCCTGCGGGTGGTAGCGGATGGCGTGGTGGGAGAAGTACGAGCCGGGCTGCTGGATGATTGGCGACGTCGGGAAATGAAGACTTGACGGCGTGGCGTGGGGACTCGCTGGAAAAGAGACAGAGAGAGGAGCTTGGTCAGAAAAGGACGGAGGGAGAGGAAGGATGGAGAAGAGGGGCTCCATGAGGAAACATTGTGGTGAGTTTGTGCTTGGTTGGATTGCTCATGCAGATGGGGACATACACACAAAGGTGGCGGGTTTTTGTGTGGGCTTGCTTCCCACATTCATGAGGTAACGTTGAGGGACTTTTAGTAAGCTTAGATGATATATTTGATTTAGCATAAATAAAAATGAAGCCAGAAAGTGTTGAATATCTACTTACCCCATGTCGCTCCAAACCAGTATGACTTTCTTCCGCAGAAGACAAAAGAATATATTTTGAAATTGTTTTGTCTATATAATTAAAGTCAATGGGGTCCAAATCAACAATATTGGAACAATGTTGACTTTCATTGTAAGGATGAAAAAGCATCTTTTGGGTTCTTTGGAAAGTAAGTCATACAACGACATTAGGATGAGTAAATAATGGGCCGTTTTCACATTTCTGGAGTTCTCGGAAGCGGAAGTGCTCATTGTTGGTATAGTGGTGAATGGAAACTACAACACATATAATTTTTGCGTTCCCATTTGCTTCAATAGTAAAAAAAAAGAAAAAAGCATTTCTATGACTTAAAATATTGATAGATTACGTTGGTCAGAAGAGGACAAGATGTCAAATTTGCCGTCACTCCCTCACACTCAACCAGCAACGTTAACAATTTTCTGTAATTTCGTGCCAAGGTAATAAAACAAAAAGTAAATTGCAAATACAAATTGCAAGATAACCATAGAAACATGTCATCACAGTCTGTAAAAAGGCAGTCTGACGTATTACACCTGGCTGTACTTTAATGTACTTCTTGTTGTTCACATCAAATTAAAGTGGTATTCTACCCTGACTCAAAAGGTTTGACAGCACACACTCGCACACAATGCATGCACCTGTTCGTAACAATGGGAAAGCACCGCAATAAACAGCTGTTCAGTCAACAACACTTGAAAAACGCACAGAGCGCGGTACTTGACACCAAAGGGCGCCAGATCCTCATTCTGTGATTTCTTTTTGCATCATTACGACCGATGCAACTAATAAAATGTCTCAGTGGCGTATCGTTTCTCGGTTCTCTCGCACCTTTCTGGCAGGCCTGCGGAGCGCTCTGGGACTGACAGTCCTTTAATGGATCGAACCTTATCAAGTATTTAATTGTAACCGGCACAATCTAATTAGGCGGCTCTTAATAGAGGTAATATTCAGTTATTGGTTATTAGTATAATGCCTGGGATGTACGGCAGCTCGGGGTCTTTAAGCCTGTGATGTATCGCAGCAGAGTTAATAAGACTCCGCACTCACCCTCTCCAATCTCTCGCTCTCTTTCAGGAGAGATGGTAAGCTGATACTACATAAACATTGTTAAAACCACAACCCCCTGCTGCAGTAATTCACTTAGCTCTGGCCTTGATTTATGGCTCTGTCAATAGAGGGTGACTGGAAACTCTGGATGCTGGGGCTGCGATGTAGCCATTGTATTTACAGTAATAATGGAATGGACGACTCTCTTCTGCCCTTCTTTTGGTGTCGTTCTCCGTCTTACCTTTCCAGATGCCGTCTTTTCATGGCCTGGCTCTTTCTGTTGGGGGTAGGACACAAACTTTTATGAAGGAGATGCGAAGACACGTTCGCTGTCTCTTTACCGTCTCTGGCGTATTGGATTAGCCCCAGGCGCTGCCGCAGCGACCGACCCCCTCTGAGACACACCCTTTACAAGGCTGAGTCAGGATTTGAGTGGACGACACTCTTGTACTTAGCATAAATGCTAACAAACACACACATTCAGCCTCAGTATACACAAAACTGCTAGTCACGTCGCATAGCCAGTGATAATCTCGTCAACGCAATTACAGACAAAAATGCGAAGATGCGAAAAATAGCGAAGACGAGATGAAAAAAGAGCAAACAAATTTGGATGTGTGTGTATGTCTGTATATATATATATATATATATATATATATATATATATATACACACACACACACACACTTTAGAATATTTGGTTTCGTTATCGTCAACTAAAATGTTATTTTTGTTGACTAGAATCAGAGTAAAACACTAAAAGTAATGAAAATGAAATGACAAAGTATTCATTTAAAATATATTATTCATAAAAAAATGATCAATAAAACAAAACTGTAGAAATTATCAAACCAAATGTAACCGGAGCAGGACTTGGAAACCAACCGTCCCAGAGACTGCATTAAACGGCCTTTTCCATGAAATTCGCAAGTACTATCTGCAATCCAAGAGCTGACTTGATGAAACACTTGAGCAGCATATGGTTTCTGCTCCGTTATTCTAAGAAGTGGATCCAACTGGCATCGCGGCATCTATCTGGAGGCAACATGTTGAGACTGGACCGCTTTCGTGACGTTTCTCCTCGCCAAACAAAACCATTTTTCAAACGTCGTCAATCACTCGCCCTCACGAGGACAAATGCGTACCTGTTCAGGCTTTAAATCATCATGGAGTCGGTTCTCTAGAGCCAAACGAACTGTAGATCAGTGTTACAGTTTTGGTAACCAGCTTGCGTCAGCTACAGCGAAACCTACCATGTTAATTATGCAAATTGGCACAGTCAATTAGTACGGAGAAAAAAAACTCTTTTTTTCTTCTTCACTCGCTGACAGAATCTAAGTGTTGTGGAACGATAGCCAATTACTTAAATGGCTTGCTCCCATGTCATGTTCCTATTCATTTAATGGTGGTTATTTGGACGGAAAATTGCAAGTAAACAAAGTTTGACCGTGTCTCGAGTTGTCAAGGCTGCTGGACGACATAATTCACATTCAAGGCTGTCAACTCTTCCGTCTTCAGCGTTCCCCGTTGGACTAAAATGGAGACACCGTCTCCTGTGCCTTAATATTCATGTAGCGCATGTGGAAAACCCCACTGATGTGCAGAAAGAGGCTTGATGAATTAAAAAGGGGTGGTGATGAGACTAATACCAGAACACAAGCGTGAGAAAGAGAATAGCCATGTCTTAACTATAGACACCAGGAGATCATAGGAGCCCCAGGAGAAGAGTCTGATCCTTAGAAATGACTTTGTGCTTTATAAACCAGCGGGTTGTTCTAGCAAGCGTGGCGCCATGGCATTAAATTGTGTTAATGTTTAAAGAGAACCTGGGGTGTAACTCAAGTTAAAACTTAGCCTAGGTTTGGCTAAATGTTTGAGAGTTGCACCATTAAACTTAGTTGAAACCGTACCCCCCTATGAGTAAACTAAATATTTACAGAAGCCTCCAATCATGAATAATGGCTGAAAAAAATAGCAGACTAACTGAATTACATCAGTGAGATCTTTAGATGTGTATGATGACACTGCAGGTGAAAAAAGTACCTGTTTGCCTTATTTCTATCACTGTGTGTTTTCACCGCTGACAAAAGAGGCATAGGCCGGCAACAGAGGTAGTGGGTGGCCCTAAAAGTTAATCTGAGGGGGGTCCAGCGGACACATACCTCCCAAAGCAAATATGGAAATGATAATGATGAGCTGAAAAGGAGGCAGTCTCCAGCAGCTGGTTGAGCGCGGTTCCTCTGTTGCCATTGTGCCGCCACCCGCGTGTAATAGAAAAGGCTCTGGATTAGTTCCACTTTGCAAATCGTGTTGGTTCACTGATCTTTTTTTCTCGCTTTTCTCAACCTTTTTTCATCGCCGGCCCATTGCTGCCAACTTTCATTGAATGGTGGATTATCAAAATAATAACTAAGGTGATAATAAAAGGCTTTATTTATGCAATAGGCAACAGGTTCCCACTTCACCCAGTTTGAATAACACCGAAAAGGAAGAAAGAGCAAGTGTTGCGTAGTCGCATGGTCAATTGAAAGGGAGGACAGATTTAAGCGGTTTTAAATATTCTTTAATGGTTTTAGAAAAAGAAGTTTTCCGGCCGCCCCGCCTAACCACATAAACCGGGTTTGACTAACGTTTTGAAAGAGAGGGAGGCACTTTAAATCAATCATAGATTCATGGATTTAGCTTTTAAGAAGTACTCTTAAAGGGGCGACAAGCCTCGCCGCATATGCATATTAAATCGCGATCCATTTTGCGCCTCACGTCCATGTGGACATAAAATATTCACATGACAGCGATACCACTTCCAAGCGTGATTCAATACTAATAGCCTCACAAATTAAGTTGTGGTTAATACTTCTTTGAATATGTTGTAATTCATGCTGGAAACTGGCCCTTTGGCTCAGTTCTGTGAGCCGTTTTGGCTTTATATCCAGCAAATAAAAAATATTAATGATAGAGAAAAAGCAAAAACTGGTAAATTTACACACAAACCCTGACTTTTGCATCGAGGTCATTGAATACTGTACAAAACAAAGCGCTTTGAATAAGCGATGGAAAACTACAAACCAGCCAACAGGTCGTAAAATTCAACAATCTTGACTTTATTTTCCTTACTTTAACTCACAACCACGCAAAGGCGACAATACGTAGCCGCTTTTGGTTTTGATTAAAAACTGTCCTTCCTTATCTATGACAAAACCATTCACAGCCAGTGACAATACAGTCGTGATAACCTGATCCAGGCCACGCTCTGATAAAGCCTCGTTCGCTGAGAAAACCAACCCATGTGTAAGTCACACTCAGAGATCCGGTTAAGTGTTTACATTAAACGCATGTAAATCAAGCAGCCGGACGAGGTGATACACACTGTGAGTTGCACTCGTAAAGTGACCGCACTCACGTCCTTAGCGGATTTGTCAACAACTGTCCAATTTTAACAAGCTGCATATATAACTCTCCCTCACTTTTACTCACACTGCCTCAAGCCCAGTTCACACTGACAGCAAAATGAATGGCAAGAAAACACGCCTCCAAAAAAAAATTCCCAAACCTTTTTTTGTGTGATTAAAAAACATACAGGACAACTAGCGTAGTCCGATGCATGAACAAATGACTTATTAGATGATTATTTTAAGTGAATCAAAACATTAACATCAAGTTATCATTACTTTCAATGATCAAATATTATATAATTAATTTAAGTAAATAAATACATGAACAAAATATTTTTATATAGATACAATAATCAGAACAACTAAAGACATTGTGAATCAACTGAAGAAAATTTTAAATGGAATTTCTTATGATATTTAATTACATATATTGATAAAACAACACAAGGAATGCTTACAAGGAAAGTTTACTTCAGTTGCTTCACAGAAAGATTCCTAAAGAGTATTAATTGAACTGCTTATTTTGGGTCTTGTTGCTAATTATTGTAATGTAACAATTTAGAAGGATTGCTGTATAATTTACAGCATTAGCTGATCGACAGTGTAACCATAATATATCCAAATGAATGGATAGTTTGCGAATTGGAATTTAATAAAAAAAAATCCTGGTCCATATCACCATCATGTACTCAACTGTACTAAAATTGGTTGCATCTCCAACTTTCATTGAAATTAAAAATGACGTCCAGATGCTTCGATACTACAAATCTGTCAGTGTGAACGCCCCTACTCTGTTCAGACTCTGAAGTTCCTGCTCATTCAGTCTGATCTTACAAGGGGACACTGTGGGGTGTGAAGGAAACAGGGATTTGAAGGATTGTGGGGGTCCTGCTGGCTGGGATTAGGGGCTTGGGGAAGAAGAGTGGTGCAGTTTGAGGAGGGTGGGGTGTTGGGACCTCACCTCTGGGTCCTGTAATGACAGGTCGATGATGGTGTGTGAATGCCGTTCGGGGGGAAGCGGTCTGCGAAGGCACATGGCTGATGAAACCAGACTTCTCTGACTTCTTTAATGTGGTAGGCGATGGCATCCCTGGCAAGAATGATTGATAAGTGCAGTTTAATAACGCATGGTCATGGAGATACAGGCTGGCGCAAAGGAAAGAAAGTGGATAGGAGGGGTGGGGTGGTTTTTTTTGGGTGAGTGGATGGGGATCAAGACAGCAGGGGAGACTGAGAGGCCCAGCGGGGTGTGGCACAGGATACACTACATGGGGCCGAACTGTGAATCCGTCCTAGAACAACGCAAGGTCACGTGAATATATGTAGCGTCTTGATGTATTGACTTTAAAATGTCCAACTGACATGACCACTAGGCATGACCTTGTGACCTTATGGAATATGGAGCCCCTAAAGGGAACATGGTGATGGGGAGAATATTATAATATAATTGTATTATAATGTGTTGTCTCTCAAAACTTTTGTTTTCTTTTGCAAAACGTTTGCGTTCCCCTGAGAAAATTTTGCATTCCCCAAGAAACTTTACATTTGCTCACAAAACGTTTGCATTCCCCAAGAAACTTTGTTTGCTCACCAAACGTTTGCGTTCCCGATAAACTTTACGTTTGCTCACAAAAGTTTTGCGTTCCCGATAAACTTTGTTTGCTCACAAAACTTTAATGCTCCCGATAAATTTTACGTTTGCTCACAAAACTTTTGTGTTCCCGATAAACTTTGTTTGCTCACAAAAGTTTTGCGTTCCCGATAAACTTTACATTTGCTCACAAAACTTTTGCGTTCACGATAAATTTTACGTTTGCTCACAAAACTTTTGATTTCCCAATGAACTTTACGTTTGCTCACAAAACTTTTGCGTTCCCGATAAACTTAACATTTGCTCACAAAACGCTTTGCGTTCCCCAATAAACTTTGCGTTTCTTGACAAAACATTTGCTTTCCCCAAGAAACTTTACGTTTCCTCACAAAACTTTTGTGTTCACCAAGAAACTTTGCTTTGCGTTTGCTCGCCACCCCCCCCCCCATATTCGCCTAAGAAACCTTGCTTTTAGTTGCAAAACTTTAGTGTTCCCCTGAGAAACTTTGCAAAACTTTTGCATTCCCCCAAGAAACTTTACGTTCGCCAAGAAACTTTGCGCTCACTCACAAATCTATTGTGTTCCTCCCAGAAACCATTATAATAAAAAAAACATATTTCAATGCTTCTGTAAGTGAATGAAAAGTTTCTAAGGGGAACGCAATACTTTTGCGAGAGAACACAAATGTTTTCCAAGAGAATGCAAAGTTTTTCAGTAGAATGCAATACTTTTGCATTAAACTAAATTTTTTTCCACCTATCTTCTTTTTTATATCACCATGTGCCCTGAGGGGCTGCGTAGTTGGCCGTAGCTTTGAACCCATAATATTTCTTTAAAGGAATATTTTTTCCCATATCCCAATTACTAAACAGTTGGGTCAAATTAGTTCCGATGAGGTATTCCTGATGCAGTATACAATGACGGTGAGGTTAGTTGTTAATGGTAAAAATGGCGCCTGAAAATGCGAAATCAAAAGGCCGTATTTAAAGTATCTTATGCATCTTACCCATGGGCTAGCGGGATGAAATGACGTAGCGATGAGTGAAACAGAATTGGGAGGAGAAAAAGAAAGAGAAAGCTGAACAGACATGGAGGGAAAAGGAGTTAAGGATGCAAAGCACACAGCATTCACATTCACAGTCTGGCAGGCAGCCTTGCTTTGGCAGGGGTTAATGCGAGCAACAGTTCAGACGCACAGGCTAACATGAGCTAACTGAGAATGACTGAAGTCTGTTAGTGCATGCTCAGCCACGTTAGTTCAACTCCTCCCTCCGGCATTAGCGCTCCCATACTGCCTCGCTTCACTCTACCTCTCGCTTTGGGGTAAAAATAGACAGACGTGAGGGAAACCCATGGCCGATTAGCCACTTGAGGTTAGAAATGCAAATTGATAAGAATGAACTGCAAATAGAAGGGGCAATTAGGAGGCACCGCTGGCCCATTTGTCACCCAGTCAAAGTGTTTAGTCCATTCTTCTGCACTGGGACAGGATATAAGCGCTGGTCTTGTGTCTTATTTTTCCCCGAGAGCAGCCCACTCACACCCCCACCATCCCCCAGAGGAACAAGTTCATCCAGACGCTAGCAAATGACTTTAACTAGTGCAATTCAATCATGTGTGGTTTAAGTTGTATTAATGGTTTTAGCCGGCAGCCACCACTCTCCTCGCGCTGTCCACATGTTCTCGTTAAATCACAGCACTGGTGTATGGGACGCCCCCACAGACACAACCCAATACAGAGACCTGTTATGAGCCAATTATGGTTAAATTAGTCTATCTAGAGTGATTTTACATCTAATATACCGTGTGTTTATGCAGTGTATTTGATGCCGCAAAGAGCCAGGCAACAGGCATTTACATCTTTAAAAGTTTTAAGAACGGCATTCCATTCTAGAATTCCAAAAATTCTAATTGTTACAGTCAAATGTTTAGCAAGTGGTTACAATTTCTAATCTTCAGTGCTGATTCACTTGCTTGTAGTGGCCACAAGATTTACACTTACACTTTCTAAATGAAAAATATATATCAAAAATAAAATGTGATAGATTATCAAAAAGACAAGATTTGTGGGATAGACGTTCAAATCCAATTATTATTAATATCAATACTATATTTTTATTTAGCATGTTCTGTTATGCAATTTTATTATTATTGTTATTAATATGAACATTAATAATTAATATGAAAACTGTAAAATATTGCATCACAGATTATCCCAAATATTTATATTAATGTTGTATTGTATATTTATAGTAATGTTATAATTATATAAAATATTGAGTGCTTTTTCCATCAAAATTAAATAGTACAAATTTAAATATTGCAGCACAGAATATCCTTATGGCAATCTTAATGTTAATATCAATAAATAATAATATTTTGAGTGCAATAAATAATAATAATATTAATAACATCAATTATAAACACACAGCTCAAGGTGCATTGCCGCAATATGTTGTCGTTTTCTGATTTTTGACTTGTTTTTAGATATGGGGAGGTACACTGTGCAGGTGCAAGTGTTTTGGTGCATATCTGTGTGTATGTAAGTGATTAGAAGTCATCCTTGGTTTCTCCAGCCCTCGCAGACTCCTTCCCCTTTCAGGCGCAAGAAAGAGAGAGAACACAAGATGGAAAGAAAGAAAGCATCTCTTCCCAGCATCAATGATACGTTAGTGATGGGCTTAAACCCCTTTGAAACTTAAATGGGTCACTTGAGGTCATGGAAAGGTCATCTAAGAGGCCAATGAAACCAGGAAGAGATGATAGCTACTTGAATACGAATATGGTAAAAGATTTAAAGGAAGCCATCAAGCACATTTAGCACAGCTTACCAATATTTTCCAGTCTTCATTCATCAAACACATACAAAATTCCCCATTCAGCTGTTCTCATTTTCTCCTCACACTCACACGTTCAGTGCAGAATGCTTCAAAAGATCAATTTCAATGAGTACGCTGACAGCGGTGGAAGACAGAGCGGAGTGGAAACATACAGTGTCATTGGGACAGACTCTTCAAATGTATGTGAAGCCCAATGTAACCAAAACACTACTCACCCGAGACCATGACACAGACGAAAGAGACGTTGATAGAATAAACATACAGAAAGTTGTGGGAAAGGGAATAGAGCGCGGGATAAAAGGATGAGAATCACACATGTATACAAGCACACACTTTCATGGGCCACTGCAGAGAATCAGAAGAACATTAGCTATTGCTAATGCTATTTCTTAAGTACATCAACACTTTGGATATCTTATTTACTGACTAATCTATATTTCGCCTATCCAAAGTCGCTTTGATTTCCTGTCAATCATTTTTCGTGTTCACAGAGCAGTTGAAGCCAACTGTTCAAGTTTAGCACCAAATCCGACTTCATTAGCAGTTAGCTTGTTGTGCGAGAATCTGAGTTTTGTTAGCATTGCTAGCATTACATGTTGATGCCCTCCTTCTGCATCTGTCATTGTAATGTCACTGGCATTATACTCAATTATACTATACTCTTCTGTAGGATGGGGTTTTGGGAAAAGTGCTGTGTCTAATTAATGTGGTTTGGTGTAAGTTTGAGATGTTTAACGCTAAATTCAGCATCATCAGCAGGTAGCTTGTTGCGCAAGAATTTTGTTAGCACTGCTTTTGACAACTTTGAGATGACGTGTTGCTGGCCACCTGTTTTGGACAAAGGAACATGTCTGATTCATGTTTTCATGAACAACTCAGCGTTTCAATTACGATAATACCCTTAGAAGCTGGTTTGTTGCTGGTCTAAGGTGGTCTACCAAATCTAACTAGCCTCACCAACAGGTCAAAACAAGGTCCATCAGCTACACAGCATGTAGGAAGCTGTGTTCTTCGATTGATCTCTGGCAAAGTTCTTAAGGGGATATTTTGGTGCCTGTAGAGTGGGGAAGTCCAAAGAGAAAACAGAATGAAACCTGTGGGTTGGCGGACAGTTCTCTTTGATTGTGTGTGTGTAAGTGTCTGTGCTTGCGGTGGACTGGGCCTGATGTCTCAGAGTGAGTAATGAACACTTGAAAAGGTTCTGTCAGTTGGAATCAAAGCCCAGCTGTAGTCAGCACTTTCCCTTCCGAGGCGTTATTACACACTGGTACCGGTCCTGGCCCGATTCTCCTCTTCCCTGCTTTTCTCCCTTCCTCACGGCTGACAAATTGACAGAACCCAGACGGGCGAGGAGGCAATTCTGTATCGAGTGCGTCTCTCTGCTGCTCTCCATCGCTCTCGTCCTGTAGCGCTCGCCGTCCCCTCCGGCACATCAATCAGCGCATCTGCCCAAACTGGTCTCAACACACGAGATAATAATATAATAATGTAATATAGGTTTTGAATAATGTAATATTACGTTTAATTTAAAAAATGTAATTTGTAAAAAAACAATTTTTTTTAAATGTACATACAACATGTTATGTAAATATGTAATATCTAATACATGTTTAATCAATATATATTTAATTAAATGTAAAAAACATTTTAATTATACATAGATCATGAAATAGATTTAAATTAAATATATATAGATAGATATTAAATATCTAGCTACATTATAAAAAATATACAGATCTTTAAATATTAATTTAATATACAGATAGGGAGCGTTTGAAAGCAGGCATCCCTAATATATCCACCGATAGATGCCTGCTTTCAAATGCTCCCATGTGTATCAATATATTAAATTAATATTTAATATCTATATATTTTTTAATGTAGCTCAGTGAAGAGCGTTAAAGACGTCTATTTACAACATGTTTTTGAAGCGCTGATCATTGTAGCCAATCACAGACATATATGTTGAGCGTGTGAACACAATGGCCAATCAGAGGTGTTCAACAGCGCTCAAAATGCTAGAGGGAAATGCTGGTATCGTCACATTTTTAAAATTTCAGTATAACACTAATATATATATATATAGTTTTTACATTTAATTAAATACACATTTTATACTACTTTGATCATTTTCAGTAACAAAAAATATATACAAATATATGAACTTTTTATATAATTAAAAATGTTATTATTAAATTATTTATTGGATGTTAAATGTTAAAATTGAATGTAAAATCATTTTTAATTTTAGTTTTTGAGTAGGTGGCAAGGACTATGACTGCGCTGACACGAGAAGAATGACGGGTCGACGTCACCCCGTGGTCCCTACACCGCCCTATCACCTGACACCCCCTACCTGAGCAATGACAAGCATGCTGCTGCCGCGGACATACTTTCGAAAGGCTGGCTAATTTTAAACACATAGCGAAGGTCTCCTCTATCAAATAAAGATAGGAGAGGCCCGCACACACAACCAACACACTCGGTGTAAATTCATGGAAAGGAATACAAATCAAACAGATGGCAGGCATAACAAGAGCTCGAGATGTCACAGTCTTTTTGATGTTCGACACCACGGCTGAAAAATGGATGCAAGCGGCTGATTGGACGAGAAATGTGATCCTGTCATGGACGAGCGAGTGATCCGGAGGTCAAATCACACTCACTTTTTCTCTCACCCTCTTAGTTTACTCACACATTCCCTCTCACGTTCGAGCAAACACACATTGGAACAGACTCTCACTTGCTTGGTGCCGAAGCAACTGCGAAAAGCACTTAATAGTCAGACACAGCTCTAAATCAATAGCACCCCTCCATATTCCCCATTTGTATCGTCTTATTTCACATTTAAATATGTTAGGGATGTGTCAGAAATGTGGACTAGTCAACTAAACGTCCAATAACCAAGTAGTCGGTTAAGGAGGTTGACTTGAGTGAGTTCTTATACTTTTTAGCTTAAATATACAGTGTAACTGGTTTAATGAGGATGGATTTAGAGAGACAACTTTGCAGATAAAGTTTTATTGTACTAGACTGTCAGCACAGAAAAAAAAAAAATTGAATTTATTATAGAAAAAATAGACTAGTTTTGAAAATACATACTTTTGCACATCCCTAATATAATTATCACAACTTCTTCAGACATCGCGTCCTCTAAAACACAAAGACACGTCACTTTAACGCAAACATTTCCAGATGCACCATTTATGGATGTGGATGACATCATGCACAAATACAAATCATAGGTATATCATGAGGCAGGGGGTGCATGTCATTTCAGGGGGACAAAAACATTCTTCAGATTTTTTCTGTTCCTTTTTTTGCGGTAGATGTGGCTGTGAGGGGGAAAGCTGGTGGTGGGGGGGGGGGATCATCTGAATAGAACAACACCAAAAAACTAAAAAAAAAAAAAAGGTACGAAACAACAACGACGACGGCGACAAAACTAGACGGCACAATGGACGAGCTCCTTTTTTTTTTGGTGGGGAAGGAAGGTGAGGTGTGGAAGGGTGACAACATTGATGTAGTTTTACCTTGTCTTGAGATGAACGAACTAGCTAGCGAGCCACGCAGTTTATATCCAGCTTTGAAAGACAAGGAAGGAGGAGAAAGAAACAAGGAGGGACAAAAGAACAAAAAAAGGCAGGGTGAATAAGAGGTGTAGAAGCAAATGTGCAATACCTTAGCAGTTCAACCATTCATGTCAGATATGATGTGTCCAGAACCTGCCAGACAGCCACACACACGCACACACACACACGACATTGTCTTATGGTTTCCCTCTCTGGATCTTCCTGACTTCCTTCACTGTCTAACTGTATTCTTATACAAAATACGTCTACAGGGCAACCAAACCCAAAGAATTCACAACGTTTTATTATAATCGTGTTCTCATTATAATGTTATGTAATATGACAGTCTCAATCGTCCTTATTAATGTCGTGAATTGATGTTTGAGCTGCGTGTGCAGAAGCTAATTAAAGCTTAATTATTATTTATATACTAAAATATTTTAAAATGTTTAATATAAAATCAGTAAGAAGTGAAATATATTTATGTATACTTAAAATATATAAATATATTATTAATATAAAATATAATAATATTAATTTAAGATGTATTATCTTCTATTATGTATATTATCTATGTATTATATAATTTATTATGTATTTTATTTTTGTAATAATATATTTATTAAATACAAAAATATTCTATACTATGCTATAATTTCCCAGATTTCCTCTAAAAATCTGTGCGGAAAGTGTGAAAAACTTCTGGGGCTGCTTGAGAGTGTTCAGTTTAAATCAGTGTATATAACTAACAAATTTCCTTTGACCCAGAGAATCATCAAGTCATTACTTTCGTCGTGTTCGGCTCGAGAACTAGTGCTGCAAAAGTACCAAAAGAATCAATAAATGAATCATTAATGAACTAGAATCTTTACGTGGAATTGGAATCAGAATCATTCAATTTCTTGAATGATTCTCTTAATAACGATCATGCCCTCCAACACCCTGCTTTCGCTCTGTCCTGACCTGGCTATAATGTGTGACGCATGTTTTCGCTCTATCTCTGTCCACTATGCGGTGTCTATTTCTAATATGGAGGGAGAGCGAGACTTGATTGAAGACGCTTTGGAGCAGGACAGATTTACAGTCCTCTGCTCTGTGGCAATGAGTTCACAGGACACACGTAGTCCAAAATGAATCAACATTCAAACCCACACACATACGCTGTCTTGCGGGACCCTTCATACATTGTTAGCATTATTAGTAGACACATGGGTATGAAGTTAAATGAGTCTGCATCTGCAAGCCATCTATGGTTAACTTCTGAGATGGACTGAGGGGGGGGGCAGACGCTGTAAATCTTTAAAAAAGAAAAACAAATGAGGTGCCATTTGAGTTTTAGGGTGCCATCTCCGAAATGTCATACCCAGAGAGACGGATCAGAGATGCTGAAACCCCTCCCCCCCAAAAAAAGAAGAAGAAGAACAGAAATAATCCCCACACAGCTGTTGCCGTCCCACAACCAGCACACCCCACAGGATGCACAAACACACACACCGATCGCTCGCTCTCCACCCGCAACCCCACAGTGTGAGAGTGTGAATATGTGTGTGTGTGTGTGTGTGAGGCTGGCTTTCAGGGTGGATGGTTACCTGGCTCCACTTCATGCCAGCTGCTGGCTTGGCTGCCGCTGCCAGGCGAGCGTCCCTGACCTGGGTAGTAGGACTCCTCTCCCGGACTGTCCACCTCATCCTCCATGCATTTGATACGCTTTGCAGAACTGTGCGACAAAAAAAAGAGACAAGACAAGAGAGTGGATCAATAAAATCAAATACATTTCATTCTGATATAGGCAACATTAAAAAGCATTCAGAAAGCATTAAATGTCTCAATGTGATGTATTTTAGGGGCGGGGCTTGATTTTACCCATGATGTGATTGGATAATGAAGTGTTATGATATTATTTAATTAATATGTTTTTAATCTCGCCCACACTACACTATAAATAATACATCTTTTATTAAAAAGATAAATATGTTAAAATGTTTTTTTAAATAAGTAAATAAAATTATACAAAATATGAAAATAAATGAACACAAGTCAATAAATATAATCTATAAATAAAAATATTAAAAAAAGCAAAATAAATAAAGCATACAAAATAGAAATAAATCATTGAACAATTATTTTATTTTTAATGTATAAATTAATTCATTTATTGACATGAATGCATTTCATTATTGTAATATTTATATATATATATATATATATATATATATATATATTATTTATATTAATTTGAAAATTATATAAATATAGATTATTAATATTATCTATATTAATTTGGAACAGTCTTCAAAATAAATGAAAATCATGAAATGTGTCAAATAAATCAATTATTTAATTATTTAATTGGAACTGATATAAAAAATTGTATATGAATATGGTATGAAATATTAAATCAAATATATTAAATATTAATATATCAAATATATAAAAAATGTAATGATTTATTTATTTAAAGATATTTTCATACATTCATGTCTATATACACTATTATATACAGCTCTGTTTACAGCATAAAGGTTAGATTGAATTTTTAGAATAGATATAATTAGTATAGAATATATTTATTCAGGCCAAGAAAATGGACAGCAGAGACATATGTGCAAGCTTATTCTCTCACACACACACACACACACACACACACACACACACACACACACACACACACACACAAGAAGTGAGAATCACTGGAGGCTGGTGGTCATGTGTGTGTGAGTTATCTGCTGTAAGTTGAGCTCTGACATTTATTTGTTAATGTAAGGCCTACTGGTGTTTTTCACTCATAATCGCTTAATTAGTTTCTAGCATGCAGCCACACACAGGGTCCTTATTCCAGATGTTTGCTTTGGCAGGCCTGGCTGAAGAGGCCACTGAAGCATGTGGGCAGACGCACACACGTACACACACACAGATGCATGTGAGCGTGCACACATGGGCTCAAAATCCTGCAAGTTAGTGCTCTAAACTACATTTTTGTGCATCAAAGGCACTTTTGCATTTGATGCACAACGAGTGCATTCTATAATTTTCAACTAATGTACTTAAATGAACATACACATAATGATTGCTGTATTTTCAAATGTGCATGCTACATATTAGCACAAATGTTTTTGTACGTTTGTGTTGATTTTAGGTATGCTGCGTTATGTTAAAGTGACAGTGAAATTTGCCCATAAGTGAAATCACAGTGACCATTTATACTCTGCGTTTCAGCTGTGCACACACACGTGTCCAAACACAACACGCATCTGTCTACACATCCCGTGTGCGGGGGTGCCACGTAGTACGGTTTTACATTAGGGACCAGTGTCTGTGTGTGTGTGCATGACTGGCCTGTAGGCTGAGCGGGTGGTGGGGGGAGAAGGTTCCAGGTGGACACACATATGCTGGAAGCTTGTGTAGCTCAGACTCCTGCAGCCTCTTCGAACGCTCAGCCAACACATCAATCTCTGCCTCGGCTGATTAATTAAGACTCAGAGTGAAGGAGAGAGAGTGTGTGCGTGTCTTTTGAGTGTGTACCTGCTAGAAGAAGTGCTGGGTAGGGGGCGCCTCATGGCCCCAGGGCTCATACTGTAGTAGGAAGAGCTGTCCAAATCTGCCAACGAGAAGTTGGGCCCCGTCCCTGCTGCAATGGGCGCTGCCACACACAAAAAAAGAGAACAAAAGTCAATAACTGTGAACAAAAACAATCTGAAGCATCAGATTTTGATGCTTTTCATCTTCATTTCCTCGTCAAAAGTAAAAGCAAAGCTAAAGTCCTTTTTGGAGCAAGTTGGTTCACTCAGCAGCCGTCTTGGCTGTATGACAAGCTTACATTTCAATTGTACATCAACAATAAAACCTGACAACAACGGTATCATAAACTTTGCTGATTTAGCTCACACCAAAAACTTTTTTTTAAAACTTCAAAACATAGATAGGCAGACAGACAGATAGATAGATAGATAGATAGATAGATAGATAGATAGATAGATAGATAGATAGATAGATAGATAGATAGATAGATAGATAGATAAGCAGAAAGACAGACACAACAATATAAAGATAGATAGAACCATAGATAGATAGACAGATAGATGGATATAGACAGACAGACACAACGATAGACACACCTTTACTCACATTATTCAACTAGTACTAGTACAAAACCTTCCTCCCAGAACAAGTCGCCACAAGCTGCAAATATCCCGTGCCCCTTTCTGTAGGTCATCGGTGAGCAGCGCTCTATCAAACGCCTTTGTCATACAGTACATAAAGCCGTGATGCCTCTTTATATTCATGGTGACTGAGACCACTATTTTTTGATGAGGACAGCACGAATGTGTAAGAGAGCGGCCCTGGTCCTGCATACCTAATAGGCCGGGCCCAGGCGTAGAGAGAGAGATGTATGTATATGTGTGTGTGTGTGGGGGGGGGGGAGTCAGGCGGACGACAGCGTGGAAGACTGTGATAGACACGGTAATGGGCTGCCTAATTAACATTGGAAGAGGACACAGCTAAAGGGGCAAGTTGGACCAAGGGAGGGAGAGAGAGCCGGTGCACTAGCCAACAAGCTAAAAGTTGGATACGTAGGAAGTGAGAAAGGAAGTGCTATAATTTCTGAGTCATCTCTTTATGTTAACTTTTTTTTTTTAAGGGGGGGTGGGCGGTCCTTTGCTCTAATAGAAGTGGTGGCTCAGATTATTTATGATGAGCAGTAAAGCCGGCTGCATTTGCATGGCTAATAGTAGGATGTGAAGTAATTTGTGTGAGAGCTAACCTGGGCACTGGGCTGCAGTAACTCAGCCGGCCCTCAACGCACACACACACACAAACGCGCCCTCGCGCCGAGAGTGGCCGGCCCTGCTGCTGCAGTTTGGGTAGAAAAATGACCACACTGCAGTCTGTCTGACTGGAATGGAAATCAATCATAAAGGTAATCCGCAGTCTCTACCTCTTAAAGGCTTTATCAAGTGCTTTCGCTTGGAGGATTCCAAATGAAGCCTGTGGCTATCAGGCCAGCATTGATCTCTCTCTCTTCTCTGCTTTCCCTTCTGTTCTCTCTCTCTCTGATCTTTACTGCTTTACCTTTCAAGTTGCTGGGCGCAAAGTACATTAGCAAAATGTTTCAATCTATTCTATTTACTTAGTGCAGAGGAATGGCAGTGCAGTGTGTGGCCTTACTTAGCTATGCATTGGGGACACCAATAAATAAATAATCGGCCACACAAGTTAGCTAAACCTGACAAAAACTCACTTGGTGGATGTCCAAAAAGGTACAAATGATTAATGAGGATTTATGAAAAATCATGTTTTTTTTTTGTTGTTTTTTTGTTTTACTTTGTTAGATGACAGTAAAAAAAATCTAAAAATAAAAATATTTTCAATGTTTTCAATATCCAACAATATGATGAAATTAAATATCTCCAATATTTACAGATATGTTACAGATATATCATGCATACCTACTTAAACATGTAATAAGTTTTATAGATAGCAAGGTAAACGTATAGTAAAAGAGAACCAGGCAAAAATGTTTCAGACCAAAGGCCAGCAAGCTACAGGAATTTTGTTGTCTGCTGGACGTGGCAGAGGTTTTTTTGGTGTAGTCTCTTGTCTCAAGAGTTGAAAATCCCTCTTAACATACACACAACAAACAGACATACTCCTCCCCTCCACCCAAACACTGCCCGCTAAAGCATCTACAAAAGCTGGGGAGGCTATTCATTTGAAAAGAGCAGGGGGAGGAGGAAGAGAAAGAGAGAGAAAAAAAATCGGCTTTTGTTCAGGCCGGATTTTCAAATTGAAGCATTTGACAACAAAGGCAGTAGCAATCAACTTCAAAAACCCTGGACGTCTGTTCACCCCGTCTTGCCTCCGCCTTACTCCTCATTGCTTTATTGAGCGAGAGGACTGTAGCGTGATGGGATCTCATCTAGAGCTGGTCTGAAGTTGGGGAGCTTTGACAGGTCTTCAGTGGGGTTTTCTGCTGGATCAGCTCCTGTGTGGATATAGACCTACAGCATAGGTTCAGAGTTCTCAGACTGGAGAAGAAGGTCCGCATGGGGCTAGACCTTACACGTTCACCGTATAGTTTCCCATCAAATCAAATGAGGGAAGTAAGCAGCAGGAACTTCGCTGTTGGAGTCTGCAGGGCGGTGTCCAGTTGAGGGAGGTTAAGAAGTAGAAGAGAATGTAGTCCTGGACTCAGCATATTACTTCTCCTGATAAAAACACTCTGAAGAACAGGACTAATAATCAGCAGGTTGCTAGATTGACACCTGCAAAGAGTAAGCTATGTGCTATGACCATTGTGCACTACATGATTCTTCATAGTTCTTTTAAAGTACATCAATGATCATCTTTATCCTTATCCATCTTTATTAATGTGAAAATGTAGGACAGCTCGCGGCAAGCTAGCGTTTATAAGATTCAATCCCTGTGTGTGTATTTCACTGCAGATGGCACTGCCCACTGGCAGGCTTTGGCCCAGTGTTGGCACAGTGCTGACAAGACTGGTGGGCGTATCCCCACCGGTGCTGCTCGGCAGTGTCTTTGCCGCGGCGGCCCCTCTCCTACTCCATAATTCATCCGCTCCCCCTGTTCGGTCATATGGCTTAATGGTGCGTGCCAGCGCCCGGCCTTCGCTCAGGGATTTCCAGGTGTCCCTGCCCCTGGACCACACTGCCTTGTTGCTTGCCAACATTTCTGCGAGGCTCTTGCAGGCACACTAATAACAATAACCTCATCCTAATCCTGTATCATCTCCTGTCTCTTTCTGTAGCCCTCGCAATCTCCTCTAGAGAGGCTCTGAGTGGGCGGCAGCAACAGCAAAATTGGCTAACATACAAGTCCTCTTGCTCACCTGAGCTTGACGGTGTGCCAAGCTGTGAAGTGACAGTGTCTGACTTCATACAGAGGCCAGCTGTAGGGAAAAAACAAACTCTAGGTAATAGAGGCTCTTTCTGGGAACGTTTAAGAACACAGACACTGTAAGACTCAAGAAGGAAGAAGGGAATAGCTGATGAAGGAGGAGCGGGGGGAGGGAGGAGGATATGGAAAGTTGGACCCAATCTCCGAAATTACCCCAGCTTGGTATCGACTGGCCAATTATGTGGAGTTCCATTTACAAAAAAACATAGCTGTAGCGGCTAACTTTATGGAGACTTTCATTTCGCTCTCCCTACTCCCGACCGCCCCTCCTTCTCTCTCTCGTTCCCTTCCTCTCCTTTTTTGTGTGGTGCTTTAATAGGATATTGATCGACAGAAGCAGATTCGATTGGGCTGCCACTGAATTGTGTAATGGGTGCACAAAGCCAAGGTCATAGTGTATAGTCAGGGAAGAGCTAAGGCAGCCCGTTGTCCATTCAATATCACGACCTTTCATCTTCCGAACGGGCACGAGCCTGCACTCAACCCCTTCCCCATTCGCTTAAATAAATCTGCCAGACGTTCCCACACAGAAGCCCCGACAGATCTCCTCTGGGCAATTCATACGCCACTTCAGTACACCTCTTCTACCCATCTTCCAATCTGGTGCACTTACCCTCTTCACTTCAATCAACAGCATCATCTCTGTACCTTCCACAAGAAGCGACCAAAGTCATGAGTGTGCATGCATACAGCACTTTAATTCACAGCCACTCCATCGGGAGCAATCCTGTTAGAGGACTTATGCTAACTGTGGGCTTTGCTGACTGCTGAACTTCTTAGATGGTATTGCCCATTAAAGAAGGAAAGAGGTTGATGCAGGAGGGTGAGACAGTCAACTCTCCCACCATTCCGATAGATGGTGGAGTTTTTAACAATATCAAGAGGTTGGCCCACAGAAACTTGAATTGGAATTATAATAGAAATGACAGGAAGGGGATTTACAGAATTGAATGAAATTCAAAAAAGGTGATGCATTCTGGGAAATGCATATCTATCTATCTATCTATATATATATGAAGACCTCCGATGCAAAAACCTCTAAAAGCCACCTATGTCAAAAATGAGATAATAATATTGAGTGAATGCTCTCCGCACATAGTATACATTCATCAAATACTTTCACTTCAAACTCACTAAATCCCAGCCTCAGCCCATTCAGAAATGCCGGTACTTGGGTAGAAATCTATACATAGGAGCGTGATAAAAATGTTAATATTAAACAAAAACTTTAGACGGACTTAGAGGCTTTTGCATCTGAAGTCTTCATATATATATCCATCCACAAGATTTTAAACGTTTTTTGAATGGCACTTTACTCAATTCTTCCTGTGGGGCTCAAGAATAATATGCTCTTTAAGCCAACATTGGCAACCCCCTGCCGACTAAAAGCCACTGGACTGTGTAAAGGAGAGGTGAATAAAGAGAATTGGGGGAAAAAGAGAGCAGAACCCTTTGATTTGAATTGAACATCCAGCATATGCCACCCAGCATTTGCTTTTCTTCTCAGTGTGTCACAGATGTTAGGATAAAAGCCAATCTCTCTGCAGAGCTGGATCAATTATGCATATTCCTTAATCTTGTTACCATCATACTCCAGGAGTTCTGATGCAGCACAGTTCTGGCTGAGTTTTAATATCTGTCTTCCTCTCTCTCCTGATACCCTTCATCATTTTCCACATCCTTTTGCACCACCTCACACATACATGCTGGACTCCTGTTGACCCCTGCATTTCCTTCCGCCCGTCTGCTGTCACGCCGCCAGAATGTGGTGGCACCCAAATGTTTGTTCTCTCCAGACGCTGTCTTTGCGTTGGCAGGCACTTTGAGGGTTTTTGAAGGCAGACTGCGAGGTGAGACCACGGTGGGCTCTTTGCCCGGGCCCCATGACACCCTCTTCTTCTCTCCTTCGCCCGGGATTAGGTCACGAAGGAGTGTGATCAATGCACCTTTGATCAGAAGGCTCCAGCGAGTGCTGACAGGCGCTTTGTATCGGCTATTGTTAGCGGGTATCGACAGGCACGTATGGATCGCGCTGCGCTCTGTCACTCTCCACCGTGGACGTCTGCAATTTTTAAAGGTCACGTTTTCTACTCTCTTCCCATCCTCTCTCCTTGCTCCCTGCCTCCTCGGGAAAGCCTGCTTTCCTTCTTCTGCATTCTGTCTTAATCACTCTATCAATCTGGGAATGACTTTTCTCAAGTTGTGAAAATACTTACCTTTTAGCTTTCTTCACTTCACTAAAATATTTAACATCCGAAAAACTGCATCCGCATAACTGTACGGTTTACTTACGGATAACAAAATATGAACTTTAAAAGAGACATTTAAAAAGGCTGCACAAAAGAAAAACTTAGTTTGTACTTCAGAGCGTCCAAGTACTGTTGAACCGCACTGCATTGAAGCACTTTCAGCTGACTGCTGCATTTCGCTGGTGTTTCGATTTCTAATGAGTGGAGGGACAGTGGATTCAGCCCATTGTTCAGAAAACAGCATTGAGAAACTGGAGACGCTTTCCTCCAGCACACTGGTTAATCACCAGCCTCATCCTACCTTTGTGATGAATTTAAGGTGTTTGAACAAGGGTGCTTCAGATGTTGTGGTTGTAATCTGCGGCTGGCCTCATGTACAGGTGAAACAAAACCTCACATCCCTAAAAAAATGCCAAGCTAAAGGTTGTGATCCTTACACAACATTTCTAATGAACTAACCTAACTTGAAATGTTTTTAGGTTCTATATGAGAACTCAAATAAATTGATTTTAATGCTGAAAGTGAAATTACAACTGCATTTTAAGGAAGTTTTTTTGTAACTTGTTTTGTAATTAATATACCAGGAAATCTTGATGTATATGATACATTTATATGAAAAGCAACACATGTATTTTATGTATTTGTTTGATGATAAATATCATGAATTATTAATTTTGGGGGGGGGGGGGGGGTCGCACCACAAGACATGAACTAAAATGTGTTCAGAATTTAAAACCGTTCATCATAAAAGGGATGTATTCAAGTCATTCTATTTATTAACTGCATTTTTATGGATGTTTTTTAACCTCACTGACCCATATTTTGTCTTTTTAAACTTTGTTCATAGGTAAAAGAAAACAAATCCACCTTTGCTGAGACAAAATACACTCATATTAAAGATATTGTATGAAAACGTATCTTTTGCAATGTTGCTTAAGTAAATTTATCTTGTTTTAAGGACTTTCAGACATTTTAACTGAAAAATAAGACACAAATAAGATTTTTTTTCAGTGGACAGGGAGTTATGGAGATCTTACTCTGTGAGACTCGCACGAGCTCGGAGACGGTGAAGACACCTGATGTGACGAAACTGTCCTGGAAGCCAAGGTGCCCTAGGAGACAAAATGAAAGAGAAGGAAAAACTGTTATCGGAATGAACATGAAAAAATACACGAAAGACAGCCTTATTGTCAGTAACACACACACACACAGTCCCAGTGGGGAAAGGGAAAAGGGAGTAGGGAGTGTTTAGAGTGACACTGAGGGTAGAGCACATCTGGATCTGGTCCCATGAGTGTCTGCAGTACAGTGGGGCAGAGGCACGGTGCGATGCAGCACACACACATAAACAGGGAGATGCATTTGTATGCCCCAAAAAATTACCATTATATGATCTTATGTGTGTTTACGTATGATATGTGGTTGTATCGCAGTCAAACACATTCTTTGTGCGGCTGACAGAAGTTCTTTCAGCAGACAGACCACAATTACTGTGTTCATTGTGCTGACTACGACTGAGCCAGGACCTGCCACACATCCTGCGGGCTGCTGCTCTTCTGGAGGAACCCATATCAGCCTCAGATTCAACCACAGACAACCAGATGACCCTGAATTTCCAACCATTCTACACCACAGAATCAAAACATGCAGTCAAGTGTGGACTGCATATCCATATGCACTGCATATCCATAATGACCTGCTCTCACATACTGTCAGAAACCGCTGATATGGCAAGGTTAATCATCACAAGTTAGACACAATCTTACAATGCTCTACATACAGTGTGCACTAGATTAGAACTAACTAGATTGCAAAAGAAATGCAGTAGTTGCAAGAGCGAGAACTGTAGGATAAGATTTTAATGTGCAAATATATATTCCCCCCCCCCCCAAAAAATGTGTGTATGTATACAAAGGATATATATGTATTTATGTATGTATGTATGTATGTATATAAGTCAAAATAATACTATAAGTCAAAATAATATAAAATAGCGGTAAATAAAGTGAAAAGGTTTACAAAAATTACAAAAAAAGAAAAATGTAAGTATACAGAAATTACAGTGGTATACATTATAAACAACATTTATTACAAACATGGGAAATGCGTTCTACTAATAAACTTCGCCTAACATCCCTCTCTCATTCAGCACAAACGCATGTTTTGCTTGCTTGATGTTAATTGTATTATATAAATCGTTTTAGAATACAAGTCGCAGCACATTTCAGTTGATAAACAAATGCGACTTACATCTTATATTCCAGAATATATATGTATATATGTATATGTATGACACCAACAAAAACTCTGCATAGGATCAAACTCAATACTGAGTCACATTATGTAAATTAATGCAAAACATAAGAATCTTAAAAGTTTCATTATATACAAGACATCTCCAGATTCCTTCTCCTGTAATATATATATATATATATATATATATATATATATATATATATATATATATATATGTGTGTGTGTGTGTATGTATGTATATGTATAGAGGGGGGTGACAAGACGAAACTTGAGTGGAAGTGATGTTAGCTATTAAACAACTTCTTCTGCTTGGTGGCTGGTGAGCTATAAAACCAACAATAGAAATGAGTTTAGTCTTGACTGGCTGGATGAGGAGACATATAACATGTGGACGGGCAGAATAATAAATAATAAAAACAGAGAGAGAGAGAGAGGGGGAGAGAGAGGGAGAGAAAGAGAGGGACAGAGGGAGGGGTAATATCTACGGCTCATTGCAAGAGAAAGTGCTGACATGAGCTAAAAGACTGCAGACCCGGAGAGCATTCCTGCACAGATGCCCCTGAGATTGAGAAGAAGTGAGATAGAGTTTGTTCAGGGAGGTATCAGAAGGAGAGGAGACGTATGTTAGAGGGCATGTGGCAGGAAGTCAAGGTAGATTACAAAATGACAAAGCGACGAGGACAGTGGGCTACGGGGTCGAGAGCGAGAAAGGCAAAAAGTAAAAGTTTCCACACAGCTGTACATACTGTGAAACAACAATAATACAGGGCAGAAGTGAGGCGCACCATTACTTGGAAAACGGAGGGATGACGCAATGGAGCTGAGGAGGGAGAGAGAGTGAAGGAGCCTTCGTCACTAGAATTCCAGTATAGGGAGCATATGCACCCGGAGTTCACTGAGGGCATTTCCATGAGTGCCTCATATAGGGAGGCAGGGGCGAGGGAAGGGGCAGGGCTTCTATATCTCAACACGGATAATCACTCCCAGCTGTGTCCACTTTAGCGGCGCACACACACATGTAGGGAGGGGCCAGGGTTCGCCTTTCACAGCAGCGCCGAGACCTCAACGAGCCTCCAGTGCAGCAACAAGAGCGCCGAGTGGAACTACACTGGGCCACAAGAGAAGCAAACCTATACTGTATCAGGGTAACTGACAAAAACAAACTTTTTTTTATTCAACATCAAGATTTTAGGTGATTTGCTCACTATCCCACAACATTTGAATGAACTTTTAGTTTCTTTGCGATTTTAAAACATGAAATTCAATGAGAAAAAAGAGCGGTGAAGCCACCTTGATCGCGAGTTAATTTCTAAATTGCCATTTGCTTGCCATTATCTAACTGAACGCATGACCTTGGTGATGTCACCAGTGACGGAAAGTTATTGAGAAAGAGGCAGGGCTTATTTGATTTTAATAAGAATTATGAAAAGTGTTTTTTTCTGAAATCAAGAATGGGTAAAACAGGATATTCAATAATAAAAAGGGGCGGGGCTTGATTTTTATAAGTATAAGGATTTGATTGGATAAGGAAAAGTGCTCATTACATTTCAGAATGGAGCCAGACGTGAATGCGAGTTAGATAAAACAATGTATATATTGCTATTTGTTTACATGACCTAATAGCACGGATCGCCTTTATGTCGTTTCACATCCTGAGCTGCATGATCACTCTTTTCTCCAGAGCTGCTTTATAGCTAAATTTAACACATTTCATAATTGCTAAAGTTTACACAGTTATTGAACCGAATTGAATCAACACAAAGCTGATTTCGCCTAAATAATGACTGCTTACTGTTGTCTTTTTGAGCTGCTTTACAGCAGAATTGACTTCTGTTTGCTTCATTGTGACAATCTGTATTGTATAAAGTGCTATAGAAATAAAGTTGACTTGACATGACTCGGAGAGTGTTATTTTTTATAAAGAATTACAAAGAGTGTTTTTTTCTCAGAATAATAGGCACTGATCAGGAATGTGGATTAAGAAATCACAAAATGAGTAAAACAGGATATTCTGGTGTGAAGTGATTATTTAGTGAAAAGTGTGTGTTTACATGATCTAATAGCGCACATGGTCTTGATGATTTCATCAGAGACAGAAAGTCATTTTAGAGGTAGACTGTTTTTACGGTTTGTTTGATTTTTAAATGAAATGTCTCTCACACATTCTTTTCCATTTTCTTGAGCTCTCTGTAATGGATTTCTCACCTCCCCTCTCTCTCTCTCCTGGGCTTGTAAAGGAGAGGATATCCTCTGGCCTTATCTAATAGTCTGCGGATTGTGCAACGGTTGCCCCGTCCCAGAAAGACAGCAGCAACGCTTTGTGAAAGTGCACGTAGCATGGAGCACAGGGGTCAAGGTTTACCAGCAAAAACAAACCATGGAAAAAAATGTTGGTCATGTTTTCCTGCATCGGGGAGAAGAGGGAGAGAGAATTATGGGAGAAATAGAGGTGGTGACAGGGAAAGTTGGAAGTGTGTGACGGCTTTAGGCTACGTCTGACAGTGTTTAACATGCACTGAAAGGAGTTAGTGGATAGTTCACTGAAAAATAAAAATCCGTCATAATTTACTCACCCTCAAACCCGTATAACTGTCTTTTTTCTTTGGAACTGAAAATATGATTTTCCATTCTTCTGTAGCTCTCACACAAAGCTTTCATATGGCTTCAGGAGACATAAAACGTATAAAGTAATAATTTTAATAAAATAAAATTTATAATATACTGTGTATAAATATAAAATCTAATTACTTTAATTTATTAAAATATTTTTGACATAGGTTTGGAAAATCATGGGTGTGAGTAAATGATGAAGATGATGATATTTGATGAACTATCCCTTTAAGTGAAAGTTTTTTTACTACAGTTGGGATACTTTGTTTTTAGATCCACCAGGTCAAATTGCTGATCCGAGACCAGTTTTGTGAATTAAAAACAGTTCTCAGATTGTATAGGATGGCAGGAATTCTGGATCGGGACTGGCCCATACTGCTTTGGATCAAAACTGGAAATAATCCGAAAGATCACGGACGACAGAAACAGATACCAGATGGAGCGAGTTTGCACAGGAGAGAAAATATGAAAAAAAAAAAGACATTAGCGGAGTGATTATGTGCAGCCTATATCGGCACAACGGGGTGATCTTCAGTTCAACAACTAGAGAAAGAGAGATGAAAAGATAATATCAGCTACATGCAGGATGAGAGAGATGAACACGCTCATCTGTCTGTATCCTCTAATCTGAGTAAACAGGGCGATGTTGGTGTCACACACAAGGGCGTGGAAATAATAGCTCAAGCTTCATGGCGCACATCTGCGATAATCTTTAAGTTTGGAGGAAAATATGCCTTATAATACATTATTATGGGACACACACACACAAGAGATACAGGGGGGGTTGTGGGAGGATAAAGCGGGACTTTTCAACATCATTCTCTGTTTAAACTCAAGCAAACAGGCAACTGTTTCCATTCAATCATCGTGTTTATGTTTTCTCAAACTGTAAATCAGTCGACACAGACTTTTTCATTGTCCGCTAATAATTTGTAAACACACACAAAATCAGCGGAACTGCTGCTCTGTGTTTGTTTTAAAAGAGGCCGTTTAGAACAATTCTCTGCCTGCACTGGAAAGACGCCACATTTCGCACAAGTTTACGAGAACACAATCCCCTTAAGAGTAATCGCCCACCTCGGGCTTTCACAAACAGACTCACGCTGATCTACTCAGAGGAGAGAGCGAGTCTTGGAGTTTTAAACGACATGCAAACTAGTTCCCACTATAGCTCATCTGGCTAACAAGAACTTTGAGTAAAACGGGATATTCAATGAGGAAAAGGGGGAGGGGCTTGATTTGATCAGCCAGGAATAGATTGGATAGTGAAAAGTGCTTGTTACATACCATAGTGGAGCCAGACATGAATGCAAGTTAGCTAAAATAACGGCTGAATTGCTATTTGTTTACATGACCTAATAGCACACATGGCCTTGGTGATGTCATCAGAGACACAAAGTCGTTTATGATTAAGAATGTTTTTTCTCAGAATAACATGCACTGATCAGGAATGTGTATTAAGTTAGGCCATGGTTCCGTTAACCTGGATATCATTCGGGATATGCACATGTATTTTTCTGGATGTGTTAGAAAACGTGAGCAGATACACTCACCGTTTTCTGGCTGGTCCTTTATGTCGCCATCACTTGGCTGGTTCGGACTGTCAGACTGCCCTGTTTCTGTAGAGAGACACACAAAGAGAGAGAGAGAGAGTCAGAAAGTGATACTTTTGTTTCACCACCACTTTGAGATCATGCACTTGACAGTCTCTTGAAATCATCTTTCCAGAATCTCAAGACTTATATAGTAAACATCTAGTCCAGAGTACCAAGGAATCACCGATGGCTGTGCTGACCGTGCAGTCTGGCTGCCAAGCGCACACTAACCGTGCAGGTGAAACCCTACACAGATGTGTGTATGCAGGAGGCCACCGTGTTGCCGGTTCAATGGAGCTGACTGATGCCACTATAGACCGACAGACAACTGCACACCTCGCAAAAATACTTTGTCTTTCTAGCGTTAAAGGACAGTGTTAACGTTAATAAATGAGATTCGTTGCAACATAAAAACTATAATGTGGTAAATAAATGATATTTATCTGCGCTATGGTAAATAATAAAGTGATTCAAAAAACTGGATGGGAACCGATCGGACTATAAGTCATTAATTATGATTATATTAATCAATTGACAGACGTAACTAAGTTTCAGCCTACATTTATTAGCATTCAGACACAAAGGGAAGTTATCGGAAATAAAAAAGGTCTGACTGTACTCTAGCCAATGTCCTTTTGGCACGCGGCTCGGTAGGTCAGACCGACAGTGGGGCCTGGGCTGTGAATTCACACTGAGTGTGCTATTTGCAGCCGAGGCACTTATGGAAATAAGTCTAGAGAGAGAAAGCCTTCAGACCTGGGTGTACTGCATAAAAAAGGCCCTATAAATTTGATGGGCTCCGATTTCTCCCAAGAAAGCTCTTTAACGGTGCCATTAGCTGCGATAGAAATGCTTCGTGCCTAGACAGTAAGGGAACTTTCGTAAAGATTCACCCCGTTCACTTTAACTCTTCTACGACAGCCAAAAACGGCAAAGAAACACCCTTTAAAATGATTTAGACGCTGGGGTGAGTATTGATTTTGCACTGGAGATAAAATAGTCATGCTGGGAGAAATATTACCTTATGTCACGCTAGTGACCAACCAAAACAAAATGGATGGCAAATCTGAATCATGACTTTCCTCACTTCATTTTTTCGGTAATAAATGAATCATGGTAAAGTAACTTCAAACATCACTTTAGAGTACAAATGTAACTAAAATTGGTGTAAAAAAAATTCTTAGAATTTCAGTTAATGATAAATCATGGAAAAGTAACTTTCGATAAAAGAAGATAAAGCAAAACCCAGACCCTCACCACCACCACAAAAAAGAAGTTTGTCCAGCCCCTTCATCTGCTCCTAGACAAAGTAAACAATTTAGGGCCTTGTTTGCATTCAGCTCAGCGTTGCCGTCTGCATCAACAGTTTAAAACAAAGGCAATCTGAAGAGTGGGCCGAAACAACGCAGCAACACCCCCCGCCCCAGCAACAGCCCAGAGATATGTGAAAGCGCAACGAAGGGGGCCGGGAAACCGGGTGCCGTGTGGGTGAGAGTGTGCGGGGACTTTCACACACTCTCCCAGTTGCCCTCAGTGGACCAAGTGCTCTCTCACACAGCGCCCATTGCTAATTAAATATGTAAATGAGGCGTGAGACCCAGACTCTGTGTGTCACATCTGCATTTACCCCCTGTCGAGGGCCCTCGGAGAGCGAGGGGTGACAAAAAAAACCCTCCCGCTTGAAATAAACAACAAAAAAAAAGACACTAAACAACAAACAACTAAATACCGTGCACAAACAGGCCCATTCATCAGGCCTAAACCCTCTATACAAGAGCATAACAAGCCACTCTATGGGCCGCCGACTGAAAGACAGAGGAGGGATGGTTCCTGCCTATCTCTAATTTTGTTCTCACACCATCAAAAAGATGGGAACGCCGCTCGGTGTGGGAGAAGAAAAGCAACCTGGAGTGACTCAGTCAACGTGTTATTCTGCCTCAATACGACAACAGAATTCATTATCGAACTATCGAAAAGGGACGCTGAGGAAAAAAGACGTTGTTTAGTGTCCTATAACAAGCCTGGGCTAATTGAGACGGGCTCAGGTTACTTCACAGTGTCGAACTGATAGGAAAAGCAACCTGGAGTGATTCAGTCAACGTGTTATTCCGCCGCGTAATTCATTATCGAACAATAATAGAGGTAAAAAGAAGTCGTTTAGCATCCGATAACAAGCCTGGGCTAGTTGAGACGGGCACAGGTTGCTTCACGGTGTCGAACCGATAGGAACGTGGCTGAATTAGTTGGTGAGGTGATTCCCTAATTAGATCATTAGGACCGGCTTGCGGCAGCAGGCAGGTTGGGTAGGAGCATTATACCCCCTGGCCTGCCTCCGACTCTTCCTCTCCCAGGCCATGCTGAGGGCTTTAGGGGGGGCGCGTTCATACACTCACACACACACCGCCTGGTCTGTTTCATTATGCATGCGCTAAACCATCTGTACTTCTCGCAGGTCCGCTAGTCCCAACCCGCCGCTTTCTCACCAAGTGCTTTGCTGTAATCCAATTGTGTGTTAAAACCCCACTTTCAAAAGGCCCTTTACACAGTGGGCTCAGGAACACGAAGGCCCATAAAAGGAGGCAGAAACTTAATTTAGAAATACAAACGGGCCTTTCTGGAGTATCAATGGAAGGTGAAGCTCCAGGGATTGGAGCATTGTTTCCACAAGTATCATCCCCCAGATTTTTTTCTTTTGGGCCGCCACAGACATTATGAGATGGTGGGTGCCGAATTCCTGCATGGTCTCACTTGAGACTATCCGGACTATCCGAGGAACTCAGAAGGAACTTGTTTTAGAACGACCGCTACAGCAATGCATTTTTTTTTTATTTTTTTTTTGGAGAGCAGCATATTTGGGCCATGATGCACATTACATAAAAATTACTTGAGGGGGAAAAATATGAAATAATTTCTGGGAACTGTAATGAGTCACAGATGGAGGACATGATGAAACCTGAAATTGTGAGTGACATGAGAAAAAAGGGAGGAAAAGCAAAAGAGAAAGAGTAAATCAAGTAAAATATGCAATAGTGAACAATCTAGAATCATTTTATGTTTTCTAATAATGTAAAATTTTACAAATGTTAACATAAAACAATGTTTGAATATTTGATTAAACGTTCAAAACACATAATTTTATTATCAAAGTATAATTTTATTATCAAAGTAAAATTATATTTGTGTTGTTTCACTTGAAATTAAATTGCTATTTAAAGAAAAATGGATTTAAATGAGAGAATATGAACTAAATTTAAAAAAAACATTTATGCCAAGAGACAAGTTTGGGTTTGTTTAGATTTTCTTTTCTTTTTAAAAGAGGTCTCTTCTGCTCACCAAAGCTGCAATTATTTGATAAAAAATAAAGAAAAAACAGTAATACTGTGAAATATTATTACAAATTAAAACAACTGTTTTCTGTTTTAATATATTTTAAAATGTAATCTATTCCTGTGATGGCAAAGCTGAATTTTCAGCATCATTACTCCAGTCTTTAATGTAACATGGTCCTTTAGAAATCATTTGAATATGCTGACTTGCTGCTCAAGAAACATTTCGTATTATTATAATCAATGTTGAAAAAAAAGTTGTGCTGCTTAATATTTTAAAGGTTTAGTTCCCCCAAAAATGAAAATTCTGTCAGTAATTACTCACCCTCATGTTGTTCCAACCCTGTAAGACTTTCGTTCATCTTCGGAACACAAATGAAGATATTTTTGATGAAATCTGATAGCTGGCTCACTCCTTCATAGGCTTCTATGTAATCGATATCTGCCATCCCAGAAAAGTTAGTAAAGACATCGTTAAAATAGTCCAAGTGACTACAGTGGCTCAACCTTAAGTTTATCAAGTGACGAGAATACTTTTTGTGTGCAAAAACCTCCCAAAAATAACAACTTTATTCAATGTGGGCTTATGATGTGAGTTCACGAGAGCGCCACGACGCATGCGCGAGAACTGAGAAGATGGCGCAGATGGGTCTCGATGCAGTGTTTAAAATGTCCGAATTGTGAGAAACCAACGAGAAAACGTAAAAGTGCCTTACCAGAGCAGCAAAATGAATGGCTTACCTTTCACACTTTCCCATCAAATGATCGTGAGCGTCATCTTCTCAGTTCTCGCGCATGCGTCGTGGCGCTCTCGTGAACTCACATCAGAAGCCCACACAGAAGAAAATGAATAGTTGAATAAAGTCGTTATTTTAGTTTTTTTTTTGTGCACAAAAAGTATTCTCGTCGCTTGATAAATTTAAGGTTGAGCCACTGTAGTCACTTGGACTATTTTAATGATGTCTTTACTAACTTTTCTGGGCTGGCAGATGAAATTACCTAGACGCCTATGAAGGAGTCAGACAGCTCTCAGATTTCATCAAAAATATCTTAGTTTGCGTTCCGAAGATGAACGAAAGTCTATGAGGGTGAGTAATTACTGACAGAATTTTCATTTTTGGGTGAACTAACCCTTTAAGACATTAGAAATGTATGTACTGTCGCTTATGGTCAATTTAATGCATCCTTGATTAATAAAAGTTCTTACTACCAAAAAATTTTTGAACGGTATGTACACACACTTCAACACCATTTCATATCAGGACTGGTTGTCATTCTTCTGCGCGGGGAAGAGGAGAAAGCCGTCTGTTTCCGTCAGGCCGCTGCCCGTGTGCAGTGTTTGAGTAACCCTGACCTTTCCCCCTGCGCTTTTACGTCACACCGTATTTAATAAGAGGCAGTGTTTAGACAGGACCCTTCTGCTTCTCCTCTATAGATCAGCCCGTTGCTGAGGCCTGTGCTGTTTTTCTTCTCTCGTGGAGCGTCGCTTGTTTACACTGCTGTTTTCGGAGGACCGGGAAGCGAGACGGGAGGGGATAGTGTTACAGGCCGTGTTTATAGATCCTGTCTGGATTTTGAATAGTAATACTGGTGTGTTTTCTTTCGTTCTTCTGTAACTTTTGAGAAATACAGAATGCACATTTAAGGACAAGGACCAAAGTAGGGAGCCCTAGCAGCTTTGATGTGCTTTAGTCAAGCTCAAACACCAGTGCAGGGTGTGCAAAAATGAGAAGAAACCACTCTGCGGTCGCCCAGCGATGACATTATGGGATCACTGTGGTACAGTAAACCAACTATTGCAACCCGGCAAAAAGCAATAAAACTTCCTGAGTCTCAATTATTCTTTTGTCAGTGTGACTTGAGCAATTCCCCCCTGCAAATATAAAGCTAAACCAGACTATAACAAAAGCTATCAATAAAGGAATTCTATGTTTCCTTACTTGAACTTGTAAATCAGCTCTTGTGCTAATGCTGTAAGACAAGCTGTCTGGATTGCCAAGCTACCGTTACCAAGACACAAAAGCGGGACATTCCAGGCTTATTCGAACCCTTGTTCCCCCTGGACTGGCGGGGGCATTGGGAACAAGATATCATTATTAGCTGATGCAGGATACGGACGGTGTTTAATAAAAATCTAGCATAGAGCATAGAAAAGTCAATGGCTCTTCTACAAAACTTAGCGAGCTGTCTTGCTGTATACAAAGGGTAACATCCAAACTCAACTGTAACCTTGTAAGTGACCGAATAGAGAAGTTCATGAGTGCACACCATTTAAATAGCTAACAGCTAAGCTAAGCTAACAGTGCAGCACTCTTACAACCATAAAAATACACAGCATGCACATATACCGAGTAATATTAAAAAATATATATATTTGTTTAATTTATATAATGTTATGTTAACTGCAGTTATTTTCATCAAACTTTAGCAAGTTTCTAAGCTAACAAAAGAAGATAATTGATTCGGTTAATTAATATAATCCGTCATGCATTTTTTAACGTCTTAATATCACATGCAACTCTTATGCTCTGCAGTTATTTCAGCCAAAGTTTGTGTAGTATCAAGTTGGTGCTCAATGGCTATTGGGTAAATTTCCCTCTTCACTTCCTGTGATATATCAATGAACACCTGTTCTCTATGCTGTCTGCAGTGCCCTTCGGACCAAAAATATATGCTTCCTAGACTACTAGACAGGGCACTGGAACATAACCTTAGTCTCTCCATCCCACTCTCTCTGGCTGGTCAAAGTGTTTCAGAGGGAGAGAAGGAAAAAGTGGACCATCCTCAAATCTAGCAGCTCCTCTATGGGAAAAGCCGTATTCCCCTGGCCTGTAGGCAAACACTTTCTTTCTTCCTGAGCACTGTGCTTCTTGACTCCCCTGATATGAACTACAGTTTCTAGGAAAAGGCAAGCAGTGGAGGAGGAGGATGAGGAGGAGGAGGAGGAGGAGAAAAAGTTCTTGGCCTTTTCCCAGGAAGGGAGAGAGAGAGAGAATCAGAATCCCAGAATTCCCCTGGGATATGGTGAAATATACAGCCCTGGGGCCACTTTCAATTTACTCTCTGCAGTACTCTTTCACTCTCTCCCTCTCTAAATAGCTGGGCTGTGAGAGAGAAGTCGAAACTGTCAGGGATCTAATGTGTACCGCGACCTCCTGTAGCCCTGATGTGGAGAAATAGAAAGATCGCGAGTGGGTCAAGTGTCTGTGTGAGCACGGATTCCTCAAAGGGAGTATGAGGAGAGGGGAATATCCGCAACACCAAACAAGAAAAGAACAAAAACCAAACTGAAATACATTAGACTTAAACAGTGAGACTGAATTTAAAATACCAGAATGTAGTGATTAGGCAAAAATTAGACCTTTGGAAACCCTACTTTAAACAAAAAGCCATTTTGTTGCGATGCCTTCTTCCGCAAGCTGCAGACACATCCTGTCTTTGTCTTCAGAGCGTATCTTGCTTGTCCAAGTGGAACACACAAGGTGGCACAGGTAGAAGAGTTTGTCCTTGTTTTGACAGTGGAGATCTTTCAACAAATATAGTCTAAAAAATGAACCGGGCTCTCCATGTGGCCCTTGGGGTCCAGGAGAACAACACAATAGGTAGTACTGGCATTGTTATCCCTGTTTCTGAGCACTGTAAGGAGAGAAGAATGCCTGTGTTTGACCTCTGTCAGGCCTGATTTCCTGCCGAAGTGGAGCTGTGTCTGAGGACACGGTACTGAATCGGAAAAAAGTGTTGTCAGTTTGATTGTCATTTGCCAGAGATCTAATCTTAGTGAGTACCGTGAGACCCTCCTTTTGTGACACGGGAGTCTATGTGTGTACGTACGTGCATGCCGTAATTCATCGCTCTCCAAGAGTCCAGCTGACAGGCTCCAGCTGCAGACGTGCGACATACATGCAGAGTGTTCACTGCTGTCAGGATCATGGACACACCTGTCTTTACAACAACTACCGTCTGAAGCCAGGTAGTCCATCTCCAACTGACATGGAGGTGTCAATGCTTGCTACAGTCATTATTCAGACAGGGAGTGTAGCTCCCCAAGACTACACAACAGTTCCCAATACAAAGGATTTCACAAACAGGTTTCCAGAGTCACAAAAAGCAAACTCTACAATAGAAAGATGCCATTTTAAATTTTACAAACACAATTTATAATACCATGAAAAGGTTTGGGGGAACCATTTTGATGTACTTTCCATTAAAACAGAAAGTCGGGGTGGGCCATATCGAAAGGTTTTCAAAAATAGCCTTTATTTTACATTACTGTCCAACAAAACAACACTTGACAGCTTGAGCCAAGTAGGAAAGCAATGACAAACAATGCTTTACTACATGCTATTGCTAATTAAAGGCAGGTTGTATTCATGATTTAGAGGGAGAGGACGTTCTCATTTTAGAGAGAATTTGATTGGACAAGATTTGCATAGTACAAAATTGGTCTATTGTTGGTCCACAAGAAAAAGAATGAATGCTAAATGATTCTTTCAAGACTAGCGTATACATGGCATCAAAGCTACCAGGCATGGGCTAAAAGCCACAAAATAGCTTCCTCTACTATTATAATACAGATTTTCTTGTATTTATTGGGCCACAAACTGTCAACTTTACCCATAAACACAACCCTTAGTAAATCCACAGAGCATCAATAAATGGCGGGCGACATTTGCACCGTTCATGGCACAGGGGGGTGTGCTTGGCTGGCCACCGATACCAACTATAACGCTGTGGGCAGAGAAGCCTCGTCTCAAACCCCCCTCTTCCCTTCTCCCTCAGAATGAGTGAAAATAGAAAGTCTCCATGATCTTGGCAGTAGGACGATTGGAGAGAAAAAAAGATGGGGTGATTCAATTTGGCAGCCAACTTTTTCACTCCCTCTCTTTGGTTGTCTTCCTCTCTTTCCCTATTTGCTTGCTCTCTTCCTTGGAGAGTGGCTGGCCAAAGCCCATGTTTGGAACAGACTGGAAGACACTTGCCAAGGCTGAAGCGTACGCCACCAGGGATGCACTACCCAGCCCGCAACATCCCCTGCAATGCACTTCTCTCCAGCCGCTTCTCACTGAGGGAAACCCCCCTGGAAGCCTGGCCGCTAGAAAAAGTGGCCACACAGCACTCCACACATCAAAACAAACAAAATAAAAAACCTAAATCAAAACATTCACAATAAACTAACAAGGTGTCTGAGTCATGTTGGATTAATAGTTAGGCTAAACCTTTCATTAAAAATAAACAAATGAATAATTAAACCATTATATATATATATATATATATATATATATATATATATATCCAGCCTACTAAATAAAGGCAAATACATTCCAAGAAATACATTCCTTATTGATTTTTATTTTATATTGATTTGATTTAATTCATCCGATGAATAAAAATGATAAAAACTAATTTCAAAATGTAGCCGGTCAATACTTCTGGTGCTACAATGTTCTTGTGCACTTTCTAAATTTCATATAAATCACCCCTGTCTATAATTCACATACAGTAAGTGTTGCATAAACAATCCCCCCACAGCCCACAAACAAGGCACTACGTCCAAAGCCTTGACACAAGCTCTATATTGTCTAGACGTGCGAAGCGGAGTCATTTTTATTTATGCTGCGCAATTGTCCCATGAATTAGAATTCAAAAGCAATCGTTTCGAGAGGCTGGGGAAGTAAAAGCCTTTGGACAAATGCTCAGTTGTGAACGGCGACTCGGTCCAAGTCCCTGGCGTACACCCGAAGCATTCATGGAGATGCCAGCCAAAGCTCTAGGTTGTCATTTCAATCCTTCCAGGCCCTTAAACTAACAGTGAAATCGGTAGAAGAATAGAGAAGGCGTGAAAAACACATATGTGTTGCCGTCTACAAACAAAATGATCGTGTGCTGTCTCAACCATGGCTGAAGGACAAGAAACCGTTACAGAGTCCAACTCACGTCAAGACAGACAGGCGAGTGAGAAATGACAATATTACGTAGGACACTGAATTTAATTTTTCACCCTACGTGTGGAAATATAATGCCATCACGCTCTGCTCCCACACCGTCGCTCCTCCCCTCCGCCTCCATTTTGTGCCGATCAGTCTGCCACCATTTTAAGACAGTCGCTTCTCAACAGGAACACAAAACCAAACAATCGGGCCTGTCAGGTGAGAAACTCATTGTCTGTTTGCCGCAACTGTTCTTCAGGCTATTCAAATACAATAGTTCTAATAATTAAAAATGCAATAGCGTATGTAAACAAAAGGAAGGGAAAACGTGCCAAAATCCCCATTTAAAAGCAACTCGTTGGCGCTCTTCATCGTCCTTTTTTTTCCCTCTGCCACACAAGCTTATCCCAACCATAGCTGCTAACTCGTCCTGCCAGGCACAGCAATACAGAGAGAATCACGTTAGCTGCTCCTATTGTTGGGTGACACAGAAAACGCCGTTGCCAAGAAGTTTACTGCCAAGTTCAACAACATCCTGATTTGAAAAAAAGGAGGGAAAAAAGACAAAAGTCCGATCCCACACACGCAGCCGCGTATAACCACTACTTTTGGGAGATTCATTAATAACGCAGAGATGCAGATGTTACCATTTATCTCTAATACACCCTCACTCTTAATACTTTACACCCTGGCAGCCATCTTAAAAGCTCTGGCAACCATTTTAAAAGTGCCCTCTCTTTATTTGAGCAACCTGCCATCCCCCAATGCCACCCTTTGCCAAACAATAACCTACTCAGGATTTAGCAACCACGTCGGCCAAATTTACAGTTTCCCATTTTTATGGTGAACAAAATATGACATGGGAAAAATGTATAAATAAAATAAATAATCAGAGAGACAATGCCTTAAGTTGCATTTTGCTGTTCTACCAACAGTGAAACTGAATGAATACAAGGTCAAAATTTCATATTGTGTTTTATAACATACAATCTATGCTAAATTTTACGAAACAGGGTGATTTGCATCCATCTATGAAGAATATGTTCTCAAAATTATGTCTAGATATGTGAAATTTGTAAAAATTTTCTTTGATTATACAAATACTATAATAGAATCATTTTAATAAATAACATTATTGGTGAACATAATAGACTCATTTTTAATTTTTCCACTCAAGTTTATTAAAAATACTATAAATTCTAGTTAAAATAAAGTCCCAAAAATGAAGCCTTACTATTGAATGGTGCCAAAATGTGTCTTTTGAAGACTTGTGCAAAACAGCAGGATGAAAAGTGGTCTGCATAAAGGAGGAATTTTTCCACAGTTCACATTACAAGGCACCGCTGGACAGTAAATGTTTGCTTGACTGCCATAAGACAGAATTCACAACACGAGCTATATAATGTTTCATATTACAGGCTGTTTTACAGCAATGCAAGCGGCTGATGTACTGCAGTGGTGTATGCATGTGTGTGTGCGTGGACCTCTGCCCAGACCTGGAGGCCTGAGTCTCATTTATAATGCCTGTTGTTCTGTTAAGATCCTCAAGGAATCACTCACCCACGGCAATTCCAGCAGCGACGGTGGATCAATTAACGAAAGCATGATTAACATTACAGGAGAGCACTGTGGAATAATGGACGTCTCGGGAAAGTGGATTAGGACGAGAGGAACCTTGACGTGCGGCCGAGATATTGCGCTAGTGAAGGACGCCATCAGCAGCGGCATGACATAAGCCAGACCGAAATAGTTTGGGAATGCAATTGATGAATTGCCATATTGATTCAGTTCTGCCTCACTTACCATAATTATAGCGCTGTAATGGATAGCATTACTGCTGCCGCTTTTTGTTTTATCCTTTCTTTTTTTCTTTTTCATCAACTCTCCACTTCTGAACTTGTTTGGAAACTGTACGAACATACATGCGGTTATGTGCTCTGAATGAAAAAAAAAATGATGAGAATGACATACTTCTGAAACCCTGAACCTGTCAAAATGAACCCTTAACTGAAAGCCCTGCATAATTACGCTGATTTTGGGGTCATCTGAACCTGATTGCTTGAGTTTCTTGGGGGAAATTTACATGAAACATGCTCTTGCGTTAAAAACAGCTACACTAAGCGCAATGGAAGCGAACATATTGTAAGAATCTCAGCATGATTTTAAATGTTGGACTACTTTTAAGTTAAAAACACAATAGTATTGATGGAACACACACACACACACACACAAAAGCACAAGCAATGGGCAAACGGTCACTGTTTGGATTTAATTAGGCAAATCCTTACAAGATCTTGAACAAAAATTGATGCACCTCCTGATGGAAATAAATGTTGTGATGTTATTTCCATCAAGAGGTGCATACATTTTTGGTCAAGATCTTGTATTGCCAATGCAAGAGTCAAGCACTCTGTAAAGTCTACACCAGAACATCCCAAAAACTTTCAATGAATTTAAGGTCTGGACTCAGAGGTGCCAATTCATGTGTGAAAATGATTCTTCATGCTCCCTTCCAACCATTCTTTCACAATTTAAGCCTGATGAAACTTGACATTGTCATCCTGGAATATGGCCATGATGTGCCTTCCTACATGGTTGTTTAAGAAATGAAAAGCTACACACTTCATCAATTAGGGTTAGAAGAACTGTTGCCAAACATCTAACATGCTAGAAACATAATAATCACTGCAATAATGATCCAATCATAGACTCTTACGCATTTGCCTATTTAAATTCAAACAGCGACTTTTTAAAATTTTGGCCAGGCAGTGTAAAACAGATATAAAATAACTGTATAATTGTATAAAACATTTTTTATATACATATAAATATACACACACACCTGATGACCTGATCCAGCAAGCAACTAGTTCCATCATAGACCATCATAGCCCATCCCTACTACCTTCATGCTTTCTCCATATCACTTTTGTACCGTGACCCTCTGCGGCACGCTGCCTTGCAGGGTCGCTCTGATCTGATGAAGAATGCCAGCATGGGGAGTCAATGTCAGTCCCACATAGACACAAAGTGCCGACTCATAGCAGGAGAGTGGAGACTGCACCCCCCCCCCCCTCTCTGCGTCTCAGTCATTGATAACTAGAAAATGTTACCAGAGAAAGGTTACTATGAGCCACACAATGGGCTTCTTGTATTGTTGCAACCCCCTGGGTCGAGGAGAGATGGAGAGAGGGGAGTCCTGGCATGTCTCCTTTCAGAAGGCTCTGTTACATACTGAGTCAAGCCTTTATAGAGCTAGTACGATCATGTTGAGATGTTTGCAATTTAGTTTGCTTGTGTTACGTCAAATGAAATAGTAAAACACAGTACTATTAAACTGGAAAGTGGAAACATTCCTGGATTCCTTGAACAATCTTTTTTTTTGACCGAATATATAAAAAATATATTTTTGGTTGGTTGAAATACCAATATAAAAGCCGCTCAATTATTTTCAAATAAATTACTAATTTTTACAGTAAAAAAAAAAACCCCAATGCTACAGGTACTAGTCAGCTAAGGGAAAAAGCGAGAGCAGTGTATGGTAAGGGTGGTGTGGAGAGATCGATGGGGCCGTTAGGGACTGCCGTCTCTCAGGTTACTGTATGTGTTGCACACGAGCCCGTCTGGAGCTCTGCCCCGACCACACACACTTCTCAATAGCTCAGATCCTGCTGTGCCCACTAGTGTTCATTTCGTTAATGAAATCTGTGACGAAAAATGTTCGTTGACGATGGCGAGACAACACCAATGTCATTAAATGATGACTATGACTGTATCAAAAATATCGTTGACGAAATAAAACGAGACTGAAATGTAGTTTAAAAATAAAAACATTACCAAAATCTTTCTTTGTTGTTGTCAAAAAAAAGAATACAAAATATTACAGACTGTACTCTAAGACCTTTCATTCTTGTGGTTGCAAGATTTTCTGTTAAATGGAAACATTTTCTGCATGGAGTTTTACTTAATATCTGCAATCTGGCAATGCATTCCCTCTACACTGTGGATGGAAGAAGCAGCGATGATCTGAAGACACTGAAAACACAGAGAAACAAGTAAGCTGGAGTTCAGTGATCTCCATTCACGAGCCACTTGCGCTGTTTGCTATGACTAAATTTGTGATCGAACCTTCTCAGTGATGAACTGTAATAAATCCAAACATGGATCTTGACTATATTTGCGATTGTGGCTTTCACCAGTTTTCATAATGTAGAGGGTGTATGATAAATAGCCTATTATAAATCAGAACACCAGATGAGGAAGTCTTTCCAAACACTACTAATTAGCATTAAAGCTAATATTCATAACTTTAAAAAAAGTTCTATACCTAAAAATATATAGTAATATTACAGTAGCAACAGTAATTGGATTGTAAATGTCATAGTGACTGAATGAACTTGCAGATCTACAGACGTGTGTCTATTGGCTGGTTATGCTTGTTGAGCTGTGGACAATGTCAGCCCAGCCCATCGACCAACATATCGATCTCTGCTGGTGGAAATTGAGACGGAATTTGCAGTAGTGCAGCTAGGATTTCTGGGCAACGCTCGCTGCAGACTGCTCTTTTTTTTCTCCCTCACTGGATTTTTGCACTGCTTTCTGGGACTCCCTCTTTTTTTGATGGCGTTTTTTGTTCAGTATATCTGAAAGATGAATTGGCTGATTCAGATGCATTACTGTGATAATGTACTGTATCTCCACCAAAAATACCACGTCTTAAAGTGATAGTTCACCCCAAAATGAACATTTCGTCTTCATTTACTCACCTTTGCGATGTTCCAAACACAAATTCCTTTCTTTCTTTAGTGGAAAACACGAAGGAGATGCTTTTGAGCAGCTCTGTTTAGACCAATGAATTACTTAGAAAACAGCAAATTAGTTTGACCCATTTTTATGGACTTTATTTGGGTCATTTTGGAGGATTATATATGAACACTCATGCTCTGAACAACATGACAGTGAGTAAATGATGACTGAATGTTCGTGTATGGTGCATATTTTAAGAGTAAAGCTACAGTGAAAAACGCTGAATAAAGGCGAGTGCATGTTCACAGACTCCCAGACCCCGTGTAAGGCCACTTTTAGACCTGTCAAATATCTCGACCTGAATTCATGACTAGATCCGACTTCAGCACCCTGTCAACCGTATGGATTACACCCCACGGACCAGGTTGCAAAACAGCAGAGGCAACATCTCAATGTCAGGCCTGTTTCTTTACAATCTTTACTTCTTTCCCTCCCTTTCTTTCGCTCCCTCTCCCCTTTTACCAGAATATCCTCAGTTGGCCTTTGGACAATGTCTCTGGAGGGAGGCAATGCATCAGGCTATTTATCACCCAGCAGTTCCCGCAGTAATCAATTAGTCTTTCAGTGGGCGTACCTGGCCCCTCCGGCCTGGCACTACCTGTTACAAGCCTGCCTTCCTGGAATTGCGGGGCCTGAACTTCTCTCTTGTTTCTCTTTCTCCCTCCTTTCCTCTCCACTCCACTATTGATGGTCGGCACACTGAGCCGGTGCTTGGGTTAAAATGGGTCTGTTATCAGCAGATGGTAGGGTCAGAGGAGGACCAACATAACCATACATGAATGATCAAATCAAGTGATTTGTTGAGCATAGGTGTGCCATTACTTGTCTAAATGATAATACTTGCGTTTATTTGCATTGTGGACGAAAAAATGGGCCAAAAAAATAAATAAATATAACAAAGGAAGGTCAAGAGCGGTTTCAAGAGACCAGAACATCAAAGAGACATTGGCTAGTAAGCAGGCACTAAGCAAAGAGTGTTATTATTATAAACGGAAACTAAAACAAAAACTGAACAAAACTAAAACTAAAACATTTTCAATCCCTGAAATGAACAGTTGGGAAAAAACTGACAAATTAATTAGTTTTAGTTTGTGATAAATGGTATATTACTTTCAAAACATAAATCTAGAAAACTCTGCACATGAAACAACAACTAATCTAAATTATAGATAAATTATAAATAACTAAATAAAAAAAGAAATAAGAACTACATTTACCTTGTTAGCAACTATTAATACTAAAATAAAATGTAAATATATTTAAACTACTAATCACACATACAGAAAACGTTAGCAACCACATAGCAATCCCCTGACAAGGACAACCTCACATTTTCTTAATTTTGTGGCACATTCTGTAATGTAATTCCCTTTTCACATGTTCATTTTGTGTGGGAACCAACTGTTTGCGACCCTTCTCAGAAGTCTGAAATGAAACGGGTTTTAATTCTGGATTTACTAACATAAACTAAAATACCACCTAATCCCATTTCCTCTCGCTATCGATTCGGCGCGTACATAATTTGAAAGTGCGCTTCGGTAATTGCAAACGAGCATTTACATAAATCTGTCGCCGCTGACTAAATGTTTGGTGAATAAACGACACAAGTGCGCACTCATTGATATTCAAGCGCAGACAAACAGAACAAAGGCAGAAGCGGGCAGCAGAGCCAGTGTTTGCGGCCCTCGAGTGCCACTCGGAATCACTGGTTCCCAGGGTTGTCAGGGAGCCCATGCCAAGGCTGCGGGCACGGGGGAAGGAGGGGTGCATGCGAGCACAGGCAGCGCAAAAACAATATAAAACGCATCGAGCGAGGTGATGTTGAGAAAATATACCACGCCGCCAAGAAAGATCCACCCCACCCCCAAATTGTGCACCAAAACAGCACCAAGTCACACAAAGACGAGTGTATGTGTGCATTTGGGGGGTGGGGAGGGTACTGAAAGGGGGCACTGTTTACTGTCTGGTCTCCCCCAGCACCGCACAGCCTGTCTCACTTCAAACAAAGCTACTGGCAAGGGAGCGGCAGCAGCCCCTGTTTCCAGGGCCACTGGAGTTTCAAAGAAGTGAAAGAGGGCAGCAGTCTGGAGGCTACAGGGCCCAGGCTGGCATACTTGGCTAGCGTCGTGGCCAGGTGGTCTGGGCACATTGGCAAGACACTGGCACGCCGCCCTATGCAGATGGCTCCCGTCGCCGCCTTTTTAGGTGTCGATCTCTCTCTCTCTCTCCGTCTCCCTTTCTTTCTCCTAATACGTGCACACGCAAAGTCGGACATATGCCCTCCCGCAAGGTTCGAAGGACGAAATGCATCTGAAAAAAAGGCAAGAAAACGCTTGTTGTTTTTTGAATTATCGGTTCAGACCTGTAAAAGCATCACAGAAAAAGCCAGCGGAGATGCCAGCTGTGCCAGGCTGCCTTTATGCGTGTGCCCGCCGCCATGCTGGGACACCATCACCATGGCATCCCAAAGTCCCCAGCGTACCCTCTGTTCCGTTCCATAAGCTCGCTCCGCGGAAAAAAGGATGTGGATATCGATTGCACACATTTACGAGAAAAACTTCAAGTTGTATGCTAAAAACGATCTCCAACAAAAAAAAGGAAAAAAACGAAATCCCCTGCTGTTGTGTTCCAGGTTTATGGGGGCCCGAAATCAGGTTCTGTGGTTGTGTGAAATGCTCCCAGAACATATGGAGGAGGATTCGCCAAGCCCCGCTTCACAGCTGTCTGCACCCAGCGAAGACGTACCCTCCCTTTTCCCTGCTCCATTGATGTACACACACACCAAAGACCTCCAGAAATACACACACACACACACATATATATATATGCCAGTAAAATCATGAAATCATGCATGATCATAATAAAAAGAAAATGAGTTATTCGGTCACTACATAACAGCGCTCACCATGTTATTGCTTTAGTAATTCAATACAGTACATTGTAAAAGGTTGAAATTGATGTTTTCTGGATGTGCGCATACTACTACTTTGAAATTAATGTTGTAACAATGTGTCATCAATCGATCACTTTCATAGAAAGATATGCTGGAAATTCATTACAAGGTACGCTCAGGCATACTGTTGATTACGGCAAAACAATTATTTCCATTTTTTCCGCCAACTTAAAAAATATGTGTTACAGTGAGATACTGGAAGTGACTAGGGCCAATCTGCAATGTTGAAATAACGTTAATATACTCAATGTTTCCATAGTAAAGCCAAAAGATGTAAACAATATGAGCATGATTTTAGCTGTCATTTGAGCTTAACTTTATCTAAACTTATCCTTTATCTAACAGACATTTTAACTTTTTAAGGTTCCATCAAAGTCCTTTGAAGCACCTGAGATCCGCCATAAGTAGTTTTTGCTATTTAGGGTGCTTGAGTTGGTTCCTTGGGAAGTAAAAAGTTCTTCAGACCAGATTATGGAATCTTAAAAATATAAAATTAATTTTTTAATGTATGAATCTCATAAAACAATATGCAATAACGTCTTCCTGCCCTCACTCTCCTGCGGCCCCACAGGTCTGTACAATATGCCATCGTTACCCAATCATTATCTGGTTTTAGCACTGACGGTGGAATTGTGTGCTCCCTTAAAGCCTCCTTTTTTATGCTGATGAGCCTCCCGAAGCTTCCTCCGGTTCCTGTGACACGCCGCTGATAATTGGAGCACCACTGTGAACCGTACGCGACCACTTTTGACCATACCATCGATAAATTTGGCGAAAGGGGCAAAAAGTCTGGAGACAAGGAGGGATGAGAGGCCCTTTAAAGGGATCAAGCGGCTCCCTAAAATCCTCACAGTGCGACTCTGGGCGACCCAGACGTCCCCCTCCACCCCCGGTGAGCGAGGGGCAGGTTGGCTCTTTCAGCCACGGCTCAATGTTTTGCCATTATCCTTTTGTGGCGAACCCTTCTAGCTGTCTGAGTCCTACAGGCAGAGTCTTACAGCTTGTAAATGGAGCTAATCTCACAGACTTTCACTGCGAAACTCCGTCTGGACTTCCAGTGCCACTTCTAGTGTCCTCAACAGAAGATACATGGGAAACTACCTAGATTGTTTCGACTTAGCCATAAATCTGATGCAAAACAGATGAAAAATAGTTAATTAAGAGGCTTTCGAATCACAAATCACAACATGATTCAAAATAGAATTTGCAAAGATTCGCAGATTTGTTTTATTCATCAATCGAAACTGTTCCTTGTGCAGTTCATTTTTGAAAGGAAATTGGAATAAAATTATAAAAGGGAAATTTGGTGAAATTTTAGTACATTTAATGTGAATAATGTGTTCCAGTTTCTTTCTGTCAGCCTACATGAAATGCTGTTTGAATCTGTTTTTCCAGATACAATTACTGAAACATGTCTTTACAATGTCTGTTTGAGTTAATAATGACTTTAACATCTTCACTTTATCATTTTACACAAACAAACTTCAGTGATTTACGAACAGCTTGCAAATCATTAAAAAGAACGGGGTCGAAAAAAACGAATCGTCTTTTGAATGAATCAAAGGATGCTCAAACAAATCTAATCATTTGGCAGATCGACATTTGCGCTCAGTCTGAATAAAGCACTGACGGATGCTCTTTTGATATCTGACGCATGCTTCATTCTACCACATCTCGCACATATAATGCTGTACCACCCGAATGATTCTCCTCTCCATCTTGAGCAGCGTTTATTCCTCTGATCATTCAATCCACTCGAATCTGCTAAATTCCTTCTCTGATCCTCCCAAGGCCCCTCGCACACACTCTCTCTCTCATTCGCGCACACACACATTTCTCTCCAAGGCTTGTATTCGGTATTGTTTCACACACATCCAAATCATCAGCCTCTGTTCTGAAGTTTCTGTGCAATAAACATCGAATAAATAAATAAATAAATAAATAAAAATCACGTTCTGTAAAAAAGTGGAACCACATCAAAAGAGATTTTAATCCTGTCTGGATTCATAGCTGTCCTCTTTACTATTAATAGCGGGTAAGGGGGAAGGAACATTATGGATTTATTTATTTATTGTGTCATGTATTAAGACGCATGTTACTGAGAGGTCCCTCTCGGAAAAATTGACAAACAAAATAAAAAGCCGCTATTTCTGATAACCTATTTTGGAGTGTGTGAAGAAAATTTGGCTTTTGCACCCCAATTAACAGCGTGAATAAAAAAGGCGCACTAAGCTGGCCGTGCAAAAGTTGATCCTCTTTTGGCTTCTTTCGGCATGTCGTTTTTAATCAAGTATTAAAAGCAACACACGTAATTCTGTCTTTAGTCTATTGCAGAATGCACTGGCTTGAGAGGTGAGCTCAACATGTTCGTTTTTTTTATTATAAAACCGTGAACTGAGGCGTCTTTTATTCAGTATCCACAGCATTAAGGGTTTTAAAGGAATTTTAAAATATAATTTAATAAAGTTAACTGGCCTTCTAGCCATTTTTCCACTCTCCCAATTGTGATAGAGGTGTGTGTGTAATATACTACTAATATATATATATTTTTACATTGTCATAATTTCATATTTAATCTCCAACTTAATGTAGAAACTACATAAAAACACTAGACTATATTTTAAATATATGTTTAATGGCAGTGAGTGATTGTCTCTTTTTCTTTTGTTCTTTGAACTAGCGGGTTTATTAGGCTGCTGTCACTTTAAGACCTGCCGCACATGACACAAAAACAGCATTTACTTGAGATTTTCAGTATGAATATCTTTCAAATAACAAAATCTGATTGATTCAAAACTTTTAAATGATAATGTAAGCCAATTTAAAAACTGCATCACTTGCCAATCAACTCACTGACCACTTGTAATCATTCATAGACCACAATTTGAGAACTACTGATCTAAAACCAAAGAAATCAATTCAGTGTATCCCACATGTCCTATATTTTGTTCAAACTAATTTCTCCACTGAAGACTGAAACAAGCCTTTAAGACAGCCACTTTAGCTTTTACCTGAACCCACAAAGTAGCTTTTATAGTCTACTAGAGCTCCAGTGAGAGCAGCTACAGTAGGTTTTGCTGGTTAAGAGCACCGTCTTTCTCTCTCCCTTCCCTGCTGTTTTTGTTTGAAAAGAGTGGTTAAGTTCTCCTGATCTGCGCCGTCCTCTCCTGACCGCAGGCCTCACGGAGCACAGCATTTCATAAACACTCGGGGAGCACGTCTAATCCTCCAGCCCGTATTAATCAGGAACGCTCTTTTTCAGAGTCCCTCGTCTGTGTTTCCTTCTGCAAGCTTGAGCTAAATGAATTAAAGAGGAGGGTTTAAGGATCTGCGGTTTGGCTTGAAAAAATTAAATAATCAGAGGGGGGGGGGGGGGGGGGGGGACATGAAAACCCTCAAACGGCAGAAAGTCTATTTTGGAAAAGCTGAAATACCAAGGTACAACACTTTGGCTTCACCCAAAACCAAAGATAAACACATGCTATCACTGCGATTGTATATTTATATATTTAAAAAACGCACCCCTCTTGGTGTGATTTGGGATGGCTATTACCAACAAGCGTGTACATGTGTTTCTCATTTACGTCAAGGATTTTAATTCCTTACAGCAGTTTTACAGATCTCTCATTATCCAGCTATGTCGAAAAGGGAAAACGGCAATAGTAAAAGTCGGCAGAAATGAAAAGGAATGCCTAGCGGGTTTGAAGCCCACCGCAAAACTTTCACCTCGACACTCCTTAATCCCTCATGAATGAGAGCCGTATTCGTAAGACATACAGGAGGTCAAGCTGTGTTTGTCTAGTGGGGTTAACTGATACCGAACAAGTGTGTGTGGATGAGGTTTGGACCTACAGTATATGTTGATTAATGCTTACATTGAGGTTTTTATTCCTTAAAAGTTGCTCTTCTATAGCTCAGGACAGTTCTACATTGATTTAAGTATAAATTTTGTCTTAGATGTTTTTCCTCAAGTTCTTTAAGAAAATGTGTTTTTTACAAAGTGTAAAATGAATCTGGATAGTATCGCTCAGATTATTTGGTCTTGGGAGAATTTGATGAGAAGTCTGAATCCGAAACTGAGATTTCAATATGAACTACTCAAACATTTCTCATTAAATCTTCCAAGATGAAATTATCTGAGAGATGCTTTTTACAATAGAGATCTCAACAACATCTCAAACTGTGCTCAGATTTGCCAAGACACCAAAGTCTGCAGTCAAAATTGTAGATTTCAATATGAACTATATTTTTTCTCATTAGTCTTTTAAGACGAAAGTATCTGAGCAATGATGCCAACAACAGAGAAATCTCAACAATGTCTCCAACTGAGCTCAAATTCCCAAGACTACCAAAGTTTGCACTCAAAATCTGAGATTTCAGTATGAACTTTCTCACCAAATTTTCCAAGACTAATTTATCTCAGCAATGCTCTTCACAGTAAAGATCTCAGCAATGTCTCAAAATGTGCTCAAATTCACCAGTATACCAAATGTCTGCGCTCAAAATCTGAGATTTCAATATGGCAGATCTGCCAAGATACCAGTCTGAATGAATTTGATGAGAAATATTTGAGCGTAATGAAATGTCATATTTTTGATTGTCGCAGTATCTTGGCAAATCTGAGCACAGTTTGTGACGTTGAGATCCTAAACTCTAGAAAAGACTCATGAGATTACCGTTTTTTCTAAGAAGCAAGGTTAGGGGTAATTGATTTCACAAACATCTCATTTTGCTCTGATTGCCACGTAGAAGAAGTCTTGAAGAGATTTTCTTTCTTCCGAGTTGGAATGTGTTTTTCAAACTGTGACCAGCATATGTAGCTCGTCTTCTGGCGAGAGTGTGTGTGGTCAATGATAAGGAGAATGTGGGCTGTCTGAGGACCCCAATCATTATCGTACTGAAGAGGCCCAGGGCCTCACTGAAGTCATTACCCTGTCTGCCATTTCACGAATAAATCAGCAAATATGCAGCACCTCCATCCATAATTGGGTCCAGCCCTCCCTCTCATTTGCGCCCAATAATAGCTTTCCACGGTCATTACTCCAACTCTGCTTAAGTGTGTGAGCTTGAGACTCTTAAACTTTTCCCTTTAATTAATATTTTATTTAAGATGCATTGGTTGCAGAGTGGACAAAAATCGATATATATCGCTCAAGATTATTCTACATAACCCAAGGCTTTTCTCTTTGTCTCATTTCATGTCTGTGGTGAAAAGCATGAAAAAAAAAAAAAAAACTTTCGTTTGTCAGGGTTTTTTGGGAGGATGGCTCCGGCGCTTGCCAAAAAAGCTGTGGTTTTTGCCCGCCACCATGTTGCTATTAGACATGGTTATGGATGGAGCTGGGGAAGTAACACTAGCCATCCGCACACGCAGACGGCATGTTCGTGTTCAGGCTGGCCAGGCCTGGCTTCTGTTTCCACGGTTTTGACCAAGCAGCTCAGTCTCTAAACTCAAGGGTTTGGGCATGTTTAGACCACAGATCACTCTCGCGCTCTCCTTCTTTTCCTCACCCTCCTCTTTTTAATCCTGGGAACCACATTTTGCGTGGGAATACAGACTGAGAATGGAACGGTCCAGATGTGAAACGAGAACTGTGGGTAGAACCCATGAGCGGTGTTTTCATGGAGTTTGAAAATGCCTCCACTGACACATGGCACAAAGTATAATGCCTTAATGTTAGGGCAGGTAAAAAAAAAAAAAAAAAAAAAGATTTTAATGTTCATTTCAATGGCCCCAATATATAATTTTTATTAAAATCATAGCAGTGTAGACAGCTTGCTGATTTTAATAATTGATTTGTTGTAAACACACATACATTTTTACTATTAGCCGTCAATTTTTGGAAAAAAAAATCAAGTATAAATATGATTTATAGGCTCATTCAGATCTGTTCTATACTTTCACTTTTGAAAAAATGAAATTAATATTTTTATAAAATATTTTTTTCTATTAGACAGCATTTTCTTTTTAAATACAAGTATACATATGGTTTATATACTCGTTCAGTTTTGTATAAAATATTTAAAATAACTTCCATGAATTAATGCTGTAATTTACAGCATTAGCTGAGAGAGCTTGTGAATCAAAATAAATAATCAGAATAAAATAGAATAGAATGAAAGCTTGCAAATCAGAATTAATTTGAATCTGAATAACATCAAAAGCTGTATCTTATACTGTACCCAACCCTACTTGATGCCATATTTAATTTGACGGAAAAGGAGTACAGGGGTAGAAATCCAGGTAGTTCAATACACTGTATTGTAAATCATTCAGCCAATGAGAAATAAAAAAATACAAATTCCCAAATAATTAACTATATTTTTGCACATCACAGGCTTGTGTTCATTCGTCACATTAAATATTGAATCTAAAGCGATCTATCAAAAACATTAAATCATAAAAGTCAGCTTATAGCGATTAAATCACTTTATTGTACTACTGAGTTACGGTTATCCGAGGTGCTCCTTGCTGACAGGTGCTCATCACTGGCTTATCCATCAATCCCTGAATTTGATCATATTAATGAGTGGCTTTGTAATCCTCTTAAAGCAGCTCCACGGTTAAAGCGCCTCAGGCATCTGCAGACGGGCCACTCCACCAAACGCAACCCAAGAGGACTCCGGCCATAAGCTCCGAGGTAAAACGAACAGATCAAAGCACATGATCATCCGCTAGCTACTATCAGGCCGGGGCAGGATTGTAGGGATGGTCACTGCAGAGGACGATTATCTTTCGGAGAGGATCATGGAAGATCATATTGGTATTTCTAGTTAAGCTTTTCTTATAAAGGTAAGCATGGAGGGGAGAGACCAGAGACGCTGCCAAAACCTCATCTGGGGCATCAGATTTGTAATCTCCTCACCTCCGTTTTCTGGCGCCATGAAAAATGGTAGGAAAGCGGTGGGCTTGGAAAAGTTCCCAGTTTGTGTTTTTAAGCAAGTGACGCATTTGAATGTTGAGTTACGGAAAGCCTCTGCTGATGTGCAAAGTGGTATTGGCCAAAAACAAGGATGGTTGGTTTTATTTTCATTTAAAATGCATCTGCGAGTGCTGTTGCCTGGAGACGGAGCTGGTCGGAAAAAAATGTAATACAATTTGACACATAAACAAAAACAACCCTTTGTTGCCATCACTGAAGATCAGCTAAAGAACCGGCGGTCTGCCAGTGGTGCGCAACAATGCAACAGACTCAAAATTGTAAACTGGAAGTAGATGAGAGTAAACTAAAATTGATAAGAGGGAACGCAGAGGAAACGGAGAACAGACAGTTCCACTCCAATCCGATTCTGTACTCCATTAAAAATCAATCCTAATGCCTTTTCGCCACACAATACTTCATTGAACATTAGAGGGAGATTAAAGCAAATTGGACTAGAGATGATCAGATATTGAAGCAAAACATCTGCAGGCCCAGTGTATCGTTTTTCCCTCTCTTTTTTTTCCGGGGGAATACTAGAGTGCCCCGTCTGACTTCTTAACCCCGTGTTATCTCCACCTCCCAGCCAAAGACAGAGCCAATTTGTTTCCCAAACAATTCCTAAGCCATCCTAGTGATGGGGCTTGGCAGGCAAACAAAGAGGAAGAAATAAAGGAAGAAAGTTGAGGAAAAGAGATTGTGTGTTCAACCCTCGGGTTCAGGTGGATGCACGTGCACTTTGAGAACATTTTTCCCACTTGTTCTGAGTGCATAGTGGCATTCAGACTGGATAGTAATAGTCATTTGAATCTGAATACACTGGTGTGTTTTTGATTCACTAAACAGAACTGGCTCATAAGAGTAATTTGTTTTAAAACTCAGGCTGCATTGGTTACAAAAATGAACTGGATCATAGGAGTCAATGGTTTGGGAATCGGACTACACTGATCTAACTGTATGTTTCTGATTCACTAAATAGAACCGGATCATAAGAGTCATGTGTTTGCGAATCGGACTAAACTGCTCACGCTGAATGCGTTTAATTCACTAAAAATGAAACTACACTGATTGTGCTGTATGCTTTTGATTCACTTAAAAGAACTAAGAGTCGTTTGTTTGCGAATTGGATGATTCACTGCACGATTTAACTTTTAATTTCTGAAAAATATAAATAGATGGTGTCTCAAGGCCTCTGAAGTTGTCCCACTGAAGATTCCTCGCTCTCTCTCACTCGTCCCTCCACCTCAGCCCCATCCTTTGCTTTCTGGACACAGGCCAGGAAGGGAAATCCATGAAACATGAAGAATGTGAACGGCACAAGAGCTGCGCGACTGCACTGAACTTTTCCACTGAATCCCTACAACGGAACAAAATTTTTTGCCAGCCTCACGGGAAGGATCGCTAACAACCTCTAGGCGAAAACTAGCTTATCTAATTGCAATGTGACAAGAGTAATGAGTGGGTTGAGTGTGTTTAAAAGAGAGAAGCAAAGCGAGAGAGAGAAAGAGAGGAGGGGAGACACACGGGACAGAGCCAAAGTGCTAGATGGAGACTCTCTCTCCATGCTATCGTGGCATATCACATGATCAAGACCATCTCCTATTGGTCAGGAAGCAGAGCAAATTCGTCCGCCATGTAAGGAGGGCTGGAAGCGACATTCTCTCTTCCCTCCCTCCCTTCTCTGCTTCTCTCTTACTCCAATCTTAAAATGGCGGCTGGGGGGAAAAGTCTGCCAAAAAGGGAGCGAACCTGATGCTCTTTTTTCTTTAAAATGCTTCTTTAAGACTTTTTTCTTAATCCAAAAAAAGACGGCAAAGAGGAGAATGGGACAGCTTTGAGTAGAAACAGATGAAGCGGGCTTGTTTTTTTGTCGAGCACTGGCTGGTACAGGCAGTTAAGGGGGAACTTTGACAGTGGGCCAGGAAAAAACATTAACTGTGCTGTGTCCGGCAAGCTGAGGCGCAGTTGCTGAGGGGAAGGAGGACACTTTCCTTTGGCTGGCATGGCACAGCGCTAGCGTTAACAGGCTTAGTCCCTCTTCAGGGGTGACTTCGGGACGGATGCTGCGTCAACATCTAGACCAAAACACACACACTAACATGCACAAAGACAAAAGAAAGATACTAACAGGTTGCTCTGAAACACGTTCGTAGGGCTAGGTATCGATACAGATTCACAAGCTATTGATTCAGTTTGATTTGGGTTTAGCTTCAGAAGAAATATTCATTTAGGCATTGATTCATAAGACTTATTTGCTAGGGAATCGGACTTCACCGGTTGTGCTGTATGTTTTTTATTCAATTAAAACAAAACTGACTCATAAGAGTCAGCTGGTGGTGCTAAAAAGAGCTGGATCATGAGAGTCATTTGCTCATAAATCACATCACTGATCGTGCTGTGCATTTTTGATTCACTAAAAAAGGACCGGTTTATACGGTTGTGAAATGGACTTCTCTGATTGTGCTGTATGTTTTTGATTCACTAAAAAGAATCACCTCATAAGAGTCATTTGCTCATAAATCAGGCTACACAGGTGGTGCTTAAAATAACCAGATTGTACAAGAATTGAACATCGTTTTTGATTCACACAAAAAAAAAGCGGTTAACAAAAGTAATTTGTTTATAAATCAGACCACATTGACAAAATGCATTAACTAAAATAAACCATTTCAGGAGATTCAGATGATTGTGAATCGTCTACATTGGTTGCGGTCTATGTTTTTGATTCGCTAAAAAGAATCGGCTTATGTGGTCATGAATCAGACTACACTGGTTACACAGCTTTTTGATTCACTAAAAATAACTGGCTCGTTACAGTCATTTGTTAATGAATCTGACTGCATCTTACGTGTTTGATTGTCTGTTTGATTCTTGCAATCATTTTCAACAGTCTGCAGTCACATTCACAACACTATTGTGAATATATGTTGTGAAACAGGATTTCTTTTCCCATGCCGCTGATTCATGAGTGTTTCTACCATTACATTCTCTCACACACACCATCTTGACCTGCGATTATCATCAGAGGACTTGTGCTTTAATCGCACAAACCTTTAAAGGACGTTCACACCAAGGACGATAACGCTCTGTTTATTGAAATTGTCGTCTGTCGCTTTAAATAAGCCTTTAAAGTCGGATGGATTCTGATTGGTTGTCAATGTTTTTGTCATTCATCAGACGGAAAAAAGACGTCCTGAAAGTGATTCCAATAATACTGTTTTGGTTATAGTTGTGTTGTGGACTTTGCTATTCTTTTCAACTTTATCTTAATCACTATACTATGGTGTGAACGGGCCTTGCAGTTAAACGACGGTGAAATGATTTAGGAAAGCTGATGCATACTCAAATATCGGATGCACTTCTGAAACAACTTTGGAGAGAACACATGCATAGGACACGTGTCCTTACAAGGTTTCCTAGAAAGTAGACACAATCTACCAGTGGGAAGATTAGGATTGGAAAAGTCTGATTACGTCTTATAGCGACTTAATTTGATTCTCAATCAGTACGGCAACCAGCTGGAGGCATTAGCCCGGGTCAGGTGAGCTGGGCGAGAGACGCCAGCTGGGAGGGTACCTTTTTTTGTGTGTTTGTTTTGTTGTTGGGGGAGTGGTTCTGGCGTTAAGAGGTGCAGGGGCTAATCGCATCATGTCTTCTGGCTTCCCAGGCATCAGTGACTCATATGAAAGAGGATCACGGTGGAATGTTCTTTTCCCAGAGGCCTTTGCCTGATGGAATTAAGCCTGCCATAGATCCCTTCCACCAACCGCAGGGGCCGGGTCAAACTGATTATCTTTCAGAGTGGCCTCGCGACAGGACCGGGGCTATTAAAAGAGATGCTTATGAAACGATCCCGCACCTCTGCTCTTTTACTTTTGCCGCATGTCTGAAGACGGTCGTAGGTCAGGTCCGAGAGTGTTGCTCAGGTAAACACCTGCTTGAACGTGAATAAAGACACAGATACTGGACCCCCGCTCGGTCTAGCCGGCCCTGTTTCACAGAGGACATCAGTGTCATCTTCCCTTGCAGCAGACGTAATGGCATCTGATCGAGGGATCTCTGTCTTCCTCGTGCCCTCAGTTCAGACGGAATACTCAAAGCGTGACAGAGACGGGATGCAGTCTGTCTCCCTGTCCACAATGCGTTCCCTCTGATGAATTTTTCAAGCTATTATGTTTTGGTTTTTTTCCCCTGTTGTTCTTGAGCACTAAGTTGCTAATACACAGTGGCACGCTGTTAATGACCCAAACAATCGCTGTTTCACACATACATATTTCATTACAACAGCTGAACAAATTACATATTTATGCTTTATAAGGGGGAATGCCATTCGGATTCATTAGCTATGCAGGCAGGTACAGGAGTCCCATCTGCAGCCGCATCTGTACAACAGGAGCTGACAATAACAGGCTGTGCCCAGCCACGACCACCTCTTCTCGTACATACGTGTGAGCAAACAGATAATACAGGTGATGCTGCTGAAGATGTAACTATAGGTGGCAACAATGGATTAGTATAATTTTTTTATTTTTTTATTTTCAGCGTTATGATAATCGAGTTACAGTTAGAAGTCAGAACATGAACTAGACAATTTGTAATTTGTTAATAGTATTATGAATAAAAATCATGAAAAATGATTAATCCTATTTAATAGTCAAAATATCATCATAAAAACTGTAATTTTAATAATAATTATTAGGATTATATATATAATATAATAAAACTTATAATTATTAATAGATAAGAAGCCAAAATATCATTTTGACTTAAATGATTTATATTCTAATAATAATGAATTAATAATATTTGTATTACTAATAATTTAATAATTACATTTTTAATAAAAATAATAATTAATTCGATCCTATACAACAGAGTTGCAGAAAAGTCTGAATATTAATTTGACCTAAAAAAGTCCTTTAAATAACAAAAGTTATTATTAATAATCCTTATTATAACAGTTGTTACATAATTCTACATAATTGATTTTCATAGAGAATATCAATCGTAAAAAAAATGATTATTAGTTAAAATGATTAATAATGCATCATCAAAATCCAGTGAGAAGCCAGGAAAACAATTTGACAAAAAAATATTTGTAATTTAATCAAAATATTAATAATCACACATTATTATTAATAATAATAAATAATTACTTTTTACGTAATGAAAATTTTTTTTTTTTTTTAAACGTTCACTGACATTCACTGTATTCAAACCATGGAAGCATATGGAGCACAGTGGTAAGTACTCATCCGATTAAACATTACACTCATTCCAAGTTCAAAGTCATTTCAGATTTAATTAATATGACTATTAAGCGCTGAACATGGAGTAATAAAGCACTGTAAATTATCTGTAAAAATTCACAATCAGCATCATTCTGTTCTGTACTTTTTTTCTCTCCTTCTTCGACCAGCACAAAGCACGTCCGGCTGCCGTATCAGCCCTTAAGCAAGGTTACACTTTTGTCTCTTCTTTTGCCAGTGCACTCCTTTGGGTTAGTGCTAAATCATTATTGCAAACGTATGCTAACTGATGTGGCGGAAAAGTCGACTGTGATATTTGCTCTCTCTCACTGCTTTAAAGGCTTGCTATGTAAGTAGGATTACACAGCTTTTCATGTTATGGGACAAATACAGCAAATACTTCCTTGGAAACATGTTTATGACATGGGAACGACGCAACAAAGTACTATAAATATCAAGCGACCAGGGTGGAGAACCAAATTTGGAGTGCCTGTTGGACGCAGATGTCAATGACGCAGTACCGCTAGGAAAATTATGGCAATTATCTATTAATTGCAGATATTATGGGGCCTCCTTTATCCATCAAATATCTTACTTAAGAAAAGACCTACGACAGAAATACTTTCAACGATTTGTTGAACAGCTGTTCTCCCTTGTAAAGTACTTACAGTGCAGAGAACGACTTGTTCCGGCACGCTAATGACCTTAGCCGGGATAAGGCGGCTGATCCGCCAGTGTTAGGCTCATTATTGTTGGAGGGGATTTGAAACTGCTTTTCCTGTCTGGGCTGAGAATGGAGAGAGTATTCCCTGCGTTCAGCTCACGATACATACGTCTTCGGCAACGTCCAATCGGTTCGGGACTGGAAACGTGAGCGCGAGGGGGGCTGTTTGTGTTTGGGTCTCGTTTAGGCTGCGGTGACAGGGGAAATGTGTGGTCAGAGAGGCAGCCACAAATGGGAAGGGGAAAGTGGGAGACGAGGGAAAACCACAGCTTGTGTTCGACACATTTCCAGAGCCCTTTGTCTCGGCGCTGGCCCGATGCCTTCTACCATGTGCACACACACCAACGCGCTCGAAAACACACACAAACACAAGACCTAATTCAAACCATATCAGAATCTGCCACGTTTCTCCAGCTCCATGGAGCAATTTGCAAAGGCAGAGTGCGCTTTAGTCCAAAGCCTTTTCATTAAATAAAAAGTAAACATCAACATTAAACATTGACATCGCACTCTTTGACCCTTAAAAGGCTTTTAATAAAAAACTAAAGGCAATCTATTATTGAAAACGAAACAATGGCACATGCGCAAAAATATCCAACAGAAACGGGTATTGTTCGAGAAACTTTGCTCTGTCCAGATATCCGTAAAACTATTAATCAAAGGGAGTAAAAGAAAAAGTAGCTAGTCAGCTTCATCTGATCTGGAGAGGAAGGGAGGGAGAGAAAGAGAGAGAGAGGGGAAAAGAGACAAGGCGGTCCAGGCTGTGGGCAGGCTGCTTATTAAGATTCACATGGTGTGGTGACTCAGCCCATTTTGGTAATGGAGAGCCCCGGCCACCTAAAGATGGAAATGGCAATTTTTCAAACCCCACATTTTATATATAAATTATCCCAGGCACTCACACAAGCAACTCTACAAGGTCATTCTCAAATATTTTGGATGCTTTGGGTTTGGAAAGAATTGTGGGGTGAAGAGAACATTGTAGGACCGTCGGTTAAAAGTGTTCGAGTGGGTGGAAACCGCTGATGTGCACTTCTGAGCCTCGTCGAGTCGCACTTGATGTAAGAAAACAGCATCTTGGTAAGATGCTCTTTTGAGAGAGGAAACAACTATGTTGTCTTATGGGACCTGTGAGGAAGTTCAGACTGTTTTCCATGTTTAGCCAAAGTTTGGCCAATTTTTTGGTTTCTGGCATAAAGAGAAAAAAGGCTGAAATCCTTGGCTGAACATTTTAAAAGGTAACCGTTACTTCAAAATCTGATAATAGAAACATTTACATGGAGAAAAAGCTTTCATTTAAAATCATCCAAACTATTACAAGAGTTTTTTTGTTGCTAGCTCACATTAATAATAACAATAACACAACAATGATATCTGATTATTATATAAGAAAATAATCCAACTTATACACATTTTATCGTAATATATTAAAATTACCCCCCCGAAAAGATAATTTAAAGTTATTATTGCGTTAAATGAGAAAATAATCAAATATTTGATTTGATTCAACAAGCTTTTTTTCAGAAGCTGCATCTGAACTGGTATTTAGACTTATATATTGGCGGTAAAAGTTATTTAGATTCATTAATTCGATTTGTTCAAACGGCTGATTCATTCAGGAATAAAGTAAATGGCTCTCTTTATGAATGGGCCATTTAATCATTGGTTCACCTGATTGATTCGCTCAAAAAAGATTCATTCAGAAATGAAACATCGCTGTGTGTTGCTGGGAGATGCACAACAGTTCTGCTGTAGCTTCATAGGTAATATTTTAGTTGGCAAAGTTTGTGGCGGGGCGGGTGCGTTGAATTATTGTTCTTTTTTCATAACTAAATTAACATGTTAAATCAACAACATATACATTTATATAAAATTATATTGCATTCAATTATATAAAAAATCACATATATTAGTCAAAAGTTAATTAAAAGTATGATATCTACATAATAATACATTATATACACATATAAAACCAAATTATTAAATCCACATTTTAACTAAAATATTTATTTATATTATTCAGAATTTGTTTAGTTACCTCAATATAACAAAAATACTTTGCAGTAAATCTTTCAGTACTCTATCAATCATCAAATTCAATGTCGAAATGTATAAGTGAGCACTTTGAGCTTTGAATTTAAAACAAAAGTTACAGCGGGAAAACAAAAGGCCATACTAAGAGAGCAAAGAGTTTGATATATTGTTCTGCTTTTTCAGGACTAGGAACTAAGCTTCTTTGAAACAGCAAGAACAAATGGTTCAGCCGAGTGTCATGGCCATGAGACTAGGCTAAAGGTGTTTAAACTGTCTGGAAACTTGACCATGGCACACTTCTGAACTCTGTAAGCCACGCCACTTAACTTTGTCCCCAAGCAACAGAGAGCGAAAGTGAGCGAGAGAGAGAGAGAGAGAGAGAGAGTCCCCGACCCGCTCGCCCCCCACGGACAGTCCACTATCTGACATTCCACAAGACCGGCCCTCTTAGAGACAGCTGACCCGCCATTAATCACATGACCGACGGACCATATGATTGAGAACTAATAGGAGGGGGCGCTGCAGGGTAAGAACAATCCGGAGCAAGGGAACGCTGCTTTGTGCCAGCTAATCCAAGTGTGAGCGAGGTCACCGTGCGACCAGATGGGGTCAGGTGAGCCACCCGAGCCGGCCGCCCTTTAGTGCCCCTTCTAGGGTGCGTGTGTGCAGAAGTGTGCGAGGCTAGGGTTGAGGGATTGAGCTGGGCCTCTCCATCTTTTCCTGTCGTGGGAACTCAGGCTAATAGCTTTAATCAGACGGGATTGCTGGATTACCCATGGATTTCCTTTAGTAAATCGCACCTGTGCAGTTCCTCTCGCTCTTGAAGTAGGCATTCGAGGACAGAGGCAGCAGCAGGACGGGTCCAGCAGCCAGCTGGAAGCCAAACACAAGAAGGACGTGGACGGTGTTTAACTCGGGGATTAATCAAGGGCCGGAGCCTGCCAGAGTTGCATCAAGGCTGGTCCTCTGAGGAACGTAATGCAATTAAATGACCAAGTTGATAGCACAAGGTCTAACGTGCGCCTTTAACCCAGATTTGGTGCACAAAAGGGTCTTTGTCTTGCCTTAAACGTTTGACATGTGTCCCCCGACCGAATACGCAGACAGTCGTATCAAACCAACACACTTCAGCGTGGATTTAGTCACAGTTACATTAGTTGAAATTTGTGCATTTAATCCACTAGTTTTCTAGCATTTCTTCAGCAGCTCTTAAATCGTTCAGACAGCGAGTGTGACAGACCACAGTTTTAAGCTGCTCTGTGCTACTTGGGAGACTCAATGTTAATCTCCACCTCCTCCATTCTATTTAAACACTTTTATTCTTCTTCCTTCTCCGCGCTCTCACTCCTAGAAATATCATTAGCACCACATACACAAGCAAAAAGGAAAGCGACCGATGAGGACGTCATGTAGTAGTAAGCAATGCTGTCTGGCGTGGCATGGGCTTCTGATCGCAGCTAGGTGCTACAACATTAATGCAACAGAAAGCGCCGGGCGCACAGCCTCGGCTGACCTCCGCTCGGTTTGGAAATCAGATCAAAGAGCCATGACAGACAGCAAACGCTTGCGCCGCTCCATCTGGGTGTACAGACTTAGCTCGGGCTGCCTGGATTAACGATCGTAGACGTTGGGTGATTTGAGGCTCCACAGGTGATGCAGTTGTCTTCACGTTTCGCACTGTGGCCTTTAAAAGAATCACGATCTAGCAGGGCCAATAGCGTCCACAGTAAAGAAAAAGAAACGTTGTTTAAAAATCTAGTTAAAACAATTTCTAAATTCATGTTGGTTCCATATGATTTTGAAAAACATACCCAAATTTTCAAGAAAGATTGAAATTTAATGACTTTAATGAAATAAAATGTCCTTACATCTTGAATACGAGTGTGTGTATACATCTTAACCATTCGTTTCATAAAAAAGCTTATCAATATAGTGAATTATTCATAAATATCAAGTTTTTCAGAGATCATAAAGTGGAAAACCACATGACATTTTACAATCTGAATTAACCATGTTGTTTTATGGTTTTCTCTTTTGGATGTTGGTTGATTTGGTCTCAATAAATCTCAATAAATAATATAATACAATTATATATACATAAGGCCTGGTAAACCCTACATAATGGGGACAAAATGTCCCCACAAAAATGCCAATATCTGAAATTCTTGCCATTTTTTGGTCCCCATGAGGAAAACAACTTCTAAATCATCATACTACGTGATGTTTTTCTCTGATGCGAAACGTTTTCTCTGATGGGTACGTTTAGGGGTAGGGTTAGTGTAAGGGGATAGAATATACAAATTGCACAGTATAAAAATCATTATGTCAATGGAAAGTCCACATAAAACAAGAAAACACAATGTGTGTGTGTGTATGAATTGTCCTTTTTATGTATTTTTGAATAAATTAAATACAAAAACTGGCTCACGTCATTGACTCTCCTATTGCGGCTCTCTTTTCCAAAACGTATCGATTCAGCACGGAAAGGCGCTGGATACGGCTCTTCCAGTCTCCTCTCGGCAAGAGCGAATGCTTATGTTCACAAGATGTTATTGATTACGTTATCAGAGAAACACGGCGGCAAGGGACATTTTTTGAACGGCGTTGACTTGGCCCTCCCTTCCGCCGTGTCTTATTGTCATGCATGCTGGAAGCCTCTTTCTTTAATATCTATCTTAAGAGTTGACAATGTTTTGGAGCAATTAAAGCAATCAATACAGGCCTGAGAGGAGCCTCTTATCCACAGTAATAGCTCTCACTGAATAATAAATAACATGCTGGCCGAAAGCTGGGAAGGGGGACGACCTCACATTAACGATCACAGCCTATGGAAAGGGGCTTCCTCACAGCTCAACAACCTTTCAAATTCTCTCTGCACCAGAATGCAGCTCCTTCAGGAAAAGGAAGCAACCGAAACAAAAACTTCGAAGAACTCAGATGCCCAGAAGAACCTCCAGCAAGTCTGAGAGGAAAACATAAGCTCTATAAGGAATACGCACACCCACTGTCACTCTTTCCATACAGTACATGAGCACCAGTACAAGTTCTTCTCCTACACAGCACCCTGAATGGGTCATTGTTCTGTATCCCTTATTAACAAGCAAAACCAGGCCCAAAAATAAACCTGAGCATTAAGGGAGAAAAGTGAGTCCATGAAATGCACAAGAGCTCAGGTTTCAGGTGGAAGGAACCAACAGTCTTATTATCCCACAGCAGTGCAAATGAGGTTAATGAGAGTCTATTGACTGATCCTCCGCTGTCAGCCATGACAGGGCCACATCTCTTTCTTACCAGGAATCTGCCTTCACTTTCGGCTTCAAAGTGTGGAGTATGAGGCACATTTGTTGATAAAGATTTAACAAATTAAGATTTAACATTGCTTTGAGACTTTGCCAACCATAGAAAAAGATCAAATAAACGACTCTTACGAGCCAGTTCTTTTTAGAGAAGAAAAAACATAGCGTAAGTGTGATTCATAAAATAAAGAACAGTTCTTTAACGAATAGTTCAAAAGGAGTCGTTTGAATGAGTCTGCAACGCCGGACTTTAGAATTTGCAGAATTAGTAGATAAAAAAAATTCTGTATGTATGCAAGATTATGTAAGCAAAATTGACATTGTAATTAAAACATACTTACATTGGATTAAAATCAAAATAGGAATCAAGAGATTGCGAATTAGAATTGAATCATATGGAAAAATCTGATCAAATCGAGCTTGTTAAGTGAAACAAATCAAATCAGGAAATCTCCATTAATAACCACCCAATTTGAACTGTCAAAACAAAAGCTTGTGGATTTGAACTAAATTGAATCAAAGCTAAATAAGACTCAAATTAAACCTAATCAAATCAAGCACTGATACTCAGCAATACTGAGATAAAATATACCCAAAACAATCAGAATCTAATTTGGAATCATAACTGGAATCAAGAGTTTATGAATCAGAATCAAATCAAACTGAAAGCCTGAGAATCGGAATTAAATTGAATCTAATCTATATGTGAATCAAATTAAATCTAATTGATCAAGCTTGTGAATCAGAATTGACACAGAGAGGAAATACACCATAAGGAATCGCAATTTAATAGACTCAAATCAAATCTAAATTGGAATCGAGAGCTTATGAATCGGAATCAAATTGAGCTCTTAAATCTGAATCAAAATGTATCAGGGAATCACCAGGCCATACTGAGCAGTGTGCAGAGGTGAAGATGTGGAGTTCGGTTCACATCACAGTTGCTCCTGAAAACCAACTCTTTCGTTCTCCCTCTCTTTCACTCCCCGTCTCTTTCCTACAGGCTTCTTAAGTTCGCTGCCAGTGCCAGGCATGGCTTTCCTCCCAGTCTCCCTATCAAATATTCCACGGCCCGACGTGCAGAGCCAACCACAACTCTTCGCTGCGGACAGTGGCTCGCTCCAAGATTTGGTTTGTTGTTAATCTGCAAGCCAAAGCGGACTCCTGCGAGCATCCCCACCCCCAAACACTTCCCTACACACTCTGATCTCCCTCGGTGAATAATAATAGCTCCAGGCAAAGAGACTAGCTACACAGCTTGTGATAAAGGCTAAACAGCTACATGAGCCCGTCGAGCTGAAGGCCAGACGAGCTGGAAAACGGCTGCGCTGACCTGCTGCTGGATAAAATAGCTGTCCCGAACTGAAGCTTTGTCATAAACTCCAGTTCCCCCGGCCCCACTCTAAACTGAGAGCGGTGTCAAAGAGGGCCACCTGTTCCTGTGACATACAACCTTTCCGCCTCTTTCCGTCACTGCCGCTGCGCTGACCCAGATTGCTCCACAGCGGGCACGTCTGACCCCCGTGACCTGGGTGTTAAAATCTGACCTGAACACCCAGAAAGCACTTTCACTGGGAGGCCACACATTAAGTCACGTGCACCGACACACGTGTTTGTGCGTAAGTGTCAGGCCTCATGAGATATTTTAGAGTCCACAGACTTTATAGCCTATAGAAATAAACCAAGAAGTGAAGATTAGATTTACAGTTTGAATCTTGAAATAATCAAGCTATGAGAAAAATCCTAGGAGACCTCAAGAAAAGGAGGAAGAACGACTAAAGAGACACGTTTATATCTAACAGTTTCTAGTTCTCTCAGCTGTATCTGCAAATCATCAAACAAATACAGACAACAGTTCCATTCGGTTATATTAAATTATAATGTGAAGAGGCCGTGATTGATTACGGGATAGGTAAAATTCATAATTAGCCCACAGGAAGTTGAATTGGAATTAAAAGAAGCAGAATTTACTGAATTACAATTTAGAAAAATTCAACAGGAAAAGCATTTCTATCAATTTGTTATGAAATGATATTAAAATAATAAAATATATAAAACAAAAATCAAATAAAACAATAGATCAAATAAAATGAATAAAAATAAAAATAATAAAACAAACATAAAAAATACAAATAAAAATGTATATAAATTCAGTTAATTTCTATAGAAGATAATTCAAACAGATTCATGTGTTTGTCTATAAGACCTATGAACACATTTTAAACTTTTTTTGAAACTTTGGCTTTGTCAAACCATAATTCAAAATTCAAAGCTTCTTTTTGTATTGAAAAACCACTCATTTATTTATTGAAAAATGATTATTTATTGAAGTTACATTTACATTTAGTAATACTAAATCGTCCAGTATTAAAAGAACGCTAGGAACACCAAATAAAGAGTCTCTTTTGTTCTTTATAAAGGTATGTTTAACGTCTCTAGCCGGTTTGACATATACACTAACATCATCTGAGACAATGATACCCGCTGTTGTTTTGGATTTCCTTGACTGAACCTTCGCCTCCCCCATCATATCAGAGTGGAGATCACAAGGCACAAACTACACTGAGAAGATCCTAAAGTGGGCTAGGGGCGTTACACAGGAGGGGGGAACTTTGGGGGGTCTTCGCTAGGTTTGACTGTGATGTACTTCCTGTGTGGCTGTCAGCCTGTGGCGTATCCTTCATCTTCCCTCAGCGCTGCCCTCGCTCTGACCCCCCTCTCCACCAACACAACACCCCCACAAAAAAAGTGTGTTCCTCTTGTCTGCTCCGCCGCGACCCCTCTGTCCCTGTGGGCCAACAGCAGCCTCTTTCTTTCTCTCTCTCATCCTTTCCCCTTCTTTCCTGGGAGAACAATCCCTGCCCACAGGCTCCACGATCAGGGATGTACTGTACTACTGTAAATCGGACACAACTGCAACAATGGGTCCGTTTTCACCGCCTGGATTAAAGCAGGGGAGAAAAAGTCCAGTGTTTTGCTGCTGCAAAAGGAGCAGTGCGCTAAAGCCTTGGCGTAATTGGAAAGTCCAGAGCGATTAAACTCTAAGTATCATTAGACAGTAGAAGGCCTCCGAGTGGAAAGAGTTCACTCCGGGACAGCCGACCCACTGACCACGGTGGGAAGTAGGCCACATAAGCAGCCTGGAGCACAAGCTGTGACACACTAACCTGGGCTGCGCTTTCATGTGTGTCCGGAACAGTCCGGTGCCTCTTTGCCTAACAACAAAGGTTTTTGTAGCAGGGTTGTGCGCCATTTGTAATTAAATTGCAAGGTCTTTTAAATACCAGTCCAGTTATTGAAAATAAACGGAGGTCGCAAACATCATGCCCAACTGCAAATGTATGACTGCAAAAATGTAAGTAGAATTCAAATGAATTCATATAACTTTTAAAAAGTTTCAAAGAAAGATTTAAAAGCTTGAAGGTTTATAGGCCTTATGGACAAATGTATCAATAGAACAACAGACAGAAATAGACAGAAAAACAGACAAATAGACAAAGAGAGATGGATAGATGACAGAATGAGAGACAGACAGAACAAATGATAGACAGAGTGACAGAATGATAGATACAATGACAGACAGACAAATGGATAGATAGATAAACAGTCAGACAGAGAGACGGATGGATGGATGGATGGATGGATGGATGGATGGATGGATGGATGGATGGATGGATGGATGGATGGATGGATGGATGGATGGATGGATGGATGGATGGATGGATGGATGGATGGATGGATAGATAGATAGATAGATATAGAGATGGATAGATAGATAGATAGATAGATAGATAGATAGATAGATAGATAGACAGAAGGTAGAGAGAAGGATAGACAGACAGATAGATAGATTGAAGGATAGAAAAGGATAGACAGACAGGCAGACAGACAGATAAAAGGATAAAGAGAAGGATAGACAGACTGAAAGAAGGGTAGAGAGAAGGATAGACAGACACATAAATTGACAGAGAGACAAAGGACATAATTCTAGATAGAATTAGATAGAAGACAGACAGACAGATAAAACTTTAAATTCCAATTCAGCTTCCTGTGGGATGTGGCCAATTAAAACCAAACCTTGGTTTCTTCAAACCGAAAGTCAAGTGTGCTGCACCTTTGCATGAAGACCAAACAAACCTATGTGTGGGAGAGCGAGTCGTCTGATAAAAGCAGCATAGTGACTGTTTAACAAAAAGTTGTACAGTATTTCTCAGCTCTTGTTAGGCTGATGTTGTCAAGGTGTCTGGGGTCAGAGTGAAGGGTCTGTGGGCGACTGAAATGAGCCCCGTAATTACAGGCCAGCGTGTCTCGCCGTGGCCAAAGAATGGAGACCGAAAGTGGCCGCTGTGCAGCTTTTTGCGGAGCACTTGTGCTTGCGACTCGTACCCAATTGTGCATGCTGTGAAACGTGCACAAAGGGAACAGGAGGAGTCCACTTAATCCTGGCATGGCGCAGTCTGTCACAGTCGCCCTGGCCCTCGCACTTTTCATTTATCTATTTTAGCATTTCATTAGTACCTCACCCTGCCGAACCTTGATTTCTTTGTCTTTTTAACCCTGGCGTTGAAAAAGCATAAGAGGTTGACAAACAATACGTCCCTCCGTAACTTGGACTATTCCAAAAATATAACCAAATAAATGTATTTTGGAACAAACAGAAAAATACTCAGATAAGGGATGAACCGCTAAAATAATTTTTTTTAATAACAAACCCCTTCAAAAAATGTTGCATTCTTTCTGTCTGACAGAAAAGGGCCCGGCAGGCCTTCTGACTGCTTGAAGCTTAGAGTTGTTATCCTAGCAACTGGAGATAAAATGGTCTCCCGGAGTCCGTGGGAGACTGACTGTGCGAAAGAGCAGATCCCTTAAGCATTTCCTGGTGCAGAGGTCCTCAGCTCCTGACGCTATGGCCCCGGGCTCAGTGCACATAAAGCCTTCTTATTGCTGCAGTCGAGGCGGTGAATACGACCACAGTGATGCAGGGAGGTCAGGGGCACACCTCAAAGGATACGGCTTGCATTTATTTCTTTCCTTCTCATCCTCGTTTTTACACAATACCCTGATCCTACTGAAAGTTCTTAAATTACTATACCTCCATTTTGAGCTGTTATTTATTTTTTAAAAATGATATTCGTGCGCTAGAGAAAGGAAGAACGGCGTGCACTTGTTGAGCAGGGTGATTTGAAAGATTCATGAGTTGTAATGCAAGCTTAACCTGGCCTCCTCTCGCAGCTCCTTGCTCTCTGCCACCCACCTGCGCTCCGTGGCGGGGCACAGAGGCACGCACACATGCACACACACACACTGCCCGGGCCCTTTGTGTTGGCTTCTGTTTAATTACACATCCCATAGCTTTACTGCCCGTGTGTAACACTGCTTCGAGCCTGACTAAGACTCTCCACGCACCGACTAAGGCACGCTGGCTTGTAACCAGTAGTCGAGAAGCAGAGAGCCTCTGGTACTGGAGCTATACACGATGTACGCAACAGTGTCCACCTCTGACAGTCTATCCGCAGGTGAAGGTGGTACCGCAAGCCTCCTCGATAATGGAAGGCGTGTGACAGTCTCATTTATGAGACGCAGAGGGAAGCTGTCATTTCAAAGCAACGCGCAGCGGTATTACTTAAAGACGCAGTGACTGTGCGAGGTCATCGCAGTGGGGCGGCAGTGAAGGGCAGCGTCATTCAGGTTAAATGTGAGGAGCAGGGTTGTGCACTGAGAATGCCTTTTGAACTTAATTCGAACGGAAATTCGAATTTAAACGCAAGGAGGTAGAATTGAAATTGAAATTCTAAGAAACTTGTTTTTAAATAGACAAGCTTGACATAATGTTGTTTGAAAGTTTAAAAAGCTTTGAGATGGATGGATGGATGGATGGATGGATGGATGCGTGATAGACAGCTAGAACGACAGAGATAAAATAAATTATTGGATGGATAGAGACAGACAGAACGAGAATGACAGACAAACAGACAGATAGATAGATAGATAGATAGATAGATAGATAGATAGATAGATAGATAGAGACAGAACGATGGACGGACAGACAGAGATAGAATACAGAATGATAGATAGAACAATAGAATGATAGATAGAACGATAGAACGATAGAACGATAGATAGATAGATAGATAGATAGATAGATAGATAATAGATAATAGATAGATAGATAATAGATAGATAATAGATAGATAGATAGATAGATAGATAGATAATAGATAGATAGAGACAGAACGATGGACGAACGGACAGAGATAGAATATAGAATGATAGATAGAACGATAGAATGATAGAACGACAGATAGATAAATAGATAGATAATAGATAGATAGAGACAGAACGATGGACGAACGGACAGAGATAGAATATAGAATGATAGATAGAACGATAGAATATAGAATGATAGATAGAACGATAGAACGATAGATAGATAGATAGATAGATAGATAGATAGATAGATAAAGACAGAACGATGGACGGACAGACAGAGATAGAATACAGAATGATAGATAGAACGATAGAACGATAGAACGATAGATAGATAGATAGATAGATAGATAGATAGATAGATAGATAGAACGATAGAACGATAGATAGATAATTAGATAGATAGATAGATAGATAGATAGATAGATAGATAGATAGATAGATAGATAGATAGAGACAGAACGATGGACGGACAGACAGATAGATAGATAGATAGATAGATAGATAGATAGAACGATAGAACGATAGATAGATAGATAGATAGATAGATAGATAGATAGATAGATAGAACGATAGAACGATAGATAGATAGATAGATAGATAGATAGATAGATAGATAGAACGATGGATGGACAGACCTATAGATAGATAGACAGATTGTGTGGAGCAGTTAAAAGGAGAGAAGGCCAGCTAGCAGCCCATCTGTGTGCAGAATCAAACCCTGTGATCAAGCAGGTCTGTGACAACAGCAGCAGCAGGTGGGACACACTGATCTGTACGCCACACATCAGAGGTCTGCGCTCTCTGAAAATCCCCACCAATCGTTACACACACTCAGATATCGGATTTATCACCCGGCCTCAGAGATCCAGAGTGGCTTTACGCTGCTACGCCACCCGAACATGGACACGAGCGGGCTGATTAAAAATAGTCACCGCAAGACGGGAGCGCAACACAGCTGGACGGGGTTGTAGGTGGGGTTTTTTTTGTGGTCGACGTTGCCTTTGTTTTTCATTTCAGTTGCATTTTTTTTAATTGTTTACTCCAGGGCTTTGCTCCTCGTCATTTGTTTGAACGGATGTTGTGATTACGACAAATAAAAAAAGAGGGCCTCCTGTGGAAGCGCCGCATCTCAGCCCGCAATATGTGCACAGCATCTGTTGATGTTTAATGTCACCCAGCAGACGCTGGCAGACTTGTGCTGATCTTTTCTCTCTCTCTCTCTCTCTGATGAGGGTCCAGGCTGCCCCTCTCTCTCTACCCCACGTCTCCCTGGATGCGGGAGGCAGAGGGCACTGGAGCAGAATGCGTCCTAATTAAAGAACCCAGATGAGGAGCTCCAACTGTACCATCCTCTGGCTCCAAACGCTCTTAAATATTTATCAGCTTACCGGGTGGATCAGCTACACCCCTTCAGCACCCCCACCCGCCAGCATGCTGATCCCCAGGCCAATGATAACAAACTATCAAATCAATCGGCTTTGCTTTTTCCCCCCTTCTCGCTGTGCCCGTGTATCATCTCAGACTAACTTACTGGTCTCACTTCCTGTCCTGTCCACAGAGGTCTTCGAGCTTAAGGTTACGGAACAGACCGGACGGCCACTAATCACAGCTGTGAGCGGAGCACTGCTGTGGAAGACAGCAGGGTTTTAATATTGGCTAGCCAGCTGTTGCAGTGCAGGGGCATGGCTTTCACACATGCGCCAACGCTCCAGAACCCTACCTGTTCCTGCAGGACACAAACTCACACTAGAAATATTATAATAAAAGCCCAATGTCACAGTCACCTTAGGTCTAGCATAAACAAGGGAAAACAAATTGATTAAAATAAATACATCTCTGCATGTAACTTCTTTTGGCTGATGTGTGATGTATCGTGACAACATAAGTGGCACCAGATACAATTATTGCTTTGCTTTGGTTAAGCAGTTATCAATAATAATAATAATAATGCTATATTTAAGACCTTATATAAAATATAAGAGACATAAAACATGTAAAAATCTAAATATATATATTTATATATACATACATACATGCATACAGTATGTATTATTAATAAAATAAATAATAAGTAAATAAAAAGTTTATAAACTATAGAACTATAAATAAAGATGATCACAAACAAAAACAAATAGCTAAAAATATTTAAATTGAAAAAAATATATAAAAATGAAATATAAATATAAATTAATCAAATAAATTAATTGTTATATTATAAAATACTCATTTTGCCGATTCAAACCTGAAACAAACCTTGAATCTAAATTAAATTAAAATTAAATAAAAAATAATAAATATATATCGAAATAAAATTCCCAGTTGAATAAAAAAGAAAAATATAAAATAATTAATAAATGAATAAATAAATAAATGTATTATTATTATAATGATGCTAGAGTGAATGTAGTAATACGATCACATTGAACCTGTAGGTTTGTGACGGCATTTGAAGTCAGTAGGGGGTCACGTCAGGGCACAGGGTCGACCCCGCGCCTCGTCTGGGCTCCCATGAGCTACTGTGACCGCTGTCTACTGTTACCAGGCAACCCTTCTGTTGATCCCGCTTTTATGTTTCCACCCCCCACCACGGGCGAGCATTCTTAAAGTGCTTAGGATTTACAGTGAGCGATGGGTGTCTGAGAGTGTGTCTAAAGTGCATCATCTTGACTCCAAATGGCTTGGAAACGCACGCAGAGGACTTCTCATTTCCTAATTGCCGCGTTCGGTCACAACGGTCCAACAAGTGACAAGTCAATAACCTAGTTTATGTAGATGGAGATTTAGCCTTTAATTAACATTTCGGAGCTTTAGCAGTTAAATAAAACTTAAAGTCTTAACATACACATTTAAATGGATGTTTTTAAGTAAAAACAAGACCTTGAAACCATGTTTTTGAATGCAAAGATGTGTCTTACATAAATGGCCCCCTCCCCCCCCTAAAAGAAAGAATCCAATAAGGCTTAGTTGAACTCAAAACCTTGAGTCTTGATTTGACTAGACATTCTTCCTAAACATTTACAACTTTTGCCAAGTTGTTTTGGAGCGTGCGATGATATTTCAGCAAAGACTTTTCTAGTCAAATTTAGCCCGGCATTCATGAATCAACCGTGGCCGTGGGATGCATAGATGAACATATTTTGAAGTGAAGTTAAAAATAACGCAAATGTAAAAGCGAGACCCCGAGACCTTCTTTTGAACACAAGAATGTGTCTTACATAAATACCCCCTAAAAACAAATGTGACATGGGTTAGGTTAGGCCAAAGCCAGCCTCCATTCGACTAGGCGTTCTTCCTAAACTTTTACTGTGTTTGTGAAGGTTTATTTGGAGCGTCCAATGATAATGAGCAAAGGCTTTTTCAAGTGAAATTTACCCTGGAATTCACGAATTCACGTGGGATGTGTAGACAAACACTTAGGGATATTTTTAAGATGGTGCATCAAGCTAAAAACAGCATTACATAAAAATGAGAGACCTTGTTTTTCAATTCAAGAATGTGCCTTACATAAATCCCCCCCCTAAAAGTGCCTCCGATAAGGATTAGTTGAACCCAAAACCAGCATCGATTTGACTAGACATTCTTCCTAAACACTCAATGTGTTTTGCGAAGATTGTTTCGAAAGTGTGCAGTGAAGACTCAGTCACATGTATTGATGTTTTTAAAATGGTGTGTCAAAATAGTGAAACATAAAAACGAAACCCTGAGGAAAATGAATCCTAAACATTTACCGTGTTTGCGAAGGTTTTTTTCGGAGTGCGCAGTAAAATTTCGGCAAAGATTCCATCAGGATTACGGCTTTCACGAATTAACTGCAGACTTGCATATATGCATATATAAACGCACATGCAAAAGGCAACATGTGGCCGGGGTAAAACCAGCCGAAAAGTCAGCTCCCAGAAGCCCCCAAAAGAGTTGGGCGTCTTCCAGAGGAGTGCATCTGCTTTATTACCCAGTTTCTGCAAACAAAGGTTCGATGCAGAAAGAAGGAGGAAGACACATGGAGAGAGAAAGAGAAGGATGGGAAAAAGCTTTCCTGGTGGGGCAAGTTAAACTGGTCTGGCTCTCATCAGAGACTTATCCCCTCTTCGGGTGAAAGAGTGCAGGGAAGGAAAAGGAGGGGCGTGAGAGAAGGGGGAAGAAGGTTGGGGGATTTGTCACGTATGCCTCTAAAGTTTCACAGCCCTGCAGGACTCTTCACCAGATCGTCCACTACTTCACGCGGCTTTTTTATAGGAATTGCTCGATGATCTGAACTGAATGAGCCTCAAAAGAACAAACACAAGTCAATAAAACAAGACCATAGAAATAACGGCATAAAAACGAGTGCTACATCTGGTTCTCTTTATAAGCTAGCACCTTCACAACCGATTACTGATAAATAAAGCAGAAATATGCTCTAATAAATAGCTGTAACGCTTATTACGGCTATAGAACAGGCTCAGCTGCGTGGAGATACAGTTTAATGGCTTGGCAATGCCAGAAGGCTCAGGACAGAAACACAGAGATAACACTTTGATGCAGATGGGTTTACTTGGCATGGCATGCCACAAGAACAAAAGTAGCTTGAGCCCCAAGGCAGAGAAAAATTTAACACATGACGGGTATTTCTTGCACCTCACGGTAAGCGTAGAAACGACAGACTTGAAGCCAAGAAATGGATCGATGGTTACAAAAAAATGAATACTAATGTTAATACTTACACAGTTACACATTGTCAATATTTTAAATTGGTCAATATTATGTCATGTCATATTCAATTATTTGAAAAAAATGTTTACTATAAATTGCACTAAAATGGCATCAGATTTTAGCCAACAAATATAACTTTTATATAATAATATTATTATTTTGACATGAAACTATGTCAACAATGCAAAATGTTATATTATTTAAATGTATCAATATTTGGCAACACCCATATCCGTCTTTGTTGTGAAAACGTGAGCTACTGATGTGCGTTTTCCATCTCATCTTCATATCATTGACAGAATCCATGACTATACAAAAAAAGCATTATTTTTCTGTTTTAATATGTACAGTCTTTGTTCTAGTCATAGTTTTGATGTCTTTTGTCACAATACCTTTTAAATTTTGTCATTAATTTTCCTTTGATTTTCTCAAATTTCATATTTTATATAGTATTATGTAAATTAAAATAATAATAATTCAATTATTTGATATGAAATTTTTCATCTTTGTCGTCATTCACAAAATTAAAAAATTCACCATCAAAAATTTGAGTCAGTAATTTCCTTGCTGAGATTAATTTCTGCAATATGTAGCTGTTAGAACGGCGATTATAAGTCGTCTAATAGGCATTTACAGCATTTCCCTCGTAATAAGGTAAAAAATCTAGTTACAATCGAAACCTCATTGCTAACAGATGTTCAAATAAACCGTTATAATCTTTCTCTCTCTCCCCCGGATTAAACCGTGAGAATCAAGCTCCATATTTATTTGCACGCCGAGTCGCAATGATTCTAATTCCAATCAATTTCAACAAATCAAAAGCTAATCCTTTGAATCCGAACTAAAGCCCGGACTTCAAGAGCCCACCGTTAGCATGTTCTATCAATTTAATCCTGATACAGATTGAGAAACATGTAGCCCGGTGGCTGATAGAGCACTGAAAGGAGGCTCAAGTCATGGGAACGACTACAGCTGAGGCGCACATGTTACTGGTGCGTCCGCATTCATCACAGGCCGTCGTGCATGACGAGGACAGGGACGGAAACCTAATGCCAGCTAATCGATCTCACATACGTGTGCGTTGCTGCTACTTTAACCAAAGCCATTTTAGCTCCAACATATCTTGAGAATGAGAAACCAGGGGATTCCCCTGCCATCCCTCGCTATTGAGAAACGGTAAGCCCAACACAAAACGACGCAGCAACGTCAACAAACAAAAACAAAAGCCTCAATCAAACCCCTCCCCTTTTCAGCATCAATAATACATCGCAGGCTGGGAAGGGGGGGGTGGAGAGAAGCCACAGTGATGCCAACAGGCCATGGTACTGCACTGTTATCAGGCTTTCCCAAGCAAACCCCTACTTAAATTCCCCTCTAATTCCCCTGCACACGGCCCGCTTTCCAGATGGGCCCTGAGCCTCATGGCCTGCCAGCAACAGCTTGCGCCGTGTTTGTTGAAAACAAAGATGACGGATTAAATATCATGTGCTGCACAGGGGGACGGAGGGGGAAAAGGAGATAATTCCATGTTTCCCGAGCAAATAAGGTGAGAGCTGAGAGGATACAGACCTCTGTATAGTGCAAATATTGAGCGGGACAACAGCGGCATCTTCTCAAACATCTTCCTTTACACCAGAGAGGTGTCTTTCTCTCTCTCTCTCTCACCATTGTTTGTTGCGGATCTGTCCTCTGTGACATCCCCGGCGCGCTCAACTGCTGCACTCGGTTTAATTATGGAGTTTAATCTAATGACATCGCACTGACTCAAATCATGTCCTCATGTTTCACTTTATGGGCTTTCCTATACAAACTCTTTTTATTTTTAGGCAACTATGAATCGCAAACAGTGCCAGCACAGTGGGGAACAGCTAGTGAGCTGGTAACACTTTATCTGTAAGTCTCTATTTGAGAAATAAAGGTTGTCCAACTTCTTTAGATGCGACTACAATAAAAATTGTGGATCACCTAGCACCTCAAATTTGGGAGAAACCATGAAGTACCTGAATAATAACAATGTTACTGCTAATAATAATAATTATTAGTAATAATAATAATTATTATTATTATTATAAGTAGTAGTAGTAGTATTATGACAGGAATCATTATATTTCTTTTGTATATGTATATATATATATATACACACAAATGAAATAAAAATCCACACAAAGCAAATTATTATATTTAAAACATTTTATTTGTTTTTATATTAAGAATATATAAATGTAATGTAATATATAAATGTAATATGTAGTTTATATATATATATATATATATATATATATATATATATATATATATATATATATATATATATATATATATATATATATATATATATATATATATACTAGGGCTGTCAAAAGATTAATCGCGATTAATCGCATCCAAAATAAAAGTTTGTGTTTACATAATATATGTGTGTGTACTGTGTATAATTATTTTGTATATATAAATACACATACATGCATGTATATATTTAAGAAATATTTGCATACATATACTGTATATATATTTATATAGTTTATATTATATATAAATATAATTTTTTTATATACATAAATAACAGATTTTTCTTAAATATATACATGCATGTGTGTGTATTTATATATACAAATTTAATTATACACAGTACACACACATATATTATTAAAAACAAACTTTTATTTTGGATGCGATTAATCGCGATTAATCTTTTGACAGCCCTAATATATACACATACACACACACATATTATAACAACAGTGTTATAAAAAATAAATAAATATATAATTTAATGTTGGTTCTTGTAGTCAATTACAATTAGTTTATTAAAAAAATTGTGCCAATCAATTTATGGACCATCTAACACCTCAAATTAAGTGGAAATCCACCAAGTATCAGATTTAATAATAATAATAATTAAATAAATAGGCTACATTTTACATAAGAGTAAAATAAAATAAATATTTATATATAAATATTAAATATATGAAATAAAAAATGTAATATATAACAATAATATATTTGAATAATATAAATAAATAAAATCAATTGGTTTTTACTGTCTCTGTATATTAAAAATGGCAACAAAAAAAAGATTGCTATGTCATAAACTAAGGCAGGTCCAAGTGAGAAAATACCAATTACGTTTCAAACAAGTAAAACAATCATCTGTTTGTAATGTATTCTTTAACACTCCAGGGTGAACCGGTCATCCTGGTGCCACGTCCATCTCACCAGCCATGCATAAATAGAGTCAAGTCTCAGGCCGGACCCCTGAGGGGGAAGAGAGCATTTGCCTCGGATATTCCCAGTCGAGCTGACGGATATTTACAGTACAATCCTTTCTCGCTAGGATGACCGTCCCGAATCATATAGCCATAAACAGATCAATGACTCATGCTGTTCTGATAACTGAATACATGAATTCACATTACACAAAGACTCAGTCATTCCATTGACCGCTTTGAACAGACCCCACATATCCCATTAATCCAAAAGGAAAGTCTCGTATCGAGGCCTGGCACAGTGGAAGCCATCAAACTAATGTATCTTATCTTCAAAAGAAAGAGAATCGTACAAAAATGTGAATTTAAGACGAATCCTTGAAGCTGACTGAGGTTTATTTCTGTGTGAAGTTGGGACTGAATGAAGTGCCATTGTGAAACACATCACAACATTGAGCTGCTTGTGTTGAGGTTTGATTAGCACTAGAAAAAGGGAGCTGCTGGACTCTAAAAGGGCTTTTGGAGGTTTACGTAAGCCAGTCATGAAAGACGCTGCTTAATTGGTCTTACAGCACCTAAAGCGTCTTCTCTTGAACCCTTGAAGCAGACACAGCACACACCGCGGACTGCTTAGCTCAACTTCTAGCGCGCAGTAACTTTCGGTGTCATGAAAGCACGCTGAGGAATCTCTCTAAGGACAAAAACAAACAGGGAGGCAGCTGAATTATGGTTGTCAGGCCTGGTCACGCAGACTCATTGTCTTCCCTCCCCTCCTCGTTCTCATGTGGACTTCTGCGGCTCGGGAAAATAAACCTAGAGGCCTATCCCAAGCAGAAACTAGAACCAAACTTCGTTCCTTCTCCAAGCGCCCGTATGCTGAATCACTGTGGAAATGTCAGGAGCTGGAGAGGTGGGGGTGGAGAACCGAGCACTTGTCTTCATGTGTTTTGCGGTAGCACAGAGAGGCACAGCGGTCCTCGTGCAGAAGGCCTGTGAAAATATACAGGCCAGACCAGAACACTCCCCACTCATTTCCCTTTCATTTCCAAAACCTCAAGCACCACCAGTCTTTGTGCAACACTCGTAAAGAGAAGCCAGAGGAACAAATGTATCTGCTCCCAGTTTCTGGGGTATAAATATTACTGTGGCATTCGCCCCGGGATAACCGCAGTGGTGGGTTAGTGAAAAAAGCAAGCGCAAACTTTCAATGCAACAGAAGACAAACGCGGCGGTTATTTTGTCTAGCGAACTCGAACGGTGCTCTCGGCTTTCTGATTGATGAAACATACATGCACGTACGCTGGAACATGACCTCGAGCACTCAGAGGCCTACGCATCGAGAGATGGCATCCAAAAACAAGAATTAAAATTAGAGGTTTTTGGAGTATGTGCATGCTCCAAAAGCTGAGGTTTATCTGAACGTCAAGTATAAGGAGCCAGAAGCACTGTGGTCCTGACGCTTCATTGCTGGATATGACAGAACGCCAGCAACGAAGGGCTACGCATATGGTTTGAATCACAAGAACACTAAAACTTCTCCTACATTCCATACTTATCGCAGCCAAACCGGCATTTGGTACTTAATAGACAGAACATGGCTGTTTTTTTTCATGTTTCACACCCAAGATTAGTTTAAATATAGAAGGCATGGCTCAACAATAAGGATTTTTTGCATTTTTATGCCTTGAAAACTTCAACATTTGCAAATCCTTCTTATCAACTCCTAAAACTAAAAAGGTTTTGTCTTGATAGCATCAGTAAAATGGGTTGAAATATACCATTTACTAGCAAAAGTTGTTGGGGCCAGTGGAAAAAGTTGGCAGGGCAACTAGAAATCTGAACTACTGGCCTGACTGGGGACAAAAAAACTAACTAGGGAAGCATTATAAAATGCTGATTGTCTAGTATGAGATTCAAGGTAAAGCCTTCCACATTGAGTGTGACATACTCTATTATGAAATCATGTCATGATGTGTAGTTAGTACACATTATGTTACATCTTGTAGAGGAGACGTACGCATCTCAACGCCGTTTTTTTAATGGGCCGCTTTAATTGTGGAGCAGAAAAGGCTTGTTAAAATTGCAGATTGCTTTTATCTTGACGAGAAACGCTTAGGATTAGGTCTCTTCAGTCGGCCTGCATTGTTTTGGAAAAGTGGTGGGGGATGCAACAAGTTATGCAAATTAGATGTTAATTAGGCAAACGGTGAATTAGCATATACCAGTACAAACCAGCCCATTGGAATGGGAGTGTGGGAATGGGGAGGCTGGGGGAGCCAGCTGTACCCCCTCCCTCTTCAATCACCACTGAACCCCCCCCCAACTTCACTTGTGCCCTGTGCCTCCCTGCAGGGCACTGACATATTGTGGCTTTTTGCCTGAGCGATAGTCTGACGCATAATGTCACCTCGGCCTGACCGATGCTGAAGGGAGAAAAAGGTGTGCACGGAAAAAAGAAGTTTCTTTTCGCTTGACACTAAATCTTTGCCAAAGCTTTAGTGTGCAACTCTCGCTGGGCCGGCCCCATAGAAACAGCCACTCATGAGGTTATAATGGAACATAAATGAATGAATGGCGATTCACATGCTAATGTGAAAAGAGGAGGAAAGGGAAAGTTTTGTTGTTTTTTCTAATTTTTCGATGTTTCTTTCCTGCTCAATCAGCGTTTTGTTCGTCGCAGCTTTCGTTCATGGGAATGCGTAAATGCGGCTAAAGTGCAGAAGAAACACAACAAGGACTCGGTGTCATTAAAATGCTAAAAGAATTCGTAATTGGTTAAGGTATAATTTTTTTAAGTATGCAGAAATCAATCAAAACTAGGGCTGCAGGTTGGGATGAAAAAAAGTCAATAATGAAAACTGCTGACAACTGTTTTCATAATCGATTACTATCCATTTTTGCCAGTAGTACTCGCAGTCCCTTATCAAAACAAAACAAAATAAGCATTTTAAATATCAAGGCATTTAATTAAGTGAAACTTTCTGTAGGTCTGATTGCAGTAATATGATCATATCTGATCTTGTTGTCTTTTTTATCTCTTTTGCAGCTGCACTGAGAGAAAATGTGTCCAAATAATTCTGGCTGCATCTAGAATAAGAAGAGGGTGATATTTCAGGCCTGAACTGAAATACACAACCCTGGCAATTCAGTTTCTACCCCATGTTCCTTTAATTCAGTCAACTCAGCTTCTGACTGAAGCAAACACTGATGTTGACATGAAAGTGTGTAAAAGCATATGACATATCGACAGCCCTGCCTCCATGCCCGGCGTAGTATCCAGCACCGCATCCAACCAAGTCAGTCTGGGACTCCATCCAAACTCTGACCAACCAAATTACAGACTTCATCTCGTCGCTTGCTCCCTTACTGGTCACAGGCTTTTTCATTTAAGCCCTTTCGATGACCTCCTCCTAGCTAATCCAGTAGAGAAAAGTTAAAAGGTCTGTTTTCAGCCTGCAAACCAAAATAATCATTTTTAAAAGCTGGTATTATGCTGGTTTAGCGACAATACAAAACCGTAGACGTCAGATACCAACAATGCCGTACACTGCTGACCACACAAATGCAAGTAAAGGCGTTTCCGACCTCGGCACGTTTTAGAGGACACGGCTTCGCGTGCCGTCTGTTTCTGAATTAAAGCATTTGGAAGACATTAGCTTATACACCCCTCTCCGCTTCCTCTCTTCACTCTCTCCACCCTTGAAAGCATGTGGTGACCCAGGGATGTGTAAAATGGGGTCCAAATGAATTGCTTGGGCACTTGAGCTCCTCTTCCCATTACGGCGTGCTGCCCTACCTGTGTTGAGTCAGCAGCGCGCTCACTCTATCCATCTAATGGACAGCGTTGGAATTTAATTAGCAGGAAGCCGCAGAGCGGCGGGCAGAAGAATCCCCAGGACAGAGGAAACAGCGGAGCAGCACGTGTCCCTGTGTGTGTGTGTGTGTGTGTGTGTTTGCCACCAGAGAAAGGATACGACAACAGGACATTCTCTGGCTTGGGTTTTGCACTGCAACTGTGGTGATCAATGTTTTATTGTAAGATAATTGTGAAAAAAAGTAATTATTATTAACAATGCCAATATTGGAATTACAGCTGATCGTGATTTGTTGCTTACGCCATCATTTAGAGTGTTTTTTAGCATGTTAGCATGTGAAGATTATTTCACCATCTACACACCAACTGTGGTAGCCAATGTATTATTCTGGAGAAAAAAATAACGTATTAATATCAAAAGTGGAGTTTCAGCTGATAATTCTAGGCGATGATTTGTTGCTTACGCCATCATTTTGAGTGTTTTAGCATGTTAGCATGTTATTTTGCTCTGCAAACTTTATTATTATCTGTTAAAAAAATGTAGGCCTGCAACTATCAACAATTTGTTGTTCAATTGAACACTGTAACATGTTTGATTTAAAATTAAGCGCATTTTAAAAAGCACATTAAATTTGGTATTTCATGCGCATAAACTATGGAAACACCATTATTAAAATCTTAGATGATCAAAAAAAGTCATGTCGAAGTCATGTGACTGAATAATTAGAACAGATTCTTTTATTACGTTACTATAATCAAATTACTTTTTAAAATAATAATCTTTATTTTTCATTAATCACGTTAAAATGATTGTCCATTAAAAGAAAATGAAAACCAGTGAAAATATAATTTAAGCTAGGGTTAATTTAAACCCTACATTTGATGTTGTCTTGTGTTGCATTTGTTGATAAGTTTTGTTTTATGTTTATTTCGTCATTTAACTCATTTATCTTCACGACGTAATACACGAAACTGTTGCAATTTCAGTTAAAAAGCAGCTGAAAGGGTAAAATGCAAAAAGTAAAATTAGCAGCTAGCATTATCAGCCCAGAAACTCAATATCAGCTAATCTCTAGAAAATATGAATATTTAAAGTCTTGGTTAATGAGATGGAGAAGCAATCAACACAAATACAAGCTAGCTGATCAACCAAAAATTGCTGCAAATTTCGCAACTCTACATGCTATACAGAGAGAAAAGATATCATATGAAAAAAAGATAAAAACTAAGGGGAATGGAGTGAAAGGCAAGAGCTGGTAAAAATCCTAATTGCTCATTTTCGCCTGTGTGGCCACAAAAGGAGCAGTTGGGCTGGTTACAGTACACAGTTCCTCAGTCTGACTGTTGTCTTATCTCTGTGCTCCTGACTTTGAACCGTACATTGGCTCCTCCCAACCCAACAGTGGGGCAAAGCATGGCCTGCAGCAAATGTGAGTTGCAGCTATGAGTGGGAGGCTCATGTCTGGCATCTCCCACAGGAAGTGCTCCATACCTGTACCATTTCTTGGAATATTGACTTTTATCTGCTGAAATGTGTATTTAACAAGTGTGGCAGACAGCGATCGCCTTTACCACAGATAATGCAATCCCAGCGCTGGGTTTGTTATGCACTTTTATGTGTACATGAGGTTGCAGCGAAACTACAATAAACATTAAAAAAGGTAAATAGAGCAAAAAAAACGAAATATATATATATATATATATATATATATATATATATATATATATATATATATATATATATATATGACACATGGGTATATACACATACACACAAACTTTATGCATTATTGTAAATACATAAAAATAAATAACATTTAAAATATATTTTAAAAAATGCTCAATGTAAACAAAGGTTTCTAAATCTAAAAAAAAAATGCACAAGAAAAAATACAAAATATGCACAAATAATTGTGACTGAATAATTCGCTCAGATTAATGACATTACTATTGAAGTTGCAGCAAAACTACAATAAATATAGAGTGAATAGATAAAAAATGTCAAATATAAAAAGTATATAATAAAATAAATAATAATATATAACATCTAAAATATATTTTGAGCTAAAAACTATTATTTCTAAAATGCGAGAACATTTTTCACTTTTTTGATATCAAAAAAACTTGCGCATTAATTACTATGGAAATGCCTTTACCGAATAAATTCCTAGATGATCAAAAAAAGTCAATAAATAAAAAAATGACTGAATAAGTCGCTCAGATGATTAACTACTATTGACACGATTTGGTTGTCTTTAACACACGGGATGTAAATACTACTTTATTCGCAAACAGTTTTTGCAATATTGAAATCATTTTCATATGAAATTCCCAACTTAGTTGGGAACAGCTTGTGACTACATACCAATTGAATTCTGAAACATTTCTGTTTATGTCTGCCAAACATCTCTAAATTGTGGTAAAATCACTGTAATGACCACGGCCGACAGGTGGCACTGTGAATTGAGCCCTCCACTTATCAACAGATCACACATTGCATGCCTTCAACTACTGTTGGCCCATTAATAACACTGTCAACTTCGATTAGCACTGACAAAAGAATCTCTAAACAATATTCTATATTTCCCAACACAGTGCCACATTCTACCGCGCCAGCTGTTTCCCAACTGTGAAGTAATATAAACCCCACGAGCAAGAGGTTTCCCAGCGCCGACGCATCAGACTGGAGCTCATCACCAGGAATGTATAACAAAAGTGACGAGGGAGGGGTGAGGAACACAACTTGCAGTTAGGGGGTCTCATTCAAACACGCATGCGACGAGAGGGTCTGTCCCATTCTTTTTCAAATCGAACCAATTAGCTTGGTCACACAGCTTCCCGTTCCCAGATGGTTCACAGCTAATCAAGTGGTGCTTTTGTTTTGTCTGTGAAAACAGTTTTGGAAGTGTGGGTGAAATGCAGCCCCGAAGAATATACGCGCTTCGTGATCAATTTAACGAGTCCCGACGATCCCTTGTTGGTGCGAAAACAAAAACTTCTGTGTTAGTGTTATTCAGATGCATGACTAATGGATCGATGCCCCCTAAAACTCTTTCTTAATGAGTGATACTCACTCACTCGGCGAGTCCGGGAGCGACTAGACGGAAGGGAATGATTTAGAGATCCTGCTCTTATCACCGCTAATTAAAGAGTATCTTCAGTTTCCGAATGAATAAATGAAGACAAATCATTTTAAGTACATTATTTAAAACACCAAACACATGGTGGGGGCAAAAAATATCCCTTCCCATGTTGCTGCGCTTGGCCTGGGAGTTGATGGACGGCAGCCTACTGAAAGGGGCAGGTTGGAGGTTAAAATGTTTTACATTCTTTCATTACGACATTTGAATTTCCTCCAAACATGATACTAAAAGGACGATGTTTACATTCTATCCAGATCAGGCTAATTGGGAGTTGTTTTTTTTCTGAAGGGGCGCCTCAGAAATAAGGAACAGAATCGTGCCAGAACTCGGGGTCTGGCTAGAAGTGTGCCATAGCCTTATTATCTTTATTTGCTTATTTATTTATATTTCTGCAAAACAGACAGATGGAGGGACTGAGGGCAGTTCTGGGGATAAATAGTTCAATAATTTAAAGTCAATTCCATACTTAGCCCAACCCCCTCCCCCTGCATTCAATAATTAAAAACAACATCTGACAATATGAACGAACACACACACAAAAAAAACACACAACAAATACCAGACAACCTTGCTTAGAGAGCATAAGCCTTGTTGGCAAATGTGCTGCAATTCTAAGAAAAATACTAAAAAGTTTTGCTATTTATAAGTATAGATCGAGAGATGACAAACTTTTAGTACTACTTATTTTTCACAGATATCTCTACGTATTATTTTCAGTGATAATAATAATCATGATAATATTTTTCAAGCATTCAAAATGTTATTATGCTTTTATTGTTAGAGATTAAGTTACGTTTTTACATATCTGTTATTAGGCGCTTAAAAATAACTGGTATCGGTAAAACATTATCGTCGATCTTTACTTGCTACATTATAGTCCAGATGACTAAAAAGGTGAAAATGCAGACTATTAATAGTCCCTCAAATGTGTTTACTATAATTGTAAAATGGCTCACTTGTTGGAGTGATAGGTCAGAAAGACTTTCACCCTCTGTGACAAAAATAGGGAAACACCATCCATGTCTAAACCTGAATGCAAACTGAAGTCAAATTGTGGCAGGATAACATACTACAATACAGTCTAAAATACAATACAAGTAATACTGCAAATACTGCTCTAAAAAGCACACTTGACACCTAAAGTTAGGAAATACTCCAGTATATACTCCAGTACTCAAATCCATAACTGTGCTAATATCCCTAATTCAAAAATAATGTAATGAAATTCAGTGGAAACGGAGGGATTTTGCGTGACTAGCACATGTCAGTCACAGACCACGCAAAGCGATAAATCTGTGCATTGCTCAGCAGCAGATGGGCATAACGGGTATTGGGACAGCCAAGCAATTGTGGTAACATATTCCCTTTAACACAGACACGCATAAAATTCCAGAAACACGCACACAACGACGGCATGAGAGGATCCTGTACGGCAGAACACCCCCAGCCTTTCTTCTATATTTTACCAGCCATACGGTAGTTTATTTTCCACTTCTTTTACCATCTGTAGCAACTTTCCCCCACAGACAGTCACAGCTGTCCTGTTTCATGTCTGCGCTCTCCTTTATATTCCGCTGTACAATGCCGCCCCTGCCTCAATCACTGGGTCTGCATTCTTCTCTTGGCAGTGGGAGTGGGCCTTTCATGATATCACTAGGGCGCCAACTATGGCAAACAGTTAAATATCATGGTGAATTTGTGTTTACAAAATGGTTTACCAACATAAAGTGTGCTGGTTTGTGAGATCCAGACGCACGTTGCTCAACATTGCAAACACACTGATCAATAGGCAGTGACGTACCGATCTGGCACTTTAACGCAGATCAATCTTCACATCACGTGACGAGGAAGAGATCCAGTTTGAGCAGAGATTTAGTGATGAAGCAAGCTCAGTCTGTCAGTTTAAACCCAGTTTAAGAGGCTTTTGCTGGCTGGGATTTGTTTTACGACATTCGTTCTGTGCTGAATGCACATTCCTGCCTATCACTTGGGCCGATACAGACTTTAAAGGTCTTTCACCTTTGTTAAATTGCTGTTAACAGCGTATTAAACATAAAATCTCAATTCAAATGTGTCACATGCAGCTTAGTTGACAAATTTAGGGTGTTGTTGTGAAGTAATACTAAATAAAAAACTATGTTTCCTACTCTACTTGAGACACACATGAGCTGTCTGCTCACCATTCAAATGAAGTCCTCATCAAGACCTAATACAATCAAAGTTTCTCCCAGCAAAGGCCTCGCAATGCCTCGTTTGCTGCCGGCTGGGTTTTAAGACAATGGCACTCTTGTTGAATGGCATGCACTCACAAAGGCTCCATTCTCAGAAGTTAGCTAAAGTTGCTGTTCTGTAATGAACGAGATGTCTACTCTCGGGAAGTCTAAAACAGTGTGATCTGTTAGCAGACGCTGCGTACAGTTCCCTGATACATCTAAGGTTGTTGCGAGCCATGCGTTTGCAAAAAGACGTGGACGAAAGAAAACGGTAAACACAAGTAGAAAAGCAGAAACAAACAACAAAACCTGATAAACCGTTCAATGCCTTTCCATCGTTTATCCGTACGGCTACCATTCGTGCTTAAGTACTAAAATGCCGATCAAACTCCAGTGTCGCAAGCTGAACGCTGTGGAGAGATTGCATTGGTTCTTTTGCGAATGGCTCAAACTCTTCGACAACAAAAAGTGTTTGCATACACGCTCTAACTATTCAAATCGTCCAGCTTGGTTAACAAATACCCTCATTACGTACCTTCTCCAGCATTTAACTTTATTTTTTAAGCTGACAAACTGCCAGAGCTGATTTGCTGGTATTTCGACAACAATTCAAGTTCACACATGACCAAACACATTTTACGCTATTTAAATCCAAAATTTCGCAGCATCCGCAAAAAGCTTGGCTTCCATACGGGCCTACTTAACTCATTCTCATACACCAAAGTCATCTGTAGCAACTCCAACACAAGCAGGATTAAATAAATGTGTGAATAAAGGAGGATAAAAATAAAAATAGCCGAGCTCCCATCACGGGGCCCATTTCTCTCTCAGTGGCCGAGCGCTGGGACGACTGAGGAGTTAATACAAAACTAATTAGCAAAAATTGACTGGTGCCAACCCCCCCTTACCATTTCCTGCCTCACTACACAGGGGGACAGCAGTAAGCCCAGAGCACAGGTGTACCGCTCACGCCGGCTCTAGATTACTGCCCACTGCCTCCGTTCTCGAAACCCTTCACCGCGCTCCCCAGGCCGCCGTTATGTCAGAGAGGAAATGGAGTGTGATGAGCTGCATTTTAAACGAATTTTGCATCTTTCGCACATTGGAAAAGAAAGAAAGACAATCATTTTAGAAGCACAACAATAGTCGACACTGAAAGAGATGCATTAATGCACAGTCGACATTGTTGACATCTAAAAACCCCGCGTTGGGCGCCAACTAACATTGTCCAAATCTGCTAGGAAAGATCGGCACTGACAATGCACATTAAACGGATTACACGAATTTGCCTCGCAATCAGGTTTAGGAGAAATTTAGCCTACCCACTAAAGGCAAGTGGCTGTGCAACAAACATCTTACAGTATTTCCCGTCCCAGAACCATCTGCTTCGTTTAATCCAATCACATTGCAGCAGGAAAAAAAAAGGTTCAAAAGGAGGTCAAATGCAATGATATTAAAACTGACTGTGCTTGAATCCCATCATTGGATCCGAGCTGGTCCTTCATCACTGCGACTCTGCCAAGGTGGTGGAGGGGGGTTAGTTTGCACAATCCGGGCAGAAAAGTCATAACATGACAATGTATTTTTATGAATGGCCGACAACCTCATTTTTAATGAATGGTACTGTGTGAAAGAGCACAGTGGCACGGTCATTGTTGCAGTAACAGGGCCGGTCGGTGGGATTTAGCGGGCAGAAAGCAGGGGAGGATGGGTGCGAGGGGGTGGGGAGGTCTCAGCCCACAATGTGTACTGCAGTAACCACAACAAAGGCTGTGGTTTATCCCACAATCGCCTTAAATAGATCCAAATTATTGTTATTCCTCAGCCTGTGGAAAGGAAGAGAAATATAAAACGGCTGTAACACAAGATGTGCCAAAAGTCAGCCTGAAGATATCAGCGGATTCAGTTACTGGCATAAAAAAAAAAAAATCAACGAACCACCGGCTTACTGTAGCCCTTTGCCTCGGCCCTTGCAAAAACTTTCAGCCGACTTCCCAGAACTTAATACGAATTTACAAAACTTATGACAGGGCGCCTCGAGCATGCGTCATCAGAGCTAACTAGTTTTGAAAGACACACTGTACAGTAAATCTGTTTAAGAGCTCACATGGAAGTGGGTCAGACGTCTTTACAAACATTACACACGCAAACGGTTTGTTCGACGTGGCTCTAGGTCAATTAAGGTAAGTCCAGTATAAATATCTATCAGCCTGGCTGGAAACGTACACACGGGCCTGGTCTCGCGTTTGTTATCTATCTGCTCCAGCGGTATCCTTCCATTGTGTAGTGAGACTGAAAACACTGCAATGAGACACAACTACAGTTCACAACAAGTGACATGTATCACAACGATGAATTCAAAGAACTCTAATTGAGTTTTTCCATCAAAATAAGCGCTCATTAATGCATCAATTTAATTATCTGATAACACAAAACCCTTTTTTTTTTTTTCAACGAGGGTAATTATTTAGACTTAAACCTGAATTTGAACAGGAGCTGAATCTTAATCTCACATCTAGAAGTTTGTTTCTTTTTTACTTAAAATTTTCAAATATTTCAAACTAATTTAAAGTTAACTTGTAAATTAAAATGCCAAATAAATAAATAAACCTTGTGAGGAAAGAATTGTGAACTTATGACTTAATAAATAAATAGCCTAACACAGAGATCTGAATGTACCATACCCAAGATCAGAGGGTTCTACAATTTTGCAAACAAACAATAAAAACAAACTGCCTGATATCCATATACTTCTAATCAACCAATGCTAAAAGGAAACAATGACTGGTGTAATGCTAGTCTGGGTCTCCACGGCTATTAGACCCTTTCGGCTGGTTTAAATGGCACACCACTCTGTGGCCCAAACAAAACCACCTGTTTTAACAGGAGGTCAAGAGGGCAACCCAAAACCAAAGCTTGCCCTCCGCTTGACTGGCTGCTAATGGGAGTGGATGTTTATCTAGGGGGTCAAATGCCTTGAAGATGGGGTCACGACCCTAACATCTTAAGCCGTGACCTCGCCCACGTGTGGAGTGCTCCTGCCGTAAATTAGCCATGGTTGCATGTCCCCAGGCCTCAGTGAACACACATTTCTGTCTTTCTCATGTTACTTTTTTGTACAAAGATTTCTAACATCTGACTAAAACAATAAACCACACGACTATTGAAATTAGAAAGTGTTTTCAAAGACATATCCTAAGGGATATATTGCAAAAATATAAAAATATGGCAAAAATTCAGAAATACAAACTCAAACTCACTGTACATTTTATAATTTTAAAAACATGTATCATTAGTGCAAAAATAATGACAAATATTGATAGAATTGAAAAATACAAGCCTAAATCCAATCGAATCTCTACAGAAAATTTGGACTAAAACCGCTCAATTCATTTAATTTGTTTTAAAATCTCTTTATGAACTTTTTGAAGCGTCAAAGTGTCAGTTGCGTAGCTCTCAGATTTCATCAAAAAAATAATTTGTGTTCCGAAGATTAACAAAAGTCTTACGGGTTTGGAACAACATGAGGGTGAGTAATTATTGACAGAATAAACATTTTTGGGTGAACTAACGCTTTAAAATTACACATAAGAAAAACAAAAAAATATAGCTTTTTTTTAACTACTGAAAGAATTGAGAAATATGAGCTTAAACTTGCATATTATAGGGGAAATATTGAAAAAAAAATTGAAAGAATTGGGAAATACAAACTTAAACTTACATATTATAGGGCAATTATTGAAAACTATTGAACAATGGTGAGGATATTGAAGAAATTTTGAAAGAACTGAGAAGTACAAATTTAAACTTACATATAGAGAGGTGCAGGTATGACGTCAGAACCCGGAAGTCTAATTCGCCACTGGTTCCTTCAAGACTTTCCTATGGGTTTTATAATGGGGGGTTTTCGATTTGTGTGTAAAATACAGCCTGTGGTAAACATAACTTACCAATACTTTGATGTTTTGTTCTACAATGTAAATTACACATACCCATAGCTAAAACTGTTTTTTCTTTTGTTCATTTTTGAAAACTTTTAATAAGTCACTACATAAGACAGTTTGCAGTGTGAGTGTGTGCATTGTACGTTGTAGAACAAAACGTCAAAGTATCGTCAAGTTATGTAAAAAAAGAAAAGGAAAATCTTTCTTCCGGGTTCTGACGTCATCCCTACACCACTCTTTAATGAGAAAAATATAGGGGGAAAAAATACAGCAAACATTAAGAAATTCAAAAAGAAAAACTAGTCATTTGTTCCGCTACTTTATTTGAGTTTTCTGGTTACTTGGATTGAATTTAAATGTTCTTTTCCAGCAATGTCCGCTAATATTGATAGGTGGCTCAGCTATTGTCTAGATGAAGTGGGTGTGTTTGCTGGCCTGCACCCCTTTGCCCTGGCAAGACTGTGGGATAAATTTAATTACTGACTTTAGCTCCTCTCAGAAGCCCCACTTTCACCATCTGTGTATGAGGTCAGGCCCTCTTCAGATGGCTTTTAATCAAGGGGGCTCCAGCAATGCTCCACTGCTTTAAATAAGACAGAGGAGGAAACCTGATCGGCCTGTGTGCAGGTCAGAGATGAGGAGAGAGAGACTCCCACGTCTTTCTTCCTCTTGTTCTCTCGCTGACGTCTCTTATTCACCATCGAATCAAAAAGAAAACCTAACTTCGCAGATTAGGATGTTAGCAGGACGCTCCCTGCTGAATAGGCTTTCAGAACATCAAAACTGAGGATTTCGGCAGGCCGCGGGGAAACGCGTTTCTGTGACTGTGTCGTACTTATCCTCACAAAAAGCTCAAAGGCTCCGGGCCTTTGTGTTCTCACCAAGTCAAAGTGATTCACACGCTCCCGTTTTGCAACCTGCCGTCTGCCAGATACCACGGTTTTCCTACGAAGCGCTAAAGCTCACGTTTTACGGCTTTATCTCCGCCGTCTTCGGGTTACACTGCGTTTTCCCTCTTTTTATCGGCACCTCATCAAAGCTCAAGTCGAGTCCGCACGGAACGCAAGGAACGGCGGATGCGCACGCTGCCAACTCTCAGACTTCACTGCCACAATTTGCGCGCGAGAGGAAATGAGTGTAATTAAGGTGCTCAGTTTGCCTGGCGAAACAAAGTGCGCTTCTTGTCTTCCAAGAGAAAGCTTGTGTTTGTGCCGCTGTCAGTGCAGGATGGATCCCCTGCCGCCTTCTGCCAATTAACAGTCGCTCAATCAAATATTTGCACCGGACTTTTCCACAGGAATTTTAACTCTCGACAGACAGTTGTTCTGTTTTATATTGTGCAGTGACTTTGCAATTAGGATGAAATAGTCACATTATATTTTTGACATAAACAGAAAATTCACTCTCAAATTAATTACGTATTAACACGTAATGTCTTTTTTTTTCTTCTCAATTTGCATGTTTTATTTCATTGAGAAAAACATGGCAGAATGGAAGCAGAGGATTCAGTTTTGAGTTGCACAGGCCGCACTTCTATTATTATAAAAATGAAATAAAAAAGTACAATCCATAATTTGCGATATACATTTTGGTGCTCACATGGGTGTCGTTCGCATCTTTATACATTCAACAGATTTAGTGAATTCAAAACGGGACTTACCTGCATGCACGAAGTAGGCCAAGTACAGGTCGAGCTCCTTTACGGAAACTCCTATGTGATGCGGCTGCACGCACAACCCTGGGTTCGAGCACTGCGGAGACTTAACCAGCCTTTCGCCATCAGTACTTTCAAGCGGAATACCTTTGAATAAAATCACCATGACCAGGTCCAAGCGCCACACTTTGTCCGCCTGACGCAGGCAGTCAATTCTCCTCATCTTGCCCTTCTGGTCAGGGTTGGAGAGCACACAGCAAGGGGGCTTCTTCCCAGTGACAGTGAGCACAAAATCCTCGCGGAACTCCGGCCGGATGTCCTTGCGGAGTTTGGCCAGCAGCCGCGATGCCCACTTCTGCTTGACCTCCGGCTTCTCGCTGAGCAGCTCGTCCTTCACGGCTCGCTCCTCTTCCTTAGACATGCGCTTCTCGTGCTTCTTGAAGTATTTTCTCTTGCGGGCCTGCAAGTTGAACCAAGTGTAGGAAAACGCTCTCACATGGGGCAGCAGTGCTTCAATGAAAGGATGGAATTCATCCTGCGGAAAAGGACAAGGAAGCAGAAATTAGTCCACATGGACGCTATGAAACACAGTTCAGGTTTCAGAAAATCCGGAAAAATATATATAAAGCAATACACTTAAAAATATAAATGTAAACTAAAAGTTTTTTTTCTAATAATAAACTGTGAAAAAAGAAAAAATTCAAACCAGGTGAAGTACAAAAACAAAAACAGATTTTTCACAGCAGACACCATGAAAGCTAAACGCGTGCATCTACATAAAATCCCATTTGATTATTTTGAAAAACGGCCCTCAACAGCAGGAGTGTTTCTGTGAACCGAGCAGGGCAGTCAGTGTGTGTGTGTGTGTGTGTGTGTGTGTGTGTGTGTGTGTAGCTCGTCTAGGACATATCTTGGCTCTCTGGCAAGAATGCTGGTCTTTAGGGGTATGCCAGGGCCGAGAAAAAGCAACAACCGACCAGGAAAATTGGAGTGGCTATTTTTATCTGTTCTCCGTAAAAATGCACACACGATTCCAAAAAGCGCGCTACTTCATTCGCTATCAGCGAGGAGTGTGTTGTTTTCACACAGGAGTGTGTGCGGGGCAGATTGTGCCGGGTTTTGGGATCCCTACACCTGCCGCTGGTGCACAACCTGGCAGAAAATCAATTTTTATAATAAAATGACAAAAAGACCAGCAAAATATCGGCCGCAACATTAACGCATCTCTTTGTACACACTCGAAGTCTAGCGGAGGATATAATCATGCAGGGATTTATTTAATCTACAAAGGGAAGTATATTTGAATATTTACAGGATATTACTGTATCACCTGAAATGAAGTTATTTAGTAAAGCTGCATAATGCAATAACTGTAAACTTAAGGAAACATTATTAAATAAACTAAGCATTTTTAAAACTGTACATATGCTCGACTGAGCAATTATCAAAATAATAAAAAGCCTATACTGTATGTGCAGTTTTTATCTGTAGGCTTGCATGACCACTTCTTTATTGCCTAAAGAAAAAAACAAATAAACCCTAATAACTGGGCAAATAAATAACGTGTGGTTTCTAATAAGAAATAATTTGGGATTTTACACAGAAAATAACTCAGGGTTTTTATTACATAGAGAGAATAATGGCAGACTGCCAATCACTAGAATAACATTTCCACAAACAGCAATAGCCCTGCATCGTGTCCCAAAACCGACCGTGCGAGTACGAGAGGGCTGCCAGAAAGCAAGCAAAGTGCACTATGTGCTGAGCGCAGATTTCATTTGAATAAGCACAGATATGAATATAACGCGCTGGGCCTCGGACCAGTGCCTTTAGAAATTTAACAATTAATTCGGAGTAATTTAGGAATGTTAATTAAATTAATTTCTCGGGCCAATTTCAAGCACTGCTGCTAATGTTTGTATCGTAATTAAAAATAATCACAATATACGATCAAGCAAAAATAAATAAATATTACAACAACAACAAAAAAACATAATTTTGGACGTAAGATGTGCAGATTAAAATTAATATGGCACTGTTTGTGTAAGATTACTGCGTGTAAGTCTTAGACTCAACAACAGACTCCATATAGATACATATTGCCATATCTCTTTTGTTACACAAGGATTTGCATAAGCATATATCATTATTATAGTGTACGGAACAATGTCTGTGTGTCTCTTGTGAGACACCAAAGCAAATGTGTATGTTTAATCATATTGTTTCCTTCCTGTCTTGTTCAAGAATCAAACTCCCTTGCCTCCGAGGCATAAAAACTGTATTGTTTCATCCTGCATTTAAACCAGTGAATGAATTTCCTTATCTGCCTTCAACTGACTCTCCAAGTAACTTAATCCAAAGTCTGTGATTAATAACTGATATCATCTATGGTTGTGGCTTTTTATACATATATATTATGTTTTTATAAAAAATAATATTAAAAAAAGATCTGTTGCAGACTTGTCTACACTCAAAAAAAATCAATATGGAAAATCTCCAGACGAGAATCAAGCTCTCTACAGTAAAAACATTGTTAACTTAACTTTCTGCGGTTCTCTAGCAGTGTTTCTAAATGAAAGGAACGATTGCTAGAATTATGTGATGAATGATACACAACAGAACGTAATTTAACATGCAGATTATTCATGTTTGAGATCATTATGAGAGCGTTTTCTTCTTGTTATAATTCTAGCAATTTACGAAAACTGAACTGTAGGAAGATACTTGCTCATAGTGGCAAAACAAACAGCTCTTTGCGTTTAGGAGCGTGCTTGAGTGTCAGTATAGGGTCTGGTTAGCATGTCAGGGTTTTCCAGACTCCTAAAGTGTTTCAAGCTGAACCTCGCTGTCCTATAGTAAGGCCTCAGCAGGGAACAATAGTGCCTCGTGGCCAAAAGAGACAAGAGAGTGTTAACGCATGTAAAAATAGTACGAAAAACAGACAATGTGAATGCACACGTCTCTAAAAAGACAACTAACGTGATGTTAATACATTGAAAGGTATTCGATAACTAACGCAAGCATATTTCAGCATCGACTAACATATAGGAAGGAGTTGAAAAATGTTTTGATTTGAAGGATTTTACTATGAAATGACAGCTATATAAAGACGTGATTTTTTTTGGCACTCAGACGACACACACAAACACACACACACACACACAGAGAGAGCGAGAGAGAGAGAGAGAGAGAGAGAAAGTAGACATCATACTGCCTTAACACCGTAACAGAGAGGAAATCAATGGTCCGTCTCAATTATCTTCAATACAACTATGATTATTAGACATTTAATAATATCACTTACATTAGTACTAATTTAAAAGAAAGATAAAAAAGGATGACATTTTTGTAAGACTTTAAACTACATTATTCCTCTAAATTTAGCATTTCACTTATTTTTAATAAGTACTGTTAGTAACAAATATTTATAGTCAAGTAAATAAAAGATATGAGCTACATGTGAGTTTTTATGTGAGGTGTCAGTTAGTGATAATGTGTCACATTTATAGTGATTGACAAATTATCAAAAGCTTCCCTACGGTTCTGCATGGATTAACAGAAGTAAATAAGCCCTAAAAGAACTTTTGCAAACAAATCCAAGTCTTGCATCAAATCTATGAAAAGACGACTTAAAGTTTGAGCTTCCTCAGCTCGTCTTTCTGTGCACATTACACATAATTTGTCTTTTTTCGCATGAATCCTCTCCAGTGTCTCCAAACAGACTGTAACTAACATGGTCAAAAGAACGGCCCTATACGTGACACAATACTGAGGCCTTCTCCTTTGTTTTGTGCATTCAATAAAACGCATTTAACCAAACAGTTTAAAATCACATCAAGTCTACAGTACAACACTACAGCTTTTCCAGACCTGTCACCTCACTTCACCTGCCACCATGATTCAGATGACGACTGGATTTCTTTTTAAACCTCCTTTAACCCTCTCGGTTGCTGTTAAACTTTATTCCATTTTAGTTTTTATTCTGTGCCGATTACAAAAAGTATGATAAAGCCACAAACAAACAGCCCTATGCTTTCATAATCTTACTGTTTAGGTTATCAGACATGACAGCACCAAAGCTAAAACAGTCTTAACTTTTAGATTACACATATATATATATATATATATGACAGCAAAGTTTGCAAAAATCTAATCAAAGAGTTTCTGATGACTGGAGAAGAAAAAGTCTCATATAAGATAGCAGAATTATTGCTGGAAGCTGGTTTAAACTAAAGTTAAAACTGTAAACGGCATAGTTGTATTGATATTTAATAGTAAAAAGCAACAAAATATGACAATTCTGCTTTAAAGGTGTGTTCGGTTTTAAACTTAAATGGTCACACTCTTAAAAAATAAAGTTCCTTAATAGAACCAAAAAGAAAAACAGTCTGATGTCACAGTAGAACCTTTCAAAGTCCTGCAAAGAGTTTTTTTTTATTTTGCATTTCTTTAGATTTCTGGTGCTTTAAAGAGCTTTAAAGTCCAGTGTACTGGTCTGAAAAACTTACAAACGTGACATCAAAAAACTTTTCCAAAAAAAGGAAAAACCTAAAGCAACTTATTTACAGAGTTTTCTTTTTTCTTTTGTTGTTGTTGCTGACACTGTTAAATAACTTTATTTTTTAACAGTGTAACCAAATCAACTGTGCATAACGTTGACTCTGCAGGATTAGAGTAACGTTTTCTTTCATGCACAGCACTATTTAAAGCAAAACTATTTAAATCAACGTCTCTCCATACGCAAACGCGGCTAGAATAAAATACAACTGTATATAAATGTGCATAAGAAACATATATGTGTGTGTGAGGTGGGCGCCATACGCCATGTGGTAGTTCAGTTGGCTCTGTCAGAGCAGAAATGCCTTACTACACACTAAGTAACTTGTCTTAAGCAAAGGTTAGTCCCTATCCGTGCTGTCCCGGCCAAAGACACCGCTCAAATACAACAAACAGAGTTAATAATAGACGAAAATGTCACTTACCTGTGTTAGGCATAGCGGAGAATACATATCTGTCGGTTAACTCTTGAATAGGCGATGTTGTGTGTGTGCGTGTGTGTGTGTGTGTGTGTGTGTGAGTGAGGGTGTGTATGTGTGGATGTATGGGCTGTGTATGTATATGTGTGTATGAAAAGAGAAAAAAAAAGAGAGACAGAGAAGAAGGGAGAGAGGGAAAATAAAGCCTTGCTTCTTGCTTTCACATTTCCAACTCTGCGAAGTGCGCGCGACGCTTCAGCGCTCCATAGAGCTGAACTTTAACCCCGCCTCGAGTTACACACATCTACTGTACTGTACTGTTAAAGCCGTATATCCAAACTTTCGGCATTATCATCAACTGTAGCAAAGAGAAAAGTCCCGACGACGGACGGATGGATGGAAGTACAGTACACGGAGATTTCATAGAGCCATGAGTGAAACTGTGGTGATGAACCGCCGAAAGGAGCGATTATTTCATCTTGCGGGCATTTGAATAGAAACAAAAAGATAGAAAAAGTTGTCCGGATGCGTTACAAAAGTCGCGTTTGATTCATTCTTCGCTGTCTCTTATAGCGCCGCGCCGCGCGCTTGCATCCGCCGTGAGGCATGTGGCGGTGCGAAGCAAAACTGAAGCGGATTTACGAGCAGCGAGGAGGGCTCGGCATGCTTAGGAAGATTGTAATATCCTTAAAACCCCCTGTTGCAAAAGCTGCCACTTGTGTCGTGGTTAGTTTCGACCTGAGAGAGAGAGAGAGAGAGAGAAAAGGAGAGAGAGGGAGGAAAAAAAGTGAAGCGCGCACGATTCGAGTCCGCTGAGACGAAGCTCCCGTTCAAACTCTTGGGCTCTCCCATCAGCACAGCGCCCTCAATATCGGCACGAGAGTCATACACATGCGGGACAGGAGAAATATGCACTCCCAATGCCGCTGCACTTCGTAAACATTATTGTAATGCAGAAAGTGTGATAATGCATTTAACTTGCATGTTTTGACATTCTAAGCTCTGAATTTTTACCACAAAGCCTAAATAAACGAGTAGGCTACTTTACATAAAGAAACGTTTGGAATAATAAGACGTTCGTATTGCATTCACTGCCATCAGTAGTGTCTCGTCAAATTATAAAATCATTTTCAGATTTAACATTTCAGCAATAAATTTCATGCAATTCTTGCAAAAGGCAAAGAGCAATCAAATAACTGCTTCTACCTGCGTATTAAATACATTTTAAAAGCACGAAGTAAAATGTAACAACATTTAATAATACAAAAATAACTGATTGTAGCGACATGCTTAATGCGTAAGACGAGCAACCAATCAGTAAATGAATGAAGTCTCACGAGCCTTAATTACAGTTCTTGCTTCATTTCGAGACGGGCATGACGAAGGCAATAACTTTAGTTAGTACGCGAGATTCATACTTATTGATAATTATTTTGACTCACTAAAAGAATCAGTTCAAAAGAGTCAATCGTCTGGGAATCGCTGTATGTAGTTGATTCACTAAAAAGAGTCGGTTCAAAAGAGTCGTTCGGGAATCGGAATACATTGTTCGCGCTCAGTGTTTTTAATCAAGTAAAAATAACTAATTCATTCAGTACGCTAATCGTACTATACTGATCGCGCAATGTTTATGATTCACTAAAACGAACCAATTTCTCAGGACAAATCGCTTAGCTAATTCAACAACAAAAAACAAAAACATTCTGCAATAAACCAATGTTTTTTTTTTCTTTATGCTCACGTAATGTCTATTCGACCCCAAATAGGCTATAATAGTATTTCTATCTGCACGTGATCAGTATTGTTTTACAATATTTTGAAACGGCCAGTTAAAGCACCAATGTTTTCAGTATCATCTTTCACTTCTGTGAGCCCCGTCATGAACGTATTGATATGCGGCTGACAGGTTCCTTAACAGCATGCCTATAATTAATACGCCTATTTATATCTGGGATTTTGATATTTCAAAGAGCCATTGGGAAACACCACACGAAATGAAGCAGCGTGTTTTCAAAAACGTCAAACCTAAACAGGGTCATGATTTAAAAAAACAAGGTGGACACTGATGGACAAGAAAGCGACTGCCAATGCAATGTTATGTTTCTAATCACGTGTGCCGTACGTGCAAACATCATTAATAAGAAAACCTGGTTCGTGTAATTAGTTTGGTTGGCACTCAACACAGTTTTATTATTAACCATGCAACTACTCTCGCTGTAAGTCAATCGGGCGCCCCCTAGAAAACGGATCCATTTACAGAAAGTGTTTCAGAAATAAAGGATGGTATTCTAAACGAGACATCAATCTGTTGGGGAATTAAAAAAAAAAAAAAAAAAAAAAAAACCCACTATATTCCAGAAAGCAAGCAAATGATGTGCATACATGGATCGAGATTTATGAGCATTAAACCGTGAAACAAACACCAAAGGTGCGTTTTGTCAAATGCAAAATAGGTGATAATTAACATAGCACTGTGTGTGATAGAAATGATAGGAAACTGCATATTAATTATGCTCGCAACTCACAGTCACACTAACTTGCTGCAGGTGCAGGTCCGTCCCTCTGGCGTTTTCATGAGCTACTCTGTGATTGGGCAAAACACTGAAATTCAAAGCTCACAGTACCGTCGCTATTGGGCAAGTTTCGCACGCACGCATGTGACAGCAACCACTCCTAGACAGACACTCGGGATCTCGGCAAACAGCCTCGCGGAACACAAATAAATTAGATTGGGAAGAGAGAGAGAGAGAGAGAGAGAGAGAGAGAGAGAGAGAGAGAGAGAGAGAGAGAGAGAGAGAGAGAGAGCGCTTATCTTCATGATATCAGACTTTTTTTTGACAGCCTGACGAGAATGCAATCTGTGCAACACTGTCAGTCAAACCTGACGTTGACGTGTCGTTTCAAACTTTACGATGTAGGCTACTAAAAAAAAAGCCGATTTAAATAGGAAAAATAATCGATATAATACCAATTATACTGTATTTATTCTTTCCAAACATCTTGTATTGTCTTGACCTTGAACAAAAGGGAAGTGATAGCTGAACTATAATCCTGTCAATCTTGTAGACTATATACTATATAGTTTTCTTAGGTTTAACTTGAGGTTGCAATGCAATTTATTAGCACTTAAAGACCTTCTCTGACTCTGATAGAGTATTAAAGAAACTTGCTTTAAAAATGAACGAATGACCCTTAAACACTCATAAACATACAAACGCTAATTTTACTTGTGCAAAGAAAAACTGGTTCTTGCTGTTGTCCAAAAAAATAAATAATTATTCACTCCTGGATATTTTGACAGGTATCCAGTCGTGCACTTTAACTGCATTCTGTAGAACAAAAGTTGCAACAATCCTAATTTGAATGGGAACTTAAGAACGTTTCTCGTCGTCTCGCTTGTGAAGTCATGAAAAGGGAGTCGCGTGGCAGCGTTCATTTTAACACATGAACGGCGTGTCGAAAAGGCAGTCACCTGTATTTAATCATGCAGCCTTTACAACTTCAAAACGGCCTAGAAACGTCAAGAGAACTGGATCAATGAATCCAATAGGCCTGATCAGATTTTCACACTGTAATGTTTTCAGAAATTAAATGTAAACATCAAATATTTGAGCATCTTCAAATTCCCACTCAGGCCTAAATGTGCTTCGGTCTGAATTCAAAGTTATTACAGCCTTACATTCAGACGTCATTTAATTTAGATTTACGCATTGATTTCAGCACTGATTGGCTGAACAGCGCCTATAGGCCTGATGACGAACTCTAAGTTGGCGGGAAGAGTCAGGTGAACTGAAAACTATCAAAAAAAAATATGTATAGATATATATGAAAAAAATATATGTAGATATATAATATATGATAATATAAATATATGTATGTAAATATAGAAAAATATATGTAGATTAGAGAAATTTACGACATTCTGTGTCAAATTTTTAACACTATTAGGTTTAAATACGGCATTTAATTCAGACTCTATATAGACAGTAGTCCTATTTTAAATCGTGGTGTTATATATATGTATAAAGTGAATATATTAACCAAAAATTGTTGTGTTGTCTATAAACAATGAGTTACAAAACCTACACCGTTTGTTCAGGTTTATTTTCCATTGATCCTTTATGAGGAAAGACGAATGTTACCAAGCATTCAATCTCGAATTAAAAAAAAAAAAACTTTTATAGTAAAATAATTCAATTTATAATAAAATTCTAAAATTCACATATTTGTCTCGTTTAATTGTGGCAGACATTAGAGACGCCTTTAAAGCATTTTCTGCCAAGTTCTAGGAGAAGCCACTGAATGCCAAGGCAACTGTGCCAAGGCTTTTGGAGGCAGAGTGGCAAAGACGAGGCAAAAACGGCAGTGTGTAAAGGACAACGGAGCGAACTAGGGATTTAACTCTTCGAAAGAAACCAGAATTTGGGTTTTATGGTGCATTTTCAGCTCATTTTTAAGTCACGGGATCAAATCAGGTATAAGGCACCTAATCAACTTGGATGGAGCGTCTTCTCAACTTGAGTGTGTGGACGTGAGTACAAATCACTTTTTTATTCGCGATTAAAACAAGAAAAGAAGGAAAAAAAGACAATATGCGAGGTCTTATTTGAGAATCCGTTCGGGCTTTAGCGGGTGCGAAAGCACACCGATGCCAGACGAGTCAACAAGAGTAAATGTGTGTGTGTGGGAGAGAGAGAGCGAGAGAGAGAGAGGGTGTGTGTGTGTGTGTAGTGTGTGTGTGTGGAGTAAAAAAAAGTGCGCTGAAGTTTCGCTGCACATCTCGATAGTCTTCAGGGGTAAAAAATGTTTAAAACTCAGCGTTAGATCGCCATCTAATGAAAAACCACCCACTTATTGTGTAGAAAGTATAGCCTAAATAACGCAGCAGGTTATTTATTTGGCTATCACTGAGTTAATGTTGTTTATCATTTTAATATTAGCCAAAAGCAGTAAAGCAAGCACATCTAAATTTATGTATAGCTGCGGGAACTTGTGAATGACAATTTCCATTATAATAATAAAAAAAGAAGAAGTGTAGCCTATATATCATGAAAAAATTCGGAAGGTGTCAATATTGCATTTGAAAATGTATATTCGCGTGCACTTCTCAAAAAGTACGTGCCTTAATTTATATGCAAATAAATTAAAGCAGCAACTCGAAATATTGACATATTTAAACGATTGTAGGCTAGTTTGCATGAAGGCATTCTTGTCAAAATCACCCGTAGACTCTTTATGCAGGATGCGTCAGTTGAAAACTAATTGTAAAATGATGAGTTCCAGCTCAAATCATACTCAAATATAACAAAACAATAAAACATACAATGCAAATGAGTTAAGGGAAATTATAGCGAGAGATACACACATACATATAAAGATGAATCAATCTGATGTGAAAAATACGCTTTCCCTGTAACCATATAGTGACCATTAAAAAAATAGCAGTAAAGAAAAGATGTTTTTGCAAAGGTAAATGTGAAATAATGTAACATCTAAATAATATAACATCCATAGATAAAATTATACTACCATAATATATACAAATACATAGCCTATGCTACCATGTAAACCCAAATAAGTTAAAATATGCACTACAAGTTAAGTAAATAAATAAACAATCATATTATCCAATATTATTATTATTAAAATAAAGATTTATCACCATATTACTAGTTACATACATATAATACCAAAATATTTTGTCATAAAACCATTAGGCATTTTATTATTATTAATATCGTCGTTATTATAATTAGAAATATGATTTAGAATATAACTGATTATTTATAATAGACTCAATGCTCATCATTGATTTAGCCCGACTTCCTCCTCCATTCTATCCCTATGATTCTATCCGATCAGGCATCAAATATAGGTAGAGACTCCACCTAGAGGCTGAGATCTGAACTGACAGGACTCCAAACAACATCAAAATCTAGTCTTGTACCTTTACTAAGTGTGTGTGTGCACGCAACCTTACCTTTTCAGACACACTTGTAAAATATAATTCGGAAATTGCAATGGGATCAATAGCCTAATTGTCAAAAGCTTTGCTTAAGAGCATTTAAAGAGTAAATACATAATCTTTTGTGTGGAAAATATGTTTGGTAAGCATAAATAAAAGTAGAAAATGGTTTACTGTATTATTTTGTACAATTAATTATTAGAATACATATGATCAACGTTTTTGTCGAACCATGATCAGAGCAGTTCATCAGTCAAATGACGGTGTTCAAAATATATAGAATATTTAGTAATATACACTGTAATAAAAATTGGCTGCCTTAAATTTAAGTACAATCAACTTGGATGTTTAAGTCATTTCAACTTAAATTACATTAAACTGAATCTTGTCAACTTATAAAAAATAAGTTGAAAATTGCTTAACGTATTTTGATGAGTTAAAGCAATGTTAAAACATATGTTGCCATAACTCATTGATAATCATTTTTTACAGTGTATTTCAGTAATGAAAAAACAAATGCAGAGCGAAACTAAACAGTTCAAACTAATGTTTGGCTTCTTTCTGAATGATCTGGAGTGGAGAGTGAACTGGAGATGTGTAACTAATTCACCTTTTTTCCTTGCATTCCATTAAAAGCCACAAGAGGGTGATCTTTCTATACAGAAGCCCTTTTGATATCCGGTCTGAGCGTCTGTAACCGTGAGCCCTCCTTCCAGTTCAGCAAGAGTGTTTTGTCCATCAATGCTGAACTTAAACCGCTTTTGAATGTTGTCAAATATCACATGCACTGCAATAAAGAAATGCTGGAAATCATGACAAACATTTCTCGTTTTTATTTAAAAAAGATGCACATTTTTCTCTTTACGTTCACTCAAATGAGGCCGGTGTTTGGGAATGATACACTCGGTGGCTATCCAAATGTAAGCTCGGGAGTCCCACGCTCAGACGGCACACACCTGGAGCTTCGGCACTGTGGGGCAGGATTTTTGTGGAATGGGGGGGTGGATGAGGGGATTGTGTGGAGTCGCTGGATCCGGGGCTACAGTTCTCATTAGGCAGCCGGAGGGTAATAACATTATCCAGCACCATAGCAGCTTGCCTTCGGGGCTTTGCCAAGCCGGGCCTTATGAATAAACAACAAGAAACACGACAGAGGATCCCCTTACTCTACCTCTATTGTGCTTTAAAATAGGCTGAAGCTTTAACACACTCAGTTTGCATGTCTACAAAACGACAGGTGACTTTTAAAAAGGGATGGAAAACGTATAAAAATATTGGGAAATATTCTGGGCTCAAGTTAATGTATACTGTGTTTTACCTCCAAAATTTATTTCACAATGGAAGTGAATTGGGTATAGTTATAGGCAAAAGATGTTAACAATATGAGTGTTTACATATTTTAGAGTGAAATAAAAAACATCTACTAATCATCAACTAACTGTTGATTACCTCCAAAAATTCATTTCTTAAAAGAAGAAAATCTGTTACAGCGAGGCAGACACAATGGAAATGAACCTGGCCAGTTTGTAAGTGTTAAAATATTCACAGTTTTATTAGTACAGCCACAAAACATAAACAATATGAGTGGTAACGTAATTTCAGTGTGATAAAATCATTTACTAGCCTTTTCTGCACTGTAAAAACAAAAATTGCTGCCTTAAATTTTTTAAGTACAATCAACTTGGATGTTTAAGTCATTTCAACTTAAACAACAGTTGTTGTCAACAACAGAGTTGAATCTTGTATGACATAAAAAAAAGTTGAAAATTGCTTAGTATTTTGATGAGTTAACGTAATGTAAAACGTTGTCATAACTTATTGATCATATCATTTTTTACAGTGTGTGTAAAGCTAATTTTACAACTTTGTCGCCACAAAAATGCTTTAAACAACTGTAAAATGATGGTTTAAACAGTGTTACAGCTCAAATAATAAACAAGTTCCAACAGAAGAATTGATCTAAGTACTTTAATGAAATTATAAGATTCATATTTCAGCTTTTAACCCCTCAAAAAATTGACCCCATGTACTTCCTTAGTAAGTGCCTCCTGTAACCTTGATATTTGTTTTCGTTTTTTACAGAAATGAGGGACCTAATAATTTTTGAAGTTATCAACATTATGCTAACAGTGTTGTTTTAGTATTATTTAAATACTATTATAGTATTTTTAACTTTCATACTTTCAGTTTTCATTTCAATTTTAGCGTTTGAGTAATTGATGTGCTCTTGTCATTTTTATTAGTATGTTTTTTTTTAATAATATTTCTATTAAGCTTTAATACATTTTTATTTCAGTTCTTAGTACTAATTTTAGTAATTCAACTCAAACTTATTTTATTTCAGTTAGGCCTAGTTGTCGAGGATACTTCTCTATTTTTCATGATTTTTCAAGTTCTTCGTCGACTATTTATATTTTATTTCAGCCTTATTTCAATGAAAACAATTTCTTAAAAGTTTGTTTTTAGTCAAAAATAACAACACTGCATGTCACAATTGCAGTCGAGTGAGCTTAACTTTTTTGTAAACAATTATGTGATCAATGTTTTTACATTGCTTTAACTCATCAAAATAAGTTAAGCAATTTTTTACTTTTAAAATTTTAAGTTATACAAGATTCAACTCATTTTTAAAGTCAGTTTAATGTAATTTAAGTTGAAATGACTTAAACATCCAAGTTGATAGTACTTGAAAAATTTAAGGCAGCAACTTTTTTCTTTTTACAGTGTATTGCATTGGAATGTAATTTTTGTAAAAAATAAATAAATAAAATAAATAAACCAGTTTTCTAATTTTTTTTTAGAACTATTCGACTTCAAAATGCCCATTGTTCAGTCAGCGTTGAGAGAATGTGTTTGTGTTGGTAAGGGTGAGACGGGGTGGGGGAGGAGTGCCGGTGCTGGTTTGGAAGCAGTGGGCTCCACCTGCTGCCACAGAGATGCCAGCGCTGGAATATGGCCAGGATTGGCCCACAGTCTCACACACACACACACACACACACACACACACACACACACACACACACACACACACACACACACACACACACACACACACACGGGAGATCTGTGAGTCAGGCCTGCACAGCTCTCTCCTCATTCACAAACACAAGCGACTCAACTCGCATTCGCTGTGTTTTGTTCAATAAATAAAACTGTTTCCTCCAAGCGCCACAAATACTGTGAACAACAGGACTGATGTGGCGTTTAAAGAGCGATTGGGCGTAGATTAATGAAGAGTGGTGCTTACGACGGTTCTAATGAGTGCGGTGCGCTGCAGACAGAGGCCTTGATAAGACGAGAGGCAATTGTGAGAATAAAGAGGAGTGAAAGGAGACAGATGGGCCTTACGACGGTGTGAGAAGACAGGAAACACACACACACACACACACACACACACACACACACACACACACACACACACAAGAGGAGCCATGTAGAGTATCTTGATGACTGTGTGTGTTACAATCGTCTTCTTTAAAAACCACACAGGGATGATGTGACGTCAAGTAAGAAACAAAACACTAAAGTGCAGATTTTTTTTATTAATATATATATATATATATATATATATATTAAAGGGAAGCAAGATATATTGTATATAAAAGTATCAATGATTACTGAATGTACAAAAGTTTCTGCACACGGATTTTTAGAGAATATATAGAGAATGCACTCAATTTCTTGCTAATGAAATTAAAAAGTTTAGGGTCAGTATTTGTTTTTTGAAAGATATTAATATTATTATTCAGCAAGGGCACTTTAAATTGATCAAAATTGGCAGTAAAGACATCTCTACTGTTACAAAAATATTTATTTGAAATAAATGCCGTTCTTTTGAACTTTCTATTCATCAAAAAAATGTCCTGAAATAAATCCTGAAAAATAGTATCACGGTTTCCACAAAAATATTAAGCAGCACAACTGTTTTCAACATTGATAACAATAATACGATTTTTTTTGAAAAAAAAAGTAAATCAGCATATTAGAATGCTTTCTGAAGGATCATGTGACACTGAAGAAATTCAGCTTTGAGTCACAGGAATAAAATACATTTCAAAATGTCTTAAAATAGAAAACTATTATTTTAAATTGTAATAATATATTACAATATTACTGTTTTTACTGTATTTTTGATCAAGTAAATGCAGCAAAAGAGACTTCTTGACAACTTTTGAATGATGGTTATATATTTAAAAAAAATGATACTTAACATTAATAACGCATAAGACTTTTCCAGGTATTTATGATTACTGAATAAAGAATTAACTCACAAAGAGTAATTTCTAGCTGATTAAATATTTGAGAGCTGTGCATAACAAATCATATTTACTTTATATAAAGCGTTCAATGACTTTCCATTACAAATTTTTTTAAAAATCCAGGCTTGGAAATTATTATTTCAAAACTATGATTTTTCCAGATTTCCATGAATGTGGGAACCGTGAGCTATCCACTATTTTCACAGAACATTAAAATATTGATGTATCAAATACCAAAATGAATAACTTTGTGAGATTTTTTAGATTAATCGTTTACATCAGGCCTGAATTTATTCATTTAAATTTTATTTTCTGAGACGTTTCCAGGTTTCTAGAACCGTGGGAATTCTGCATTTTCCATTATTTTACGTATATTTAAATGTATTTTAATTATTTAAATTGAGGCATGCAAAACCCTCATTAAATGCCTCATTTAAAAAATAAAAATGAAACAAAACGGAATGTTAATAATATTGCCAATTATATTGATTATCAGTCATACCAAAATATACATCAGCAAAAATCAGTGCAATGTGGGAATTCCAAAAAATCAGTTCTAAGAAATCATGCCACACATGTCCAGCAACGTCCAGAACTCACGGAGAGTCTTTCTTAAAAACAAGCCTCCAGGCAAGTACGGTCCATATGCAAGCTGTTGAAATAGCCAGGCATATGCTGGGTATATATAACACGTTTTCACCCTCCCCCTCATTCCTTCTGTTTGATCGCAGCACAGACCGCCAGGAGCACACCAGACCGCATGCTCACTGTTCACCGCATACGTGCGTTCATTCAGCCCAGATACGGCCGCGTAAAGGACGCCAACATCAATGGAGAGAGTCACGTGAGAATGCAAAGGCATCACGAACACAAACAGCCGCACATACACAGACAAACAGATGTGCAAGGCAACCTACCCACCCTAAACGCTTTAAAAAACACTACGAGACACCTGACAGCTGTTCTCGGCTGGCGGGGGTGGGGGGCGAAGAGGGAAGGATTTGCAGCTCGGAGCACACAGCTGGATATGGAAACAACTCCCTCTCCCAACATACACACGCTCGGCTCTCAGCGTGCAGGAACCGACAGGTGACGGAGATGAAAATTAACTACAAGGACGATCCCAAGAGAATTCCCTTATTACACCGCTGAAAATCCTTCGATACAAGCGACTCTGTTGATCACTACAGTGACGGTGTGTAGACACGAATCATGCCATTCCAAGACTGATCTCTCTCTTCAATCATTTCCTGTCTTCTCCCTTTATATCGGGCTAAAAGATAAAATGTGCTTATTTGAGTTTATGTTAATAAGAGATCACATTATGTGATGTATTTAATATCAAAGTTTTGAATTTTATTCATTTATTAACATTATATTTCTAGGCCTGAAAGAACTTTAATATTCTGTGACTTTTTTAGGTTTCTGTGACCATGGGAACCATTAATTACCACCATTCTCATTGTAATATTAAATATAACAAAGAATTAAACTATGTGAATTGAATGCATTAATTAAGTTGAGGCATGCAAAATTCTCATCAAGGCACTTCATTATAGAAAATTCTTGTTCGCCTTGAAATAAAGAGAAAATTCTTGTTTTTATGGAATGTTGCAGTATTTATTATAAATTATTTATCCGTGTACATCATTATTTTATTTTTTCTAATTCATATGCCCTCATAATCTTTAATCAAAATAACTTGCAGTGACCTGTTTACCGACACGAGGGCGGGACAACCTGTCACTCACATGAGATCGACCAATAGCAAACCACAACTATCCAATTGATTCCCGATGGATGAAATGAAGTCCCGCCCTACATTTTGTCTTGTTCGAGAAGCCGTTCCACTCAGATATTCGTCACACTAGGGAAGAAAAAAAATCACAATTTCTGTTTCATTTTAAGTAAAAAATAAATAAATAAAATAGAATAAATGAATACTTTTACAAATTAACTTAATAAATCAATAATATTGGAAATCATCTGCTCTCAGCATGCACACTACAAGTACGATCCTAAGCGAATTCCCTTATTACGCCATTGAAATTCCTTCAGTAAAATCGAAATCTATTGATCACTACAGCGACGAAGAGTAGATGCAAATTACACCAGTTCAACACTCTCGCTTCAAAAATGTCTTTCTTATATCAGTCCAATAAAGCAGCAAAAGTGGACGAAGGAATAATTGATGACGGGCTTTTGAATCATTGAAAATGAATGCAAACCCAAGGTGGTAATGTGGCCACAACACAAAGTTTTCACAGTTGCAAACTATTTTATCAAAAAAGTTGAGTTTCAAAATTTACCGAAAAAAAAAAAAAACAGTTTCTATGCTTGTGTGTGCAGAGAGAGAGAGCTTTTTCACTTGCTTTTGATTTTGTTCACTTGCTTTTGTCGGTTGTAAGGACCCTTGAAATTATTTGGCCAAGTGATATGGAACCATAATGTGGTCGCCAGAGCTTTTAGCTGTGCGTTTACGGGAAAATAACTGCACACCTTAGAATGTTCATCAACCAACCAAAAGCAAGCATTATGTTAGTAACATAAGTGACGTGAGAATGGTCTAACTTTCAACTTGACAATCAGCTTAAGCTGCAGACAGAGCATCAACGAGGATCATCCGTCATTTCGATGACGCGCTCCGCAGTCGATGATTTTTAGAGTATCGTGGCTGATGCGCGATCATTAGGCTTTCATGTCTGCGATCAGGGGTATGAGGCAGTGCCAGGCCCATTGTGCCCATCTGCGACAGACAGGCCATTCGGGACCCTCTCCTGTGGTGTGACTAACTCATGCCGACAGTGCCAGGGATGAAGAGGGTCCCGGCCCTGCCAAGGGAACCACCATTGCTTGCCTCCACTCAGGGCCGCCTTTGTTGTGGCTTCACTATCTCCCCACAACATGTGCTTCTATCAAACCCACACTGACAATATCCCACTGAAAAAGAGAAAGAACACGTGAAATCCGCTTTTCGCAGCTATGTGTGTTATGTCTTCATTTGCCATGTGGATCTGTCTATCTCTATTTACTGGAGGAGAGGGATTTATTTCTGTTTGATATGTGTGGTTCATACTGAAATGTATTAATACGGTGAAAGAAGGGAAGGGGCAAAAAAGAATATGGATGCTTTTCTGGTGATCTCACATGGGACCACGCACACAACACACACACACACACACACACACACATACACACACACACATATATATATATATATATATATATATATATATTTCTTTTTTATTAAAATGTTTTCACATTAATTTCCATTAATTTTCCAAGATTTTAATACTCATTAAAGATAAATTCTCTTTAAAATGCTTAATTAGGATATATATTATTTTAAAGAATAATATTGTATATATATATATATATATATATATATATATACACACACACACACACGCAATTATTATATCTTAAATTTATATAATAAACATTATAGTATAAAACAAAAAATATCCACATGTGTTACTCTATTCCCCCCAAAAAATGATTTGGAACCATTAATGTGCTTGTAAGACTTTGACTTCTGTTTTAGAGTAATGTCTCCCTCTAATGGTCAATGATGGCAATTGCACTAAAATAGAGCAATTATACTGGACTGTTATGCTCTACATAATCTACAAAACACATCAATATTGATATGCAAAAAAAGCAAGCCTTTCTATTTATTAAAAGTCAATATTAAACTACAGCAACAACAAACTTTGCAATATGAACTTGCTCTTTTTCTCTGCACAGGGCTCTTTCTAGTTCTCCTTAATACTATTCCTTAGGTCAAGACAGGATTGCATGGCTTCCAGAATAAATCCCATGGATTACACTCCCAGCAGCGTCTTTGAACGCAGAAGCACTATGATCTGAGAACAGATGTGCTCATATGTAAGGAGGAATTCCAGTATAATGCTCACACACATCATATATGCTGCCTTTCTCTTGGCTCCTTTTATTTATATAAACACACCCTACATGTATATGGAAAAGCAACTACAGTCTTTGTGTGTAAACGGGATCCTTTGAAGCCTCCCGAAGAGCAGTGGTGGATGGGCAGGTAAATGAATGGAGGGCCTTGCCAGAGCAGGAGGGGGATGAACATGGCAGGGGTACAAAACTACAAAGACTTCAGCTGGGGATGAAGGATACAGGTGGAGAATTGGGACAGAGGGACAACATCATTTACTTCACCAGCCCAGTGAGGGGTGCGAGGGGAGCAACAGGGCGAGTGTGTGCCAATCTTAGATTCAATTTCATGCTGTTCTTCGGTATTGTCCGACTCTGTAAAGAGTTTAAATATGGTATTGAAGGATTTGTAGGAAAAGCTTCGTTGCTCCAGACATATTAGAATGATCTGTATCTAAATAAATGTTTGCTCTAATAAATGTTTCATTTGAAATTATTAAACATTGAATATTAAACTATTATTTGTATATATATATAAAAATTATATATATATATATATATATATATATATATATATATATATATATATATATATATATATATATATATATATATATATACATGCATTTCTAAAATGTATAATTATGTACTTAATAAAAACAACATTATAGTCAAATTAATTAAGAATTAATGTTAAACGGAATGAAAAAGTGGATGTAAGGGAGTTGCACATTTAGGGGAGTTGTATATATAAAAATACAATTATATAAAAAGTAAATATAATACCATTATAAATATAATATATTAAAAATATATATTTTGAGACATACTGGACAGATATTTCTCTAAATAAATGCAAATGGTTAATTTGGAAATATTAAAGTAAATATGAAATATAATTAGAATAAAATGACATAATACAATTTAATAATAATTAACATTAAACAGAATAAAAATGAAGGACAGATGTAGTTCACTGACCCCCAGCTACAAAATATGCTCTATATGAAATTACATTAAAATTATAAAATGACTAACACCATGAAAGAGGATTTATGGCACACAACTTGCTAAACTCTAAAACGTAACATGAGCTACACTGTATACGGCAGGAGCGAAAGTGTGACGGTGTAAAAACACGAGGATCTAAACTCAAGGGAGCGAAGGTGACGGGCGAGGCAGACCACACAGACCTTGGACAAATTAGAGAGGAATGCTGAAGGAAGTGTTTAGTTTTCAGCTTCACTTTCAATAAAGCTGAAGCACAGCGTGTGTGTTTGATTGCACCCCTGTCCGTTCCTGTACACGCATGCGGTCCATCTCTTGCTCTGTCTGCTACCTGAGCCCTCTCCATATCTAATTTTCTTCATTGCAGCATTAAATGGAAGTGCCCTCTTGAAGGAGTGGGTCAGCACTTATTTCCGCACAACTTAATGAAAAGCACATGGCTCGGATCCTGTTTTAGCAAACCTCCTCCTCCCTCTGGTTCATCCATCTCTCACCAAAGTTACTCCAGATATCTATGGATGATGAACCAAGCTCAACCCTAGAGCTGCACGATTAATCGGTAAAAGATCGCGATCTTGAACACTGATGCGATCTTATTCCTAAATGACAGTGATGTCGGCGTGCTGCTGCTGACCCAGAGAGAGCAGTTTTCATGTATAGGTACGAAACAGCTTCACGAACAATCTTTTCAACACCACAGTATGGTTATTTGTTTCAAGTACTCAGATTATCACAGAAGTGCTAGGATAAAAGTTTACACTTCAGATATAAACACTGATGTCTAGTGATCAAAATAGAGCGAATCACGTTTTGAAAGTAACTTGCCGCTTCAAATAACGATTGTACCATTACATTATTACACCAGTAGGTGGCGACAAGTGACTATTAAATGTGTTTGTCATTGAATCATTCATTCAAGAGATTGGTTCAAAAACGCTAATGAAACATTTATGAGTGAGTCATTGAATCATACATTCAAAGTATACTTTGGCCTTTATATTGCTGTCAATACCACTTAAGACAGAAATACCTTTCCTTATAAGTGAAGGCAACAACCGGAGAAAGCGTAAGCCAAATATGGAGACAGATTTACTAAACATGGCAAATTAGCGTGGGAGCGCAATTCCAAAAAAAACCTGGAATTATAAAAAATGATAAAAAACGTTCTGCGCTTTATCTACTGATGACGCGCAAATTAAGGAACACAGACAGAGCCGGATAATTTCCATAAAGACCAACACAATCTACCAGTTAGTGTCTGGTTTAAGATGGGCGGTAAATAATGGCGCAAACACCAGTAAATTGACGAGCGCAAACCTTAGTAAATCACCTTTCATGATTCATTTAAATACTCTCCTCCCATAAATTTTGCATCTAAAAGTGAAACTCCTACAAATGCATATGCAATAAGTTCAGCTGCAAAAATAACCCTGTCCACGCCATTTCAGTGCTAATTTTTCACTGCGTGTCTTTAGTAAATCCGGACAGTAGTTTTTTGATGCCAAAAGAACTAAAACTCCTAATGCACATTTGCTGGACCAGCCTTAAAAACGCAGTTTTGTTGAGATGGTCCTCACTGCAGAACACGAGATCCAGGGGGAGGAGTTGGATCCAGATCCAACTCCTCCCACCTTACATATACCTAAACCTACCCATCTCCACCCCCTGATCCCTAAACCCACCCCTAAACCTACCAATCTCCACCCCTTAAATGTGGATCCAACCCCGCCCCCTGGATCTTGTGGACTGCATTGAGGTGCTACTGGTTTTGTTGCACAATTTAAAGCTTCAAATCAAATCATATTCTTAATTTTGATCGTAATATTGACCAACAATTTTCGACTGCGAATAGAAAGAACTGCCAATCTAATCTTTAATTTATCATTAATTTGATATGTTACAAAAACTGCCTTCTTCCACCTCAGAAACATTGCTAAGCTACGGAACATGCTTTCTGTTTCTAATGCAGAAAAGACCTCTAGACTGGATGCTCTTCTAAGTGGTTGTCCTGCATCCTCAAATGCAGCTGCTAGAGTTCTTACTAGGTCAAGAAATAAGAGATATGACCATATAACCACAATTTTATCATCTTCTACACTGGTTACTATTCATTTCTGCATTGATTACAATGTATTGCTACTGACATGTAAGAGCCTAAATGGTTTATCTCCTATGTATTTAACTGACTACAATCCATCATGCTCTTTAAGGTCATGAACCGCTGGGCTTTTTAGAAGTACCAGGATATCCAAGTCCACTAAAAGAGGGAAAGCGTTTCCAAATTTGGCTCTGAAACTCTGGAAAAGCCTTCCTGATAATGTTCAGGGCTCAGGCACACTCTCCCGGTTTAAATCTAGACTAAAGACAATCTCTTTAGCCAAGCATTCACACAACAGATCTCCTAACCTTGCACCTCAGTTATATCAGATCAAATGCACAATTATCTATTGCTTTGAATTTTATGAGCAGCAGCTATGCTAATTATTTTCCATTTGCTTTTCCAACCTCTTACGAAGATTTCAGATGACCCAACACCTGTGAAGAGACGACGCCATCTCCTGTGAGGACTTCAGATGGTGCCAACTCTGAATCAACATGAACGACTGACAAATTTCTATATATTGTAATCATTATGATCACCAATTTTAATTGCTTTAATGAGCTCATTGTTTCTACCTAAATGAACACATGATTGATGTTAGCTAATTGCATGATTTGTATTATCTTAGAACTGTACATTTCTGGCATATGGACGTTTGACACAGTCAACTAGAGATAAACTGTAATGTAGAAACATGCATTTTCTGTACAGCTTCTTCGAAACAGCTTCTGTATTGTGAAAAGCGCCTTACAAATAAATGTGAATTGGATTGAATGTGGCTTGGGCAACCTGACTTGTCTTAAAAGGGACTTTGATTACCTCCAATGATCTACTAATATTGTAAATCAAAGCGAGGAGGACATTGAAATGAGTCCTAGTCCCAGCTGGCACTGAATCTGTCCCCGGTGAGAGCAGGCATGTACGCGGGCAGGCAAAAGAGGCCAAGTGTATTGCTGGAGGAGTTATGACAGGGCCAGGGAACCTGTGAAGGATGTGGCACATCTGACTATGGCTCCAGCACCATCTGTCAGCCTGGCAAAATCACTCATAAGCAGGTTACAGCTATGGCCTCCTGCAAGCCCTCGCTGCCTCTTATCTACACCCTGAGTGACCCGGCAGAGGGCAGAGTGGGTATGGAAGGACATGCATGAATCATGATGCACGGTATTGCGGAGACCACCTTCAGAAGCAAGACGTTAGAAGACCCCACCATCAAGGAGGGGACATTAAAGGGTAAAATATTTTTTTATTTTTAAACACCAATATTGTGGTAATGTGTTCTAAGGCAAAACCTTACACATATAGCTTGTTAAATCTAAAGATTGCTAAAAGTACATTATTTATTAAAAATTGTTCAAAATCATAAAACCAATCTTGGCAATCCAAAAAAGTATTATAAGTGATACAGATCGAGTTCAGGCAGTGGTTTGAGTGTGCATTTGTACAATAAAAAAATAAAACTGTGTTTGGGTTGAGTTGGTTTGTATGTGTGTTGGTTGATATCGGGACAGCTGGAGCCAATGGGCCATGGGAATACACTCATCATGAATATTCAGGCCCAGCCTCTGGAAGAAACAGCCGCCAGAGTGATGTCACATGTTCTAACAGTTGTGCGAGGCCACTTTCTGGGTCTGCTGGAGGATTGCATTTCAAAATGACAGAGATATATACTTGCAATGTTCCTCTTTTGTCATTTTCTGTCATTCTGTCATTCCCTCTAGGCTCCATAGCTCCACCTAGCTTTGATAAGTGACACAACATTTTGTATGTTAACAACTAGGGCTGGGAGAAAAAAATCGAATCACCTAGCTATTTACAATTCTAAAATCGTTTTTTTAGTCCAGAATCGATATTAATTCAAATTCAATTGCTTTATTTTTGTCCTTGCTTGTAGATGAGGTTGACAGAAGTTAGCCACTTTCATTCCAACAGAGGATGAAATGTGTCGTTATCTATGAGTGTTGAGTGACGTAATATCCCAAGAGGACGCGTGGAAGAGACGCGAGACTGAACGCACTGAAAAGCCCTCGCGCTACTCATATACTGAGGGAGAGATAAGACAATAGAACTGCACGATTCATCTTTAAAAGACTGTGATCTCGATTCAAACACCCACGCGATCTTTCAATTCGTCTGTCTATTAAACTTTGACAAAATCATATCGCAACATTCAAAGCTGTGTTGGCGCTGGCGCTGCCGCTGACCCGGAGAGAGTTGTCATGAAACAGCTCCACAAACAGTCTTTTCAACCTCATAGTATCATTATTTCTGTGATGCAATAGTTCAAATTATCATAGAAGTACTTGGATAAAAGTTTAAAGTTCAAATATGAACACTGATGTCTACAATAGCGATCAAAATCAGCTTTTGATCAAAACTTGGTGCTTAAAATAACGCATTTATCAATTACATTGTTTAAGTGGTGACAAGTGACTGTTAAAAAATGTATGTTATTGAATAATTTATTCAAGAGAATGTAGTATTGTACAATGCTTCTGAAGTAAAAGTCAGAAAGATGTGATAATTTGTTTTTGTAAATATGACTCATTTTATACATCATGTACAGTCTGTATAAGTGTATGATTGAACTTTTCCCGATGGTCTAGTGTATTGCAATATAGAATCGCAATACTTGTAGAATCGCAATCTTAAAAAAAAAAAGATTCGCAATACATCGGCACCCAAGTTTCGTGATAGTATCGAATCGGGAGATAGGTGTATCGTCCCAGCCCTAGTAACAACTGTAAAATATGAAGAAAAACTAATGATAAAAGATTAAAAAATAAATAAAAAAGTGTATGTTAAATAACACGTATCATGTAGGCTTAACTGTGAAAATAATGTGTTTTTTTGGATGCATTTGAAACCGCACATCCTAAAATTAAATAATGCATCACGATATAGTTAACTTTCTTTTCCTTGAATAATCTTTTCCACGTTCCATCTTTATGACGTGTCGGGGAATGTTGTACTGCGAGCCCCGGAGCAAGTTCCCAAACACTGTTTCAGGGTTAAATAAAGTTTGAAAAACAACTTTTCCCTTAAATATTACAACTATACCATTCACCATTACCAATGGGAATAAAGACAAATCCTCATTTGGCTGACCAGATGTTCCAACAGCCAGAAACAACTGTCTGTGAAACCTGCCGTTTCCTCAAGAGACGCTCAAAGATCACAGATGCATCATCTGTTCTCAACAACAGGAAAACAATAGCATATTTTTAAATACTCACAATGATCTTTCATCGAAAATGAAAGAATTAAAATAGCATTAGCATGGTATGGTATCAGTTTAACAGCAATATAACAAAAATAAAAATGCAATGCTTATGAATACTTCCCTTTATGTTTAAAAAATCTTCTTGCAGGACATGTGAAAAATAGGGTTGTGTTTATTTGAACAGCAAATTCAGCTCAATTTTATTTTCCAGTTTTCTTCATGGTGTCCGAGTCATCAACGCAACACGAGCCAAATCTGTTTCGGGAAACTTGTGTGTCATGGAAGTGATGTAGAGCGCAAAGCAGATGGGATAGATTAATTAGCCAATGTATGTTTAAGAAGAAAGGTATTTATTTGCGTGAGTGGCCAGGGGCCGGAATTAAAAGACCTGAAAAGAAATAAGGGACAGGCCAGTCGATCTTTTTTGGGGATCTCTATGAAACCAGCGTTTTCACAAGCTAGGAGCTATCAAGTTGCAACTTAAAGTGGTTTCAGGGAAATCATAAATAAATAAGAATAAAATCGTCAATCTGGAGCAGAGGAAAGCTCTTTGTTTACTGGCTGCTCAGGGGACCTGAAACGGACCCTCCGAATAAATAAATACAACCGCTACAGGAAGTTCAGCTGCTTCCCCTCAGGTCCAGTTTAGTTTTATTAGCTACAGTCCTGTAAAGATACTAAACAGTGACTGGCTCCCCTCCTTTCTCTCTCAGTCCTGCACGTGTACTTGCCCCACCGCCTGCTCCAATACACCATTGCCCTGCTCAATGCAAGCCTGTAGAACTCATAAACATCCTCTCTCTGAAGAGATCTTCCAGACATACTTTCTCCAGGTGCAGCTCAAACAACAGCCAACTAATCAGCTCTGGAGTATTGCTACCTTCCCTTCCCTGTGTGGGCAGACCTGCTCAAAACGTATCTTCATTTACTCACCCTCATGTCGGTCCAAACCAAAAGTCAAAAGGTGAAGAACAACCAGGCCAATCTTAAATATAATGAAAGTGAACAAGAACTAGACCTCCAGAAGCTCCAAAACAGCCATAAAATGGGTCCATACAACTTGTGCACTATAGGCCCTGTTACACCTGGTGTTAAGATGCGTTTCACAAGTAGATGAGGAAGACACATTCTCGGTTACACTAATCAGTCTCTTTTGTCCACTTTCAATCACTTGTGTCCTGATTTCTTCAAGGTCTATGGGTGGGTATATATTATGCATTTTCAGATATTTCAATCTAATAAATGAAATAAGCTTGTGCAATTTACAGATGAATGCGACTGGAGTTTCGGAGAGCAGCAGCTTTAGTTTCTACTCTGATAGAAGCAAAGCCACAAAAACATTGTGACTGCGTGTTAGAAATCAGGAATGGTGAGAGAACATTGTGCTTGGTACATTTTTCATCTTTAAAACAAACTACGGTCTTCAGCTGACTAAGTTTAAATCCCGTATGACTAGTGCACTTCCTATAATGTTTACGCATTAGGTCAGTAAGCGGAGAGCAGGCGGTCTTTTGTGGCTGTTCGAACGCATTTGACCGCATGAGCGTTTACACTACGAAAGTAATCCGGTCGAATCCTTTTTGATGCGTTTTCAACTATCTGTATTTAAAAAGACCCCTTTTACACCTGTATTTAACATCGTCCACTTGTGATCGGATTGACGAAAACGCTTCTTAATATCAAGTGTAAACAGGGCCATACACTACAGTTCAAAGGTTTGGGGTCAAAAAGTCTCTCACTAAAGATGCATTTATTTGATCAAAATGACCAAAATTTTTATCAAAATGTTACCACAATTTTAAATACAATTATTCTTTTTGAATATATTTAAAAGTAATTTATTCCTGTGATGGTAAAGCTAAAGTTTCAGCATTATTACTCCAGTCCAGTCTGTCACATGTTCCTTGAGAAATCATTACAAGCTGAATTGCTGCTAAAGAAATATTTCTTATTGTCAGTGTTGAAAACAGTTGTGCTGCCTAATATTTTTTGTGGAAAACGTGATACTTTTTTCAGGATTCTTTGATGACTAAAAAGTTCAAAAGAACAGCATTTATTTGAAACATTATATTGTCTTCAGTCACTTTTAATCAATTGAATGCACCTTATAGAAAAAGGTATACATTTCTTTTTCTTTTTTTAAATGTACTATTTTATAGATACGACCTATAATAGGTTTCTACCTATACTATTTTTACAATGTTTACTCTTAAATTGTTCAATAATATGCGTCCATGTACCTTGAATGTGGGGACAGGGAGAGGAACAAGAGGAGGACAGGTGTGTCAGTGCACCGGTGCCTTTTGAAGGAGGGCACTGGGTGAACAGCTTGCTCTCAGCAGGGGTCCTACAGAAGGAGCAGGTGAAAAGCTATCCCCCTGCACCTCTTTTACAGTGTCTACCTGACACCGCACTGAGCGAGGGGTGAGAAGAGGAAATCAGCCGATGGAGTCGTGAGCGAAGACGCCATCTGGCAAAGGTTTCGGTGGCAAAACTCTGCAAGTTGGGAGAGAAGCCATGCCATGGAAAGGTCAGGTGATAATGATGTCACTATCTTAAAGGATAAGGGGGCATAAATATACATATGCATAACAGTTTCACTTAAGAAAAGAATAAAAAGGACAGTTGAACTTGTTTCTTTTCTTAAGTTTCTTCTTTTCTCATCCTCTCCAGAAGTTTTAGGAAACTGAACATGAACTATTGTTCTCATTTGTACAGCGGGCAAAGTTCATTTATGCACCAGTAGGGGGTACCAAATGCCACAGCATGAAACATTCATATTTATAGACGACAAGGCCCGGACCAACCTGACACACAAATTAGCTCTGGCCAGAGTGAGCAAACCGCTCAACCAAAGATCTCCAGCTGGACTGGACTCAGGTCCAGAGGACTGACGTTTACAAGCTTCACTGGCTCTCACGTTTCATTGGTCTATTATTTAACAAACCTTTTCTTTCTTCACAAAAGTTTCTCCTTATGTTAGCTCAAGTCACAGTAATGCGGAGTTTAGATCTTGCTTGAAAATGTCTGATCTGGACAGAGAGGCCAGTTTGCCTCCCACCCCCCACTCTCTGCTGGGACACCTAATCTGGTTCATTAATGCTCCCAGTCGACCATCAGGGTTGGTCTCCCACAGATAGCTCAGATTTCAGCCGTCAGTGGCGCACCTGTGCAATCACCTGCTCTGCAAACGTTTAGTACCGTTTTAAAACCAGTATGTACAGAAATTATTACTTAAAGTTGGGTATTTTTCACCTCCTCATTGTTGGATATAAAAGAACTGATGCTCCGCAAGGTGAATATCGCACAGCCGAAATTGATGTTTCCAAGCAAACAGTACACATTCAGCAAGAGCCATAGGCGGTGCTGCCGAAAAAGGGGGAACATTTGTTCCGGAGCCTGGTTTGAGGGGAAATTAATCACGATTTCGATTGAGTGAGGCCCGTGATAAAGGTTTTGTACTAGACTCTGGCTATTGGTAAAATATTCCAAGTCAATGGGTAAGAGAGCAAAAAAAGACTATCTTTGTCAGGGGAAGCACATTTAGACACGGGAAGATGGAAACAATTAGAGTTAAATGGGACCTGAGTGTGCCAGCGGATGGCTTGGATTTGCAGTAAGGAGGATTCCGGCTGGGCTCATTGATTGCAAGAGGATGTCTCCACTTAAGAAGGCAACGCCCTCACCTTCTCCAGACCACACCGCAGCATTCAAACTCAGGGATAGAGGGTCTAACAAAAGCCGGAACATTGACCGGTCTACGCTGTTGCTTTACCCATGCAACTTTAAACATGATTAAATCTTTTTTTGAGGAGGAGGAGGATCCATTAGATTTAACAAATGTTAGATACAAACAACTGGCCCAGCATCAAAACTTTGTTTGTAAGTGTGCCAGTTAAAGAAAAGGAGACTGTTCAAAGTCGTTACATGACAATCTGTGTCTTTTTGAGACTGGCATAGCCCAATGTGGCCTTGCTCATCTGGACAGATGGGAATCGTCATTTGCTCTTTCCTATAAAAACAAATACCACTCAACTGCATTATGCACATACAGACTTGGCAAGCTCAAACTGTGTGAATGTGTGCAAAACTATACCTCGAAAGGTCCAACCAGGTCCAGTCCAAATGCTGTACTTATGAGTGCCATAACTTCAGCATATTCCAGCTCTCAACCCTGTGCCCTCCAGCGTGGCCCTTGCCAGACAGCAAGAGGACAGTCGGCCCCCTCGCTGGCTTGTCCCTGCAAGCATCCCTCAGCTGCAAAGGGGGCAACAGAGTTCCTGGATGCATCAGGGCTACAGATGTGCTGCCAGCTTTGCCAGGGGTCACCTTGGAGAGGCCCGTGGCAGCTTGTCCCCTGGCTCCAGCTGGCTCTCACTTTAATCTGCCCAAAGAGGGGGAGAGAGATCCAGGCAGGAATACGGCATCTCATACAGGATAACCCATGTGGATGTAGCGTTAACCACTATTTGCTTTAGCACAAAAAAAAACTTAAATGCAAACGCTGTAAACCTAAATGAGACACAAACAGTGTAAACCTAAATGAGACGCTTGCAGGGATGTTGGCCTCCAGAGATGCCCCCACCAGCTGTTAAGCCTCCCCAGAGTCATGGGGTCAGCAGCACCCCCTGTTGGAAGCATGTGTAACATGGCGACAGGCTCAGGGGGGTCATGAGGTGCCCTGCACCGGGCAGGCATAAGTAATGGGGCCTCCCCGCTAGGAAGGCACAGCTCTGAATCAATTTAATTAGATGGGCGGAGAGGGGTGAGAGGGACAGGACACACTAAGTTTCAGGCAGCAAATAACACATGTCCACTATTAGAAACCAATAAACCAAGAGCCTGTGCATTTCATTGAGATTTACACAATTAAAGTGTGTTGTTAAGAACAACGAAAAAGTAAACGCCAGCAACATCATGATAATGGTATATATGATGATATATATTTTTGCCTGAAATTCATTCTCAAATTATTTTTTATATATTACATTGTTATTTTTTAAAATGAGTTACTTGGAAATTAAATGTATATACATATATATATATACATATAAATAAAATTAAATACATTATTAAATGAAAATGAAAGTTTTTTTTGTAACATCAAATTCATTCCACAAAAAATACAGTGTCACCTGTGTAAATATCAGGTGGATGGTGGTTGAAAAGGGTAGACTATGTGCAAGTGACATATCTCTGACCTTATGAAAGTAGGCCAATTCTCTCATTACCTGGCAACAAGCAATGTTTTCCAGAGGTGATTGCAGTGGTGGTCTTATCATATTTAATCTCCTGATTTCAGTGACATCTGTCCATACGGCCTCTCTCTCACACGCAGGCACTCTCTCTGTCCTCTGCATGTCCTGCCTCCATCAGCATCGTCACCCAACAAACACACTCATCACTGATCATTCGCTGAACCGTAATCTCGCCTAATCTAACTAGATATTTTTAATGAATTAAGTGGCAATCTAGATTTTATTTTCAGTAACCACTCATCTGATTGATCGCAAAATCAGGCCTACATCAGACAGATGAGTTTTAAATTCCTATAAACACTTCTAACAGGTCATAATTAAACTAGGACACACAGGGACATTAAACTACAAAAAAAAGAAACAATAATTACAGTTTCAGGCTGGATTTTGTTAGCATATACACACTGACACATACATTGTTGTTACACCCAACTTAACCAGCTGTGCATACTACAAATACAGTTCATATTTCATGGTTTTGCGCATGAACTGAGTCTAAGGCCAAACACAGGGAAAAGACCCTCACATGTTTTTGCCACAGCTTAAGTGGGAACATACAGTACTGGGCCTTCACAAGCAGAGAAAATGACCAATTCTGTATAGAAGACACCAGTATGGCACAATCAGAGCATTATGTGAACACATAGATGAACACTTGAGCAACATTTAAAAATGAGTTGGATGTTACAGCAATAGATAATATATGAATGAGATGATATATCATATTATTATTTTAGATTCAAGTTATGGTTATATTATATGAATGCCATTCCATTAGATAAAATAGCAAATAAAGTGGTATTTAAAATTTTAATATATTTTTTTTAAAGTACAGACACTTTAAGCAAAATAATTAAAAAACAACAACTTAAATCATTTTAATTAAAACATTTAATACAATTTATAATACCATTATAATATTATAATTTTATATTTGTATTATGCCTATATTATATGATGGGCATTGCATCAAATTAAATATCAAAATTAAAATTAATAAATGGAGAGAATACAAATGTTCAGACAATTAAAGATAATTCATTCAATCCACAATCTAATTCATTGTGTTACAAAAACATCCCTTTCACTTTAACAATGTAATATATAAAACATTCTGGGGTTTAATTTCAGGAAAAAACATTTCAAAAAATAATTTTGAAGGTTTTAAATAAAAAAATATATAATATAATAAATACCAGATTTTATTGTGACAATTTACGGTTGTCAAATATTAGAGAAACATGACCATAGTTTCTTTATCCACTAAAAATCACATTGAAATAAAATGGCTCGGAAAAGTGAAGTTAGATCTGAGAAAATGCACTTGCATTTCTTTGCAAATGCCACTTGGAGTGATCAAATGCAACGAAATTAATTAATTTTTAAGTGTGGCTTAAGTGTCCAAATATGTTTTGGTGCCACTGTTTATTGCAGCATGATTGCTAACATGATAAATGGTGATGGCAGGTACTTGATGACTTATTTTAGTCAATTTCAAGACATTTTAGTCCGACAAGCAAACATCACGCACTGTGACTTCTACAACTGAAGGTGTGGTTCAGTGGCTACGAACTACGGTCATAAATCAAATAATTGAATGTTTGGAGATCACTTCTGCAGATATTTTGGAGCAGGTGAGTGTGGTGGTGTTGTTAGAGACTAGAATGGATAATAGCTCTGGCCGTGATCCAGTGATACCAGTGCAGCCCCGCACCCACAAATACTACCCATGTTCCCCCTTCAATTGGCGACTTGCACCTTTTTTTGGCAGCAAAACGGTGGGTGGCTGGAGACCAAGATGAAGGCTATGGAGAAAAAAAAAAAAACAGTTCTCACCCCCTTAACACACACACACGTACACACAGATACAGACGCAAAAATACCCCTCCAAATACCAGATGGTGTTTTTGGAATCTGTTTCCTTGTTGTTTTTTTTCATGACAAAAAAAAAAAGACAACTCCCAAGGAACACGCATTCTGCATACTTGGGTACGGAGCCATACAACTGCCGCTGCGTTCATGGAAAGACGAGTATCAAGTGAGACATGACAGCGAAAACTTTATAAACAAACTGATGATTTCGGCTTGGAGGACAAGAAAAGACAAGTAGAAAAAAAGTGCGCCATACTGCAAAGATGAGATACTTTGGTTCAGGCCATAACTGGCAAATAAATGGCTGAGTGCCATGGCACAATCCATACCTGGTTTAGAAACTCCTCAGAGACATCCTCAAGAGCTGATGTCAACCTTTCGAATACATCAAACCTGTATTAAAGGGTAACTCTCGCCAAAATTGAACCTAGGCTCTTTTTGTTAATCTACCCGAGTCAAACTTTCGTGTAAAAGCATCAGTTAGTGTTTCCGGTGGCTGGAATTTTGTCAGTCAAAAGTAGTCGATCTCCGAATACAACGTAACATGAGGAGAGTAAAGATGGAAAGCTCCTAAAGCTTGTTTCCATCAAAATTATCCGTAAATTTATTATCTAAGTTATCATGCTTTTCATTGAAATTACAAGTTCATGACATTTCCTCATATGGAGTCAGTTCATTACGTTGCACTTGGAGGTCGACTACTTTTGACTGACAAAATTCCAGCCACCGGAAACACTAACTGATAAAGTGAGTCGTACAAAACCTTTCTTTTTAGTAAACTTTGTGGTAGTCAATGCTCAAGTTCATGTGTAGAGCCCCTGGTGATACTTCGAGCACAGTTGTATGTTGTGTCGAGCCTTCTTAGTGTTTTAAAAATTAATTTTTAAGCTATCATAGAAGTGCCCCTAGCACTCCCATTCAAAAGGCATTTTGACCTAAAATGAAAATACAGTCAATCTTAAAAGTGGCGTTTCCATTCTAATTATGCTTTTACACGAAAGTTTGACTCGGGTAGATTAACAAAAAGAGCCTAGGTTCAATTTTGGCGAGAGTTACCCTTTAAGCACTGAAAAGGAGATCGGCACTGGAAAAGTCACTGGATTTAGTTACATCACACATAATTGGGTATAAATGACATAAAACCAAACAGTTGTCGATCTTTCTACTGGATTAAAACCGAAAGAGGGATCTCGATATTACACTCTTAAAAAATAATGGTTTCAAAAAGGAGTTTTTCACAGCGATCCCATAGAACCATTTTTGGTTCCCCAAGAAGTTCTCAATGAACAGTTCTTTAAAGAACCATTTTTTCTTAGTGTGAAGAACAATGTTAAAGGTTCTTCATAGAACAACAGATGCCAATAAAAAGTCTTTACAGTATTTTTTAGAAGTGTACCGAAACTCTTTAAAAGAAGCATCTGAAGGGAGCATCTTCACTCTTATTGTCCCAAACAAGACAAGAAAAAGGCACCAGACTGGCCCAAAGACCCAGCTGTCTTGGCCAGTAGCCATAGATCTCTAGGGAGAGAAAAAGAGAGGGGCAGATAGAGAGCGAGAGAGTACGAGAAAAGCGAGGGACTTGGGCGAAAGAGCGACAGAGAAGGGGAGGGGGCCGCCCTGCCGAGAGTGGCGTTCCACACAGAGCCATGCCAGGAATAGAAAAGGGTCCCTTTTCTCACATAGCGACCCCTAACCCCCACTAGACAGCAGGGATTTCACACGCATCTCTTCCACACAATTGATCCTTTCATTCCACAGCATAGACACACAGACACGGGCTTAGATCGAAAAGAGGGGGAGGTAGGGAAGGTATAAGGGAGACAACAGGATGAACCGTCTCACAAACAGCTTTGATAGCATCAGGTCAGATATGGACGAACACAGACACTTTGCGTGTATGGGGAGGACTGTTTTAATCGTCCTTAACGCTCGCTCTGCATGCTTAGAAAAGGCCATTTGGCCTTGGCAAGGGTATAGGTGCCACATAGCAGTGACAACCCGGCCACTGGGAGCAGCCATCAACCTGTCTGTATCGCTATAATGGAGAAATGTAGCACATTACACATTTAATATGCATAATGTGTAGGTTTCAGTGCAAAAAGCTTAAACATTTATTCTAATTATACAAATTAAATATATGAGATTAATTATATTTAATTATATGTATGATAGTATTCATATATATATATATATATATATATATATATATATATATATATATATATATATATATATATATAAGCTGCTCTTAAAATAGTCATTGGTGTAATTTCTTCAAAAACTTTCGTGAGAAAGTATGTCGGTCTCAAAAGGAACAACAGTGGAAATCCAACATGAAGCACCTATTTTTGAAAAACATTGCAAAACGGTCCAGCATATTTGATAAGACACAAAGGTTTCTCAGTTAATATCTTGAACTGACTCCAAATTCAGCTTCCTTTACTTCCTCTGTTGTTTTCTTTTTCCTTTTTCTTTTTTTTTTTGAACCACGGAGCCACATCCAAATCTGATCCTCGTTTCTTCGCATCTCTTGATGGAAAGCCAACAAAACAATCGTGTGCCAAGTGCGAGCTTGAGAGAATGCTAAAATTCACCTGTCAATATTCTCAGAGCCCATCAATGCATTAATTTATTCCAACACGTATTTCACAGCTTCTGGCAGTTTTAATATTGGGGGGGGGAGATATATGCATAAATGAAAACAAGTAACAAAATGAGCTCTTGGAACTGGGCATGAAACACTGGGCTCATGAAGCAGATATACATCACATTACAAAAGAGGCAAAGACACCCTCAGGCACATTTTCTACAAAATACATTAAACATATGAACGGATATTAGAGACTTTGCTTAAGTCAAGCAGAAAGTCTCCAAAGTTAAAAAACTACTCCGAAATCAGAATTCTTTTTTAATGCAAGTCTGCCTACTGAGTGACTAAAAAATATATTATTGAGTGTTTTGGTCTCTCTCGCTCTCTCTCTCTCTCTATAATATATATATATATATATATATATATATATATATATATATATATATATATATATATATATATATATATATATATATGTGTGTGTGTGTGTGTGTGTGTGTGTGTGTGTGTGTGTGTGTGTGTGTGCACATATTAAGTGAAAAAACAAACATTTGCTAGGGCTGAAGTGCTTTTTTAAAGGTGCTGCTCTGTCACCCATTGCCAAATTAATTCCGACTCCATCAGGTGGGCGGTGAGTCATTCAGAGCTGGTAACGCGAAGCACATTAACAGATTGAGAGTCAATGAACGCTCAGTGTGTGCCCTGAGCACCAGCCCCGCTCTGGAGGTCTGAGCGAGTGGGATAGAGAAGCTGCTCCCTCGCTTCAGGGCTCGGCCTGGAAGTCCCAGAGCAGAGACACTGAGAGAGCATGCGGTCCTCAGGAAGTTCAAGCAGACAATTTTAATCCTCCAATTTCCTCCACTCTAATCATTTCTCCGTAGTCCACGGTGGAGGCCAAATTAGAAACATCTTCCACTCCGACATAACACACACTACCCGGACAACAGGCGGCAAAAATGGGACGTTGTGTAAAACAAAGTGCCACAATAGATTTGTGTCAGGTTTTGTCATGTGGTCTTAGCGCTTTAAAGCGTTGTTACATTACAAAGTGTGTGTAATCAAATAAAACTGTTAAACTAAATAGCCTAAAAGTAGGCCTACTTTTTTATTGAAATACTTTTTAAAATTAACTCCAGCTGTGAGTTGTTCTAACAATCTAGGTTGCTTATTTCACTGGTGGATTATTATTCAGCATTATAAAACAGAAGAACATTTCCAATACTTTAAAATACTCAAATAAATGACAAAAATGTGCTAACAGAACATTAAATGATTTATCAGTATTTTATTTGAAAAGTAAAAAATATAAAGGCAAAAAGACGCAATTACTAATCATCGAGAGTCCTGTAAAAAGATATAATAATCTAAATCCAATATAAGAAATAATCGCAAATTCATGAATAATTTATTTTCCATTATATACACTCAAGGTCGCCTTAAGACCGTAATTAATAAGTTTTACATAAGCTGGATGCAATTATATCCCATTATAATTATAAGGTCCTATTCAAAAGCTTCTTCAATATATTGCAATAACCCAGAACATATTTAAACGGCACGTGTGAAGAGAATTAACAAGGAGGGCTTATGAAACCTGACAGTGTTTTTGTCTCTCTTTTAACCTAATTTGATCTGTGACGTTAGCACTGCGGGCGGCGTTTTCCAGTGGACCCTTACAGCAGCGATCATATAATGATTTTATGCCCTCGCCCTGTTCCCTCCGACTCTCACCCTCAAATGTTGTCCCTCTCGGGGGTGTCTGCTCACTGACAAGCAGATTAGAGAAGTGCCAATTGTACAGAGGATAAAATCCCATTAGCCCCTTAGGTGGTAAGGGATCCCATCACAGCAGCATTAGTGCATTGGCGAGTGGACATCACACCCGATCAGGTCCGCTTCTCTGCCCCAAAAGCTCAAGCACCGCAGGAGAACAAGCGGTGTTAATTGCAGCGGGTATTTTAAAATAATGTCTACATGCATTAAAGAAGCTTTATAAAGGATATGGATGATTACAATTTTATTTTAAGTGAGGATGTCGGTGTTGCTCGCTCTTCAATTGTCCAAATTTTATGAGTAATTGCCTCTGAAAAACTAAACATGTTCTGACAATCCAGCTGAGACATTGAACTTAATAAATAGCCATGTGAAATTTCATAAAAGTGTACATTTAATATAAATGTAAACAGAGAGCAGCGTATTGGTTGTCTGGATGTTTCAGGCATTACTGGTCAAGTAAAAGCAGAAAAGGGCAAAGAAAAGGATGGCTGAGGAGGTCACATTTTGATCCAATCATTAAACTACAATTCACTTAAAAAATACAGTTTATTTTTACTTTCAATGTTTGTATCTTTCCTGTTATCCCCCTAAAAAAATACATAAAACAACCATGTGAACTAATTAATTACTAAGCCAAGTCAGGTTTATTTCACCAAATCAAAATGTTGAATGCTAATTTTAAGAGTGAGATCAGAAGGGGATATTATTTAAAGAAAAATAATAGTTTAAACTTTAAAGAAAAACAAGGTGAGCAACAATTTATATATATATATATATATATATATATATATATATATATATATATATATATATATATATTAAATCCTATTTTATATAAATAGGATTTTTTTTGTGTGTGTGTGTGTGTGTGTACAAATGTTACATTTAAAATCAGCATTACTAATTACTGGAAATACAATATGGCAGATACAAACGCATACAAAATCTTCTGATCTAAACTTGGCCACATGTTGCATTAGGAAAACATTAGTGCTTTAACTAATGACAATTTGAATATGTAAAATATATTTCAAATTCTCACAATAATTTAGCAAAAATATTTATCAAATGTGAATTTAGAATTTGTGGAATTCGATTTCAGAATTTTAACCTATATCAAGTAATATAAAAAAAAAATTCTTAATACAATTCAGGTTTTAAAAACCTTAATGTACACTATATTGAGATTTGCAAAGCAACAAATGAATTTAAAAATGTTAATTTGTCATTAAATTGCAAAACATATTAAGACCAGCACAACAGAAGTGAGTAATGTCACGCATCTCTGTTCTCCGTTATCTTTGCAAGCCAAGATATTATGAAAGTTCAATGTATGATCAATGGAGAAAAAAAAATGCATACAAACTCAAACTCAAAATTTCAAAACACAAAAATCTGAACTTCAGTAAATCTAACAAATTAAAGACAAAAAAGTCCCCAAGCAGTTGCACAAGCTCACATTCCCGCGGTGCCTCGACCTAATGTGCATCGCGGAGACGGATTCGTGCACATTACCACCCTCAACTTCACCGAAACTGCACCGATCCCATTAAACCCTCCACCCAGATACCAGAATCTAACATTTCTCTTCCTCTAATCTGGGCGCTCAAGTAGTTTCCCATAAAGGCGGTAAAAGAAACAAGTACTCCAGTTTCTCTCTCACCAACTTTCCTCAGCAGTGTCATACAGAGAGACAAGCTTGTGTGACCCGGGTGAGGGGGAGAGTGGAAAAGGAGGGGGGGGACACAGTTTGAGATCTGAAGTTTATGCTCCCCTAACTGGCAAATAATACAGTTATTGTTCCCGTGCAACACAACTACCTAGTGTTTAAGTTGGCAAAGGAGTGTCTGCAACAAAAAAACAAGTTCTTTCGGACACCATGAAGGTTTGTTAAAAAAAAGAAAAAAAAAAAAGAAGCAATTATAATAACGAAGGCAATAATGCAGTTTAAGTTCAAGCAGGGCTAATGAATCATTGCCTAATGAACCCTGGACACTCTGAAAAAGCCTTTCATGTACCCGACGCGGCTCATTTGTATAACTGCCGGCCACAATAGACTATTGTGAATCCCTACCCCTCCTCATCTTACTGCGATCTACAAACCAGACTTTTTTTTTTCTCTCCCACTTTCACCTCTCTTCATTTCTGGTGGAGCGACAGTTATGTCAAAGGTTGTCTGGCCTCACTGACCACAACAAGCAAGTTAATCTGCCCCGGCACAGAGTCCGTCTTGTCCCAGAACACTTTGGAGTTTTTTTTTTCCCCTCTCCCCTCTTCATGCTTTAATTGCAGCGACGGAGTGTCATAGCCGAGGAGCGGAGCACCGACTGAGCACTGAGCGACCGACCGCGTGCACCACAAAACCTCAGTGTAAACAAGGGATTAAAAGAATCGATGCAAGACCTGTCCTGTTTCTCCTTCTTTGGACTCCTGCGCAAAACTTTTCTGTCAAGTGAAAGCGGAACACGCCGAGGAAGAAAAAAAAACACACACACGAGACGTCTCGTTTGGCGGATACGGACTGACAGCAGAAAAGTAATGAATGAATGAGAAATGTCACAAAAGTGACAAAAGAGCTTTTGTTTTCGACGAGGATTTATTTTTCCGTGCTCAAGTACGTAAAGAAATGGAGTCAATTGTTATCTGACGTCTTTAACAAAGTGGACGATAAAAGAGGAGTACATTAAAGAGCACACAAAGAAGACAAATGTGACAGGAGCCACAGAGGAGCTATTGTGTGGAACAAAACTACAATAAAAAAAATTAATTGCCACCAACTGGACAAAAAAGGAAGAGAGGAGTTTCAAAAAGCAAAGTGTGTTCTGTGTGCATAAAAGCGAAGGAGGGAAGTTTTTCTTAAAAAAAAAAAAAAAAAAGGTAAAAGAGGAAGAAGAAGAAGAAGAAAAAAAAGGTTTGGCCGCTGCCAACTTACCATCCACCAAGTCCTGGCCGAGATGTCGTAGCAGAGCTGCCATTTGATGGAGCCTTCCGAGGTTTTAGCTGCCATTACGCTGTCAGCAAGCTTCATCTGATGCTAGTGCACTCACCGGAGATAAGACACCTAATTGAGAAAACATTTGCACTGGCATGTTGGGCAACATGTAGCCCACTCCATACCATATGGAATCATGGGTAAAAAAAATCCTTGACAATGAACCAATCTCACGCAGACCCCGTGGCAAGGTGAGCGGCAGTCATCTGCTCACAGAGCGAGCTGTCCTTAAAAAAATACACCACAATGATGAGCCCTTTTTTTCCACATCACTGAGTGCCTGAGGTCCTTTTTTCTCCTTAATTAGGGCTCGCGCTTCATCACCGCCACCATCATCACCATCATCATCACCATCACAATTTAGTTGACTTAGGTCTGCTCAAGATCTTTTACTCCTTCATTCACTTTTTTTTGGAGGAGTGGAGAGATTTAATAGGACAGAGTCAGGTTGCGGGAGTTAAGGGAACGGACTGATGCGCCACAGGCTATTAGCCTGAAATTCTGCTGGACAGATGGAACTACTTAAAGACTATCATGCAATGTTTTGTTTTGGACTTCTTCCCCCTGTGCCGGAAAAAAAAGTTCTTTTATTGGGGCAAATTTATTTTCGAATCGTCGTAGAGCAGAAATATTCAGCGCCTATTGACAGTTCTGCTTTTACAATCCTCAAATTATTTTACTGTAAATTATTATTAACAGTTATGGCACTGACCAGCCTGATAACATTTACGGCGACACTCGCATATAACCACGGTTCGTTTCGACAGCGTTTTCTAACTAAAGAAAACTTTTATTCATTTAAAATTAAGCATGTGAGTACAATTTCTTAACAATTTTATTATTAAAAGACAATATCCTATTTTAACTTTTAAAACTGTAAAACTGTTTTCTGAAAAACTTTTCAAAAGTGATAAAGCGACAGAGGTTATGAGAGGTCTGGGTGCTTCAGGTTCCTAAGTAAGGGGAATACCTGAGATATGGGCGAGAGAGGGAGAGACTAACCATCAAACAGTTCTCCCATTGTGACGCTGGCTGAGGAATGTGATTTAGCCGGAGATATTGGGAACATTGTTGGGAAAGGAGAAGTGGAGCGCCACAGGTAACCCTTACTCCAGGGTCTGGGTCGGCAAACCTATAGGCAGATTAAAAAGAGTGGTCATTAACTTTTTGCTTAGTTGAAAATACACTTGAAAATGCCTTATGTTAATTAAATTATTCCAAGCTTGAAACAAAAACAATTCAATACTTTTACATAAAATAATGTCCTTAGCATCGATCAAATTCAACATGGAAAAATTATTTGCAATAGTCATTCAAAAATATTTGAATACATTTTAGCTTTATTATTATTAGACTATAAGTGCTAAGTGCTTTTAGTGTGAACTTTCTGACTCAAAATAAAAGTAACGCTGGGCTCGGTGAGAAATGACGGCAGATAATCTTGCGAACAGAACGGCAGGGCTCTGGACACTAGCCCTGATTGGGAGCCGTGCCATACAGCCAGCAAGCACTGTTTACTATATACATCTCACAGGTCATCAGGGTTCACACACTGGGCTAACATTGCGCAGGAATGCAATTACAGCCCTCTCACTATGAAAGCTTGGGAGGGAATCATTTCAACAATGCTGTCTGTTTATTAAGTGGTACTGCTTCTGAAGAGTTTCGTGGATTTACATAAAGAGAGATGCATTTAAATGAAGCAAGTGCGACCACTGGATCAAATCTGCGAGTATAAATATGTAAACAACTTATTAAATAACCTATTTTTCCAAATAAACAATAACTTACAGAAAATAAAAAAGATTGCACATGGATGTCAAAAGAATCTAGCATTTTAGAATCATTGTATCTATAAAAAAATGATGGAGATAAAATTAACACCTTCCCTTATGTGCAAAATTCATATCAACACAAATCATTTGCTGAAATAGAAAAACTAACACATGAAATGTGTTATCCCACGTTCCTCTGTTGCCCAGTAGAAGGCACTCTTGTACTGATCTGACCTGCTTTGATTAAATGTGCTCTGAAGTTTCAAATATAAGACTTTCGGTTACATCTCATCTCATAGAGTAATCTTAGTTTAATAAACTCTCTCCTGGTGAGAAAAATAACATACTTGAATATATAGCGCTCTCCCCAAAACCTAAAAAGGAAGAACAGTGACTAATGTATATCAAACACTGTGGATAATCAATGACAAAATGAACCAACACAAAAAAATTAAAGTGTTTAGATGTTCTAATAACCAAAATCTCTGATAACCCATTTGAAAAGCCCCAGTCTCAATACATGCAAAAATAGGAATTTTCTACAGTGTATTGTATTCATACAGTGGTTAGAGTCTATTTCAATCCATGTGAAAAATCAAACCACACATGTATGTACGGCATCTTCTTGCTAACCTTATTTTACTTCAAATGCCCCAAAACATGATTATCTACATCTGTTTTTCTTTTCATCTGGCACAACTCTGAGATGGAAAAGTACTCTGCCACCTAGCAATGCCAGTTACTTTCTATAACAGGAAACTTAGCAAATCAAAGGCAGGTCTGAATTTTACAAGGTACAGATCTACAGTATAGCGTACACGGGTAACTCAGAAAAAAAAAAATCACCAGCTGCAGCCGTCAGTCTACAAACCATGAACGGCATGCTCCTGAAATCACGCTACATTGACGCTAACTGTTTTCAAATTGTAGATATGACAAATTCATTTTCCAAAATAAATCATTCATGCACATTTAGCATTTCCACATGCTGGAGTACATCACATCACACTTTGTTAAGCATTACAAGCCTCTTTTTTTTTAATGCTAAATGCTTTCTGATAGCCTTCATATTTATGTTTACTAACTTTTTGCCAATGCAAAATTAGTAACAGGCTGAAAACACTGGTTTTATTACCTGACAAAACATGTCCCCAATTTCTCCTAAAAAAAAAAAGTATGCTGAAAAGTCTCACAAGTCTCACAATGTTCTCATAGATTTCAATATGACTTGGTCTTTCTGTATGGAGACAATTGCTTCATATCTATCCAAAACAATTTTAAGGAGAAACATCTGAGAGAGAGACTATGTTGATACTTAACTGAAACTCTAACCTGAGCTATAAAATATCAACAAATGTAACACTAAAGTCACAAAGAAACAGAAGTAGCTATTGATCTTTTCTTCCATATTATGATGTACATTCAAATGAAATAAATGAAATAGAAAGAAACGTAGGACAGGGACTCGTTCTTTCCTGTGGTGGTTGTTGATTGGATGGAGCCAAATCTGAATGCGAACTTGCAGTCGGTTGAAAGAAAGTGTTGGGGTTTAAGCAAAAAAAAAAAGATTGGACAAGTATGTAATTTCAGGAAGACAGAGTTATGAAATTTTGGTAAAAAAAAAAAAAAAACTGTGAGGTTTTAATTTGATAAAAACGTACAAATATTTGTGCTGTAAAAAAGAATTAAGCCAAATTCAACAATCATTGATCTAACAGATAAAAATGTGTCATTTATTATATTCTTGCAATAAATTAAATGATCTACTAGCACGAATAACAACGCTGTGCATGGCCTAAACAAGTTTCACATCCTAGGAAGAATAATTCTATAAGCAAAAAAATGTCCAGCAGAGCAAACTTGAGGCATTTGACAAAACCAGGAAGCACCAGTGTTTATTTCCATGCATTCTCCCTTCTGATTGTTGGCAGATGCCATTATGTTCCAGGTTATTAAACTGTAAAGGGAATTGCATGAAGCCAAATAAACAGTTCCTCGTCATCTGTGGTCATGTTAGCATTGATATTACTCGGCTGTTATGTCTGATACCTCAGCAATGTCTTTGAAATGTCACATGCAGGTCTGCTACACTCCAAGACGAGTATTCAAAAGATATGAGAGATTAAACTACTGTGGACAAGTGATGACAGAAATACTTTCCAATAAGAGACTAACTTGAGAGAACTAGAAGCCCAATGCCACTGTGGAAGACTTCCGCTTGAATTCGCCTGCTAGACAAACGCTAAACAAAGAAAGTAATAGGGACCTTCTGCAAATGCGCTCCACCAATTAGAAACACACCGCATGGTCGTCTGCTCTAGCGCGGTCCAAAATGTTTCAATTTGCCAGAGGAAGCCAGGGAAAACCATCCAATAATGCACCCATTGTTGGAAAAAACCTGTCTGGAATCAATGAGAATGAAATCCAGAACTATTTACTGGAGCTGCAGTGCATGTGTCAGGAAAAACACGGCTGTCGATATTCATGGCGGACATTTGGTGCGAGTGTTCGAATTTAGATTCAAAAAGGTGTGGAAATAATACAATTAAATTTCACAAAATGTAAGAATGTGAATCGAATGGGACAGCTGGTCCCAATACGCATATCTGTATTTATGGTTGATAAAGCCTGTGTGTGTGAAAATGGAATATTGTGCGTGACGAGTGCCAGAAGCTCAGAGCCTGAGACTAAGGGCCTGGCAGAGATAAGAAAGTCGAGTAAAGAGAAGAGGCTTGAGCTATGGCCATGAGGACCATCTGCTTCAAGCATCTACACGTGGCCAAAATGTGCTATACCAGCTTCACGTTCATTATAATCACACCCAGGCAACTTTTCCTCTAAATATTGGAGTTGATGAATGCCTTTAAAGCGATGGTCATTTTGTTACCAGGTTGACAAGGAAACAAACTCCAAGACAATTAACCCCACGCAACAGATTAATGACTGGTTGGCAGATAACCTTTCTCTGGAAGTGTTTCAGGAGTGTCCTTCAGTGCTATTTATACCCACAAATCTTTAAAGACATCATAATGGATCATTTGAAGGCATTCATCAATTTTGTTAGTGGAAAGTTGATGGCTGAGTCAAGAAAAACATACAACTTTTGAAGGATTTGCTATGTTGCATGAGTACAAAAACTGGGACGCTGGAAGAAAAAAAGCCCTGCAGACACCATGAATGGCGGCCAAATGCTGATAAGGTATGCCAAATGCTACAGTGCTGCATCTCCCCAAAACAAGATGTTGTGCCATTCTGCTATTTAAGGCAATAGGGGGTTTGTGTGGTGCAGGGCTCTTGCCCTACAATATACCCGCCTCAGTGATGTCCATCCTGGCACATCATATTTAATTACATAGAATGGTGATGAATGGCGGCCAAAGCTGTCACTGAGATGTCCCATGTCAGCCAGCAGCATCCTCAGCACTGTTGTCTTGACCTTCACTTCCCACTGATTAACCCCTCTCTTCAGTTCTGAAAAAAAAATTATTTATAAAAATTTACTTTATAAAAATTTACTTTCATTTATATATATTACACATATGACACAAAATAAATTTACATTACATACAAGACGATGGTACCTTAAAACATAATAATACTATAATATGGTAAGCAAAGTGTACCCAACATTTGGCAGGTAATACATTTAAAATATGATTTTAAATGTGATGCAAGTTCAAATAATTTTGAGCAATATAGCCTAAATACTGTTGTGCTAATAAATACATCATATAAATATAAATAACTCCGATATAACGTCAATTATGCTTTTTACCTCAGTGTTGGTGACACGTCGTAACGTTAGTTGACAAAACGTTCAAATAGCCTAATCACAAACTAACTTTAGATTAAAAAAAAGATAGCACCTTAAATGTAAAAATACGGCCTTAAGATCAAGATTTATCTCGCCCATCTCAGTTAATAAACAGTTAAAAGACATATTTAATAACACACACGTGTACACACACACCATATTTTTCTCAGGTAAAAAGTTCCTCACGCGCGATGCGCTTGGTTGTCGCGGGAAAAAGATGTATCGCGCAGGCGCACAAATCCACACTATACACCTTTTTCGTAGCTATAGAATATTCCCTTACAAATGCTGTGTTTGGCTCGGCGTTCCACTAACATTATTGATAAATTAACAATAAATTATTCGTGATGGTGTCTTAAATGTCCTTGGGGGTTAAAAAAAGACGCAATTTTTAAAGTTTACTGCCATAAAAAGAATGATTTCCGTAGTGTCGTTAGCTTAAAAACATCATGTGTTATACTTAACTGTGTCGTCATCTTCAAGAATCAAGGTAAATATCCCTTTATAATATTTTATTGTTGTCAAGTTATGTAAAACGTGTGAAAATGATTGACGCTGTTTTTGTGAAAATGCTTATGATGAAAAAAAAAGTGATGCATGTATGTCCACTGTTGGAAATTGTTAGTGGACAAATTTAATAAACTACTTAGTTTATTTTCTAAAGGTACCCATAATAAGAAACACACTATTGATATATTGTTGATGACCTATGACCTTTCAGGCTGACAAAATTAAAATGAATCTAGGCCTTCTTGACATCAGGCTAATTTATTAGATGTGATTGAATGGAAAAGTCCATTAGAGTAAACCGAGCTACTGTATTCCAGGCATCATAAATCGTAGCACACTGTTCCCCGTAGAAGAGGGACATCCAGAATTAGAGCACTGTACAGTGATGAATGGAGGCATTAATTGAAAATCGTCACTATAGGTGCACAACATATTGAGATTTTGGCAGAGGGCCTTGTGTGCAAGATAAGGTGTGGAGAGAAAAATGAGAGTAAATGTGGAAAAATGGAGAAAGGTGCTGTAGAAAGGAGGGGACAAGAAGGACAGTGGGCAAATGAAGGTGATCACCTGACACACAACATAAACAAAGGCAAAAACTTATCAGATTGAAGTCTTTTAGTCGTTTTGACTACAAGTGAAGTCATTAACAAATACCACTTTTAATGCATTCATTGGGTTATATTGTAAATTGAGGCTGTGGGACATAAGCACTTGTACTAACAATCATTGATGTATGCTTGGTCTAAGGATAGATGTAGTAGTTGTTAATTAAACAGGACTTCACTGGGCTTATTGCTTTTATAAAACGGTTAGTCCATACAAAAATATTTATTTTAATGAGGTCACAGCAGGTGTATGTTTGTAATTTACAATGGCTTCGAACTCAACCAATCAGAATCAAGGACCGGAAATATCCATTTTATAAGTTAAAGGGTTAGCCTAGTTCACCAAAAAAAAAAAAATTCTGTCATCATTTACTCACCCTCAAGTTGTTCCAAACCTGTATGAATGTCTTTCTTCTGATGAACACAAAAGAAGATATTTTGAAGAAGACATTCTTCAGGTTTGGAACAACTTAAGGGGGAGTAAATGATGGAACAACTTAAGGGTGAGTAAATGATGACAGAATTTGTGGGTGAACTATCCCTTTAAGTTTGAGCTCTTTGACTAATTGTTATATACACTCACCTAAAGGATTATTAGGAACACCTGTTCAATTTCTCATTAATGCAATTATCTAATCAACCAATCACATGGCAGTTGCTTCAATGCATTTAGGGGTGTGGTCCTGGTCAAGACAATCTCCTGAACTCCAAACTGAATGTCAGAATGGGAAAGAAAGGTGATTTAAACAATTTTGAGCGTGGCATGGTTGTTGGTGCCAGACGGGACGGTCTGAGTATTTCACAATCTGCTCAGTTACTGGGATTTTCATGCACAACCATTTCTAGGGTTTACAAAGAATGGTGTGAAAAGGGAAAAACATCCAGTATGCGGCAGTCCTGTGGGCGAAAATGCCTTGTTGATGCTAGAGGTCAGAACGGGCCAGAATGGGCCGACTGATTCAAGCTGATAGAAGAGCAACTTTGACTGAAATAACCACTCGTTACAACCGAGGTATGCAGCAAAGCATTTGTGAAGCCACAACACGCACAACCTTGAGGCGGATGGGCTACAACAGCAGAAGACCCCACCGGGTACCACTCATCTCAACTACAAATAGGAAAAAGAGGCTACAATTTGCACAAGCTCACCAAAATTGGACAGTTGAAGACTGGAAAAATGTTGCCTGGTCTGATGAGTCTCGATTTCTGTTGAGACATTCAGATGGTAGAGTCAGAATTTGGCGTAAACAGAATGAGAACATGGATCCATCATGCCTTGTTACCACTGTGCAGGCTGGTGGTGGTGGTGTAATGGTGTGGGGGATGTTTTCTTGGCACACTTTAGGCCCCTTAGTGCCAATTGGGCATCGTTTAAATGCCACGGCCTACCTGAGCATTGTTTCTGACCATGTCCATCCCTTTATGACCACCATGTACCCATCCTCTGATGGCTACTTCCAGCAGGATAATGCACCATGTCACAAAGCTCGAATCATTTCAAATTGGTTTCTTGAACATGACAATGAGTTCACTGTACTAAAATGGCCCCCACAGTCACCAGATCTCAACCCAATAGAGCATCTTTGGGATGTGGTGGAATGGGAGCTTTGTGCCCTGGATGTGCATCCCACAAATCTCCATCAACTGCAAGATGCTATCCTATCAATATGGGCCAACATTTCTAAAGAATGCTTTCAGCACCTTGTTGAATCAATGCCACGTAGAATTAAGGCAGTTCTGAAGGCGAAAGGGGGTCAAACACAGTATTAGTATGGTGTTCCTAATAATCCTTTAGGTGAGTGTATTTAGAGCTTGTATTATGTGTGAAATCACCATTTGTTCATTTGTTTTCCCCTGGTGAACTGGTTAAACTATTTCTCTCCATACTACAAAAGTAAATTTTCAAACAAACAATATCTTATATATACCACATTCAATATTTTGACTATTTTTATTACTGTGAATACTTATTTTGAACATCTTTACTAACTTATTTGAGCTGAACATGTTTTGTTTTTTTTGTTTGTTTTTGCAAGGTCGGTCAATTCGTTTTTACAGGGTTCTAAATTATTTAGGAGATGAAACTTGATGCTCCTTGTCACATATACATTAATATTTTGGTGCTTTTTAAAATAATTGTGACAAAACTTAGAAAATCACTCACTACGATTGTATTCCTTTCCAAGTTTAGCTTCAGCACTGCTTGTCAGTGTGCTTTTGAGCGGCTGGTATATGGACTAAGCCCTGATCACAGCGAACAATGTAGTTTGGCCTTCTCCCTCTTTTGCTATTTAGCATAATTAATTTGATCAGCCTACAGTAAGGCTCAACGCTTTCATGCCTCCTGCCACAGTTAATCATATCCATGTGCTAACTGGACAAATGACAGACTTCACGCTGGACTGGCTGGGACCAAACAATGCAATTAATTTTGTCGTGGTTGGGATCAAAGCAAGAGCTTGCGCTGTTGGTGACGAGTAAAGTATAATTATTAGAAATTCTAATTTTCATCTAATCTACCGTATGCAATATGTTTGTGAAAAAAATAATAGGTACTTTTAGGTTTCACTTAAATAAAATGTTTGCATAAGGCTTTTTGCAATCTATCCATTAGCAAAAAAAATATTTTTTTGGAATATAAAGGCAGAAAATAAAATACTAATTAAAAGGCTTGAAGTACAGTTGAATTTCTCTTAAATTTATTATATCCGTTTAGAAAGTCTTTTAAAAGTTGTCAGTGTCTCTCAGAGAAGTTCTCAAAGAGTCACGAAATCAAATTATTAAACTTCAAAAATGACAAAATGTCTTTTGAGCTAGTTAAAAAGGTGTTTGTTTTTTGCATATTTAATTGGACAGACATTATGTTTTTCATTTTGGAAATGGAGCGCTGTGGAAACATATGTTCACCAAGCCCCAGCAGATGTCCATCGCAGTGCTGCGGCACAAACCCAGAAAAAGCATGCGGGCATCACAAGCACTTTGAGCTAGTGTGCCACGGGCATGCTTTGCTCTGGCTGTAACATCTCCATCGTGCTCGTTTGAGACATTTACGCTCGACATTTCAAAAAAACGAAGCGCGTCCGGACCTCGCCGAATTGCGAAATCGTCATCCGATAAGCATGGATCTGCAGGGGGGAAACCGGCAAACCAGGAAATATAGGGAAAGCGATGATGCTAGTATTCACAACATATTCATGCATATGAATAACAGTGGGTGAGAAGGAGAGTCGGCCAGAAAAGAAACAGAATATGGAAGTGTTGCCATCTGCAGTGCGTCTCGTGTTTGGCAGCGCCATTCGCTTGCCCCCCTTTCACAGCGAGCGCAGATTAACAGACAAGCAGAGCTGTCTGGCAGTCACACTGGCCTGGTGTAGCGCCGACCCCCCCAGAGACGGCATTAAAAAAGTCTCTGCGCTTTGTGATACTGCCACTGTTCTGAAATAACACCTTTCACAAACCCAAAGGATGGTAGATTTCCAAAATCACCTTTCCGCTTTGACAACAAAAGTGTATTTTAGCTCTCTGATCTGGTGTTCCCTGCAGTCTTTGTTGAGTTATGCAAGTTTCTTCAGTGTCTTAAGTTACATACTGATATTTTTAGCGCCTAAACAAACCTGCTTTAGTTTGTTTTAAGTCTAGTTGACTGGTTTTAGCTGCCTGGAGAGCTGCCCTTGCACCTTGTTACCTCTATGCAGGCCTTCAGGTCTGGTGTCAGACTCAGGTGGTGACTGCTGGAACAGGCTTGGACTTGGACATCAGGGCCAAGGCTTAAAGAGTGTCACTGCTGGCCTGTAAAGTGATTCTTCTTACATCCAGCCGTCCACTCGGTTTAAATGTTAATAGGTGGCATCACTGTCCAAGATCAGTGTTGAGCTGCAGCCTGAGAAACCTAAGGCCTGAAAAGAAAATGCAGATGAGTTACTAAATATTTAACTGAGCTGTGGCTTAGTGGTTGTTGCATGTTCTGCGGCACATCGAGCCTTGGTGCTTATGTGGGAAATGCAGGTTTGAATCGCGGTTGAGATTTCCTCCCCTCCCTCCTCATTTGATCAGTACTAGTCACATATTCATAATTGTGACCACACAGTCTAGTTTCATTGTCTACCATTGTAACATGTTTACATCTAATGTCTTTATACAGTGTGTGTGTGTGTAGGCCTGTAAATATAACTGTAGTACTAGTTATATTGGAATTTTACATTCTGCACATCCCTGGCCTGTGTACGTTGGATTGATTTCAATAACTTTAATGTACTTTTTATGTAAGTGTGCACCAAGCACTAAGAAAATACAAGTATGGGATCAGGACTCCGTATTGGCCGATACTCAATATTCAATGATTCGACTCGGACATCCCTAATTGAAATATATTTTTTCCTCCCATCTCATATTTTGAGTTTATCACCCTGTCCCATTAAGATTCTCCTGGCTAAACATTAAAAATGTAGCCATGAGAAATGAGAATTCAGAATTTTTTTGTGTGGACCTTCTATAACAATGCCAAAACATGCTAATACTCTTCTGGGTTTTAGAAATATGCCTCAATAGGCTTACAGCATGCACTCATCTGGGGCCAAAATATATAAAACCATTTTTTAAAGATTGTTTCAGTGACAAAATCTGTATCATTAAATGTTCTTCTTTAGCTCAAATCACGCTAAACACTCTATTTTCAGGCATGTGCCATTGATTTTTATACCACTAATCCATTTCCTATTATATTGTCTTAGACTATGATTGTACTTCCATGCTTGCAATGATGTTCATAACGTGAACATTTTTGCTGAATGAAATAAAACCATTGTCTAACCACTGTCCATTATAATGTTAAACACTTTTGGCTCCATGCTATCATTTATATGTTATAAACTGTGGAAAAAAAGTAGTAAACTGGACGGCAGCCACTGAGGGTTGTTTTGTAGTGGTGGTCTATGCCCAGAATGCCCTGCAGTTAACAGTTCAAATCACTTTGGAAAGAGACCGTGTGTACCGGTTTATTTGGCAGTCAGTGCTTCAGTACTGTGCTGAATTAGTATGCCTGGTCTGTGAACGATACTCTTAAAAGCTCTTTTATTTATCATTTTAGTCCAGTTGGACAGCATTACAAGCCAGTAGGGGTTGAAATGATCCTCCCATTGGCTGGCTGTCACAATATGCTTTGCTGCGTGCCTGAATGTCCCTAACGCACGACATAGGTGATTATGGAAGATTAATGGCGAGTAATGGTACGAGGGACTGTGACTGTGTCGCAGGAGGGATGGCTTCATTAGTTACTGCTCTTAATTAGCGTAATTACCCCAAGCTTGTCCTCTTTAAATGTTCAATTATGCGTCTAAACCGCTCCCTCTGCTCACATCGCTCAACATAGTCACGAAGCAAAACTGTGTTTGTATTCGGGTCATTACTGTAACGCAGTATCTTTTGAACTTTGCTGCTTTCAGAAATGGGTATGCTTGCGTAATAGACTAAAGACTTTTTATAAAATTAGGCTACTTAATAATTTTTTTTAAACTGTTCTCTGGTCATGCTCAAGCACTTAAACGTAATTAATTGTAATTTGTATTTAAATAGTTGAATTATTAGAAATGTCTGTTACATATCGAAATAGACCAAAACTTTTTTCAATGTCAATATCAATGAAATTTAAATTCACACGACCAGAGAATGCTTTAAAAAGTTATTTTAATTGAATGTTGACAGTTGCGTTTCAATTAGGGAAAACAACTGAAATATTTCTTTAAAAATTGCATTTTTCAGTTTAGAAGTGCATTGCAGAATTGGTAATTTTACTCACCACTTTATTCACTTGATATTATGAAAGTACAGTAAATCTAACTAATATATGATGTTTTTATTAAATATTGCATTGAGTATTTTATGAAATATTAGCATAGTGGGAAGGACTTTTTAACAAACGGACCTATTTTTATGAGCATGATTTATCAAGGAGCACATTTGCATTTAGCCAAGCTGAATCAACAATGGCTGACGTCAGATATTCTCGTACTAATTTTCCTGCTGTTCCACGTTGCGTTCAGACAGATGCTGGGTAATAAGTGGTTAAATTACATGATTAAGGAGAGCTGTCAGCAGTAATGAGTTAACTTCATTAGGACATGTTCTTAATTGGTTATATATTTTTGTAAAGACTCAGATTTCCACTTTTCTTTCTCTGTTGGTTGTGTATGGACACGAACGCTAAAATGTTTACTGTATTTTGCTCTATTTTTCTCTTCCATCAAATGTCCTCCTGAGTGGGGTTTAAAGATCAGGGCCACTATTGGCCTTTGTGTCCACTCGGTCATTTCAACCACCCCTTGTCCTTTAACCTAGATGTGTGCATGAAATATAGCCAAAGGACTATTTCATACTGGGCATCACAATTTCAGGCCTGAAATTAGCATAGGCCAGCAGATGCTCTTAGCAAGAGCTCAATGGCCTTTCTGAGGTATTGCCTCAGGAGGAAACAAAATAAATTATATTTCCCCCTTTTTTTGGCAAGAACTCTGGATTTTCAAATTTGCGTTTTGTCTCAAATTTCATTAGGTTTCTTGTCTTGTCTTTATAGTGTCATTGATAGGCTGCTGAAGTTATTTGATATTCAGACTAGACATAGAATGTCTAGATCTACATGTTTATTCGCTCACATTTAGATTTAATATGTTGATGCAATATGAACATGAATCATTTAGGATGCATTAATGAAACATCATAAAAGAAAAATACTATAATTGTGGGTTGTTCTGTACATTTTTTATTTATGCTTTATTACATTATTGTAATTATATTAATTATTATTTCATTTATTTCACTTTATAAATGAGGGTCATGGTCTTCTTCTGCCTTAAATTTGTATGTACAGTCAACTTGGATGTATAAGTTATTTCAACTTGCATTAAACTGACTTAAAAAAAAAAATTGAATATTGTATAACTATTAAAATTTCGTAACTTATTTTGATGAGTTAAAGCAATGCAAAAACATATGTTGTTATATAATTTTTACAACCTATTGATCATATCATTTCAGATCATATCATTTTCTGCCCTTCAAAGATGGTGCGAAAAGCAAAAGCTTGTATTTCGTCTGCATCCACTGCAAATCACGCCGTTTTTACTTTCTTTTCGGCCTAAGATTTTCCGGATCAGTAACGTCGAGCTTTAGCCAAGTGTATAGTGCAGATATAGGATATGAGTCACTTTTAAAAGAAGATATAATCAACTAATCTGAATTGGGCATCAAGACCTGCAGTGTAAATGCGGCCTTAGTTAACATTTAGTTTATCATTTTATGTGGAACACAAAACAAGAAGCTCAGCAGAATGTTGACTCTAGTGAAAGTGAATGGTGACCAAAAACGGCAAAACAAATTGTGCGTTATATTAAGTTTTATAAAGTTTTCTGAAGTTATTTTTGTGAGGAACAGACCAGATTTTTTTTGTTTATTTATTAAAATATGTGCTATTTCAAATTTTGTGCATCATCTTGTATTTTTCACAGAAATTTCCACAGTTTTGGAATGACATGAGGATGAGTATTTTTCCAGCAAGTTCATTTTGAAGACTAGTTTTGTTTAACCACAGTGTACGAAGTACACAACCGTATCCATGAATTAATGTGAAGCAGGATTATTGCACAATAATATGACCCATTAGTCAATGAAGATGGGGCCTCATTGACTCCTGCGCATGACTGCGTATTCACCACATGCTGTATTTATTCCTTCTTTCTTTTTTTCTGGTTAGTTTCACCCCTTCATCTTAAATGCATGCAGGTCAGGTCAACCATCCAGTAATTCCACCAAGACCACACAAAAAAAAAAAAAAAATCAGAAAAGAAAAGATGCGACAACCATATGGACGGAACACTAGGGGCTTCGGGCAATGAAGAGGAAGAACCTTTTGCCGGTTCAGCCAAACGAAGCAAGCAGGGTCTCGCAGAACCCCTCCTGTTTCCCAAAAGCCCTTTCTTCCCCCATGGTATCTCACCCTGAAGTGCTGAAGCTCATGAAGACAGTGCACAGGGAAACAAGGAAGGGGGAGGCAGTGCCTGCCAACAGCAGGTGTTGGTCCATCCTTCAGGGAGCAGGCAGCAGGCTGGGTACTGATGTGTGGCGGAGAGAGGGGGCCTGGCAATCTGGTGCGGAATGGTGGAGCGTCTGGATAGGCAGATAGAAAAAGGATTCAGGTTCAGATGTTTAGACAGTCCAACACGCCATCAGAATCAGTGTAATCTTGCTTTTTTTAAATAGCAAGAACGTGTTGTCACCTTTGAAGTTTTGTGTCAGTAGAAGGCCAGGGGTTTTTTTTCCGCTTTTTTTTTGGCCCTGGTCACTCTATGCTGGCTGGAGCGCTATCAGGCTTCGGCAGCTCCACTTGAATGCGGCTTCCAACTGGCCACTGCTGCAATCCCATCATCCTCCTACTGCCTCTAGGTTTGGCGTTTGAGCTAGAAATCGGCCCTTGGCCCTGGTAAAAATACATGGCTTTGTTCTTGTTGTTTCCCTACTTGCCAAATGTTATGTGATGGGTATTTGTTTTAGTTTTACGTTTGTAATTTTTCCCCCAATGTCTGTTCAAATATTTTTCTGCATTTTTTCCCATGAAAATGGGAATTTTGACTTTTCAGTGACTGTCGGCACAGCAACATTAACCAATTGCATGATTTTGGGGCGGGGCTATCTGTTTGACTGACCAATGGCTCTGTAGATGGGGGAGTGTTCGGGAAACTTGTTTGATAATAGTCATTATTTTAGCATGACTTTTATTATAGTGGCACTGAAATTACACTCTTACACTTTAAATGTATAAATTAGCTGTTAAACTTATAATCTAAGACTATATTTTGCAACTAAAAAGTCTTTTGTAGGGTCTTTTTGAAAGTGTGTGAAGACCTTCATCTCTGTCAGCATATGAAGTAAATGAAGATTTGTTCTTCATTTCTTCAGCAGATCCTCTGAATTATTGATTTGTTCATAAAGAGTAATTAGATATCAAGCTTCCTTATAATAATGAGATTATTGCAACAATTTAGATTCACTGCAGGCAAGTCATTTAGACTCTTTAAAGGTTCACACTGTATTCTTTTGTGATTATGCTGTAATTCTTAAGTCGTAGATGATTATTTTTAGGATAAATAAAAATAGACAAAAATACACTAACTAAGAGCATCCAGATTTAAAATGGACAACATAGCTCAGATAATTTGAACCTGCGATAATTTTTTGAGAAACATTTGAGTCCTGCTGAGGATATTTAAGTATATAACATATTTTGTTTAAAACGTTTGGGGTTTGTAAGATTTTTAATTGTTGTAATATTGTGAAATGTTATTACAATTTCAAACTGTTTTCTATTTGAATATATTTTGAAATGTAAATTAAGCTGAATTTCAAATCTTTTAAAAATTTCATATTTTAAAAAATATTTTAAAGCTTTTAACTTTTAAAACTATTTCATCTTGTTAAAATATACACATAGAATTTTTTTAATGTTCTTCAATGTTTAAAAAAAGTTCTCCTATCCCAGCTTACAGAGATAATTTTCAGTATATATTAAAAAATCTCTGACTTTTGATTACAGACTGTGCTCAAAAAAGCAGTTTGAGGCATTTTTGAAAGGAGACGTGTGAGATGACTAGGGATATTACTGGATTTTTCTGGCCAACAGTATAAGACTTATTTTAATATTACAAGTGGTCTAATTTTAAAAATGTTATTTCCTATGGGCCTTTAACTCAAAGTGTGACCGGACCGCACATGGTGGAAAATATTATTCCTAAACCATAAGTTACGAAAGAAACAGCTTTGTTCTTTTTGTTGTACGACATCTTTGGCTCCACTCAAGACTCGGTGTCATCAAACATTCAGACAAAGGATCTGCACTCGAGACACTGCATGCTATCTCGAGTCATCAACTGAAGACAAGCCATCCGCTCGTTCCAAAATGGCACGGAGAACTAGCGCGGTGTCTTTGGCTTTAGAGTTGTTGTGGCTGTCATGTTCAGCAAGAACCATGTGCTGTGTGTAAGACTGCCATATGATGGGGAACCTGTCCAGCTTGAGATGGCTCTTGTCCCATGTGGGCAAACCAACCCCCCTTAACTATCCCACTTTAGGCTTGTAAGTTTTTTTTTTGTTTATTCTCTTTTTTTTTTTGGTACAGCACATTGACACAACAAACAGAATGGGTTTTCACAGTGATTGTGGCCAGGCTGGTTGTGAACAGTGGCTGGCAGCGAACTCACAGTCTGGATCTGGCTGAGAAACGCTGTGTTTGAGGAGCGAAATCTGTTTCCTGTCCGCACAGCTCACAGCCAGGTCTTCAACTGAGGCCAATATCTCCGTTCCCATACCATCCAGCCACATTCACTGCTGTTTCTTATCTCATCCACGGCCTTGCGTCTACTTACTTGGGGTGTTACACATGTATGTCCGTTTGCAAGCAATACAAATGTGCATGGGCATCCAACGTGTCCTATTTCTACAATTCCCTGCGCTAAGACGACAACAAAACTTGCGTCTTTGGCAACATCTGCCGTTCGTGCCCAAGTTGGGTTTCATGTATATATAATAGATGTGTTAGCTCTCTAAATGCTCAGTGTGTCAGGCAGCAGTTGACGCCTCAGGTGAACTGTGCAGCAGTCAAATAAAATTATATCCGCTTCACACACCTCTGCAGACCGAGAGCGCAGAGACCGAAGCACTTGGCAGAAGTCCGCAAGACGTCTGCAGTACACAACAAGAGTTGGGTCGGGAATGAGCGGGAAAAAATGTGAAACGCAAAAAATAATTTTTGGATCAAAAGCCGTGTCCAATCAAACTCTACGGTATTGTGACATATTTGGTTGAAGCAGCCAAATTTGTCAAATGCCAACAATGACAGGTTGCGTGACATGCCCTAGTCCTCCAAAATCATAAACAAAACTACAAATAAAGACTACATTAAAAAAAAGAATTTAATATCGCATCCTGAAGCAAAAATAAAAGTGTGGTTCCTCTCGAAAGTTGATTAATTTTAAAGGGAGTTTATCACTCAGTAGTAATGCCCACAGTTCTTTATGAAATATAAAATAACAATTATCAGTTGTTGTTTGTAGTAAAATTAAGTTCACTTGATCAGTTTTTAGATATCATTTCTATTATTATATATATAAATCATACAATTAATACAATATTGTTAATGCAGTAATAGATGCTGGCATGTGGTTTGCCTACATTAAATAAAATAAAACCATGTTTTTGTTGTACATTCAAAATTTTCTTTTTTTTTCTCTTTTGGCAACCAGAAATGTTACATTATCACTGATACAGTATATTTGGCTTGTAAAATTCATTCGCTCTAGGCAAGACTTCAGAATTAAATAGTGTAATGCAAGGTGGGGACCTGTGACATAAATTAATATATTAATCGTGCAGATCAAATCATTGTCCTCGTATTTGCATTTCCGAAATGCCAGCCTACTTTAAGCAGATTTAAATGAATCCAAACCTTCATGCATTTTAAAGAACTTGGTTGTGAACCGAGTTGCTTTCTTCTTTATTTAATCAGAATCAGACTATAATAGATGGTCTGAATAAATTAAACACAATCGCAAGGATTCATTCTGCTGCATTGCCAATGAGGTCCAGCAGAGGGAATCCAAATGCAAAACACCTTAATCGAGGTGTGTTAAGAGACTTTACATCGCCTCCTATATAGTTTTTAACCATTTAAGAAAAAAAAGCTGTATTTTTAAACTCAAATCATGATCTTAGATATAGCATTTAATTAAATGACTGAGTATGTCAAAAGTTTTGACTGACACACTGTCCATGCACATACGATCATATAAGATTGCTGATGTCTCCCTTGTTTTAGCATCAGTCAAAAGCCTCTTTGCATATGAGACCTCCAGGTTACTTGTATATTTTTTGATGTACAGTCAACATGTAATTGATTAAATTAACAGAAACATTTGCATAATTGAGTGGCTTTTATTCTGTATTTCTTATAGGACTTCAGCTAGGCCCAGAGCACATCCTCGGTGTGTGTCAGTGGCCGGTCAGTCATTCGGGCTGTATCTGCTGTCACCTCGCATCAGACTCACTCACTCTGACAGGCGGTATTCAAAACAGGGCGTTTGGACAATGGCCCGAGCTGTCAGAGAAGATGGCAGCGTTCGCTGGGAGGAAGACAGCGACGGGGGTCACTGAGAATGTATGCAAATTTGACATTTCTTCACTCATTTGCATACATGGCCTTCAAATCAGACTGTTTATTTATTTACTTACCCCGAGTGTTCACGGACGTAATTATAATGATAGGATTTGTACATTGTATACGACATGTAGCCATGAATTACTGACATATTATTTGGAGCACATGTTCGCAGTGGTGACTTATAACTGTTTCTCTGAGTCAAAGTCTCGAGTTCATCCTTTCTAGGTCATTTGAAGACAAACATTTCATAGAATGCAGGAACATAATATAAAGACATATCAATCCCAGCTAACAAATTTATGTTCTAAAAATTTCAATGTTTCTAAAACCAAGTTTTCTTGTCGTGATTAGAACGTTTTTTAAAAGGGTATGATAATGTACAGCATTCTCCTAACCTTAAGGTTAACATTAAGATTTATCAAGGACAAATAACTTCATGATAATTTAGGTCCGTCCGTTCGTGATCGCCTTCCGGGGGTCCAATGAGTCGGTTCAACACTATTGACAATAGACAATGGACCTTTTTTTTGACTGCACCTTAATGAATTATATACATGACAATTAACAAAGATACCTACATTTTATCTTGGATATTTTTATACACATTATCAGTCTTTTTTATTGAGGGAGAAATACTAAAGAACATATTCTTATGCTAAAATATTATATTAGATACAGTATATCCCATAGAAAGGGGAGTAATGGCTTTTGATGATCTTGCATGTTTGAGCTCGTGACGTATTCTGGTTGTACTGTCTGTATAACATTGTCCTCGCTGTTTTAAATTAGAATGAGTCAGCCTCCTTTCTTTGCATGGACAGCATAACCTAAGAAGCATTTACATTCTGATTGTACACAAATACTCAAGCCACTTGACACCTTGAGACACCCAGCGTCTGGACAGAGATAGCGACTAGGTCACCCAGGCTTGGCAGGCCCAGGCTTGGCTCTCCCACACAATCTGTGCTCGTGGTTTTGGCAGGTCCTCCCACTCCTCCTCCCCTCCCCACCCAGACCCCCTCTTTGCCAGGGCTATGTGTGCTGATCTGAAGTGCCTACCATCCTCCATCGTCTCCAACTGAAGATTACACACCTGTCTGGCATGCGCGAGCAGCCAGGGACAGAGGCAGAGCCATGCGGATGGCAGCCAGCCCTGCTCCCCTGTCCCAGACCGCTCTGATGTCAGCTGGCTGTGAAAGGGAAAGGGTCTTGTACTGACCAGAAACTGTGATTAAGCTTGAACTGGGAGGTGGCCAGAGCTCTGGACCCACGCCACGCTGCCCTTGTCTGCGCAAACCACCCCGCCAAGATTCTCCAGCCCTGGTGAGACCAAATCTGCAACAATAAGAAAGTGAGATTGCATTGGTTTATTTATAAACTGTAGATTTGTAACTTGTGGCTAATTGGTTTCCTTTTTATTGAAATGTCCATAATATTCCAGATTTTTAAGTTCAAATTTTACCTATTTGCACACTACATCAGTAAATCTCATCTATGAAAACAATGCTACTATACAATCTAGATTCTTAGAATATGTCTTTGCATACAATTAGTATAAGGCCTCTCTGCCTGTATTTTCACCCGGTTACGGAGACTAAACTTAATGCGCTTTACGGAGACCAAGTTTAATGCGCTTTATCTAAGATTTATTCTAACAAGTTCCAAAAAACAAAAGCGGAAGCTTTCATCCTCTTTAGGCGGTAAGTGATGAGGCATGACGCTAGGACGGTGGCCAAGTTTACTCCAGCCATTCTCTCTAATGCAGAGTTACTGTGCTGCTACTTCAGCGCGCACTAGAGGAGACACGCGGCTACCGTAGCCGCTGGTAAATCTGTGCGTGGCTGTCACATCAGACCTCTATCCAGAACACAACACACGACTTATGCCGCATCTTTCGCCAATACGACATATAGTTGAATGCAAATCAGTTAGCACACCAGTGATAAAAGAAACATATAACATTCTCCCTTTTTTCTATATGAACAAATTTTATTGTAAATGTCTATGAAATCTTTTGTTTTTTTGTAGCGATGTTTAATTGGAAACTGATTTACACTGACACCTTGTGGTGTGGATGCAAAAGATAATGTTTTAAAGGAGACATATCATGCTTTTAAATCGTTCCTTTTTACATATAAATCATACATTTGTAGTCTATATAAAGCGGAACTGCAATGCTTGGGTCTGAATTCCTCATTATTATAGCTCCACAGGACCCTTTTCTACCCCTTTTCTGATGTGCATCTGAGAGCAACTCGTTTTGGTGAGGTCTCTTTAAATACAATTGAGACACTTCATACCCCGCCCCCTCTCCAGGATGCAGAGGTGACACTCGGTTCAACTCCACCCCGTTCGGCCATTTTTGTAGTCTGATAGCAGAGATGCGATTATCTAGCGGCACAGAAACTTTTTATTCACACATTATTAACAAAATGTCAACAACGGAAGACTTGTCCAGCCAGCCTTACATGTTCGAGCCAGAGTCGGAGCCGGAGCGAGATGAAAATGAAGACGATGAGCCTGCAGAACAACGTCTTCATATGGATGTATCGCAATGGTGTGTTACTGTATTTACACATGAAACTTTGGTCTTCCGACCTTTTACCACCGTGTCGATTTATTTTGATTAATTTGTGCGAGGGAGAGAGAGCAAGACAGCGTCTAGTTTGGAGACGGTGTCTTGTTTACATTTTCGCCTGGCTCCGAAGAGAGAGAGAGTGCGTGCGCGCGACCAGGTCTCTCTCTCTCTGCTCGTTCTTTCAGTTAAACATGCGCCCTGTCACAAGCGCGGCAGTTCATCTACATTAGACGGTGTAATGAAGCGTGTGGGTTACTACATCCAACAACCGAACATTTTAACTTACCCTCTCGTAACTTCTGCATCCTTTAGCTTGGACTACAAAATTGCAGCGAGAAATAAAAATGGCGGATTGCTCGAAGTGTTGGGCTGGAAGTCAATGTCCTTATTTGGCACTTCCGCTGCAAATACTGTGACGTAATAGTTCACAAAACGTCATAGATAACAGAAAAATCGGAACAGGTTGAAAAATAAGGCCAAAACAGAATATAAAGATATCAACCAACTTTTCTGTACTTCTAAACACTCCAAATATACAACAAAATGCATTTAAGGGCTAAAAAAGTGGATTTAGCATGATATGTCCCCTTTAAAGCTAGCTTTTTTCACTGATGTCATTATAGAAATATGCTATTCACAGTCAGCCATGGTTCATTTATTCCATGAGCGAAAGAGTCCAATAACATGGTTAACAAGAAGTGAGATTTATTGAGCTGGTCATGTGATCTTATAATGTCAGCCCCAATGAGATGACTTACTCCATGTAGAGTAAAATAAAACAACTTTTATAAAGCTAATATGATTCTTCTATTGTTTTTCCAAAAGTTTTTTTAATGAGGGGGAGAAATTACTCTATGCACCTTAATCAAGGTATTTTAGCGAGTATTTTTATTTTTTTATTTTAGATTAAACACTAAGTGATTTCTGTTTATGATCAATTGAAATTCTTGTGTGAATTACTTCAAAGTTAAGCGATCCCAATCTAGATCCCTGAGGCATCTCATGGGCTTTGATATAGACCTACAGTGCCAGCAGTCATCTGCTTGTGTCTCACTTTAACATATCCTCTCACCTTCCCAAAACGCCCCTCACCCATACTGATTGGCCTGCATACACTATTCATGAGACCCATAACTGAGAAAACTTAATCTCCCTGTACATTAATTACATTTATCCAAATATGAATGTGTCATGTGCACAGAATGGATGTTGGGGGTTGTTGTTGTTATCTGGTGGGGTTAGAGTTCATCTCAAATGGAAGAGGTGGATGCAGGGTGGGTACCCCGTCTTAACCCTCCAGCACTGGATGCACCGTCGACCCGCTTTTTCATTTCATGTGGAAAAACAAACTAATTACGTGGAAATATGATAATGTATTGTGCTGGAGGAGTCGCCTATGACTCTCATTAAGAGTCCATGCAATCCTACTTGTTTCCTTGCTCTAATCCACCTATCTCTCTCACTTGCTCTCTCTCTTCATCCACTCAGCTAATATGCGTTATTTCTCCCAGGGAGTGTTGCCCTTTCACGAGCCATGAACATTAGTGACCAGTCTGGGGCACTTTTCATCAAAGTCAGCCTCATTTACATAATCGTGGGATTACTCCCTTTTTACTGCCAGTGATGGTCAACATCTCCCATGATTCCTTAAGACCGCTGCCCCCCACTTCCCTAAATTCTCACATAGCTCTTCTAATACCCAGCATGAAGCAGAATCCCTTACCTGATACCTCAGGGAAGACTGTGGGCAGCCCTTCTACAGATTTACTCTTCATTTATCCCTGATCCCTCCATCCTTACATGATGAAATCACTAATGATTCATCAGTGCTCATTACATTTGACAAGTCTTCACTGCAGGAGCTTGTCAATTATCCTCTGGTGGCCTGTAGAGTCGCTCTCACACTCTAGGCTTGTTTTGTAGCAACCCTGATAAGATCCAACAATCCCAAGGTGGATGTTAGCATTCAGAGGCTCCCATTTAGTAATAATAGAACAAGTGGTACAAGTCTTAAAATTAAAGGTTCCAAAAGGGTTTTTTCACAGCAATGATATAGAATTCCCAACTAACTTTGGTTCCCCAAAGATCCTTTCAGTAAACATTTTCTTAGTGTTCCACTATAAAAAGAAAACTTTTGTGCAATGAAAAGGTTCTATGGATGTTAAAGGTTCTTCATGGAACCATAGATTCCAATAAAGAGACTTTGTTTTCAAGAATATACTGTTTTGGTAATACTATGGTAATTTAAGATACACCACAACTATAATATTAACATGACACCCTACCGTTCAAAAGCTTAGGGTCAGTAAAATATTTTTTTTATTTTTTTTAAATAAGTATTACTTTTATGCATTAAATTGTTTAAAAGTGACAGTAAAGACATTTGGAAAAGATTTCCATTTCTAATAGGCTGTTCTTTTGATAGTCTTAAATTATAGTTGTGGTGTTTCTATTTATCTATGACATTTTTTTTTTATCACAATTCCACACAAAAATTTAGCCAGCAAAACTGAGATAGAATTGTTTCTTGAGATGCAAATCAGCATATTAGAATGATTTCTGAAGGATCTTGTGACACTGCAGATTGAAGTAATGATGCTGAAAATTCAGCTTTGCCATCATAGGAATAAATTATATTTTTAAAATATATTTAAATACAGTAGTCAACATTTGAAGTTATACATGAATTTTGAACAAAACCCATTCTTGTCTTAGAACAACTTTGATGAACTTTTTTGATCCACTTCAAATGTTGACTATTGTAGAAAATTATTTTAAATTATGATAATATTCTTTCAAAAACATTACAACCTCAATATATATATATATATATATATATATATATATATATATATATATATATATATATATATATATATTGAGGTATGATTTTTTCAAATGTTTTTGAAACAATATTATCACAATTTAAAATAATTAGTGTGTGTATATATATATAATGTATAAATGTTTGAATGTATTAATGTATAATGTAATAATGTTTTTGAAAGAATATTATCACAATTTAAAATAATTTTCTAATTAAATATATTTTAAAATACTATAGTAAAAACGTGGGATTACCATGCTAACATTCCCCAAAACACAATATTAGCATGGTAATTTTTTTAGTTCTACTGTAGTTATTAAAACATTTCTCTGGCACTAGTGTGTTAAATAATCTCAGGCTTTTCCATCATATCCCATAAATAAGAGAGTACACTTTATAAACTTGTTAATTAAACTTTTTTGGTCTTAATTAAGCACCTCTCAATTTGTTTATTACATCTAGCTCCAACAAGAAATATCTCTGACAAGATCTGTAAGGAAGTGAGGAAAAACACAAGACAGGATTCTCTGTTCACAACTGGCAAAGCTGGTGCAGTGAAATGGCTGCCATTGGGCTTTAGGGTCAGATACCATGCCAGCATCACCAGTCCTACTACTGTTGATTAGCACAACGAATAAGGAATATCACCTACTTGATCCTGTGATCGTGAGGCGTTAAGTCAACATCCACATCCTCCCAGTCTCCAGTGATATTGTAAGTATTACCTGTTAATTAAAAAAGTTCTTTCTGCAGTGCGAAGCCAGCTTCACACTGTTTATTGATCAAACCTCCCTTTAAACACAATAATCATTGCACTTTACTAGTATGAAATGTTGTCCCAATGTAAAAAGACATTCATGTATTTTCATAAATAACAATTACCCAGTCGCCTGTAAACTTTCCTGCGCATGCTAACCAAATGTTATTTTTTTGCAGCTCACTGGGCTTGCCTTTCCCGAATCAACGGTCAAGAAGCTACATTAACTTGGTTCCTGACAAAAAGTCAAGGCCCAAATATGACAGATGCCCAAGGCCAAGGTGGGCACTCGGCCAGTGCCGCTACTGCGAAAGGGTAGCAGTCAGAACATATCAGGAGTGAGTGGACACTTCAAATGGCATCAAAACTAAAGCGTATGCAAGTTGCTGGCATCCTCTCAACTTCCTGACAGTGTCAAACATATTTGCAAAGATGAGATTGTAAAATAAAGGCGCTGTTTTTTACGCTGTATTAAATACTGCAGAAAGTATGGCCATTTTTGAAGGGGTTAATACATAATACATAGGCTATTCAAAGCTTGTTTTTAGTTCCAGCGCTAATGCTAAATATATGGTCCACTTTCTATAACTGGGTTCACATTTAATATCCTCATACAATATTTAGCAGATTTGAAATGCCATCAGTCACAATTTTTTACATGTTCCATATTTCTATTATGTCCCATGATATACTTTTATACAACTTTTATTTTTTATATTTTCAGTTTGAATTCCTTTTAAATTTTAGCAATTTTATTTGCTTTTGTAATTTTTATTCGTTTTTTTATTTTTTTATTTCTATATATTTCATTTATTTCCATTTCAGTTACTTCAACTTAAACTAATTTATTTCAGTTAGTTGCCAAGGCCACATTTCTAATGTTCAAAGTCTAAATTTTTCATCTAATATTTATATTTTATTTTATTTCAGCTTTATTTCAATTACTGAATTTAAAAATAATAATAATTTGAATAAACAATAACACTGCTGCAGATTCAATTTGGACCTACAGCAGCTATTAATGTGGAAAAAAGTCTAAATTTAGTATTATTATAGTATTTAATTTAGCTTCTTCCTTTATATGTTTAACTTTTATTTTAATTTTAGTTATAGTCATTTTATGTGCTTTTGTCTTTTTTAAAATATTTTTGTATAGCTTTATTTTTGTTTTAGTTTGAGTGATTTTAGTATTTAACTTAAACATATTTATTTCAGTTAGGTGTCAAGGCAACATTTCTTAAATTTAAATTTAAGTTTAAGTTTTTTATATTATATTTTATTTTATTTCAGGTTTATTTCAATTACCCAAAATTATGTTTCATAATTTTAGTGGTCACACTTTAGATTAGGGTCCAATTCTCTTTATTAACTACAACTTTTGCCTCAATAAACTCCTAATTACTGCTTATTAATAGTTAGTAAGGTAGAATGTAGGTAGAAGGTAAAAATGTAGAATATGGTCATGCAGAATTAGGCATTAATATGTAAACAGCCTATATCCTATAATATGCATGCTAATAAGCATCTAGTTAATAGGGAGAATTGGACACTAAACTAAAGTGTTTCAATCATAGTTGTAATTAATATTAACAACACAGATTCCAATTGGACCTAGTTACCTAGGCCATTGCAATACAAAAGAGCAGCAGTTATCACTTGAACTTTGTAAAACTCAACATAAGAACGTGAAACACCTTGAAAGTCTATGAGCAAAAAGACAGAGGCTAATTTGAGCCAGCAGCTGGAAACAAGCGGCCCTGTTTTTGTGTCATGGTCTCGTTAAACATGCCTCAACACATTCTTGATTGGATGCAGCTTTGGATTAATTAGAACCGACGTGTCGGCGCCATCAGCTCTGTCTGCGTGCGGCCTCAGATCTGTTACTCAACCGCTCACTGAGTCTGAGGGAGAGAGGGAGTTAGATATTGAAAATCACCATATTTCATATGTAATTTTCATTTTAAAATCCTCAAAGGATATTTACTAGTTTTTCCAGCCAAAAAAACACACCAAAAAGAGCAAAAATTAGGTCTACTCAAAGGGATCCAGCAAGTGAGGGGTGCCGTCATTAAGCAGGGCTCAAACTAGGGCAGGACAAGTTGTATTTTCATTGCAGCATGTGTTATAATACTTCAGCTCTCTGGAGACTTTTGATATATGAATGAGAATGTTAGCTCTCCTGCAGTCACTGCTGGATCTCTTGAACATCTAAAGAAAACAGGAAAAGTAGGAACTGATCTTAGTGAAGGAGATATCTGGGAGAAACTCAATCTAATAGACAGCATGTTTTAGTTATTTGCCACTTCCTGCTTGTTTTGACTTGTCTTGGTCTTAGTCTTTGAATAAAATCTAAATAATTGATTTGTACCCAACCAGAAAATAAAATAATATTAAATTAAAGTTTATTAAAACGTTTATAGTGAGAGGATATATAATATAATATAATATTCTTGAATTTCTGTACATTTTCACAAATATTTAGTATTTATTTTTTTAGTATTTATTCTAGAATTATTTCCATATTTACACTACCGTTTAAAAGGTCAGTCAGTAAGATTTTTTTTCAATGAAACATGTGATGTTTATCTAAAGTCATTTTTTACTTATTGCTATGGTTAAATTAAATAATCAAAGGTAAGCAGCAAAGATATTGGTTAATAAAGTGAGATTAAATACACAAAGTACATATTTGTGTATTTTAACATAAGGTTTGTGTAATATTAAGTTTGCATTTCATGGTTTTATTCATTCTGAGGAATACATCAGTTTTTGTTCAAGTGAGATGAGTAAAAGCATATTCACATTAGTCTAAAACTACAATAAGCATCATGTTCACACACAAAGCCTCTGCGCTTACTCTCATTTACTCGCAAACTCTCACGATTTCTCTCAACATGGAGACAAGAGAGCTGTCAGTCAATAAACGGGAAAACAAAGTAACTTGCGTTATTTATTTGAAAAAGTAACTCAGATATTTTGTTGTAAATTTAAAAGTAATCCATTACTTTACTAGTTACTTTAAAAGTAATCTAATTACATAACTCGCATTACTTGTAAAGGGTTTCCACCAACACTGATCATTATTCACATTTTTGTTCCTTGCTAAAACTAAAACTCCAGTTGCGTAATCGCTCTGCAAGTTTTCTTTTGGAATGACTTCCTAAAAAAAAAAAAAAACGAAAACTGAGCGAGAGGCATGGCAACAGAGTTTCTCACCCCCATGCAGACGCGGCGGGGGGTAGACGAGAGTGACCGGCCCACATTTATCAGTCTGGCCTGAACGGAGTTGCACAGCAGGGAAGAGGCATGCCTTTGTCCCGCAGGTCAGCCTGGGGCAAGAGGAAGGTGTATGGCGGGTAGACTGTGTTTGTGAATCATGTGAGTCGGATGTGCTACAGTTTGTCAAAACACCTTTGTGTTCCCTCTGCCAACACAACGCTACTTCCATTTCCTCTGACGAAGCCTGCAGGGCCGTAAAACATCAAAGCGAACAAGGGTTGCTTTTCAGACATTTGATAAATTGAAAACTTACTAGAAGCTGTTACTAATTTCACTCTCTTTTCATCTAACCTTCTTAATCTTTTTGAGAGCAGGAGGGTCTTTCCATCTTCAGGGAATCAGAACATCTGGGTTTGTGAGAAGTAGAAACCTTTGGAACTGGTCTGCACGTTTCCTGTGCGAGGAGATTGAACTTTTCCTCCCCTTTTTCAAGTCTTCCTTCGCTCTGCTGATTTCTGTTGCTCTGCTTCAAGGTAGGACGTGAGAAGCAAAGGCAAACAGGCATGATTCTTGCATCTTTTGTTCTTCTCTCCGACTCCTTATCTTTCTTTCAGGGTCTGTTTGTGTTTTGGTAATGGTTCTTTGTGGTCTTTAGGGGGGCAGTTGAGGGTAAACCTCCGCTGTTTGAGGAGGGCTGAACTGTTCTGTTAGTCTACACACACTGAAGGAACTGCAGGCCAACTGTGGATTCAGCTGTAGGTATGTTAAGAATGCTTCTGTATTGTCTCTCTCCATCTTCGGTTCTGTGTTTTAGACATGGCAAAACAGGACTAAATTCAAATGCAAATCTCGCTATCCTTTTTCTCGCAGGTTTATCGGTTCTTAACACAAACAATTGCTTTTCATGAGTTCTCAACTTTCTCTTAAAGCCTTTTATTGTCTTCTCAGAAAGAGGTTCAGGCTGTTGATTATTTGTCTGAACACGTTAGCATCTGTGTGCATGAGTCATGTTTAAACAAGCAGATTTAAAACATCTATGAAATATTGATGCTTGAAGCGAAGTCAAAACATTTACAAACCAATTTGAGAGAGCATGTTTGCACCATGAGGTAAGACTGTTAACAACACATGGTGATAAGTTGTGTCCTTTAGCCCATTTAAGTTTTTATTGAGCAGTGAAATGTTCGATGTGGCTAAAACTTTGAGCTTGTATCAAACCTTTGTCTGATAGCACCTGTGATGTTTGGCTGCATAGAAAACTACAACATTACTGTAGTTCAGATGCTTCTTTGAGGCTTGATTCCATTTCCAGCTCAGAGACTGATTAACCCTTTTGTTGTCACATAGTTTTAGTTTTAGACTACGTGAAATCTAAAACTTTTAGATTTTGAGGCTTTTAGATGTACGTTAGATTTGAGAGGCAGTGGTAATTTACTATTATTTATATACTATAGTGTTCATTAATATTTTGAATTTGCTTCTCTTTTAATTTTGCTATGTGCTTTTGTCATTTTATTAAAATTCATTTAATTTAACAAATTTTTTATGATGTTTTTTTGTCCTTTTTATTAGTTTTTTATTTAAATCTTTAATTTCTATTTCCATTTAGCTTTATTAAGTTCCGTTGTTTAAAACTTAAGCTTTTTTTATTTCGGTTAGTTGTCAAGTTTACGTCGTACATCTAATATTTTTTATTTTTATAGTTAAATTTTAAATAGTTAAGTTTTAGTCAACAATAACAGCTGCTAGTGTACTCCTACACTGCTAAAATCCTATTGTTAATGAGTATTTTATTTATTTTATATATATCTTATATACCAGTTAAAATATTTTCCAACTTATTAAAAAGAAAAATGAAAAATTCAAAATCACTTAGTCATTTTTTGCAGTGTATGAGCAACAAATATGTGCACAAATATGTTCTAAGACTAAAAATACTGATGACTCATCTTGTACTTGTGGGTGTGTCCACATTTTTGTCCAATCAAATGCTTTATAGAATGAAAATGTCCCTCTCCCTATGTCAGGCTTCTCTTAAACAATAGTTTAATAAGTAGTCCACTTTGCAGTCTATCATTGTTCTGAAATATTAATGAATGTATGAATTGTTCTATTTAATACTTATTTGTTGGTTTATTTTCCTCATTCTTTATTTTCATGCAGCATACTGTTGGAAATGAGAGCAAGACGGCTGATCTGAAGAAGATAATCTTGGATATCAAGCAACCGACCAAAAAAAATGGGGGTGTTCATTCTTGCTTTGACATTGCTCACCTTGAGTCATCTGTGGTCACACGTCCAAGCTTCGAGTCTGGTTCGGTTAAACGCAGGTCTTCGGGTAGCCAGAGGCCAGTCTGTGTTTGTCACGGCTGGTGAACTTCAGTTCCACACAAATGGGATATCTGAGGCCTGTAAGGTAGAAGTGGTGCTTACCGAGCCTGTGACGCAAAGAGTGGGGAAGCTGACTCCTCAGGTAACAAAACAAATCCAGAATAAGCACATTGAGCTATTAAATATAAAACAGGAAAATAATTGTATTGTTTTCCAGGTTTTTGACTGCCAGTTCTTACCTGACGAGGTGAAGTATGTTCACAATGGCAGTCCTCTTCTTGAGGAGGACACTGTCTTGCTAAGAGTCTACAGGTGAAACATTGTGTGGTCATTATCCTCGTCCAACATTAACATGTTACGGCTGTTACTTCAATAAGGGCTTTTGAGAGCTGCAAAAAAAAAACTTTTTCCAAGGCCTAATGTAATTTCCATACCAAAATGCTTTTTTTCTATGACTGTGTTCAGGTTTACAGAAACCCAGACTTTTGTTGAGACTGTGCTACTACAGATACATGTGCTGGAACCTCAGAGGAGCCTCACAGAGCTTGGAAATGTTCCTTTGGTGGTTCCTGAGTTCTACGGCCTTTCCAATGCCATCAATAGCAGTGTCCTTACCTTTAAAACCCAGCCTGATGTGATCTGCACAGTACGTCTTCTCAGCTCTGAGATCAACGTCCCAGTGCTTGGTCAACTGGTCGTTGAGGATCCTGAAACAATGATAGCCATTGAGGCTGGACCAAGAAAAGGTATTACATACTTTTTATGTATTAAAAATTAATGATATTTCTGAAAAGTATTTTATACCTTAAAATAATATATTAAAAACCTTTTTCAATGATTAAAATTATTTAAATAATGTCATGTGGTTTGACACCCTAAAAACAAAAACAAAAAATGTTTATGAATGAATAATTCATTATATTTTTCTTAAAAGAAAATAAATTTTAAACATTTTTGTAAAAATGTATACAGAAATGTTGTGACTACCCAAAAACTGAAAATGATTAAAAATGTTTATCATTTAATAAATAATGTTGTTTTTAAAAAAAATAATTTTTACCATTCAAAATATATATTTTTTTTTTTTTGAAAATGACTAAAATGTTTACGAAAATGTCATGTGGCGCGACACCCTAAAACGTAATTTTGATGCATTAATAATTCACGTAAAGAATAACTTTTTATCTTGAAAAATATATTTAAAAACTTTTTTTGAAACTAATGATTAAAATATTAATGTGAAAATGTGGAGAATTATTTTTATATTTACATAATGGTTATACCACATGACACTTTTAGAATTTTTTTCCTTAAAAGTTGTTAAAAAATATTATAATTTTTTTTAAACCACATGACACCAAAATGAATACAAAGAGTACATTTGTAAGAACTTCTCATCTCTATTCAAACTTTTCAAGGACGTCACACTGGAATTGCGTGCCCTGGAAATAAAGCCTGTGACCACAACACAAGGGAAGTTGAGTTCTTGAAGACGGACTGCACCGAGTTCCTCACTTCAGGTCTGAAGTACCAGCACCACAGTCCTCCATCACCTGAGATTGATTACATCCCAATCAGGGTGGAGTTTAGGGACCAGACATCCCGAGCCATGTTGGAGGTAGAATGGCATCAGAGTCAGGTTTGTATTAAAACATAACACAGGCCTCTGAATCTTCTCCTTCCCTTCTTCTCTCTTAGACCGAGAGTATCTGGATACCGGTATTGATCCAGGGGGCCATGGAGAACCAACCCCCCCACGCTGCCTTCATGTCTACGTTCATCCTTGAGGTGGATCAGTTCATCCTCACCCCCATGACCACTGCTGCCCTGGATGCCAAAGATGACGAGACCTCTCAGGCCCAGCTCATCTTCAACGTGACCAAACCTCCAGCGGAAGGGTATATAACTCATTTGGACGATCACACTAAAACTGCATCCTCCTTTTCGTGGCAAGACCTGAATGAGATGAAAATCGCTTATCAGCCCCCAAACAGCAGTCACACAGCCAGGAGGAACTATGAGGTCAGTAAGAGCTGATAAATTAATTGATATACAGGAAAGTTTGAAAGGCAAATTAATTCTTTTTTCCTGTCAAATCATGAGATACCGGTAACATTTTTTTACTAATAGTCTAGTTGAGGGGTTTTTAATGCCACAGGCCCCCGAATAGGATGACCCACTTGCGAGGGACTTCAATCCTAAAACTTAAAGGCAGCTATATATATATTTTTTGTTATTACAAATATATTATTTCTATAAAGACCCATTTATATCAGTGTTGTTATTGTTAACTAAAACTATCAACAAAAATTTTTTTTTCATTGAAATTAAAATAAAATATAAATATTAGAGGAAAAACTTGTATTACAGAAATATTAAAAAATTTAAATAACAAAAGCACATAACAAAATTACTAAAACTTACACTAACCTTAACGCTAAATCAAAATATGAATGAATACTGTGATAGTAAATAAATAATACTAAAATAACACTGCTATATGCTGTGAGGAAAGTATCATAAACATTATTATAAACCTTAAGATATTTTAAATATTTAGAATAATATAATAAAATACATAAGTATTATAAAATGTTTAGAATGTCTGGAAAATATTTAGTTTACAATGTATTGTTGACAGTGTATTTTGTTGTTGTGTTAGTTTGCATCTTATCTGTCAAAATAATTAAATAATTCATATTTAGTATTACTTCTAACCAGTGTTCCCAGAAATAAAAACAAAATGTCAAATTTGACTTTTATATTATTTTTGCTTTTTACTTAATCTGTTGTCTAGGTTGAGTTTCAGGCCATCGATGGCTCATTTGTGCCGAGTCTTCCTATCCTGATGCACATCTCTATCCGCACTGCAGAGACCAACTCCCCTCGAGTCTCCTGGAATATGGGTACTCTAGCACATTAGCTAAAATAAATCATCTTCTAAATGAGAGAATGAGGCTAAACATCTTTATCCTTACAGGCTTGGATTTGTTGGAAGGCCAATCCAGACCAATCACATGGGAGCACCTACAGGTTGTTGATAATGACAACATAGATGCCGTCACCCTGATAGCTATGGATGGCCCTCTTAATGGACACTTAAGTGTTAGAGGTAAAGGAATCTGTCACCTCTCTGAAAGTATAAGCAAATCCAAATGCAATTCCCAAGACCTTTGTCTCACTGATTTGTCATAGTAAGTGTATACCCACTCTTTTATTCCTTCTCCATCCATGTGGTAACCATTCATCATGTGGGCATCATTCAAGAAACATATGTCCGGGTAGCCTGCACGGGTTTGCTAATCAGGTGTAAAATGCTTCGGCGACACTTTGCCAGGGGCCGCAGACCAAAGATGTCTTTAGAGCCGTAGCGGCTGTCCTTCCACTCCAGCAGACTTTTGTTTGCACAGACCCTGAACGAAGCAGATTGTAAAGACTTATGGCATTTCATGCCAGATGTCCAACACAAGGTCATTTCTCGTCCATCAGACCATTATCTTAGCAAGCTCTGAGAACTGGTGACAATCATGTGTTTATCTGAAAAGCTTTATTCATGAAAATGTCCTTTTCTTTTGTGTTCCACAGAAGAAAAAAGAGAGGAAGGCAGGTTTGGAATGACATGACATGAGTAATTGATTTTTGGGTTAACTATTTCTCTAAATCTTTGGTATGATGGAAAGAACATGCCAGATTGCTATTCCAGGTTTTGAATGGGATGTTTTGCTGCATGCGTTCTCCCATGAAAGCTGTGGAAGATTGTTTTTGTGTTTCCTGGTTTGGAGGATTTCCAGGCCCATGGCCCGGTTCCTTGTGTCATTCCCTGACAGAAGACCACCTGATCAGCAGAAGCCTCCAGCCTACTTAAACAACAGCTCCCGCTTTAAGCCAAACCCTTCATTTAATTGGTGTTTACGTTTTTAGGGTTGATGTGTCGCTTTGTGATCCCTCTGGCTGAGAATAGAGGCGTCCCATAACTTTGGCTTCAAATCCACTCCAAAAGCACAAATCCACTCCAAAAGCTCATTTTACTACACGAAGATTGAGCTGAACAGCAAGTTCTGGTCCAGAATGGACCGGTCTCTCTTGAGAACCTAAATGCGGATTGGGAATTGCTCACGTAGACCTCGAACTCAGGGACTCCGACCCTTGGGAAAGTCCTCAGTCAGCCTTCGGCCAAATGGAAAGCTGCCGCCCAATGTCCTCTTGCGTCAGGTATCTATATGGAGACTGTTTTTTTGGGCCTGATGCCCACAGCCACCTTTGGGCCCAATTACTTACTTGTTTCTCCATTGGACTTGTGGCCGTTTCCCCCTGATAAAGTTGCTAATTAGGTTTGCTGTGCAACCAGTCATCATTCAATCTGTCTGGTGACCTTGCCCTTCTGTCTCCCTGGCAAGCAAGAGAAACTCTGCTTCACGGTGGGCAGCAGCCATTGCCTGGGAAGGACGCCATCTTTCTTTTTATTTTTTCGCAATTGGGAGAAGCCAGAGCCAACATTTGTGCCTTCAGGCGAAAAACAAAACTTTCACAATTGCATCGAGCCAACTGAATGAAATTGCAAATGATAGTATTAGATTATATTGACTACTTGTTAACAATACTGTCCACCCAAACAACTATTTGTGTCCATAAAATGAAACAAAACATGATTCATCCCCATTTACTTTCATTTTATGGACAAAAACAAACAAACAAAAAACAAAATGTCTTTCGAAACATCCTTTGTGTTTTACAGAAGAAAGAATGTCATACAGGTTTGGAACGACATGAGGAAATGAGTTTTAATTTTTGGGTGAACTATCCCTTTAACTTGACCTGGAATTGAATTTATCAAACATTCAAACAGGCCCAAACCATATTTCGTAACCAATCCTTTCTTATTCATCCAAAGGTGGAAAAGGCTTCATGTTTAAGGTCAAGGATCTCAGAGAAGGCGTTGTGGTCTATCATCATTCGGACAGCGACACCACAAGGGATTACGTCGTCTTCCGAATCACAGATGGCCGCCACAGCATCAGACACAAATTCCCCATCTATGTTCTTCCAAAAGACGACACCCCTCCTTTTTTAATCAATAATGTGGCCTTTGAGGTCCAAGAAGGTGGCACGGTTAGGGTGGAGGAGTACATGCTGATGGCCTCAGACTTGGACTCCAGCGACGACTACATTCAGTATCAGCTGACTACTTTTCCCAGAGCGGGACGGCTGGTAAAGAAGTCTTCTCCACATGAACCAGGTCAGTTGGATTTAATGCATTGGGTTTAATGGGTTATATTTATCTGACGTGACTTACATTAGATGATGTCACATCAACCAGGTGTCCCAGTGAAGAGCTTCCTTCAGAGGGACCTTTTTCAAGGTCTAATCTACTACAAGCACTCAGGGGAGGAAGTGTTTGAGGATTCGTTTGATTTCATCCTGTCAGATGTCCATCAGCCTCCGAATCTATCGGACAGACATGTAACTTGGTATCTGTTTTCTTATTAAATTCCATTTCAGTGTGAATATTTATAACAGGAATGTTTGCTTTGTACGTCTTCAAATTAGACTGTGGTGATCCACGTGTTTCCAGTGAAGGACCAGTTGCCTGAGGAAGTTTCCGGAACGGTTCGCTCCATCACGGTGAAGGAAACTGAAGTAGTTTACATTACTCAGAGCCATCTGCACTTCAGAGATACAGAGCATTCGGATACTGACCTTATGTATGTTATCACTCATCCCTGCTTTAGACTGGGAAACACCAGGTATGCTTATGCATTTCCTACCTATTACAGTAACAATGATGTTTATATATATATATTATATATTATTAAGAATATGGGTCCTTTCTTGTTCATTTGACTTCTCTAATTCTTGCAGGTTATCAGATGCAGGCAGGCTGTTTTATACGGACACCACAAACTCCATGAAAAAAGATGCAATGGTTCCAGTGCTTAAGTCCTTTACCCAGGTCTGAAACATGTTCCCTAAATGTTCCATACTATTGTAATACGTATGTTCAGAAAGATGTTATCATTGTTGTCTTCTGCAGCATGCAGTGAACCACCACAAAGTGGCTTACATGCCTCCAATAGAGGATATTGGCCCTGAGCCTCTTTTCGTGCAGTTTGTGTTTTCTGTGAGTGACCAGCAGGGCGGCGCTCTCACAGGACTCATCTTCAATATCACAGTCACACCTGTTGACAACCAGGCCCCAGAAGTGAGTTGCTCACTCCTCATTTTATTAAGGGAAGCATTTGGGAAACCAAACAGTTGAGAACCACTGCATTAAAGTATAATGTTAAATCTCTGTGAGTATATTTGTAGTAGATATAGATTTAATATTTCACACTTCATTGAAGGGTACAGTATATCTACAATCCAAGTCTAAAAGTCAGTATTTATTCCACAACAAGCTTCATGTAATCAGTTTTTCAAACATAAATCTAAATAATTGTATACATTTCCCAAACCTTCATTCATAGATGTTCACTAACTTACTGAGGGTCGAGGAAGGTGGCGGTAGTTTCTTGATGGAGGAGCACCTGTTGGTGCAGGATGTGGACAGTCCAGAAGATCAGCTCAGGGTACATGTGAAGACTCAACCTCAACATGGGAGACTGGAGCTGCAGGGCACGACACTGCTAGAAGGAGACAGCTTCAGACTGCAGGACCTCAAAGCATTGAGGGTCAGGTATGAGTTGAAAACTAGAAATTACATTTATACGGTTAAAAAGTCATGTCCTAAGAAGAATTGATGGGGGTGATTTTATGATCTGTTGAATATCACAATACTCTCTATGGCGATAGATACATTCATGATGACTCTGAGACCCTGCAGGATAGCATTGGTCTTACTATCACAGATGGAATCAACTCTGCACATGGAAAGCTTTTAGTTCAGGTAATTTTCTTGATGTCTGACACATTTTATTGTACTTGCATTGTGTTTCCATGTAACATTCCTTTATTAAAATGAATATTTCCTTGTTGCTTCTTATTTGCATGTTTTATTAGATAATGCCCGTGAACGACGAGCCCCCACAGTTAGATTCCAACTTGAGGGCTGAACTGTCCTGCAAAGAGGGGGGTCAGGTCCAAATTACGGTTGAGTACCTCTCTGCTACAGATGTTGACAGCGAGGACTCTCGGCTAACATACATGCTTGCCAGAACACCTGCACGTGGGGCGCTTCAGCGAAATGGGGTCACCGTGGACAAGTTCTCCCAGCTGGATGTGCTCAATGGGCTCATCTTCTACCTGCACACAGGTTATAACCAAGACAGGAGGCTAGTTAGTTATACTTAGTGAAAATCAGGTGTCACCTACTGTAGGCCTGTTTCACACATCATACAGGTGTCTTATAAATAAAAATATAATGAAAATGCACAATAAATTAGTTTATGAAGATTTTTTTTGTGATACATACTTTTATGTCATAATATTAAATAATTATTTAGCGAAATATTCATCCATTGTTCAAAAAAAAAAAAAGTGTGATAAGTGCTGATAAGCCCAATTATTTTAATATTTATTCATATAAAATAATAATATATTTTTGTAGCAAAGTTCGTTGTTATGGGAAGAAGGAGGCGGGAACCGGCGAACGTTCACAGACTTTAATAAAATAAATAAACAAATACAAAAACGAAAGTAAAGACGTCTACTGCCGCCACACATAATAAAACAACATCAAATAAAATAGTCCAGGCCTGGCCTCTCTTGTCCTTCACTGTCGTCGCTCCTCCTTTTATGCTTCCGCTCCTCGTGAGAGATACGAGACCGGTGCGTCGCGCAGGTGTTGCAATCACGCCACAATTTTTAAATAAAATATAAATATTGTTTTAATATTAAATTATTTAATATGGTCAATAACAATAAATGTCAGATATTATACATCTATATTATATTGTCTATTTTTTTTTTTAAATAAACCACAAAATAAATAGTTTAAAATGCTACAAGTAAATTTAGGTATCAAAAAATTATAATGTACAGTTTGAAAAATGGATAGTAATTTTGAGACATGCTAAAGATTAAAGCATTTAAGAGCGTTATTAAATTAGCTCTAAGTGAGTGTTAGATGCTGGCAAAGGTAATCTATATGTGGATATAAATATGGTATGTATGTGTATATATATATATATATATATATATATATATATATATATATATATATATATATATATATATATATATTGCTGGGCAACAATTAATCGTGGTTAATCGCATCCAAAATAAAAGTTTGTGTTTACATAATATTATGTACTGTGTATAATTATTTTGTATATATAAATACACACACATGCATGTATTTAAGACAAAATGTGTTATTTATATTTAAATAAATATACAGTATATCCATGCAAATATTTCTTAAATATATACATGCATGTATGTGTATTTATATATACAAAATAATTAACCCTAACCCTACATCTATGCAATATCTTTTTACTCTTTTAATTCATTTTATAACTGTATCATATATCTCTTTTAATTTCTTTTATAACTGTTTTTATTTTGTGATTATTTTAATTCCTTTCTGTAAATTGCCATAGTGTATGAAATGTGCTAAATAAATAAACTTGCCTTGCCTTGCCTTACACAGTACACACACATACTTTTATTTTGGATGCGATTAATCATTGCCCATATACACACACATACATATACGCAAATAGTAACATTGGCTAATAATCAATATGGTATCATGCATGATCATGATCAATAAGATCATGCATCCCTAAAAATGTTTGTTGATGCAGGATGTTTGAAAAGGGCTTATAGTGAATGTCTAATGAATGATTGTAAATTTAATGTCATTTTTATTAATTAAATTAACATGAATCCTCATTCACTAGGGGGTGAGATTGGACCTGATCCTGTCTCGGACACTGTCACTCTCATTGTGTCAGATGGAGAGGCTGGAACAATGGATGGCTGCTGCCAGGAGGATGCTGTCCCCCCGCCTGTCCCCCTGCATGGCACGCTTCCGGTCTATGACCTCAACATCACTGTGATGCCTGTCAACAACCAGGTCCCAACCATAACGCTGGGTAAACATCTACCACAGGGCCTGTAGTAAATCTCTTACTGGACAAAAGACGTTTCATACACTGACGCTGCTTTGTGTTGAGGGACCGAATGGATTAAAACAAGATGCTCTCTAATCTAGATTTAATCGCCAGAGCATTTGGCTAAGGTGTAATTAATTCACTGTAATGGCAATCCGCTTAAATCAAGCAACCAGGAATTTTCGAGGCAGGTGATGGACTGCAGATTGGTAAATGAATCACTTAATCACGGTCTCACACACCCAGCTCAGGGATTGTCACTAATGCAAGCGTTTTATTCCCCTGTACATACGTTTCGAGGCAGGGTGCTGGAGACGTCTCGCCAAGATGGGGATTTCACTCTTAATGCCAGAAACTTTGCAGTTATCAATGGAGAACAGTGACCAGAGCAAGACAATGAGCAGAAGACGGTAGCTAGGTGCCGGTGGGACGTTCACAGGAAATCCTTGCATGCTTGTCGTCGGTGCATGAGGGGCGGCAGACGTACACACAGCTGGTTGGGATTATAGAGAGAAAGCAGAGCATGTGTGGCGAAAAAGCACAGTAGAAAGAGATACATGTTCCTGTGAGAATAATTGGACAATAGGGACACTGAGGGAAAGACAATGGACAGTCCCGCATTTGGAAAAAACGACACGTCCATAGTGTCTTCTATCCCTTTTCTCATTCAATCACAATTATAATCTCCTAATTCGGTTAATCCCCGTCAGAAAAAAGGAGGATTTTCCAATCTTGCCTCCGTGTAGTAGATATAGACTGGTTTGCGAGGAAAAAGTAGTCATTTAATTAATTTGCATTGAATAAAGACTGGGTTGGCATAAGAGCTTTAAGCAAAGGAACGTGAGGAAAATCCAGCTCTTGCCTTGCTATGGGACAAGTTTTATCACTTTTACTCCAGACTGGCGGTCATTAATTCCTCCCCTTGTTTCCGAGCTCTATCCAAGCACAACCTCATCAGTGCCCATTCTCCATTCATTATTTATCAGTGCAGTAAATGGAAGCAGATGCCAGTAAGCATTGGCATGATGGCTTTATCAACACCCAGGTGGCAGCGGGCTGGCCGAGAGCCGAGCGAGAATGCAGGGGAAGAGAGGGAGCGTTAGCGAGGTGGCATAGTAGGCGTGAGGAAAGTGGGAGCGAGGGGAGCTGCCTGTAAATTAGTGGAAGAAGAAGAAGAAAAATATATGGACACGCTCTTGAGAAGAAAAATATAAGCATGCTTCAATGAAGGCCCTTTCAGCTCACTAAAATACTGCTAATATTACTACTTTATGCTGTATATTGTTCCGTCAGGTAACATGTTTGTGGTAGATGAGGGTGCCAGTGCATGTCTGTGTGGGGGGGTGTTGGAGGCCACCGATCCTGATAGTCATCCAAACCAGCTCATGTTTCACTTGGTGACCCCTCCACAATATGGGTTCCTGGAGAACACCCTTCCATCCCCTGGATTTGAGAAAAGCAACGCTGGACTCCAAGTGGGTCAGTAGTATTCCTGAGGCTCTGTAAACATACCCAATGACTGTGACTTATGCCAAGCAAGACGTGTTCATGGATTAACATCTTTTGTTGGTCATGGAACAACATTCCTGTCAAACAAACATTGTCCTCTATCCCTGACTTCAAACTTAACGCTAATCAGTGACCTTGTTCTCACTTGTTTCAAGCCCATTTGACTTTCTTTTTTCTGTAAAACACAAAAAAGTCTGTTTTTTGTGCATCTTCTATACAATGAAAGTCATTGGGGTCCAATATTGTTTTGAAACTAGACAAAGGGGAACTGGAGCGCTGCTGGTATCCCTTGTATCCTCTAGTGCTCATGGAAGGGTTAAATGTTCATAAAAAAGAATTTTGAAAAAAAATCCAGGTCCAGGCACTCAGTAGGATGCAAAAGTTAAAAAGCCTTAATTATTTTAAAGGGCTAAAGGGCTTGTTTTAGAATCATCGTGACTACGAATTTAGAATAATGATGTGTAACTGGTTTATTGACTTTAGGTGCATATTGTGTGGAGTACACTGGATGTTTGCAGTAGTGTCACTCCTGTTCTTCCACTTGGAGATGTCTCATTTGGTCTTGTTTGGTTCAACCTCTGGTATTAGACATAACCTGAACTATTGCCTCTAGTGGCAAAGAAATTGTGTTGCAAGTGCCAGAGTGGCACACCTGAAATCAATGCAATTATAAGTATGGCTTGATTCTGTTTGTTTGTTACCAACACCCTGATGAAGGCCAGTGGGCCGATACGCGTTGATGTTTTAATGCTTTAGCCCTTTAAAATAATAAAGGCTTTTTAACTTTTGCATCCTAGTGAGTGCCTGGACCTGGATTGTTTTGAAACTGTTGAAATGGCATTTCATCAGCATTTGGCAATGGCATTTTCATCCTTTAATCCAGGAACATGTCCTACTTGCCTATTTTGTTGTGTCCTTTTTAAATGGCATAAGACTTTATCATTAAGACCACTAAGTCATATTGTATAAATAAAGTTTCTTTCAGCCAGCTCCACCTCAGTTTGGGTTTCATCAACTATGTCCAGTCGGTGCACCAGGGTGTGGAGCCTACAGCAGACTTCTTTACCATCAGTGTCAGTGATGGGATTCAGAGATCAGCACCATTGCCCTTCTATGTCATCATCAACCCTACCAATGATGAGACCCCATCACTGCTACTTAGCAACTTCACAGTAAGATATATTTTTTAGAGACAAAATTATCTTATAATCAAGCTGTCTGCTAACAATTGTCTTGCCCCTCACCTCTTGATAGGTCATGGAGGGAGGGATGAAAGACCTCAGTCCTGATATTCTAAATGCAGTGGACATTGATATTCCAGCAGAAACTCTTACTATGTCCATCCTGGTTCCCCCAGCCCATGGCACACTGCTCAATGGCATATATGGTGTTGAGATGAATCGTTACAAAAACATGAACCCAGAGGTCCTCCAACGAACCTTAGCAATCCAGTCTTTCACCTTACAGGAACTACAACAAGGTCAGTTCTGGAATCCATGTGATCTGTAGTACCACAAACTTTTCCTCCCCTAACGTCCGGGGTACCACTATATGCTTCTTGAGGAAGGTTGTAAGGACAGTGTCACTTCCCTGGTCCAGCCACCCCTCGGTGCCTTCACTGTGGGTATCCAGGCTTGCAGAACAGATGTTGCAGTAGACAAAGGTCAATGTGTGCCTGTGGTGCTTCTGCTTCATCTGCAAAGTCTTTCCAACTGCTCTCTGCACAATTATGTCACCGTGCATGAGGTACTTGGTGACTGCACAGCTTTGCTTGTTAGCGAGTGATAAAGAGCCATTGAAACGAAGGTGAGCAGGTCATTGACAAAATGGGACGTGTAAACTGGTGTCCTTCTTGGTAGTAGTGGTAGAACTAGCTGCATCAGTCAAAGGAAGCAAATGCCTAGTGACTGTAGTATCCTAAATGTCACTAAATGCTTAATCTACTAAAATATAATTTTTCTCTCTTGTGCTGATCCATAGGAATGAAGATCATGTATATGCATGACGACACAGAAACCCTCAAGGACGCTTTCACCATACAGTTGACAGATGGTGGGCACACAGTCCAGGGGACTGCGTGTGTCCGCATCATACCAGTCAATGATGAAAAGCCATGGCTACTAAAGTAAGGACGCCCTGGGATAAATTCAGAGCCAAAAAGGCGGATGAAAGCGGGAACGGGGGAGGGATTTTAGTGGTGGAGACTGGACAGGAACAGAAGGGGGAGGCCAATCCTAGATGGGGTTTATGGAAGGGGGGTCAAACACAACCTGTACTGCACATGTGGCTGGGGAATCTGTCTCCCTGACTGAGTAACTAGGAATTAACTTAACATCCTTGAGTAAATTGCTAATTTTTATTCCATCTTCTTCCTCTAAGATCAGCAAGATCTGAGGGTGTGCATGTAAACTCCACAACAGCAGAAGTAATGTGTCTTTTTGGCAGATGCCTTCATCTTTGTTTTAAAGTCCTCATGGATTAGGATAACAGGCCCGTTCTGCTTGTGTTCCTTCCTTTTAGAAGCAGCTGTTTGTGTATTTATTTATTTAGGATTCCGGATTTTAGCATGCAGGCTTGGCACCAGTACCTTTAGTGTCCAAAGCGTCTCGATCTTTGTTCTCAGAAATGCAGGTGTTGAGGTTGAGGCCCTGGAGAAGAGAGTCATCTCCAGTGTAGTGCTGGAGGCAGAGGATCAAGACACTCCCAACAATCATATCCTCTACATCCTCAATGCAGGTCCCAGATTTGGCATCCTTCAACTCAGGGTTAGCAAGGAAAATATAGTCCATTACATTATTCCTTAAAGGGATAGTTCGGCCAAAAATGATATTTAACCCATGATTTACTCACCCTCAAGCCGTTCGAGATGCATACTGTATGTCAATCATTTTTCAGACGAACACATTTTCAGTTATTTTAGAAAATGTCTTAGATCTTTCAGTGGTTATAATGTGAAGCTATGGAGTCCACCTCCTTCAAGTCCCAAAATGTGCATGCATCCTTCACAAAAGTAATCCATCCGGCTCCAGGGGGATAAACGAAGGCCTTCTGAGGGTAATCCGTGCGGTTTTGTCGTAAAAATATACATATTTAAAACTTTATAAATGAAAATATCTTGCTTCCGGCAACGGTCGACGCGCGTTCACGGGAGATGGATGCCGGTGTATGACGTAGGACGTAGCATAGGAAGCGTCGTGACGTAGAACGAAGTATAGCTAAATCAAACGCTACGTCCTATGTCATACACCGACATCCATCTGCCGTGATCGCGCGTCGACCGTTTCTAAAATAACTGAAAATGTGTTCGTCTGAAAAAAGATTGACATATGCATCTCGAACGGCTTGAGGGTGAGTAAATCATGGGTTAAATATAATTTTTGGCTGAACTATCCCTTTAAGCCTGGAATACACTACATGATTGTGAATAGAAATTCTGAATCTGAACAGATTAAAACACTAGGCATCACGCACTTGCCCACTAAATGTTTACAGAGGGCATCATACACTCCTTTTTAGGTCACTCCAAACTCACACAGAAACATGCACCTCATTGCTAGGGCAAGTGAAAACAATTTATGTTCTAAAATCAGCTCAAATATAAAACATGTTTGATATCCTAAATGTTTGGAATCATAGTCTGAAGCTAAAAAAAAACTGGAGTCTGCCTATATGGAGTTGCCATTTTGCAACTAGTGCCGACCCCTCCAGAATTCAAATCAGTTCAAAAACCTGGGCAAAAGTCATGTAGTGTATTCCATTCCCAGCCTTTAGTGTGACATACTCTATACTTTAAGATTGTATGAAATAATGTGATTTTCTGCAGACAGAAGCTGGATGGATTGATCTGAGTCCAGGTCAGAATTTCACCCAGGAGGATGTGGAGATGAATCGCCTATGGTACACTCACACTACAGTTAACGGTTTCAAAGGCCATGACAGGTTTCACTTTGTTCTCAGTGATGGGGAAAACAGAACACCTCCACAGAGTTTCTTCATCTCTGTCCACACTGTTCAAAAGGGTACGTTTTATTGTGAACAAAATAAAATAACTATACACCTAGTAGGAACTCAGCGTGGCTCAAAACCAACACTTTAACATAGGCTCACACCTTACATTTAGCTTTCAGTCTTGAAGCTCCAGGGTTATGAAGTTCGGCAGACTGCACTGTCCAAATCCTGTGACATTATAGCATTTGCATAGTGACAGACCGATTTGTGACTCAGTGATCACTGCTTTTGTTTTTCCATCAATCAAAGTCCAAGAAAAACAACTTTGTTGACAGATTAAATCTGTGCATGTATAATTAAAAACATTGGCTTTCCCTATGGCCAAAATTACTTTGCCAGTTGGGTGAACATGGAAGCATGGCAGCCATTGTCCTCTTGGCTCCGTTCTGGCTTATCCTGGAGGAACAGAGGTGAGAATGTTCTGCCGCAAAGGATGAGCCACCTTTAAACGCCCAGCATGAATAATTAACAGAGCTGGGGCCAAACATCTGTAGTCCAGGCCCTAGTTCCCAGTACTGTCCCTGCTGTCACGAACACATCTTACACAACATCAATAAGCTTACTTACACACAACTTCCTTTAGACTTAACACGCTTACATTTTTCAAAGCTTTACACATATATATGTATGTAAATGTGTATTTATCTACAGTATATGCCTCTTTAACACCGTTGACCTACTTGGCACGTACAGGTGACATTGCTCTGATCACTAAACCCGTGACCTTGATGGAGGGAGAGAGAGTCATTCTGACCACTGACATTCTGATGGCCACAGACAGTGGAAGCAAGCCAGATGAGCTCATGTACACTGTATCAGTACCACCTGAACACGGTCACCTGCACATGGTCCAAAGTCCAGGGGTTCCAGTGTTCTCCTTCTCCCAGATGGATGTGGCTGCCAACCGGGTATGCTACACTCATGACAACAGCCGCTTTGCTGACCGTGATTCTTTCAGGTCAGTGGTTTTCATTGTTCTTTTTAAATTTGTCTATCTATCTGTGTCTGTCTGTCTCTTGTGCAATCTGGTCTAGCCCATAGACGGCAAAACCTCAATCCGAAATTAGAAATGATGTAAAAGCAAGAGACTGAAAAAACAAAAAGAATAATTTTTGCTTCGTTTGCATGGGTTTCCAGCCAATTTGGCAGAAAGCTGACTTTAGTCAGAGCGTACAGTTGACCTGTGCTGCCTTTCTCGTGTGAATCTTTGACACCCAAAACTCTGGCTTGGTTTCATCATTGGGTCATCTGGGAGCAAAACAAACCTTCCTGAGCCAAGCCTGACGAGGGGCGAGTGGCCCTTCGGAGAGGGTACGGAGCAGTCTGTGCCAATGTGTTCAGTCAGCACAGCATGGGGTGGTATGGGGTCCAATCACAGCACATGGACACTACAGCGTTAGTCATGTGGGCCCTGAGTACTTTCAATTAGCAATTCCGACACAATCACAAGAGACTAGGGAAAAACTTGGTCATAATATCTAACAGACTTATTGTTTGAAATGGTTTTTGGGTCTTCACAGCTTGTATTTGTGTTAGTCCGTGGCAAAAGATGCAGCATGCGACAGCCGGTCTCCTTGATCGGAAGAGACACCTGAGCAAACACCTGTGTGTCAAACTCTAGGCCGACAGCAGGGGCCAAAAGAGACGGGGAGACTGTTTTTTTCTGGGAGCCTTGTGTCTCCCTCTGCTCTTCCGTGACAGCTGATGATAAATGGCCATTATTAAGAGAGTAATAACTCAGCCTGGAATTGGTTATACGGCTCTAAAAGGTGTAGTCAGAGACAGGGATCCCTGGGCACAATTACCGAGCAAATATGGGACAATGGCAATGCCAGATGTTACACCAGTTTGGCTGTGAGAGTGGACCTGCGTGTTCTTTACGAGTCTACTGTGAGGTGGCAGTCGTGTTGTTTACCATGGCTGGCAATTATCAGCTTCAGGGCAATATGTGTTGGAAGGCAGATTGGCTTGGCAGAGGGTGGAATGGGGACTCGGATCGCACCCCTCCCTGTCCTGTCTTTCTGCTCCAACACATCAACCATGTTGGGTGAGGATAGCAGCTCAGAACATACTGTAACACTGACAAGACCTTAGAATAAAGCGATACGGCATGAGGTTACAGTGATTTTTACTATGGTTAAAGGTTATGGTTAGATCCGAGTGGCTTATAATGGTTTTAATAAAACGGCACTATAAGCAATGTGACCAAAGGATTTTACCCTCAATAAACTCTGCATATATCAGAATTTTTTCTACTGCTTTTATGATGCAAAATATGTTCTCTCATGCAGCTTTGTAGTTACCAACAGTGTGACGTCCAGAAGCGGTACTATTCTTTTCACTGTGGAACACAGTGACCGTATCCCACCAACCCTGAGTATCAACAAAGGCCTTGAACTCACAGAGAACTCAATGAAGATCATTTCCACTAATGACCTGAAACTGACTGATCCAGACACAGCTCTAGGGAATCTCACCTACATCGTTATTCAAAGCCCACAATATGGAAAGCTGCTCTTGAAAGGTTTACCCCTCTCTAAGCCTCATTTCACGCAACTGGACATCAACAACATGGATCTAGCTTACCATCATCTAAATGGACGAGCCAAGATCGACAGGTTCACCTTTCAGCCTACTGATGGAACTAACGCAGGTTATTTGGAGTATGGACAGCTGAAGAGGGAACCTGCTGTTTTTAACATACAGGTAGGCTGTTTATTATTTGGGGAAATTCACCCAAAACCAATAAAAACTGGGAAATACGCTTAAATGCTGTATGTAAATAGGTAGACCTACAACAGCTTACTTTATAAAATACAGATGTTTACTGCAACCTCTTACAAAAATTACATACATGCATACAAAAAAAAACACACTTCAAAATACCTTAGTGATTGCATGTGGCATTAAGGAGAGGAGCGTTCTATTTCTAGGGATCATCTGATTGGACAAAAAATCTGTGTAGTGCAGGATAATAAAATTAATTTTTTGATTCCATTTTCTTTGATGAGGAAAATCCTAATTTTAAATGTATATTCAATTTCAAATTTTTGTATAGCGCTTTTCACAATACATATTGTTTCAAAGCAGCTTTACAGAAAGTGCATTTCAGAAATGTACATAGAAAAATACAGTTAGTTAATCATGTATTAATTTAGGGCATAACATATCGCCAGCGTTGAGTCGTCTCTTCACAGGCGTCAAGTCGTCTCTTCACGGGGTATATGTAACTCATAAAGGTGAAGGTGTCAGCTTTTATGGGTTTAGCAAATAGACTCATAAATAGACACTAAAAGGCACAAAATGTTATAATTCATTCTTATACAAGTCTTTAAAATCATAATAAACAAATGAATTATGAGGCTGGTTCCCACGTCATACCATAGTTTACCTTTACAGTTTCTTTATGTCTTTCGTGCAACCTACAGTAGTTAAAGGAGAACTCCGGTCAATTTTAACATTGAGCTCATTTTTTTGTACATTTGGAGTGCTGTCAATACAGAGAACAACGACAAAAATCGGTGTTCCCTACACCGAGTTATTCTATTTTTAAAATTTGCACCCTGTTAACTTCAATGGGGCAAGTTTTAAACCTGCTTTTAGCCTCTTAACATCCTTGATGTGTCATTACAAGTGCACAGAAAATGTGAGTGATTCCTTCAGAGTGAACACGAGTGAATCTGACTGCAGTAGATGTGAAAGATATGTATAAAAATGATGTTATTTAAGCCAGCGCAAATACCTGTGTTTACATCCTGTTTTCGGTTTAAGTCCAAAGTAGTCGATTGCCGAGTTCACGCGCATAGGTTTAGTTACCTATGATCACGCGCGTGAACTCGACAATCGATTACTATGGACTTCAACCGAAAACAGGATGTAAACACAGGTATTTGCGCTGGCTTAAAGGGTTAGTTCACCCAAAAATGTAAATTCTGTCAGTAATTACTCACCCTCATGTTGTTCCAACCGCGTAAGACCTTCGTTCATCTTCGGAACACAAATTAAGATATTTTTGATTAAATCTGAGAGTTGTCTCACTCCTCCATAGGCTTTCAGAGGGACCGAAACTTGCTGGCCCAGAAAAGTTATTAAAGAGATCGTTAATATAGTCCAAGTGACTTCAGTGGCTCAATCTTAAGTATATCAAGCGACGATAATACTTTTTGTGCGCAAAAACAAACAAAAATAACGACTTTATTCCACTATTCATTTCCTTCTCTCTGGGCCTCGTAGTGTTTTTGCGCTGCGTGTCTGTGTTGCACGTCATCACGCATCACACACATGACCCGCTTCGGCCAATTGTGAGCCTACGTGGTGACGTGTAACACAGACGCGCTATGCAAAAACACTACGTGAACCAACTCGAGGCCCAGATAGAAGGAAATGAATAGTGGAATAAAGTCGTTATTTTTGTTTGTTTTTGCGCACAAAAAGTATTCTCGTCGCTTGATATACTTAAGATTGAGCCACTGTAGTCACTTGGACTATATTAACGATGTGTTTAATAACTTTTCTGGGCCAGCAAGTTTCGGTCCCTCTGAAAGCCTATGGAGGAGTGAGACAACTCTCAGATTTAATCAAAAATATCTTAATTTGTGTTCCGAAGATGAACGAAGGTCTTACGCGGTTGGAACAACATGAGGGTGAGTAATTACTGACAGAATTTTCATTTTTGGGTGAACTAACCCTTTAAATAGCATCATTTTTATACATATCTTTCACATCTACTGCAGTCAGACTCACTCGTGTTCACTCTGAAGGAATCACTCACATTTTCTGTGCACTTGTAATGACACATCAAGGATGTTAAGAGGCTAAAAGCAGGTTTAAAACTTGCCCCATTGAAGTCAACAGGGTGCAAATTTTAAAAATAGAATAACTCGGTGTAGGGAACACCGATTTTTGTCGTTGTTCTCTGTATTGACAGCACTCCAAATGTACAAAAAAATGAGCTCAATGTTAAAATTGACCGGAGTTCTCCTTTAACTCTTTCAGAAATTTCCAACTGTTTCACATAGTAGGGGGTGCTATTCTGAAAGAGTACTGAATCTCCTGATGAAAACATCTGAAAAAGAAGCAGAAACAAACTATATCATATGTAAAATAACACAATCATCAACATAAAACCACATGTAAACCAAAACTGCCTAATGTGACTGAATGAAATGTTGACCCAGGACAAGCTATAGGACTGTGAAGCTTTGGGGGTGTTGATTGACTCAGTCTACTCCATCTGTGTTTTGATCATCATTCTGAATACGATCAGGACAAAGTATTTGACAAAAATGAGATTTTATCAGCTTTTTGCTCAAATTTGTGCTTTTTATAAAGCTTACCCACATTCAAGTTTTGATTAAAAAAATAATGCTTTAAGCTAGGATAAAACGGATCTGTTCTTACTTTTGATATATTGCATGTTTGGATAATACCTATTCATACAGCAACATTCCGGGGACCATGAAAATTATAAAAAAAAAAAAAGATAAAAAATTCTGGTGGTGGCTGGCAACTTAAAAAAAAACGCTGGCGGGGAAAGGGTTAACATTGCTGTCAAATAAACGGCTTGTACACAAACCACTAAGCCCAGCAAGAGAGCAACGGGTTAACAATGCGTTCCCTGTTGTATTGCATGTTAAACTGAGAGGCTTTGCTGGCCAGGTGCTCGTGCAGGTCCGGTGCCATTCACTGTGTCACAGCGTCGCTCTCTCGAGGCCCGCGCCACAATTTAATATTCCGTTGAAGCGGTCAGCGAGGCGGCAAACGCGCTGGCCAGCACATCCAGCTCTGTGCTACCGAGAGAAAAACTCCCAACTGCACAGGTGAAGCAGCCCAAAACTTTGTTCGCGCCCCGCGGGAGCGCGCACACCGTCACTTGGCTGAAGTCGCTGCCGCGCATTGCTTAAATGAGGCGCGTGCTTGTCTAACCGCGCGACCCCCGAGACCGGGATGGTCATAAATAATATAAAGGCCTATTCCTCCCCTCACTTGAATTTACATGTGATAATACCACACAACAATAGCACACATTGTGTTTTAAGGTGCCTTAAGTTGAGTTACGATTTTTCTAGTAAACAATTTTTTTTTTTTAACATTCATATTAAATAAAGTAGAGTTGTCACATGAGGAAAAGGTTCTTAGTCAATTATACAAATGTGGCTTTGATGGCAGTGGTTTTAAACCATCTTAAATAAGAATATTTTCTGTGAATTCTTTCCTCCAAACTGTCATCATATTTAGCTTTTTTTTTTTTTTTTTTTTTTTAAACAAGTGAAGGAATGTTTTAATTGAATTGAATTGAATTGAATTGAATTGAATTGAAACTTTTTTTTTTTTTATGTCAAAACTGTCATTTTTATTTGGGCAAGTTGTCACATAGGCTATGTTTTGATGTTGAATTTGAAAGCTGAATAAATAAGCTTTTCATTTATGTATGGTTTGTTAGGACAGGACAATATTTGACCGAGATACAACTATTTGAAAATCTGGAATCTGAGGATGCAAAAAAAATCAAAACGTTTAGAAAATCGCCTTTAAATTTGTCCATTTATGTTTGCGATTGTGCTGCATTCACTCACAAAAAGAAATGTTTTATATATTTACGGTAGGATTTTTGGCATAAAAGAAAAATAGATAATTTTGACCCATATAATGTATTGTTGGCTATTGCCACAAATATACCCGTGCTACTTGTGACTGGTTTTGTGGTCCAGGGTCACAAATATGCAGTTTATTGGTCAGTACTTGTGGACATGCATATACATTCTCACACACACACATATAATATATATACACATTTCACAACATTTCTTTTAAAAATAAATCTATGCATGTGCTTTGTTAGTTTTAAATCTCACTTAAACATAGATATTTTTCATCGTGAAATTTTGTATTAATATTAATAAAATAAAACAAATATATACAAATAGAAAAAAAAATACAAATATTTAAATAAGGTGTGTATTTACATTTCAAAAATCAGTATGGCAAGGACAAAACAGATACACATATTTAAACTGTTTAAACAACAGTGATTTGACTTAAAAATTAACCTGAGAAATATTTATTCTGGTAAAAAGTGACTCCTAGTCTCCCCTAAATAATATATTTTATATTTTATTTATAATAACCTTTGTTTTTTACTAATAGATTTTACTAGTAGATTGTTTATCATTTAGAATTTTCATATTAATTAATAAAATAAACAACATTTATAATAATTAATGAAGAAATAAATATTCAAATAACCTATGTATTTAAAAAAAATAAAAATAAGGAAAAGACAAATGCGCTTGACAACATTTTACAGTATTTAAACTACTAAAGTGAGCAATTGGTGTGAAATGATTGCTTGCATTCTCTAATGCTTCCCTCTAGTGGTAGTGCAGCATGACAGCAGTTTAAATGGCTGCTCTCTGTAGATTATACTGAACTATTATATCTTCACAGATAGAGATACTGGACAAGACACCACCCAGTATTGTAAACAAAGGGATTCCAAGTACAGTGGAGAATCTTCCAGATGGCAAACAGGGCATCTACATCACCTTCAAAGAACTGAAAGCCTCAGATCCAGACAGTCCCGACGACACACTCGAGTTCACAATCACAAGGCCTCCACACTTCGGTTACCTTGAAAATGCCCTCACAGGCAGGTGCACGGGTCACTTGTTAATATTCACAGATTGTGTCCAGATTATAATGAATGTTCTTCCTGATATAGGTGCCTATATCAAAGGACGCTTTACCCAGAAGGATCTGGACCAGAAAGCAGTGCGCTATGTCATTCCTGCAGATATGGAAGTGACCGCAGACAGCTTTGAGTTCCAAGTCACAGACCCTGCTGGAAACTCCATGCTTCCTGAAGTGTACATATATCCTCTTTTGTGGATCATTTGTTTAGATATCTTGCAAAATTTTCACTAACATGTGCATTGTGCACAGTGCAGTTACTGAATGTTAAAGGTGCATAAGTACACACTCGAGAGAGAGGGAGAGAGAGAGAGATATGAATATTTCTGTATTTTGTATGTTCTTAAATTAGAATATTTATATATATATATATATATATATATATATATATATTAGGGCTGTCAAAAGATTAATCGCGATTAATCGCATCCAAAATAAAAGTTTGTGTTTACATAATATATGTGTGTGTACTGTGTATAATTAAATTTGTATATATAAATACACACACATGCTTGTATATATTTAAGAAAAATGTGTAATTTATATATAAAAAAATTATATTTATATATAATATAAATTATATATAAATATATACAGTATATGTATGCAAATATTTCTTAAATATATACATGCATGTGTGTGTATTTATATATCCAAAATAATTATACACAGTACACACACATATATTATGTAAACACAAACTTTTATTTTGGATGCGATTAATCGCGATTAATCGTTTGACAGCCCTAATATATATATATATATATTTAAAGTATTTATATATTTACATTGGGTAGGTCCAAGACTTGAAACAGACACAAAATTACACGTGCACCTTTAAAAAAAGATAATAATTTTACCAAATGACTCACTGAATTCTTAATGTGATTTTATAATAAATAAATAACATTTTATTTACACTATATATATATATATATATATATATATATGTATGTATATATATGTGTGTGTGTGTGTGTGTGCATGCAATAATATAAAATATATTTATGTATCTGATATTCTATTCTATTTGATATTCTATTATTTCTGTCAAATTAGGAATTCAGTGATTCATTTGGTAAAATTATCAGCATTTTATACAATATAAATATATAAAATAATGTAATAAAATATTAACATAAATTTATAGAAAAATAAACATAAAATAAACATTATTATCAATAATGTTAAACAGTATGTTCTATTGTTTTTCTATTAAATGATTCAGTGGGTCATTTTAAATTTTTTAGGGTTTTATAAAAATATAGATTAGGACAGTTGACAAAACTGATCAGGAATTTATCTGAATTTATTAGGAATTTATTCTAGACAAAATAATTTCAGTCCCAATGTAATTTTTGTCTTTTTGGTCTCCCAACACAGGATGGAGTTGAGATGGTCTCGTGTGGAGCTGTCTGCTTCCTGTTATCGTGTTTGTGAGAATGTAGGAACTCTATCTGTGCAGGTGGTGCGCAGTGGGAACAGCAAAGATCCGGCGTACATCGCTATACAGGTGCGCTAAACTATCTTATCTAAACTTACTACCCTACATAGATGGAGTTTGATTGAATACTTTTATCTTACAGGTGGAAGAGGGAACAGCTAAAGTCGGGAAAGACTTCACTCACAGTTCTGCCAGTCTCGTACAGTTTGATCCAGGTGGTTATCGCGTCAAACTTCAGCTGTTTACGTTTACTTTTAGATTTTAGATTTCGTTTACTTTTATTAATCTTTAGAATATGCTGAATCTGTGCTTTATGTTTGTGTATAGGTGTACATGTCAAAATGTGGAACATTTACCTCAAAGATGATGGACTAGAAGAAAACCATGAGAAATTTGATGTTGTTCTGAAGACTCCAAAAAATGCTGTTTTGGGACAGAGGAACAAGGCCACTGTTGAGATTGTGGATACTAGAAATGGTAGAAAGAAGTCTTTTAAAATCTTGTTGTTCTACAAGCCCACATTCTGCTCTTTATATATATATATATATAAAGAGCAGATTAGTTAGTTGTATTTATAATTTTGTTCAGTGTATATATATATATATATATATATATATATATATATATATATATATATACATACACTGAACAAAATTATAAATGCAACACTTTTGTTTTTGCCTGAAAATGTTCATGAGCTGAACTCAAAGATCTAAGACTTTTTCTTTGTACACAAAAGGCCTATTTCTCTCAAATATTGTTCTCAAATCTGTCTAAATCTGTGTTAGTGAGCACTTCTCCTTTGCCGAGATAATCCATCCACCTCACAGGTGTGGCATATCAAGATGCTGATTAGACAGCATCATTATTGCACAGGTGTGCCTTAGGCTGGCCACAATAGTGTGTGTGTGTGTGTGTGTGTGTGTATATATATATATATATATATATATATATATATATATATATATATATATATATATATATAACCTGAGAATATTTCCTTCTTCCAGGCAAGTGTAATCCAGATGACCTTGTTGTTGAAGAAGATGAGAAGCAACATCCTTTCCAAAGCCCACCCTACGTTCAAGAGCCTGAACCACCACTACTAGAGGAATACACTCCAGACCCAAGGAGCGGAATCCTTTGGGAGAACTATCCGCCGAGAGGGGACGTCCCATATCGCACTCACTTCAGCCATTTCAGCGTGGGAGAACATCAGGACCACTTTCACAGTCAAGGCCAAAGACAGCTGAGGATCCTGGGTAGAAGCAGACACAGAGTGAGCCAGGTCACCTCAGCTACAACATTTACTTCTTCTAATATCTAGTGTGGTATTCAAATAATGATATTACTATTATTAGTTAATATTAACATCTGAGCGTGGTTTTAGGCACATATGTCAGAGGTGGACAACAGAAATCAAGAAAGAGTTTGGAGAGTAAGTTTTATATTTTTTGGTTCTGCCTCCAATTTTGTTCTTTACTAAACTTCAGAGTTTATTAATTAGTTGTACTTATGTCTTTAGAAAGTAGTTATTAATTTAGTTGTGTTGTTTGTTTAGTATTAGATTTTTGGAGGGGGGTGGGGGGGTTGGTTGTCTTATTTTTAAGAATTTAAGTAGTAGTATTTATTTATTACTTTTAAATATTTAATATTGTTTTATTTCTTTGTTTATTTAATTCTTAGCATCTATATATTTATTTTTTAGTCATTTATTTATTTGTAGTAGTAGTATTTATTAATTTATTATTTTGGTTGGTTGGTTGTAATATTATTTAATTATAGTAGTGGCATTGTTTTTTTGTTTTTTTTATAGATTTTGTTATTTCTTAGTAATATTTATATATTGCAATTAGTAGTATTTATTTATTTATTTGGTAGTGTTATTTATTTAGTATTTAGTCATTTTTATTATTTACAATTTTTTATTATGTGTGTTTATTTATTTATTAGTACTATTTATTTATTTATTTGGTTGTCGTATTATTTATGCATTAGTAGTATTATGCATTTAGTGTTAGTTTTATTTATTTGTTAATATTTATTGATACATTTATTGGTTTCAGTATTGAGAACATTATTAATACTATTGATTTTTTTTTATATCATTTAAGTAATTTTGCATTTTGTGTTAGTTTTATTTATTTGATTATTGGTATTATTTATTTATTAATACTATATCTATTGGTTTCAATATTTAGAATATTATCTATAACATTTCATATTTTAATATAATTTAACCTTTTATTTATTTATACATACATGCATGCATCATAATGTGCCGTGTGCAGGACTCAAAATGTGTGATAATTCTGTCATCCATTAGTTTCATGGACTGATCCCAGTGAGAATAGAGGAAAAGGCGGCAGCTCCTCGTGTCCACTCTGAACTGGAGATCACTCCCATCTGGACCTGGCCGGGATATGCCGCTGACGCTGAATCAGTAGAAACTCCCCAGCGGGACTCAGCCTCTTTTGTCATTGATTCAGGAGTGCGACAACACAAGGTATTATAGCTTATCCCTACACTGGGAATCAGCTGTTGTGCATTTTTAGATCAAAAAGAGAACATCACATGGCAATGTATATTATGTATTGTTTTGACTTTGTGTCCTACTGTATGTTTTATCTATCAATATAGATTTAAAGTTTCTACTGAACTTTCCTTCATACTTTCTCAAATGTTATGAGCTTTCATTACATAATTCTTTCCTCTCTATTTAAAGTCTCAGAAGCCTGTTAGTATAGGTTGTCCTAAAGGCTGGACTCACTACAGGAGGAACTGTTATATTTTGGGGCCTGGTATTGCTAGCTGGAGCAGCGCACAACATGCTTGCATGCTGTATGTTATATCTCTATATATGCATGCATTCATACTTCATACGCATTTGCCTTTTCCACTACTTAATAGTAATGTTATGACTCAACATTTAGGCTTGAAAGTCAATTGTCAAGTATCCACTCAAAGACTGATATGAAGTGGATATGGAAGTTTGCTGGAAGGCAATCATTCTGGATTGGTAAGCAAACGAGACGTATATTCTGTGTGGTACTTTTTTGTAAGGAATGAATGTAAACTTTCCCCTTTTATTGTGCAGGGCTCATGGGGGGTCCAAAGCAGTGGTCCTGGACGGATGGAAAACCACTGAAATTTTCCAAAATCAGGAAGGATCATGAGATCCACACAAGCTCTGCCTGTGTTTTAGCTCAGAACCAGAAGATATGGATTCCTAAAAGTTGCACTGATGGATCCGAACACAGATACGTTTGTTCAGCACCTGCAGAAATCAGTTAAAAAAACACATTTATTTTATAATGTTTTTTATTAATGATTTAAAATACATTGTAGCAGTCATAGCACTGAATAATTCTATTTCAGCTTCCAATGACATGCTTAATGTGTTATTAAAATAAATATGATCATCAAATAAATTTGATAAAAAGAGTAACCTTTTATGGAGTTGTTTATTTGTGGACTGTATACATGTTTTATAATTTGACTGGTGAATTAATTGTTACAACAATAAAACTGTTAAGGAGAGCTAAATATATTAATTATGATTTTATGATATATATACTCTGAACAAAATTATAAACGCAACACTTTTGTTTTTGTCCCCATTTTTCATGAGCTGAACTCAAAGATCTAAGACTTTTTCTTTGTACACAAAAGGCCTATTTCTCTCAAATATTGTTCACAAATCTGTCTAAATCTGTGTTAGTGAGCACTTCTCCTTTGCCGAGATAATCCATCCACCTCACAGGTGTGGCATATCAAGATGCAGATTAGACAGCATCATTATTGCACAGGTGTGCCTTAGGCTGGCCACAATAAAAGGCCACTCTAAAATGTGCAGTTTTACTGTATTGGGGGTCGGGGGGTCCGGGGGGTATTTTTTTATAAAAAAAATATATATATATATATTTATAAAATTGTATATATATATAAAAAAAAAAATCAAATAATCCATTACTTAAGGTAGAAACCAATATATTTTTCATATATATATATTTCTTGGTTCTTGTTTTTTATATAATTTAATTAAACAGAAATAATATATAATAACTATTAATAATATGTATTATATGGTTATAACTGTATAATAATAATAATAATATGTTTTGCGTTAGGAGACATAAAATAATCTAGGGTAGGAACTAATATATTTTGTGCATATTTTAAACGTGGTTCCGCCCGGACACTCATAGATGTTGGACGGGGAAAAGATGGCGGCGGCCATGGTACAAATGTCATGTTTGTACCGTGGGATGTTGGCGGTCAGGGCCACTGGCATCCGACCGCTGATTCCAGGACTTGTGCCATCTCACTTCAGGGCGTTTTCCATAAAGAAAGAACCGGAGTTAGAGGAAAATCCGTATTATAATAAATATGAAGAGAAGATCAGGAAACTGCGCAGGTGAGGAGCTGTCAAATGCTGCTGATGTGGTTTCTATACAATAAAATAATGTCAAGCATTAATCTAGTTTGTACTCCTGTAACATCAGTTCAAAACCTCAAGAATATAAAGCCCGACTGGAGAAGCGCAGTGAGAAGAAGACGGAGCCGCTCGGACAGTCCAGACAAGCTGAGTTCGTGAAGTACATGGAGAAAGAGGTGATCACTGATGAGCACATTTACAGTTAATTCTACAAATGTATTGAGTGAATTAATTCTAATTTAGTAAGAATTCAAATACAAGTTGTTTTGATTTAAATGCATATTATATATATATATATATATATATATATATATAAACATAGACATATAATGTACAAAGACATAATTTGCTCATGTTGTCATATTTGTAGTTGGACAAACGTGGTAAAGCAGGAACTGGGGGCTTCACCAAAGATAAGGTAAGAAATCAAACCTCATTAGTATTTAATTCCATATTGTGCATTTTGAGACTTGCATTTTATTATTTGCAACTTTTTTGTTATTTTATAGACGTTAGGGTCTCTTCTTAACCTTGATATGGTTCAGGAGAAATCTGGATCTGAAATTGCAGAGGTAAGAAAAATATTCATAGAATGACACATTTATTTCCAGTCTGCGCTAAACTGTAAAATAATTTGTAGAAAGATTAAATAGACCCAAACTCTTTACTTTGTTGTGCAGCTTTGGATGCAGCACTTCTCGAAGAAAGACACAATTAGTGCCGTCATACCAGTGAGTTCTGTTTTATATGTTCTCTTATCAGTCCATTAACAACTGTTTTTGCTTTTTTTCAATGCAATTCAATCTATTGTGATGAGAAGTCAAATTTTAGATCTGATTTTGTCTTCAGATCGATAATGTTTTCACCAGAGATGAATAACCTTGTAATTCTCCATTATAGGGCTCAACATTTGATATTATGTTTGGCCGTGCCAAATCTTGCCCAACGGTAAGAATTTTAATACTCTGAAACAGAAAAGGTGAAGTAATTGTTTTAAAATGGTCAAGTAAAATGTCATACCACCAAACGATAAACCCTGCAAAATGCTAAATGGCCACTTAGTGGCAGTAGATGCTTTCAATAGTGGTTTCAAGATTGAGGATTTTCAGTGTCTTTTGAATATCTTGATCATATCTGTGGCAACCGAGAGAATATCAGAATAATGTGATATTCGGTTCCGTTAATGGTTCTCACCATAGATGGCAAAAAAATGTATGACGTCTCTACTTCCTTCCACTGTAGAAAAATTAGGCCAAAATATCCCAGTAACAGTCGTTGATGATTATGTAATTTGGAGCCTGAGTCTACGCAGTAGTGATCCTGAGATGTGTGATCCCGCTCACACCAGACTCAATCGCAAACACAGCTGTCAATCATAATATATCATCAAATAACTGGGATAACTAACTAAAACCAAACTTTTTGGAAAAAACGAACACTCGAACATATGTCAGCGTGATAAGAACTACCTAAAATGACACAACCCATCTTCGGAATTGGCTCACGTCTCATTTGATTACATGGAGAGGGCGGGGCTTATGACTTGCACTGCAGCCAGCCACTGGGGGGCGATGGAAATGTTTTGGCTTCACTTTTCAGGACGTGTGCGGCACATAGTTCTCACGCGTGCGTTCTTTCACCGACTGAATACAGAGGCTGTGTTCGAAATCGCCCTCATTCACTGTTCCCTACATTACTCCACTAATATAGTTCACTTGAAGGAGTGATTGAAAACGAGTGAGTGACTTGCATAGTTTGTTTGCTGTTTATGATTATTTAAAGCTTAGCAAACTGGAAGCTCCAGTAGTAATGGAAAGATTTATCTTGAACTCTGTCATGGAAACTATGTATAAACCTTAATTAAACAATTTAATAATCAATTAATACCTGTATGATATTACGCTGTAGCCACATTGGACCAGTGGTTTGGAAAAAGGATGGATGGATGATTCAGCTATAAACGCCATCTTCTGGTCAGACAAGGGAATTCATTCAGTGCGTCTCTCGCAGTGCATTATGGGTATTTTCTAGCCGTTGAGCGTACATCGGTTGTACAATTGTTATTGCGGTGCATTGTGGGATTGAATGAGTGCACTCGATAACATCCTCTATGGTTTCGGACACCACTACAAAGGTCTGTTCCCTCAAATAGTGCCCTATTTAACGGTATAGGGGGCGATTTCGGAGTTTCTTGCATTCATTATTCAGTGGCGTGTAATGCTGCTAATGAATCTACAGTGCAAAACAGATAATAAATAACTGTTATGAAATGGTTCTTTTTAGTGAATGAAAAACATACTTACTAATTTAGTTAGTTAGTAATGAAGCGGTTCTTTTTAGTTAAAGGGACACTAGGTAACTTTTTTACCTTAACTGAACAGCTTCGGAGTCAGTGGAATGGTTATATTACTTATTTCAGGTTGAATGGTGGTGGTTTCGCACCCCCCTGGTGCCCGAGAGCGGAAAAAACTCACTTGCAACTTTGGGCCGGCGGGTCGGCGTCAGGAAGTATTGCGTGATATCAGGTCTCGCGATGTAACGAATTGCTTGACGGCACTGCACACGTACACGCCCCCATTCAAGCACCGGCTAGCTATAAGCGAAGGGCAATGATAGATTGAGTTATGGCTGAGCCTGTAAAAAAGAAGCAGAAAGCTAGGAAAACTTTGTCGGAGGACCAACGAAAGAGGAAACGGGAGACTGACCGAGCAAGAAGTCAGACTCGAGTAAATATATCGGACCGGCTTTTTCAGAATGGCGAGAACTGAGAGAAACAGAAGCCTGCAAAACGGATGCTGACCTAGCTGCTGTTGCAAGTATCTTTGGAATAAACTGTGTTTAATATTTAAATTTCAAGTAATTGTGACCTCAGGATGTTTGCTATTGTCTGTAAAGGTTTTTATTATGATCGCTGTCTGTTACGGGCTTACTAGTACGCTAGATACTATAACTTTGATGTTAGCATTGTCATTAGCAAACACGTTTGATTTCTGTAGTTGTTTGACCGTTCCTCTGTAGGTTTTATTTGTGTAACTTGCACTTTTATTTTATGTCACTAAGTCAACGCGTCTGATAATAGGCAATAAACATGTTGCACATATCATGATCGAGCTAGAAAAAACGTTCTGATGTTTTCTTAGACAAGCAAAGGTAAACCGTCATTCTACCAGATGAACTTATAGACCTTGCTAATATAACTTTAGACAAATATTAACCTCCGATATATATATTTTTTATGCTCATGCCCACTCTCCCAAAAACAAACAAACACGAAAGCAGTAGTTCGCCTCGTTCATATCGTTCGTTCCCGGTAAAAATACTAACGTTAGTATGCATGACAACACAATAAAAAAAAAAATCGCCATCAGTTGGAAATAAAATATTGCTTTACTTGCCTCGGTAGACATAACTGGTTTTGAAATAGCCGTTCCTCTGATCAGCTGGGCTGCTCGTGGCGAGGGGGGAGGGACAACAGTTCGTTTTTACGACAGAGTGTTTGAAAGCATTTACTACCAGACACTAGGGGGAGCTTCGTAGAGAAAAAACACTCAGACTTGCCTGGTGTCCCTTTAATCAAACGTACAATGTAACCAGTGTAGTTCGATTCCTGAAGGAATGACTTATGAGTCGGTTATTCGCAGCGTGACTAGTCGTTCAATTCTCAAATTAATTACATCAGTAGTCTGATTATGAGTATTTTAATATGTAATATATATATAATCGAATTACAAGTACTTAATTTTTGTAATCTGATTACATTATACAGATTACATGTAATCAATTACTACCCAGCACTGTTCACCAGCATTTATTTTGCCTTAAACTGAAATCCACTCAGTATTAATGAGTTTTGTCAATCTTTGTGCAGTTTCTGTACGCTCTACCCCAGAGGGAGGGCTATGAGTTTTTTGTCGGCCAGTGGGCTGGTCTTGAGATGCACTTCACATCTTTAATCAATGTTCAGGTATTATATTTTTAAATCTTTTAATATAAATTCCACACTGTTTTCTGGTTTAGGTACTAAAAATGGCTTCTATTTCAGACTATGGGAGAAAATGCACCCAGCCAGCTTATTTTATACCACTATACAGACCTGCAGAAGGACAAAGGCATCGTGCTGATGACCGCTGAGATGGATATCAAATTTGTGGTAAGTTCAATGAAGTTACTAAGTAAAACAAAAAGCTAACTATGTAAATTTTAATTCTTTTTTTTTTTTTTAAACCTCTTTCAGACTGTCCACCAGGCACAGTGCTTGGCCAATCAGGTGCAGCTGTTTTACGGAACGCAACGGCTTGAGACTTTCCGATTGGTCGAGAACTTCAACCACCAACCAGAAGAGTTTAAACACATGTCTATGATAGCAGAACTAGAACAGAGTGGTATTGAACCAGCAGTCACTACAAACTAATCCTAAGGCATTAAATATTGTGTTGCCTAATGTGGACTGTCGCCTTGGGAAAGAAACGCTCTTTAATTATGTATGGAGTCCCGTGAGAGTCCCGATAAGAAGATATGTGTTGTCTTTCAGCATTTGTGAGATAAACAGACATGTCAACAGACAAAATACTGACACAAAATACTGTACTCTTCTGTGTTTATGATTTTTTTGTGCTTGAAATACAAAAAGGAAGCTTATTATTAGGATGCCATTAAGATGCCATTGATATGGTATGTCTCCCACAAAAATAAGTAATCTTTATTACATATTTATGGATCCACTGTGTGGTGTTATTCATAATAAAACTTCACATTTTGGCAGTACCTAATTCTTTATTTTGCATATCATTACGGTAACCCTTTAATTATTTGAATACTTATGGCGTGCATAAAAATCAGAAAACAAAATACAAAAGTGACATGTAGTGAAATGATGCTTCATTTTGTCTTTTAATTTGCTGATGACTTTTAACCAAATTACCTTAAGGTGATTTTTAGTGAATTTAAGAAGTTCGCAATAATGTTTCAAAAAGGTTTGACTTCATTTTGAACTGTTTAATAAATAGTGTATAAAAGGCTGTGCTAAATTGTGAATAAGCTTGCCTTGCTTTACTTTGCCCTTGAATCTCGACTGTATTCACAACACAGTATAAGGGCCTTTTTGCTCTTATAATACGTTTATTTGTTGACTATACTGAGGACACATTTTTTATAAAAATGTTAATTCATGAAATGTCATCCTTCCGCTAGAAGATAGTTCCTGACAGAACGTCGCTGTGAGTTCTGGGCATATGGTGCACAACTTTCTCGTTTCGTGCGGTTTCGTGTCATAAAGAGGTTTTTGGTTTTTTTCGCAGGTGAAATCCGGTTATTTCAATAAGATTTCACACCATCTGGGATCATTTCGCGTGAGGGCGAAAAAAAATCTCCACAAACTTCGCAAAAGAAGTAGCGCGAATTTCACACCATCTGGGATCATTTCGCGTGAGGGCGAAAAAAAATCTCCACAAACTTCGCAAAAGATGTAGCGCGAATTCCGCGACAACACCCAAAAAAGTTGATTGTTTTGAAAGTGATATTTTATCATTTTAAAACTTTTTTGGGAAAAGTGTGCTCTTATACCTTTTTATAATTTTTTTTATTTTGTTATTGCTGGGGGGTTATATTTTTTCTGTCTAATATAGTGACATTAAAAGTGTCACTGTAAGCTGAATATGAATCGTTTAGCCTACATTCAGCGTTGTAAACGCAGGTAAATTGTCGCCAATGCCCCACCCAACTGTACACAGCGCCCTTTCAAATAAACCCGATGATAACTATCCATTTAACCGCTTACATTCGCTAGGCTACTATACGCGTTAACACGGGCGTCAAGCAGGCGTTTTGTGCGCGTTAACAGGCGAGTCAGAGAAGACGCGTCGTCAGGTGCTGCAGCGTCCATAAACGCCCACCTAGAACAGCACCAGACGAGATAGAGCAGCGCTTACATCCGAGGTGAGCATCTCCATCATATGCCATTGATTCATTGACGGGTGCTTGTCATTTATGGATGTTTGTCGGTGAATGTCGTCCGTCAAGATGTCGTTATTGTCTCAATGACAGTTGTGAATGAGCTCGTGTGTTTACAGTACATGGTCAAAATAACATCCTCTGATTATGCAAAGATATGTATGCTTGTGAATGACTATAGCTGAAAATATTCACTTGTATTTGGACCTGTTATGTTGATTTTGTGATGCTTTAACGATGTTCTTGCCAAACAAACCAGTGTAAAATGAGATGAAGGCTCGATATTATGCATTGGCTTATGCATCATCAAGACTTGTTTTGATGATACATAGACCACACAGCTGGTGGTCCTGTTTTTTAAATGTATTTTATTTTTAGTAGATGCTACTGCATCTCAGTAACAGGGCTGACACCAGTCTTTATTCTTGTCTTACCATGTTTATGTATGTGTGTGTTTGTGTATATTTCTATATATAGGCTATATATACACACACACACATAGGCACACACACACATTTCAGTATTCACTATTAGTAACAGGGTTGATGCAGTCTCGACTCCTGCTTAAACCTTTACCTGTATTTATACTTTTGTCCGTGTTCACAGATGGCAAAAGCAGACCAACGCTTTGGGCAGAGAGATGGATCTGATCAGAACTTTGACTACATGTTCAAACTCCTGATCATTGGCAACAGCAGTGTAGGAAAAACCAGCTTTTTATTCAGATATGCAGATGACTCCTTTAGCAACTCTTTCGTCAGCACAGTCGGCATCGACTTTAAGGTGAAGACCGTTTACAGGAACGAAAAGAGAGTGAAGCTCCAAATATGGGTGAGTGCTGTAGCAGGTTTATTGGTGTAATTAAATCCCTAATATTGCATGAATCATGCAATATGTGAATGAAAATGATGATATTTTTAGCCCCAGATTGTTTGTTGTTCTAATGTGATTGGCTGGCATCGTTAAACGCAAACTGCATCCAGCTGCATCCATCCTCTTCCTTCCACATTCACCTTCTATCAGCCTGTGATTGAGAGCCATCTTTTACTGGAGGAAAAGAAAGCAAGCGCCTTCTCCCCCCCCCACATGCATCATCGATGCTGGTTGTCATGGAAGCAGCACTCCATACTGCTCCCTGGCAGAGAGAGATCCTCATAGCCAATTAAAGCGGCCCCTGAGGGTAAGGGGGCGGGCAGAGTTTTCGAAAGCACACGAGCACCGGGGTGACAAGTATGACACAGCCACAATGTGTGATCATTCATAATCTGGGCGTATTGATCACAAGGTCTTAAAAATAGGCTCTCATTCAAAACAGCTGCAGGGAAACTGGCACCAAGTCGAACCAAACAAAATGGGCTTTGAATAATCAAGGGCCCAAAATAGAGAAATTACAACCTTTCATTTAGTTTGTCCTCCTCATGCTTGATAGCTATTGCATTCATGGAGCATTGAAGGTCATGATACGTCACACTGTTATAAATAAAATGCCACCAAGGTGTGTAGTGAGATAAAATTAATAATTTAATTAAAAAAAAAATATATATAATAAATTAAGATTAATTTACCATTTATTTTTATATATTTGTAGATTAAATAAAAAATAATAATGTAATAATCTCAATAATAAATTGAGATTAGTTTGTAATGAGATAACTGTAGCCTATTCATTTTTACATTTTTCTGAATAAATAAAAATAATGAAAACAATTGGAATGATTAAAAAAATAATACAATTAGTTAGTAGATAACCAATACACAAAATATTTTTATTTTTAATTTTACACACATTTAATATATTAAGAAGCCACACAATTTAATTGTGTTGTAGGTGGTTGTCAGGGTGTTGCTATGTTATATATTCTGGTCTCTAAAGGGTCACAAAGGATATCACAATGATAGCTATAACGCTGAAATTTGAATAATTGTTCTAATTCTTTGAATATTTGAGACCTTCTACGAGAAGTACACCCTACAACTATAATGATAACGACACACAGAGGAATAATAACATTGAAATTCCCTTCTGAAATTTGAACATTTGAAAAAAAAAAAAAAAGATGAATGACAAAAACATTGACAGCCAATCAGAAAGTCTTTAAAGAGCTCGAGCATTTAAAGCAGCTGAAGACAGAACGACAGAAGTGTTATTGTCCGTCTGTGTGAATGCTAATATAGTTATTGTTGTAGTTATCTTAAAAGTTATAGTTATTTGTGTGAATGGCCTTAAATCTATGTGATTTTTCCAAAGCATGTCATTTTCTGTGTTGTCTATACTATAGGATACAGCCGGACAGGAGCGGTATAGAACTATTACTACAGCTTACTACAGAGGAGCCATGGGCTTCATCCTTATGTACGATATCACAAATGAAGAGTCCTTCAATGCAGTGCAGGACTGGTGAGCAGTTTTAATACGGAATCCATAGGTTTTTGTCCATAATGCACTGATATACCATAAATGACCATTTCCTTTCAGGGCAACACAGATTAAGACCTATTCATGGGATAACGCTCAGGTTATATTAGTGGGGAACAAATGTGACATGGATGAGGAGAGGGTGGTGCCTTCTGAGAAGGGGAAACACTTGGCCGACCAGTTAGGTAAGTTATGTGCCCAATCTTTAAAGGAGACCTGTTATGTCATTTTTCAAAGTCTTGATTTTGTTTTTGGGGTCGGCTAGAATAGGTTTACATGCTTCAATATTCAAAAAATCATTCTTTTTCACATATTTTACATTGTTGCAGCACCTCTTTTCCCCAATGTAAAAAAAAAGTTGCTGCCTTAAATTTCTAAGTTCAATCAACTTGAATGTTTGAGTCATTTCAACTTAAATTACATTAAACTGACTTTAAAAACGAGTTGAACCTAGACAAAAGTTGAAAATTGCTTATTTCGATGAGTTAAAGCAATGTAAAAACTATGGAAGCTTGTTTCCGCCACTGAATAATAAATAAATAATAATAATTGCGACTTTTTATCTCACAATTCTGACTTTTTTTCTCACAATTGCGATATATCAAGTCAGAATTTTGACTTTTTTTCTCAGAATTGCGAGATATGAAGTCAGAATTGTGAGAAATAAAGTCGCAATTCTGAGAAATAAAGTCGCAATTGCAAGATATAAAGTCGCAATTCTGAGAAATAAAGTCGCAATTGCGAGATATAAAGTCGCAATTCTGAGAAATAAAGTCGCAATTGCGAGATATAAAGTCGCAATTCGGAGAAATAAAGTCGCAATTGCGAGATATAAAGTCAGAATTGCATGATATAAAGTCGCAATTGCGTGTTATAAAGTCAGAATTGTGAGATAACTATTCTGAGGTAAAAAAAAAAAAAAAAAATCGTCTTTTTTTTCCTTAGAATTGGACTTTATATCTCACAATTGTGAGTTTATATCTCACAATTCTGAGAAAAGATGTCAGAATTCTGACTTTATAACACGCAATTCTGACTTTATAACACGCAATTGCGAGTTTATATCTCGCAATTCTGACTTTATAACACGCAATTGCGAGTTTATTTCACGCAATTCTGACTTTATATCTCGCAATTCTTACTTTATAACTCGCAATTGCGACTTTATTTCACGCAATTCTGACTTTATATCTCGCAATTCTGAGAAATGTAAACTCGCAATTGTGAGATAAAAAGTCGCAATTATCTTTTAAAATGTTTTATTCTGTGGCGGAAACAAGCTTCCATAAAAAACATATGTTGTCATAACTTATTGATCGTATCATTTTTCACAGTGCAGGAACGCTCTGTTTAGTTCCTGTTCCCTTCTGAAACGCGCAGTGTGCTCTGATTGGTCGACTGTACCTGTGTGTTGTGATTGATCAACCGCTTCAAGCGTGTTTGGGAAATATTACATAACCGCGGGTTTCAACACACTACTAACGCAACTCGGCTAGGCCTCGTCCCCTTAATTATGCATATGCCTTGAGCAAGAATTATTTAAATGTGGAATATTATGTCATGTCCGTTCCCGGAAGAAAACTTAAGACTACAGTCGACTGCAATACTGATGTTGAGAATAACTGGAGTGACTTGTGCTTTGTAACAACATTACACACTAAAGAAAGTTGAAAATGTTAGAAAACCATAATATGACCCCTTTAATCTGATTCATTTTGTATTTGGATTCTTTCTCGCAGGGTTTGAGTACTACGAAGCCAGCGCCAAGGAGAACATCAACGTCAGACAAGTATTTGAGCGCTTGGTCGACATTATCTGCGTGAAGATGTCCGAGAGAGTCGATACGGATCCACCCATAGTTACCGGTGCCAAAACCACCCGACTAACCGATAAACCTCCCCAGCTACCTCAGAATTGTTGCTGATTTCTCTCTCTACTCATATGCCAACCTATCAGCAGCGGATCCGATGTCGTCTGGTTTAACGTTCTGTTGTATGCCGATCGGAACCGACCTGGGGTGCGTTTCCTGCGCAAACAACGTAACTCACCGCTTAACCACCGTAGTATGATGCATCGTTAGAGAAATTAACTAGTTAGTCACAAATATTTCCTGAAATCATTGTAACATGGTTGCACTTCCATTGTTTGAGCAATGTTGGGTCAACAATATAGGAAATGTATGACGTCACACACAGGTAGTGGAGAAATAACTTCTGCTAATGAATCGATTTAACATCGCTATTGATGTCAGATTATCATAAACACAATTTTGTAATTGCCGTACGTTTCATTCAGTCAGGAACTTTCCCACAACGTAATTTTTCTCAGAGATGCTACACTGTAAAAAAAAAAAAAAGTTGCTGCCTTAAATTTTTAAGTACAATCAACTTGGATGTTTAAGTCATTTCAACTTAAATTACATTAAACTGACTTCGAGTTGAATCTTGTATAACTTGAAAATTGCTTAACTTATTTTGATGAGGTGAAGCAATGTAAAAACATATGTTGTTATAACATGATCATATAATTTTTTTTTTACAGTGTACAAACATTGCATCTGAGGACCACTTAAATATTTTTGTTCCCTTCATTTGATGTTTGATTCATCGCGGGTTCCCTCTTCATAATCCAAGCTTCCCTTACGCGTTGATGCACAAGCACACATCAAAAGCGCTAAAATAAGTAGAATTAAATGTACATGCATTTAAATTTCATACTAACAAGAAACTATGCTTCAAGCCGCAAGTCGAGAGCTGTAGTTCTAAACTCACAAAGTTGAGTTGCTTCGTTAAACTATGTTGGTAAACGATGGAAGTTGCGACTACAGTTGGCTAACGATTGCGTTCGGGAAACACACCCCTGTTTGTTTGTAGCTGTCAAACATGTGAAGTAGTTCAGTAATAATAGTACACTTCTACCCTAATCAGTCCATAGGAAACTTAACGCAGGGACTAGAGCAAAGCACAAAAACTACTACTTGGCTCTCAGAACTTCAGTGTTCACTGCCGAAACTAGATTTAAAAACGCAATCTGTGGTGGCACAATCTCGCTAATTTTATGAATTATATATTTAATGTAGTACTTTAATGGAGGTAAAATGGTGGATAATCTGTTAAAAGGCACAAAAATAAACTCCGACTTTTGCAAAATGGCCATTATGCAAAATTGAGTTTTCAGGGTGGTTTCGATTCTCTGATCTGATTGGATCAGAAGCAGATGCACATTGTATGTTGGACTCCATCTATTAACTGCTGGCACAGTAATATAAGCACTTGTTTAAGCTATCTTCACGTTGAGAGGAAAAAAATGATTAGATCCGCAAAATAAAATTCATGTCTTGCACAAAAACACAACATTAAATTCACGTTAAACTTAGTATTGCCAGAAACCACATGTTACTGTTGTGTGTAATAATAGACTGAACACAATCAGCACATTTCATAGTCAGGCGTTGTTACAAAAGATATGATTCTTCACTCAAATCCTCAAGAAGAAAGTCGAGATTCATCGTGAACTTGTGCCAGGATGTTTATATTTCAGAAACCTGTAGCAAATCCTTGTGGGTTCGTGTATGTATTATCTACCTTGGTTTTTTATCAAGTGATGTATGAGTGTTTTATGTAATTATAGTCAAAATTATTCCAAATGAGATATCCCCCCCGAGTAGATATTTATTTTTATGCTGCTGGAATATATAGTTGTACCTTTGCTGTCAGTGTATTTTGATTTGTAGACAATTTGCACTGGGGCGTACAGTGATTGTACAGTTGTGAATGTTACTTTTAGATGCAATTTGTAACAATAAAAGCACAAATCACATATAGTAATGCTAATATTTATGTACTGCGTCTGTCATTGAATGTGATGCTGATAGCCAGTATATTGAGGATACTATAGACTATATATGATAGCAAACAAAAATTGCTGAAATGAAATAAACTTATTTGACACTAGGCTATATTTACTTAAAAGTCACAAAAGACACTTTAGTTTTCACAGTGTTAAAAGATTAAACAACCTTAATTCATGGTCTTATATTAAACAACAAATATTTGTGTGTTATTTTGTTATTTGAATTTCTGTAGCAGTGTTATAAGTATTTCTTAATATTGCACTATATAAAATGTTAGTACTTTTATGTGCTAAAGTAAATGTAAGTTTTTCATCTTATGTACATATTTTATTTTAATTAAGTGATTTTTAGGTTTACTTTTAGTCAACAACAACAGCTCTGTTCTGAACCAGATCAACCTGTTTCTAAATCAAACGCTTATAAATATTTAATTTTTCACAGCGCCGGTCGCTCGACCAATCACATTGGTTCTTGTTTTTTATGCCACGGTGTATCAGCCAATGAGATTTCAGTGTGTTAGGTGTTCTCAACATGAGCGTTAACGGCGCAACATCCGATCCGTAATCCATTCGACATCAGAAAGGAAGGTAATATGTTACTTAATTGTATTCAGAAGTTTAATTATTGAAACGTTTTTTTAGTGTTGTGTTGTCTTAACGCAAGTCCTGAAAGGGATTAGTAGCTACTGGAGTTTTGATACAGAAGATGGCGTAAAGTGTATTCGTGACAGGTGTCAATCATGTTAAATGAACTGCGCGTCTGCTCTTGGACACTAATAAGTGTGGTTTGTCACACGCAGAGTGTTTGAGTCAAAATGCCCCGAACTTCCAGTGGACCTGCCTGTGAAGTGTCCGGTCCAGAGAGCGGAGAACCTCCACCAGCTCGAACTGAACCACCAGTCTCCCTCTCCCAGCCAGAGTCTGATCAAAGTGACCCGAGAATAATCAAATCACCAAACGACCCGAAGAAATACAGGTAACAAGACATTTTATGCTATTATATCTATAGTAAAAATATCAACAACAACAATTAATAATGTATGAATGTTATATGTAGATATATGGTAAATAGATTGAATAAAATAATAATAGTGATTAATAACAACAATTGTCATATTCATACTATCAGTCTTTATATTAATAATAATAATAATAATACATTTATAAATATATTTTTATTTTTCACATATACATTGTATCATTGTTATTAGTAAATATTCTATATCTATATCTATCTATATATATATATATAAACCATTATTGAATAAATCTGATTTATTATGGATATTAGTTTATTTATTTTATTTATATTTGCATTATATTATCAAATTCATATTTAAAATAAAATTATACATTTTGAAAAAATATATGATTATTGTCTTATTTATAATTTAATCATTCAATAATAATAATAATATATTCATAATATTTATATTATTTTACAGCATATAAAATAAAATGTTATTTTATTTATATAAAATTATTATATCAAGTGTATTTTTTAAATTAAATTTATGAAATTGTTAAAAATTGTTGTCATTTTATTTTTATTTTTTATTATTATTTTTTTTTTTACATCAATTAAATGTTATAAGATAAATTAAATAACAGTTTAAATAAAAATAAAATATTAAAAATATTATTAAAACCATATTTGGAAAAACTTGTTTTGTTATTATTCGTTTTTATTTATTATATTTGTATTTATTCATATTATCAAATGTATTTTTAGAAATAAAATGTATTTAAATGTTTTTTTTTGTCATTTAAAATATATATTTTTTATTTTAATAATAATACATCTCTAATTTATAAATATATATATATATTTTTAATTGGTTCTTTTTCTGACTAGAAGTAATTAAACCTTTTCCAGGTACATTGAGCTGAGCAATGGACTCAAAGTGCTACTCATATCAGACCTCACCCAATCAGAGAGTGGCAAAGAGCCGGCTGACGAAGAAGAGGAAGAGAATGTTGACAGTGAGAGTGCCGATGAAGACAGGAATGACGTGAATAAATGCAGTGAAGCGAGGAAGAAGAATTGCCGTTCAGAGAAACAGGTGACTGTCAGTTTTTACAGTTACTTCATTTATAAATAGATGTAATACCCAATATGTTATATCTTCCCTCAGTCCGCAGCTGCGCTCTGTATCAGCGTGGGAAGCTTCAGTGACCCTGCGGATCTACCTGGTCTTGCCCATTTCCTCGAACACAGTGCGTTGATTGACAGCAAGGGGCCATTTATTTTATTCTTACCTTTTTATTTCCTTTATATTCACATTGTTATTTTTCCAGTGGTCTTCATGGGCAGTGAGAAGTATCCGGACGAAAATGGCTTTGATGCTTTCCTGAAAAAACACGGAGGAAGTGACAACGCCTCCACGGACTGCGAGCGGACCATCTTCCAATTTGATGTTCAGAGGAAATGCTTCAAAGAAGCACTGGATCGGTGAGCTAAATATTCAATTATCAATCACATATTCGTTTATTTTAGGGTGAACCGCCCCTTTAAAAACCTGCACTTGCATTATTTGTCCACAGGTGGGCGCAGTTTTTCATCTGCCCCCTGATGATTCCCGATGCAGTTGACAGGGAGGTGGAGGCCGTAGATAGCGGTCAGTAAAAACACGTCACTGCTGACGCGTATCAAAGTTAACAATGAAATGTAATGTAGCTAAATTCTTTTTAACAGAGTACCAGATGGGCCGACCATTAGACTCTAACCGCAAAGAGATGCTGTTTGGAAGTTTAGCAAAAGCCAGTCATCCGATGAGCAAGTTCTTCTGGGGTCAGTCAAATGTTCATAATGTTCTGAGATTATGCCAAACAAGAGAATGATGGTCATGATATTTGTCCATCCCTTGATATTTCACCAGGAAATGCTCAAACACTGAAAGACGAACCCAGAGAGAAGAATATCAACACTTATGAGCGTCTGAGAGAGTTCTGGAGGAGATTTTACTCTGCTCATTACATGACGCTCACTGTGCAGTCCAGAGGCAATGAGAATAAATCATTTGTCTCTGAATTAATACAGTACTATCCTCATATTTACATCAAGGGTCTAATTTTGGACACTTTATCCTCATAGACACACTTGATACCCTGGAAGAATGGGTGCGACTGATCTTTATTAAGATCCCAAACAAGTACGTATACTAAACATATTTAATGATATTGTTCATATTTCATATTTCTTGCTATTTATGTCACACAGGATTTATTTTAATGTCATTTTTTTGTCTTTTCTTTTTTTCCCCCCACAGTGGCCAGCCACGGGTGAATTTTTCAGACCTTCAGGATCCATTTGATACCCCAGATTTCAACAAGCTTTACCGAGGTAGCGTTGGATTTCAGATTGTATTGCTTGCGTCAGTTAGGTTACCTAGAATCTTTTTAAAAAGCTACATTGAACCTTAATTGAATGTAATATTATAAGTTTTAATTTAGTATGTAATTTTTAGTATTAAATATTTATTTACATTTAAAAAATATGTAATAAAACTAAATTAAATATTAAATATAAATCATGCAATTTTAATATATTTTTGTTTATAATTATAATATTAATATTATCAATCAATATTACAAATTAATATGACAACAATAATGCTTTATATTATTATTATGAAAACATATTTAAATAAATCTTTTAAAGGAAATGGTTACTTTGTTATTAGTTTTTTATTTGACAAAATTGATAATTGATAAAATAAATTACTATTGTTTTTATTTTTGTTTATTTTATTATTATTTGTATTATTATTATTATTATTATTTTTATAAGTTGTAGTAGTAATAAAAGCATATTGATATACATTTCATAAAGTAAATAATTTGTTATTATTAGTTTTTATGGTATTTATATTTAATGATATTATCAAAGGTATATTTGAAAATAAAATAACATTTATAAATTATTGTTGTTTTTATTTTGTTATTTTAATAACAATAATAAATGGAATATAATAAAAGCATTTTTGAATAAATTTTAAAAATCATTTTGATTTTTTTTAATATTTAAAATTAAATTAAAATAAAGAAATTATATAATATAATATAATATTATTATTATAATTTAATATAATATTATTATTATATTGTATTAAATAATATTATATAATAGTTTTATACAAAAAAATTATTAAAACTAAATTAAATATTTAAAACATTATTTATATTTACAAGTACATTTTAATATAATATACCTTAATATTTATATACATTTATTTAAATAATAAAATGAAACAATTTATTTTAATCACTTGTGTTTAATTTAATGCTAACTGTTGAACAACATACAGAGTTCATACTGAATATCATTATTCATGATTCATTGCCTCCCAGATCTAGGCCTACTCATGTGTTGGTGAATTTAAATGAGCATTTGGAAGCTTTGATAACTAAGTGTCATTTTCAGTGGTGCCAGTGAGAAAGGTTCATGCGCTGACCATCAGCTGGGCTCTTCCACCTCAGGGCAAACATTACAGGTCAGTAACACATCCTGACAGCTGTCAAAATCTATCCACTATGTAAAAGTGTTTTACCTTGCTGAGGTCAAGATAGCGAAGTATACTCTGCTTAAAAGACCAGCATGGGCCACCAAGCTTCTTAACCTGGACGTAATGGCATAATAGTACAAGTTTGCATTAGGCTAATGGCAATAAAGAGTGTTTGTGTTTGTACATGTTGGGATATAGAGTGAAACCCCTGCATTACATTTCCTGGCTGATTGGTCATGAAGGAGCTGGAAGTGTATTGTCTTTACTCAGAAAGAAGTGAGTTTGACTTTCTGTTTTTTGACTGTTCATCACCAATGAATCAGTTTGAATCAAATGAGATGAAATGAAATGCTCTGTATCTGAAGGTGCTGGGCTATCGGTCTGTTTGGAGGAAACAGTGAGACGGGTTTCGATCAGAACACCACCTACTCCATCTTCAGCGTCTCAGTCACCCTGAGCGACGAGGGCTTCCAGAACTTCTTCCAGGTCTGAAAAACCCTTCATGTTGGCTCAATGAAGTCCTCAGTTGTATGTGGTGTGAATCCTTTTAATTCCTCATTATATCTTAATAATGAAATGTTTTATTGTGGTTGTAGGTCATTCATACAATCTTCCAGTATCTGAAGATGCTTCAGTCTATTGGACCTCAGCAGAGGTGGGCAGCAGATCATTGAAACCTTCTGCTTTATGCATTCAGTTAGAAAAGGATTTCACAGCCTGATGCTGAATATGAAATCCTTTTTACAGTAAAAAGGGTTCTTGAGAAGAAAATAATCTCTGAAGAACCTTTATTTTTAAGAGTTGGTTTAGATGATGTCCTTCAATCCTGTTGGTTTTGTTAAATACAAAAACAAAAACCTCAATATTCTCTTGGTTATGTGTTTTCTCAGAATCTATGAGGAAATCCAAAAGATTGAAGCCAATGAGTTTCACTATCAGGAGCAGGTGACCTGTTTTTCCCTCATTCTCTTGAGTGAAATCATCTAAATTCATACATAGAACAGTCACAGGCCTTCAACTCTCATGTTTATGTTTTTTTGTACCAGACGGAACCAATTGAGTTTGTGGCGAACATTTGTGAGAACATGCAACTTTTCCCAAAAGAGGACTTCCTGTGTGGAGACCAGCTTATGTTTGAATACAACCCAGAGGCATGGCATTGTCTTTTGGACTAAACTAGTAATGCTAAATATTTTATGACTGCTGTTCTGATGTTTAATCTGTCATTGAAGGTCATCTCAGCTGCTCTGGCACTCTTGACCCCAGTGACGGCCAACATATTACTGCTGTCACCCAAACATGATGGTCTCTGTCCGCTAAAGGAGAAGTGGTTTGGGACGCAGTACAGTGTTGAAGGTAAACCACAACAATAGATCGGGGAAAGGTTTGGCTTTATTTTTAGGGATCCATAGACGCATAAAATTCTGATAAATACTGTTAGATGATAACCAATATTATTAAAAGATATTAACTTCAAGTTCAATATAGTTTTGGCTAAAATATAAATGAAAAATAATACACTGAAAAATAAACTTGCATGATGATATTCTCACAGAATTAAAATAATCTCATATAAAGCAGAATAAATAAGTTGGCTGCTTTTTATATTCGTAAGATATGATAATGCAAATAGAATTCAAATTATGGCTTATATAATTAATTTTATCACCAATAATTGATAAATGGACAATTTTAAGATTGTATATTATTTTGTTTAAATAAAACACACACACACACACACACACACACACACACAAAAAAGAAATATATATATATATATATTTACATTTTTATTTTAAATGCTTCAAGAAATTAGTGGTGGATGGATGGATGATAGAAATTGATGGATGATGGATGGATGATAGTTGATGAATGGATGGAGGTATAGATGGATGGATTATAGTTGATAAATGGATGTATGATAGATTGTTGGATGGATAGATGGATGGATGATAGTTGATGAATGGATGGATGATAGAAAGTTGATGGATGGATGGATGATAGATAATTGATGGGTGGATGATAGATAGTTGATGGATGGATGGACAGTGGATAGATAGATGGGTAGATAGTTTGTGTCATAAATATATAAATAAAATGAAAAATAAATAAATCTACAGTATATGAATACTAACAACATTTTTTTTTTTTTTTATGTGGCACAAATAAATAAAATATTCATTAATCTATATCTATACCTTATGATCTAAATAATCTTCCAGTATCTAAAAAAAATATTGTTTATAATAAAGAATGTAAATTATAATATTGTCTGATAACCAATATGGCACCGATATATCACGCATCAGTTTATTATGTTTGCCTTAATCATGAAGTGTTATACCTACACAGATATTCCACAAGAATACAGTGACCTTTGGGCTGGAGATTTCCCGCTGAACCCTGACCTCCACCTCCCAGCTGAGAACAAGTTTATAGGTCAGTTCCCATTCCATTCACTGGAGGTTCATTCCTTTCTTTACAACAGTTTTCACCTCAGTCCTTACCCATCCACAGCCTCAGATTTCACCCTCAAAACAGCAGACTGCCCTGACACAGACTTCCCAGTCAAAATAATCGACAACGAGAGAGGCCGTCTGTGGTTCAGAAAGGACAACAAGTTTAAAATACCCAAAGGTACCTTAATAATGAGAGAAAGTCAATGAGATAAACCCAATGGAATATCCGTAATTATGTCTGTATTTTCCGATAGCTTATGCACGCTTCCAGCTGCTCACTCCAATCATACTGGAATCTCCCAAAAAGTGAGTTGTTCCTCAACAAATTGAATTCATAATTCTCTACCAATCCTGTAAAAAGGCTCAAATTCTTTGGAGATCTGCCACATTATGCATGGAGACTTTTTTTTTTCTCTCCCAGTCTGGTCCTGTTGGATCTTTTTGTGAATATTCTGGCTCACAATCTTGCGGAGCCGGCATACGATGCAGTTGTGGCTCAGCTTGAGTATACGTTAATTCCTGGAGACCACGGCCTGTTCCTCAGACTCAAAGGATTCAACCACAAACTGCCTGTGAGTTCAATAGTGTCTCTGATTCTTTTTGAATCGGTCTCTCAGATGAAATTGATTCATTTGAACAAACTAATTCATTTCTTTAGTTGCTTCTGAACCTGATCGTAGACCACCTGGCCGACTTCAGCACCACTCCAGATGTGTTTAGCATGTTCACTGAGCAGCTGAAGAAAACCTACTACACCATCCTCATTAAACCAGATCAACTCGGAAAGTGGGTAATCGCAGATTTCAAACCATCTCCGATCTCCGTTTGCATCATTCAGTCTCATCACTGTGTATTATTTCAGAGATGTGCGACTGCAGATTCTTGAGCACCGTCGTTTCTCTGTGATGCAGAGGTATGAAGCCATCATGGCGGACATCAGCGTGGCTGATCTCATGGACTTTGTGAATCGCTTCAAGGCCGAGTTACACATAGAAGGACTCATACAAGGAAACTTCACAAGTACCGTGAGTCTTATTGACGATTTATGTCATTTTGAGCAAGTGTTTACACTATAAGCACTCATTTTTGTACAATTTCTGCACAAACAGGAATCCAAGGAATTTCTGCAGTATTTTATAGAGTAAGTTGTCTGCTTTTTACATTTGTTAGATGTAAATATAAAAGAAGTAGAGTATAATTGAATTATTTGATGTTATATAATGTTGCCAATAATGGTAATGTGTTACATGTAATGCGCGTTACATTACATGGTTACTTTTTGGACATAAAATAACAAAATGAAATCACTTTTTATTTATTCACAATAATTACAAAATTCTACTTACAAATAGTTAATTTTATTGATTTTATAAAACATTTTTTTGTTAATGTTGAGGTAGTGTGTTACATGTAATGCGCGTTACATTACATGGTTACTTTTTGGACATAAAATAACAAAATTAAATCACTTTTTATTTATTCACAATAATTACAAAATTCTACTTACACATAGTTAATTTTATTGATTTTATAAAATATATATTTTTTAATAAAGGTAAGGTAGCGTGTTACATGTAATCCGCGTTACATTATTAGGTTACTTTTTGGAAGTAAAATAACAAAATAATATCACTTTTTATTTATTCACAATAATTACAAAATTCTACTTACAAATAGTTAATTTTATTGATTTTATAAAATATTTTTTTGTTAATGTTGAGGTAGCGTGTTACATGTAATGCGTGTTACGTTATCAGGTTACTTTTTGGACATAAAATAACTAAATAAAATCACTTTTTGTTTATTCAGAATAATTACAAAATTCTATTTACAAATAGTTAATTTTATTGATTTTATAAAATATATATTTTTTAATAATGTTAAGGTGTTACATGTAATCCGTGTTACATTATTAAGTTACTTTTTGGAAGTAAAATAACAAAATAAAATCACTTTTTATTTATTCACAATAATTACAAAATTCTACTTACAAATAGTTAATTTTATTGATTTTATACATTTTTTTTTGTTAATGTTGAGGTAGCGTGTTACATGTAATGCGTGTTACGTTATCAGGTTACTTTTTGGACATAAAATAACAAAATGAAATCACTTTTTGTTTATTCACAATAATTACAAAATTCTATTCACAAATAGTTAATTTGATTGATTTTATAAAATATATATTTAAGGTAGCGTGTTACATGTAATCCGCGTTACATTATTAGGTTACTTTTTGGAAGTAAAGTAACAAAATAAAATCACTTTTTTAATTTGTTCACTTTAATTACAAAAAGTTCTACTTAGAAAAATGTTTATATATTTAAAATATATATTTAAGAATTACATTATGGGGGATGAGGCGCAAACGGATGTGCAAAAAAAAAATTGGGTTAGTTACATGTAGAATTGATAGAATAATCTCTTTTTAAATTAAGTAACATTTTTATCTATTTATTTACTGACAAATACAACATCTTTGGTGTTTAACAGCAAACTCCAGTACAAAGCTCCTCCAGCTCCACTTCCTGTCCTGTTCAGAGTGGTGGAGTTACCACAGACGCACCACTTATGTAAAGTCCAGTCCCTCAACACGGCAGACGCCAACTCAGAAGTCACAGTATACCATCAGGTATAGTAGTCCATGTGACTATTTCAGATCTTCTGAAATTCTTTCAGAGCTTTATGTAAGGAACATATCCAAAACATTGTTGTTGTTTTTCCAGACAGGACTGAAAAACTTGCGAGAACATACGCTGATGGAGCTGCTTGTGGTGATTTGGGCCGTCGCTTAAACTGAAAGTATATGTATCGTCCTTGTTTTTTTAATACCTAAATGCACTTTTTTTGTGTGTTTGCCAGATGCACATGGAAGAACCCTGCTTTGATTTCCTGAGGACAAAGGAAACTCTAGGGTCAGTTATAAAGCGCCGTCCTTCAGACTGTGTTTCCATGTGTAAATCTTTCTTCTTCATTGGATCTTATTCGACTCTTCCTTCAGGTATCAGGTGTATCCCGCCTGCAGAAACACCTCCTGTGTCCTCGGATTTTCAGTGACCGTCGAGACTCAGGCGACCAAGTTCAGGCAAGGTTTATGTGGAAAACTAGATGTTTATCTTCTAGTCCATTTCTCAATGAATATCAATAACATTTCTTTTTGCCATGTACTCTCATAGCACTGACTTTGTGGAAGATAAAATTGAAGCTTTTCTAGTCAGCTTTGGGGAGAAAATGGTTAACTTATCGGACGAGGCTTTTCAAACTCAAGTGAGCGCTCTGATCAAGCTGAAGGAGTGTGAAGACACGCAGCTCGGGGACGAAGTGGACAGGAACTGGTTTGAAGTGGTCACGCAGCAGTATGTCTTCGAGAGGCTCAATAAAGAAGTGAGAAATCTTTAATATTATTAATGGTACCATAGCGGTTGTCATCAAGTGTTACAGATTATCGCATCAGCCCATACTGGATAATTGGTCATGCTAATTTCCTCTATTTTTTTCATTTATCTTCCGTCACTTAAAGTTAATCATAAAAAAAAAAAACATCATTACATTTTTCATACTGTAAATTATAATGTGATGCCTTGATTCACGCATTGAAAATGACTGATTTTAGTTTTCAGTGTTTTATTTTTTTTAATTATTTGGATAAAAATTGAATTTAATACAGTTTATTTCTTTCAAATCGCCATTTTTTTGGTTAGTATTAATATTAATTTATTTAGTAATAGTTTTTTTGTATTTATTTCAACTCTTGAAGCTACATAAAAAACTAAATTTAAAGCTATAGAAATATAAAAACCTAAAAACTGAAATAATAAATTCATTTAAGCTAAATAGAAATATAAAAAAACCTAAAAACTGAAACAAATAAATCTATTAAAGCCATAAAAATGTATAAGTTCATTAACGTGAAATAAATGAATTGTATAGAAATGTAAAATCCCCAAAAACTAATTGAAAAAATGACAAAAGCACAAACTAAAATTGAAATAAAAATGGAAAAATAATATTCAAAATATGAATTACATTTATTTGTGCCTCAAAAAGATTTTTTTATATATTTAATCCACGTCTCCAATGTTTTTGTTAGTCTTCATTTATGTATGCCTTAATTTTTGTAGCACATAAAATGACTAGTTTTTTATGTTTTATTTATTTAAAGGAACACTCCAACGTTTTTTAAAATAGGGCTTATTCACCTTCTTTCCTACATTTAGATAGGTGGGCAAATGCATTTTTGTCTCAGTGCATGCGTTGTTTTAGTTTGACAGGGTCGGCGCTAGCTTAGCTTAGCTTAATGAATGGAATCCTTTGTTGCCAGCTAGCATGGCCTGAGTAAAAGGGATCTAAAAAAAAACCCCACCTAATTACTTCTTGTGGCCTGCGTATTCACAACAAGTACAAATAGCGATGCAGATTAACACTAGGCGATTTCCTAGGCAGAGATTGACTTGGGACTATATTAGGGGGAAGCACAGGCGAAGCACTGCTGCTTAGGCGAAGCACTGCTACTTGGGCGCAGAGATATCAAAATAATTTATTGGTTGTCAGATATAACATTCTCAATAGTTATGTATAAAAGCTAACATTTTAATGCCGGTGCATTTCTATTCTAATTCTTTCTTCTGAATATTTGAGAATTGTATTCAGTGAGAATATCACATTGTTACTCTACCCGACAGATTGAAGTCCTGAAAGATGTCACCAAAGATGAACTGGTGTCTTTTTTCATGGAGCACAGGCATGCAAACAGTAGAAAACTAAGTATACATGTATGTATGTTATGTATTTGTTTCTGTTATAATCTATTATTTAAAAAAAGGGCCTTTTGAATTTTTAAAGGGTCGTTGAGACGGTAGAAAATGGTCATGAATGTTGAAACTGTTGATCATCTACCAAATGACTCTATGATCCATGCAGGTGGTTGGATTCGGAGAGAAAGAGAAGGAAACCCACGGAGATGATCAATCCTGTTCTGCCCCGGAGACTCAGGATGTAGAAATAAAGACGTCCTCATATGGGAATGTGTCGGAGCTGATCTTCCTCCCCGCCTCGCCCGTTCTCGCCAAAGCCACCATGATAACGGACATCCGCGCGTTCACGTCTTCCCTCAATCTGCACCCCTACCATAAAATCCTCATGTAGACTGAAACACGGATTCACGGCTACCTCTCTGAAAACTGTGGAAAAACACTTTCTGTCTGTCTTAATCGATTATGTTAATGGAATAGAATAGTTCACCCCAAAAATCTAGGTGGATTTCGTCTTTCAGCCGAACACAATCGGAGTTATATTAAAAAATATCCTGGCTCTTCCCAGCTTCGTAATGGCATTGAATAGTGTCATCATAGAAGTAATCCATACGACTCCAGTTGGTTATTAAAAGCCTTCTGAAGCAAGGCCATGGGTTTTTGAAAGAAACATATCCATATTTAAAACTTTGCATTTATTCAAGTGACACATAAGAACTCTATTGTTGGAGTAATTCAGTTTTTCCATGTATTTTAGACGACAAAAAAAATCAAATAGCACATATACATGTTTTAGATTATCAGGGATAAATATATATGCATATCATTAATATTGCAGTCTTACTTTTTTAAAGTAAGAATAACTGTGAAGAAAAATGTGGAGATGTGGACGCAAAGCCTTATGTCAAATTTGGAGGATGTGGTATTTAGTATGTTTTATTCAGCAGTCTAACAATTAAATGTTCATTTTAATAATAAAAATTGTAATTTAAAAAGTTTTTTTTTTATGACTTTTTGTTTTTTAAAAAAAGAACAGGCTAGCTGGTATTTTTCTATACTACTGTAGTATTTATTAATGTTTTTTATTATTTTATTTTAATTTTAGTTGAACTTTTAGTAATTTTGTCTTTTTTTTTAATGTTTTTTTTTTGGGGGGGGGGGGTATAACTTTTTTTGATCAGATTTAGATCTTTATATTTCTATATAGCTTTTTATTTAAATTTTTAAGGGTTTTATATTTTATTTATTTCTTTAGATTAGTTTATATGTAGCTTTAATTTATTTAATTTTTTTATACTTCAACCTAATTTTATTTCAGTTTGTTGCCAAAGCAACATTTCTAATATTCGTTCCAGTTTTTGTTTTTCATCTAATAATTTTGTTTTATTTTACTTTATTTCAATTACCGAAAATTATTTTTTAGTTTTAGTTTTAGTTTTAGTTAGCAGCAGCAACAACAACGCCGGTGGCCAGCAACCAGTTTGGGCTTTGTTTGGCTACCATGGCATCAATTACCCGCTAAAATATTCATGAAACATCTTATGAATATTTAAAAGGCTTAATTTTATACAGGAAAGAACATATGTTAGCAAGGGAATAAAAACTTATTAAAGTATCATCTTCAAACGAGTCTCTCGAGTGTGATTTTGTAACTGTGGAAAGTTACATAGACACGCGACGCGTCCATGGCAACAAACTTTTATAAGCTGCTCTATTGAAGAGTTGGAGCTCGTGCACAGTAGCGAGCGTTTACGCGCATTCTAGCATGGATAACGGCAGAAAGTGTCATGTTTTCGCGCGTTTGCGTCTTTTCTGCGATTATTCGTAATTAAATAGTGTCCTGCGAGTTTAAACAGCCTCAATATGTCGGTGTCTGTCAAGTGCAGCCCGTCTCCTCCGGATGGAGCAAAACCAGAGAGTCGCAGGACGAAGAGATCGACTACTGCCGTCAATAACAGTGAGGAAACTCTTATATATGATCAATAATTACAGAATTCACTTTACATAATCTTTGTTTGACTTAATATTTATTTGTTTGTGTGTTTATTTTAATGCCACATCAAAAACTTTCTTAAAGGGATAGTTCACCCATACAACTTAGCCTAGGTCATCATTTACTCACCTTCATTAAGTTGTTCCAAACTTGTAACGTTACGAGTTTCTGTCTTCTGACGAACACAAAAGAAGATATTTTAAAGTATGTTGGCAACCAAACAGCCTTCTATAGTATTTTATTTCCCCTACTATTAAGTCAGTGGGTGCTGTAAACTTTCTGGTTACCAACACTTTTTTTCCTAGCCTATTATAAATGTATTCATGTAATTTCACCAAATTAGTTTTTTGTTATTCCTAATATTCATTTAGGACATGTGCCACGTCACAAACCTTTTCTGTTATTCTTATTTATTTACGTATGTTATTCATCTGTCTAGTGGCCACAGAGCTTCCTCAGGTGAGGGAGAGGACACATATAAAAGACGGAAGCAGCCTGCAAGTGCGTGACGATTCAATCCCAGATGAGCTCCTCGCAACTTTAACGTCCACCAAATGTCCTCAAGATAGACTCGGACCCCTCAGATTAACCAAAACTCCTAAGGATTTCAAGGTTTGTGGCACTTGAGTATCTTTCACCATGATTTTGCCAAGTAAGATCAACATTGATCTGGGAACAACTACTGTCTGTAAATGTAGTCCTAATCCTATCCCTATCCATAAATTATCCCTAAAATCAGAGGGAAATGATAGGTGAATAACACTGATGTAGAAGCACCTAACCCTAAACTTGACATAAACTGTAATCGTGTCCCTCAATCTGATTGGTTGATTGGAATGTTGTTCCAGGATCGAGAAAGACATTGATCCAGGAACATGTTGTACTTGGTAAAATAACCTTCGCCAAAATTGTTTCTAGTAACTGAATCAGCTCTTTTGACCTGTTTCACCAGGTATGTTTCACGCACCGCCCTGATGCAGTGTGGCACCATCCCACTAGACGCAATAAATACCAATACTTTCTCAACCAGCCAACCTCTCTGACTGGAGCTGGAAGGTTGGAGTGAATCATTGCACATAACACATACATTTATCCATAATACACTGAAGACATTCTAGCTCACTGTGTTTGTTTGAATCTGAACAGAGACATATCATTTCTCTGTGATGCTCTGGTGTCTCAGAGGGACCGAGTGTCTCTCCCACAAATGGCTGAAAGAAGCTCTGCTCAGTTTCAAGGAGATCACAATGCAAGTGACTGGAGAATAAACTGAATTTGATGCACAGTGTCTTTTTTATATGTTGTAACTTCATGTTGTTGTTTTTGGGTCGAAGGACTCGAGTTCACTGGAAACTTTAATCCCAGAAGAATATCACATCATAAAAAACAAAGGCCTTAAGGGACTGCAGTGCTATGAAGAGTAAGTGAGCTTTGGTCAGTGACAACATCTCTCTTTTAGTACTACAGCTAAATGTTTGGCAATTTTTTTATTTTTTTTTTAGCAAATTCACAGTTATCCTAGAAGATGACAAGAAGAAGCTAAGAGCCTTTCCATCATTGTAAGTTGCTCTAACATATTTATTTAAGATTCATTAATTTATTTATAAATTAACAATATTTTAAATATTTTCTAAACAAAAACTAGGAAGACATGTCATATGGATGTCTAATTTTTCTTTCTTTATTTGAAATGATTGATATTAATATTTATAATATTTTCTAAACAACCACTAGGAAACCAAACGGTCGTCTTGAGGTGATTCAGTTAATGAAGGTGATGGACAAAATGTTGGAAAAAGCAGGTGTCAATCAAGAGTCTCAAGAGCTAACCGAAGTCTCACAGGTTCGTTTTTTTTTCCCAATGGTTTTTAAAAGGCTCATGACAAGAGAAATCAAATGTGTCTTTGTGCCACTAAAACATCCTGCAGGTTTTATAGCTCCTTATTACAAATAAAGCATTTAAAGGCACGTTTTGATATTGCGGAATCTGTGACATCACAGGAAAATGCATTTGCATATGCCCGCCACCAGAGCAAGAATCGACGAATAGTTACAGATCAGCGCACCATAGGCCCCGCCCACTGGCATTCAGTTGCTTAACGGCTGACATTTGCCTACACTGGATGTGAGCGTCACGTCAGAAGTAAATGTAACCCATTATAATCACTGAAGCTGTCTACACTGGATACAGTATACTGGATACATATACGCTTGAGTCTGCAGACAACAGGACAAATGGAAGAGTGAATGAACGTTAGCTTTGGCAGTTTAAACAGCTAGTTTGTGTCTCTGTACAGACTTCCCAGCGTTGGAAAGAAGCAGATGGTTGATTTTATTGGTGTTGTGGATCGCGTTGAAGGATTATATGTTTGTTCAGAGCATTTGGTTTTGTAAACGAGGCGCAGTGTAATGGAGTGTTTGCAAAGAAACTTTTTTTTGAAAGATGAAGCAGCCACCTGGATTGGATCTTACAGCAGCTGCATCACAAACCGTAAATGATTTCATAATGCTTTGTCTGTTCAGATTGAAAATTTACTGGAGCTGGTTCAAATTGAGCAGAACATCTACAACGTAGTATTCCACGAGCTAATCCGCCAGGTCAGCGTTGAATGTGCCGAGAGGGGTCAGCTCCTCGCCAAGCTCAGGTCTCCGTCACTGTTTTACCTCTTTTTTTCCCTTCTCTGTGTTTTCATTAGAGAGTGACTTCACTTCCTCTTCCACTTGTCTAGGCAGAGGTATGTGTCTCTACTCGACCGTATCCCACGGCAGGTGAAGGGTCTGCACACAGAAACCTTAGCGCAGAAGGCTCTAGACCGCAGACTCACTGAAGACATCATTCGCTTCAAAAACTCCATTGCAAAGCTTAATATGTAAGCTTAACACAACTTAAAAATTGACAATTGAGTGTGAATATTTAATTTTTTTACCTTATGTATATTTAATCTCTAAAAGGGACCTGAGTTCTTTGAAACAACATGATGAGAGTGTGTCCAAAGAGGCAGAGGAAACCAAAGAGGAGCTTGCTATAGCCCTGGAGGAGTCACAACGCAATGCAAAGTGCGTGAATGAATCATTAAACCAGTTTATTAGTGTGAACGGAGTGTTTACTGCGGATTCACATTGATTTATTGAAACTTTATATCTGTCTGGTTGAAATAACATTCATTCTGCAGTATTGTGGCAGAGTACCATGAGCTTTATGAGCTGCAGAGGAGAAGACTTGAAGGACAGATGTCCCAGCTATATGATGAAAGAGACCTCTGGAGAAAAGCCACCTACAGTCTTGCAGTCAAGGTGATCTTTTGTCACATTCCCCTTGACATGTTAGATAACAAGCATAATTCACTAATTTGGACTCTCATATTGAAAGAATTTATAATATTTTAGTCTAAATGTCTCACATTTTTCTTTCAGATAGTAAAGATAAATAAACTTCATCTGGTCAGACGGCTAAATATTAGTGAGCAGACCTGGGCCAAGACTGCAGATCGTTTCACTGGTTTCCTAACAACAAAGGTACACTTACAATACCTCTTACCTCAGTCTGTCAAGACTATAACATGTAGACTAATGGTTATATCCATGTTATTTTTATTCACAGGACTCGGAGGATGTATCCCATTTCATGGAATTGACTGACCGATGGAAAGATAAACTGACCAACTTCATGAAGAATCTCAGAAAGGCTGAAAGCAACCAGCGTGAGACCATCAAATCTGTCAATGCTAATTTTGTCAAGTGGCACAAATTTTATGAAGACAAATCAAGGTCAGTGAAGAAAATGTTGCTTGTTTTCTTTGTATTTATATGATTTTTATTGACTTTTATTGGCTCTTTTATGGTTCGTTAGGAACCCTAATATGAAAGTTGACGAGCTGTCTGAAGACCTGAAGCAATGGTCAAAGGTTAGCAATCCTTTTTTATTTCTTACTCCATTATCTTTGTAAAACTGTTTAACTTTAAATGTAAAAATTATAGCTATCTATGTTCCAACTATAGGTGTTGATGCAGCAGTGTGAGCGTTATGGAGGGGAGGACCTAGTGTCTGGTCAGGAAACACTTGACATGTTAACTAACCTACAAGAGTCCTGGATTGATGTTTGCCTCCAGCTCTTTAGGAGACACCCTGGTTTAGATGGAGTGCCACCTAAAGGCCAGGAGGCCATGAGGGAGCTGGCAAAGACCATCACTGAGCTCCAGAATCAACTGGGAATCCGTATCAATGGAGAAAGTGGTGAGAACCAAGGCCTTTGGTTCCTGACATAGTCTTTTTTTTCCCAATGGATTTCAATGTCTGCTCTTGGTTGTTAATGCAGGTATTCACGCAACGCTAATGTTGCTTATTGAAACTATGGAGTTCTGGTTGAGAAAGTTAAAGGCCTTGAGTGGACTTCCAGAGAAGCAGTCTTCGGGTGATTCCCTTATGTTGGAAGAAGCTCTTGGCAACATGATGAATATGTCTGAGGAGGCTCTTCTGCTAGTGGACAGCACACAGTTAGAACGTGACAGGGCTAAAAAGAAACCCCACACCAAGTAAGAGAGATGCAAGGGACAAACATTATAGCTATCTTGAAAAATCTAGTAAGTGCCTTTATGTACTGTCTAAATTAGCGGCTACTTTCTAAGGCAGCATCGTAACTGAAATGGAGCCTCATATGGAGCCTCCATGATTTGGAACGATCTACATGGACAGAAATTTGGACACAAGACTTGATTCATGTTTCTGGTTGAACCATGTTCAATTTCCCTGTATGTGTCTGTGACAGGATTGAATTGGATGATGTCTTCAAGACAATGAAGGAATTCCTGTTCTCTCAAGAAAACTTTTTCCACTGTGAAAATATGAGGCTTCGTGACGAGGTACAGCACAGACCTGTGTAACCTTTCTTTCATTCCCTAAGGGGTGTTCATACCTGTTCCTGGAGGTCACCTTCCTGCAGAGTTCAACTGACCTGGGCTGCGTTTCCCAAAAGCATTGTAAGCCTAAATTGATTGTAGAATAATTGCCACCAATGGTCTCTACGATCAACTTAGACGTACAATGCTTTTGGGAAACGCTGCCCTGGGCTTGACAAAACAAGCATCATCACTCATGATCACTCATCACTCATCTTGGCTTAGAGCAGGACTGCTGCGTCTCCAAAAGGCATTGTAAGCCAATGGTCTCTATGATCTACTTATGCTTTTGGGAAATGCAGCCATGGACATTTAGAGTAATCCTGAAGACCTTGATTAGCTGGTTCAGGTGTGTTATCTAAGACTCGAGTGAAACTCTGCATTAAGGTGGACTTCCAGGAGCAGGACTGGACGCCCTACGCCATGAGTAATGATCTCATCTTGTGTTGGCAGGTAGCTTCACTTCACACAAAGCTGATTCGCTGGATGGTGGACCTTCTGCTACTAATGGTGCCAGTCCATTCGGATGACCAGGAACCGTATCTTCCAACGCCCGAATTGAACTTCATTGTGGACGTGTCTGTTGAGAAGCTAGAGGAGGATGCTAGGAACCTCTCGGGGAAGCTTGACTACTTTTCTAAGTATATCACAAGGTACCCTCACTAAACTCAACATCTTGAGAGGATACACCTTAGCTAGTTATGGTTAAGCTGAAATTCATTAAACAACTTGTCGTGCAGCTCTTGTCAGGCTGTTGTGGAGGAGATGATCCGGAAGAACACAACTGACACAGAGAATGAGTTGTATCAACTAGCCAAACTTCAGGTGCTTAGCAATTAAGATCTAGCAATAGAGTAGCAATAAAGATTGACATCCTGCCTGAAATGCCACTGCGTCTTGTGCACTGTGTTTGTTCAGAAAGAGTGTGGTGAGTGGGTGGAGACCTGCCGGATACTACTGTCAGATGTGAAGGGAAACATGGTAGAACTGCAGTTGTCTGGAAAAACTGTAACACAGCCTGTGAGTGACATCCGTATGGACTCTGTGGTAGAATACAGCTTTGCTAAGTAGTACAAAATGTGAATAACTTCCTTGTTCATCTTCTTAGGTTGAGCAACAACCAGAGGAACCTACCGAAGAAGAAGAAGAAGAGGAACCAGCCATGAAAGATTCCATTGGGCCTTATTCTTTCCAAAGAGCTGATGAATATGTAACTAACACTTTTTCATATAAGCTGTTTGCTTGCTAGCCTTATAGCTAGCTTGGTCCAATGGATTAGCACCCAATAACACTATTAAATGCCACCAAATCACCTCCACAGGGGGATGAAACAGCCAGCAGACATGACAAAGATGGCTCAGTCATCAAGCTAGTTGATTATGATGCCAATATCACTGAGAAGAACTTAGGAGAGGACACCGTCCAACTTAGAGGGGTGAGTATATCGTATCTTCTACATGTGATCAGCTTCCCATCTACAGAGTGTAAAGCATTAATCATCAAAATCTTAATTTTTTCTAGACTGAAGAACTTGTGCTGTCTCCTCACACTGAAAATGCCCAGGATGCCTTCAATGCATTAGAAACAGTGAGAACTCTTCAGCAAGAGCTTCTGTAAGTATTAGCATTGTGAACTTAAATTTCTCTTTAATGAGATCCCATAGTTCTTTCTACATAAGCTATATTTCCCAGGGAGGTAGAAACACAGGCTATAAGTGCGGAGGAACGAGCGTTAAAGGCAGAGGAAGACCTGCAGGCAGCTCTGGACAAGATACAAGATCTGGAGAGGCAGTTACAGGCTCGTCCCAGTGTGGAGACCAAGTGTAAGTGTGTCAGAGGCTAACATTACACTTCAGATACTGAACAAGACGGGTAAAGGTGCAGTCACATATATTGTGGGCACAAAGGTCCATTGTCGTTTGTCTATTGTCAAAAGTGTAACGAAGTATGAAGCACTGCTCACACAGAAGTAACTTTCAAATCAAACAGATTTCTGTTGGTCAACGTGGCAGATTTGTGTGACCTGTTGTGAAGTGTGTGGGGAAATCTTTCGGACAAAATTCCCAAAATGGTAGATTCCTATTGAAATTTGGATTTTGCCTCTGAAAATTTGCCAAACTGCGGTAAATGTGACCACACCTTAATTTGTGTTGGGAGATCTTTTAAGTCTTATTCTTAGGCCTTAAATGGGCTTTGAAGTAGTTTCTTGCAATTTTAACCCTCTGTTTTTTTTTTTTATTCATTGGAATAGTACGAAACTTGGTAAAGGTTTTGACACTTGCTGTGTGAACACAAAAAAACAAAAACAAAGACATGATTCGAAAAGGTTAAATGGTCCTGAAAAAAATAGTCACACTTGTATTGTTTGTGATCAAAAATGGCCGCATTGGAAATGAATGGGAGATTCATTTAATCTGTTGGAAGTGTTTGGTACTGCAACCAAATTTTTTTAGATATAATTTTTTAAGATATCAACCAAATTTGGAACACAGCTTGTTTAGATTTTTTCATAGTTTTAAAGTAAAACGTGTTTTGGAAAATATATATTTCATATAAAAACTGAAAATGGTGTTTTTGTGCATTTTCTTAACAATAAATGTAAAATGGTATAACTTTTTTCAAGTTCACTTTTTTAAACTTTCACTTCAGCAATGATCTGCCAAGTGTCTCTTTAAAAAAAAAAGAGGCCAAACTTAAGATTTATGACCGTTTAAGTTGGAAATTTCATTTTCAGGTCCATGCTTAGAAAGTGAATAAATTAATTATAACTACTGCAATATAATTTAGTACCATAAAATTAAAAACGTTAAAATTTATATGTTAAAAATAAAAATTGCCATGTTGAAGCCATATGTATTGTTGCATCCACACCACTAGGTGTCAGTATATAGTTTAAGTTGGTCAAATAAGTAAACAAAACCAATAAAAATGTCTTTGTTATTAATGTAAATGTTGTATATATGATATGAACTGACCTATATCTATTTTCTGACTATTTTCAGTGAGCAAGAAGAAGGTTCCACCAGCACCCAAGACCCCCAGCACCCCTGTCGCAACTTCTGAAGCTCAGAAGACAAGAAGTCAGAAATCTGAAGCCAGCTCGAAACTGTCCAGAGACACCAAGAAACACTAAATGCGAATAAAAACCGTACTAGAGCTCATGTGGGGCAAAGTAATAAAGTATTTAATAGACACATCTGTATTTAAAGTGTGCTTGTATTGCACATATCATTAATGATTAAGATTACATTTAACAGTGTTATTAAATGATAGTGTTTTTTAAAGATTAGCTTTAAGTGAGTACCAATATATTATGCATACCTACGTAAAATTAGTAGCATGAAGCTGCTCACGTCTTCACAAGTAAACACTGACAGACGCGTTGTCTTTACATCATGGGTGAGTCTTTGGGAGCATCTTCGGAGCCGTCAGCTGCGGTCAGGCTTTGATTGGCAGGTCGGGTCAAACTGGCGAGGTCGATGGATTGGGTCAGGACATCAGGAGGTATGTTGAGGACCACAGCGGGCTGCTCCGAGCGCAGATTGTGGAGGAGCTGCAGGAGTCGAAGGTGCACGACCAGCGGAGAACCAGAGAGAGACTCCACCGAGGCCTTCAAAGCTTCACAAGCTGCCTTTTCTCCCTCCGCCGCGATCACCTGTGATACAGTAGAGCTGGGTTGGTAACTAAAGGGTTGTAGGTTTGAATCCCATTTTGCACCATTGGCCTTACTTTGACTTGTGCCTGACGTCTCGCTTCGGCCTCCACAGCGAAGTTGTGTTGAAGCGCAGGTGGAAGACTGATTTCTTCTCTGCAACAGTGGACATATGAGTAACTCCATGGAACGTCCTTTGGAGTTTAATCTGTTATTTACATTATGTACTTACATTTCCGCTCTTTCCACTTTGATTCCCCACCTGCAGGTTACCGAATCTAAAGTGACCTGTCCGACAAATGAAAACTTCGTTTAAACTTATTATTTCAAGACCTCATGGGGTGTAGTATCTGTTGAGGTACCTGAACCTCCTGGGCCATCTGTTTCCTGTCCAGCAAAATATCAGTGAAGGCATGATGGGCCAGTATCTCTCTAACGGAGACCTGGGTCAGAGCCTGCAGCACATCTGGGACACCGGCGAGGGATGAATAAAACACGGACACATTCTCGATACGATAGTAACACACCGCACTCACTTCGGTACACACCAGATCTTTGGTCACCACCTGAGGATGGAAGGACATTCAAATCATACGGTGTTTATTTTTATTCATTTAGCAGACGCTAAAACGACTTTATCCTAAACGACTCAAGGTACATATATACATTTTCTAAGTTATTTTCTCTGGAATCGAACCCATGACCTTGGTGTTGCCCGCACCATGAGCTACACGAAAGCCCAGTCTAGAGACTTGCAGTGACCAAATGCCTCCCTCATGTTTACATATATGCGTCAGTGGGATGGTATTTGTCGTTGTCAGCTTTTTAGAGTGCACTTCATTTGATGACTCGGAGGTCGTTTCAGAAAATACAATGCAAACATACGCATGCAGAAAATATGGAGGCTTTTTTTGTTACGTTACCGTGTGAGGAGGGATCTTTAGTATTTTCAGACGAACGTCCACTATATGGCACACATCCAAAAATGGGAGATAAAACATCAGCCCTGCAGGAAAATTAAACATGCATGTAATAAAATGCAAATATATTAAATTATTAAAAATAATGTTTTGTGGTAATGTAAAGGGATCAGTTGACTAAACTTAAAAACAGTATATACATTTATATATATACCACACACGTATATATTATATATTTACAAACTTTTATGTTAGATGCCATTAATCAATTTTACAGCACTAATTATTTATAATGAAATATTTTAAAATTAGATGTATTGTAAAAAATTATTTACATTTTTTTATAATACATTCTTCACATAAAAACTGCAAATATACTATATGTAAAAGTGTTAATATGTAAATGATAACATACCAGGGCCCCTGGGTCTCTTCTGCAATAAATGCCCCAACCGAAATATCACAGCTCTCTCATGTTCTCTCACAATCTACAAATAAACAATTTTATTTATAATAACGGTTATAAATTATAGTTATTGGAAATTAAAAGAGTTATCAAATATATCTTGATTTGTAATATTTGGTCTCAAAAACTGAAAGCATACCTTTACACAGAACCAGATTAAAATAGGAAAGAAGAAGATCACCACAGACAGGACCAAAACTATGAGAAGCTGCTCACTAACTCCAAGGTATCTCTTCTTTAAGCCTTTCGAGAAAAATAAATGTTGAGTGACTCAGGTTCTCCGTCTTTTTTTCAATGTTTTCTTGTCTAAACTTACCTTCTCCAGGCCCCTCAGTCTCCAATAACCCCAATAACTCCTCTCGATCTTCTTTAATTTGCTCCCTCACGCTGTCTACATTTACAACAGTGCTGCTGGAGATCATCTGAGGCTCTTTGGATTCACCACTTTCTTCTTCTTCAGTCACTTCTGGTTTTTCTTTTCTTTTGTGGGGCTCTTGGAGCTTGACGGATTTGGGTGCTTTGCTTTTTCTCTCTTTAGGAGAAGGTGACGGCTCCCTCTTTGTCCGTCCAGATCTTGAAGAATGAGATGTTTCTGCTCTTTTCTCCATGTCTGCGAGAAGCATGCGGTGTTCAGTGAGAGGAGCATCTGCTGTGAGGTTTCATCTGGTGTCTGTTCAGCTCCTGTGTTCTGAAGGGGAGGATCTCTAGGCCTGTGAAGGTTCATGATGATGGGGGAGTGTTTGAGCTCTTCTAATGAATGTTTCACAATGGTGGCCTCCTACACAGTTTTGTTAGATGCACTAAATGTAAAATAACATGCTACTAAAAGCCTAATTTTTATTTTCTATGAATGTGCACTAAACATTTAGAATTATTTTTAAGGTTTATATCAGTGGTGGAAGCCTGTTTTCCGCCTAAATAGTGAAAAATAAAAACGTCATTGTGGATTAGTGTTTAAAGTCACATTGTGAGATATTAATAGGTGATGAGAAGAAAATGGCAAATATGAGATATTAAGTCTGAGATATAAAGTTGTTACCTTTATTTTTTAGTCATAAAGTCGGACACTGTCATCCATAATTGGTCGGGGTGAAAAACACTTCCATTTTTTATTTTTGACTGGAGCAGGGCGAGTCAGAACAAACCAAAACGATTTAAATGTTGCTGTGTTTATGACTTTGGGCAATTTTGACAACAGTAAACGACGGACAAAAAATAAATAAAATTTAAACGATCAAACAGTCAGTCTAACTTGAGAAAAATTAAGCAAATACAAAACTATATCAGACGTTAATTGGGATTTAATTGAGTAAAGATAAAAATCAGTGGGCTAAATGACTGTTTCTTAACAGCATGTTTTGTGTGTGGTGTTCCCACTGATCTATATAATGAAAAACTGCCCACAGGTTGTGATTCAAGCCCTATAAGTAGTAATGTATTAGCACAATTGTCGCCATTCCCGTGTTGTTTTCTCCGAGAGAAGAGTAATGCTTAAAAAAAAAACTAAAAAAAAACCCAGTCACCTGTAGCCTATAAGAAACCTCGGTACAGCAATAATCACAATTAAGTGTCCAATAGTGAAGTGACACCATTTGACAGCTTCAAAAGAGCTTCGTGCAGATTCCATTTACAGTTAGGCCTACTAACCCATACAATTTGTATTATGCATTTCCTGAACATGTAGCCTTGCTAAATAATCAAACACTTACAGTATTTGAACAAACTACTGATCTATAAAACACAATCAGAAAGAGCTATACTTTAAGTACAATTTTTCTTCAGTGACAAATCTTTCATTGTTTTATTTGACTGTTAAAATTGTTTATCTGCCAAGTTTAACAGCTCTAATCAAGTATGTTCAAAAACTGTCAAACCATGTGCTTAATGTTGTGTAAATGAAAACTTTATTTGGCTTTTTGTGTACAACTTTGTAGATTTCCAAAAGATCCTGTCAGGAATCCTGTCAGAAATCCCCCCCCCCCCCCCCCCCCAAAAAAAATGTGTTAACACAAAATACCACCCAGCCCTTAAGTCGTTTGCACTTACACTGCAATTCTATTCAGGGAGACCTTCAACTTGGGTTTACCTCACCCAGAGGCGAACCAACACTGAGTTTGCCCCAGGCAAAAATAATCAATGAGGCCTTTTTTTAATAGGCTATATGTATTTTATATATGTTTTATAAATAATATATATGATTTTTTTTTGTTAATATATGTTCATTACCTAGAGATATTATTTTACAAAATTTAAAAAGTAGTCAAAACACAGAACATCTAACAGAACATAAGTTGTTTAATTTTTACAACATTATGTGCTTATTTTTTAATTAACGAAATGTCAATCTTCATCTTTATAACAGAAGATACAATACAATACAACAATCTTCAAGATACAGTAAATCTTCAAACGTGTAACAGATTGTCACCTTAAAAACAGTCATTTGCGTGGTGGAACAAGCAATGCTAAATATAAATATATAGTTAGCATCTTAATTTAATCTATGTTTTATTATTTTATTAGTTTTAACTAATTGTTAACTCAACAAATTTAACGTAAAGAGCTGGATGTCTTTACACTGACAAAAGGACGAAAGGCTACATCTAGGGAACAAACTGAGATCAGCTCATATAGATTGGCAAAGTCAAAAAATGAAGGTAAACCTTGCTGCACAGACCCTAAGTGCCAGTGTGGCAGATGCCCTCGGGTTATGCGAGCGACACCTGCAGTTTGCTGAGTGTGAGCCAACATGTAAATATCAGGAGACATTCGACCGCCTTTTTGATCTGATGAATTTCTGATGAATTCCAGAAATTCCCATCGCCAGGGGATTTAAAAGTCCCGAGGCCCGTTAATGAAAACACCAACATGGCCTTCTTAATGGAAGCTTACAATTACATTATTGGATTGAAAGAGCCAGACATTAACAGTTGACCCCTTGTTGAAACTGGCAAGAAAACTGCCTTCCTTGGCATCCTGGTGGCAATAAAAAGTTTGAAACAATTATATGAAATGTATGTGAGACCACCGACATCGTAGTTACAATATCTGCTTTCCTTCAAATTTAGCCAGGACCACCTTGAGCTGTTTTTTGCTGCCATTCGCTCAGCTAATGGATGTAACAACAATCCCACAGCGAGGCAGTTCAAGTCAGCATTCAAAAGAATGGTAGTGAGACATGCCATCAAAGCCAGTGGCAACTCTGCTCTCCACTGGACAGCACAGTGGGACTGGAGGCAACACCTTCTGATATGTTGTCATTTCGGCGAAGCAACACGCAACCTGAAGCAGAAGAGAACACGGAAACAAATATCACCTAGCCTTCCCAGCAAGCCTTCCCAGTCTGTCCATGTTTAAAGAGGCTGTGGTCGGATACATAGCTGGCTTCATAGTCAGAACAGCTACGAAGAAGATTCACTGCCCTACCTGTTTATCAGGACTCAGTGTAGAGAGCTCTTTCCAAGATGAGTTTGGACACACCCTCATCAACACGAAGTCCCGAGGTGGACTTATCAGACCATCAGACAGTGTCCTAAAAATCTGCAAAACAGCTGAGAGGTGTATTCAACAGCACTTACTCACAAGGCACATCTCAGAATTGGACAGCAATATTAAAACCAGGCTATCCACACAGGTTCTGGAACTCCATGGTGGCTCTGCACTTAAGGAACTTGAAGCACACGTTCAACCTAGAACCATACAACAATCATATTTTCTTTCTCATTAAGTGTATTGCAGACAGCTGCGCAAAACTCTGGACAAGCTTGTTCTGTACAAAAATCAATAAGATAAAGAACAGTTTCAATTTCCAGCAATCCTTGCCAGCATGAATTCACTGAAGATTAAAAAAATTAAACCTCTAATTTTAAACCTTGACCATGTCTGTCTCTTTATCTCTCTCTCTCTCTCTCTATTTTAAATGTAGTTAGCCTATATCCATTTTAAAATAATCAATTTTTAAAAGGTCAAAAACAAACAAGCCTAAGTAAATTTTTGCATCAAATGTCAGTTTTACAACCAGTCTACTGTAATGTTAGGAAAAGTATCTGCATTTTTCCTGACAGAGCTGGTGCCATGCCATCCTGATCATGAGCACACATTGTACCATCCCTTCAACTGACTGTCACTGAGGCAAAAACATTTTTACAAGCAACGTAATTTAGGTATTCTAATGATCACATTTTATTTTTATTACGATATATATAATTCGTTGTTACGACGACGACTTAGGCCTATTTGTTCCCTCATTTTAATAAATCGTGGACACGTTGAACTAATTCCCTCCATTATTTTGATTTAACGAATTACAACGTGGCCACAATATAGTAAAACGAGGGAATAAACTAGTAAAACGTGCTGAGGTATTATTGTTTCGTGGCCACGAAACAATATTCACCAATTCACAAAAATATAGGTCTTTAGCATTCACTATTTAAGTAATAGTATCATCATCTTTATGCACCAACTGTTATCAACTGTTTTTCTTACCTGTGAAGATAGCTCTTCAGTGAACGCCGACAGATTTTTATTCCTTTTGCAAAGAAATTGCCGTTTAGGTTTACGTTTTGGAGTTTTAATTAGCTATACCACTGATCTTTAATCTTTAATAAAGATTAAATATTATATTTTAAACGTGTATTTTAACGAGGAGGTAAGCGTCTTCTTCTTCATTCAAAGGGCAAATCATAAAATAACACACTTCATTACTGACGCCTGCTGTTAGCCTAGACAGACACTCTCCAAGCTCCTCTCCCCAGTATCAAAGCAATTTTAATAAGCAGGAAAAAATTCCGACTTTAAACAAATATCCATTTAAATGCTTAGGATGTTTTCGTTGTAAGAACGTACAGGGAGACTTTAGATTTAAAAACGGTGTCTCGTTAGGCAGTGTTTTCTCAGTCAAATCATAACATTTCCTATTGATTCAATAGAACGCGTGAGCTCACTAGAGAATACCAATACGGCGGCGCTGCGGCGTCACTGTTTATGACGTCATGAGCTATCCAGTCATTTTATAGATCAGTGGGTGTTCCATTATGACGTCACAGAATAGAATGCTGTATGAATGCCAATGCCTGTTAAAAGACACTTTGCAGCAAAGGTGAGGAACGTGATCCAAACTCAATCCAAGGTTTCTAAACTCCTGTGAGATATAGGCTACAACCATGCCTGTTGATCACATTTTGAGATCCTTGGGCTACAAGTTCCTCTCCTCGCTTGGTGAAGGCAGTTTTTCCACAGTCAAACTCTACTCCTCTCAGAGGCACCGCTGTAACGTGGCCATCAAAATCATAGACCGTGAAAAGGCCCCCAGGGATTTCGTCCGAAAGTTTATGCCAAGGGAATTGTCAATTTTAGGACAAGTGAAGCACGACCACATTGTCAATATGCACGAAATTATCGAGATGCCCGGTAGGCGAGTCGGTATCGTGATGGAAGCTGCTGCAAAAGATCTCTATCAGAAGATAATTGAAGTGAATCGTATCCCAGAAGTCCAAAGCAAAACCTTGTTCTCTCAGATAGTCAGTGCTGTCAACTACCTCCATCAGACAGACATCGTCCATCGGGACCTCAAATGCGAAAACATACTGTTGACAGCCCAAGAACAAGTAAAGATTACAGACTTTGGTTTCGCCCGCAGATGTCAAGACCCATCAGAGCTCAGTCGCGCATTCTGCGGTACTGTAGGCTATTGTCCACCGGAAGTCATGATGAGAAGGCCGTATGACCCAAAGAAGTATGACATATGGAGCCTTGGGGTGACTCTATTCTGCATGTTGACTGGACAGTTGCCGTTCGATGAAACCAGTTATTTTCGACTTCTCGGTCTTCAGCAGAAACCTCTGGTTTATCCGGATGACGTTGCTGTTGGGGAACCGTGTCGGGACTTCATCGGTACTCTGCTCCAGGTTGATCCTTCCAAACGTTCAACCATTCAAGAAGTGGCAGAACATCAGTGGCTGAAGAACTAGAGCTAATAAAACAATAGCCGCGTTTCCACTGTCGGGCCAGTGCGAGCCAGGGCTAACAGCGAGCCGAGCCAGGCCAGTGGCCTCGGGCCTCAAGCACCGGACTCAAAATAAGTTGCGTTTCCACTGCCGGTGTTGTGCCGAATTTCGACCCCCTGCCAAATTATTACCCCCCTCGGTGAAGTCAGTACCTGATTGCCTAATCCTAACCCCACCCCTCCCCCACAACTAATCCTAAACCTACCAATACTAGGGGGTTAATAATTTGGCTCAACACCGGGCCATAGCCCCGCAGCACTGCCCTAAACCCTGTCCTTAACACGCCTTCCTGGATCAAACGTCATACAACCCCACCCATTTCAGCGGGAAGAATGAAGTTCATTCAGACAGGACACTAGCTTAATAAAATCACAGAACGATCAAGATGGAGAGGACCAAAGCATCTGTTTGTTTGCTCTTTTTGGTGTTGCTTGGTGGAAGATGAGGCAGCAAAGCCAACATATGAAGATGGAGGTTCAGCAGTGACTAATGTTACGCCGAAAGCTAATGTTGGCTGCAAGGTCAAAGAGAGCGATCCAGAGACGTGCGATTCGGTTACAGCGAGTGCAGAGTCGCCAGCAATGGATGAAAATGGTAAATATTTTCGTTTTAAGTTAAATCGTATCTTGTAGTCTTGTGGTGTATCATATAGCACAGAGTTGTTTTTTATTAGCTTTCATTAACTGTCTTTACTGCTGAAAAACACAAATAGTTTACTAGCTTATCATATTTTGCTTGCTTGCTACATTAAAATAATTAGGAAGTAATGTTAGCATTTCGTTCTATTATTCGTCGGATGATACATCTATTTATACTCATGTATTTATCTTTCGCATAATTAGGAAAGTAATGTTTACAGTATCACTTTGCAAGAATGTTCATTTGTTAAAATGAATGTATTAACATGAAAGAAACATTAGTAATACATTTGTTACTGTATTTGTTCAGCTTTGTTAACGCTAGATTATCAAAAAATGCAGCTGTTGGTTCGTTAGTTTGTTCATGTTAGCAATAACTGATTTTAACAAATAAAACATTGGACTGTAATAATGTATTTGTAAATGTTAACATTAACAAAGATTAATAAATGCTGTAAAAGTGCAGTGTAATGTTTCTTAACACTATATAATAAAACGAGGCTACTCGCTACAGTTTGCTCGCAGACCCCCGCGCTTTTCAGCCGTGGTCGAAACGACAGTGAGAAGGGACGTTGCCCACGTTCTTCGCACCAAAGTGTCGAAACTGTTAGAAAAGGGAGCTGTCGAACCAGTTCCCCTTTCACAGAGCGAGTCGGGCTTTTACAGTCGGATGGCAGCCTTGGGCCCATCCTAGACCTCAGACACCTGAACAAAGCGCTGATGATGCGTTTGTTCAGGATGCTGACAACCAAGCAGATCCTCGCACAAATTCACCTGATGGATTGGTTTTTCTCAGTGGATCTGAAAGATGCTTTTTTTCACATCCAAATATCGCCTCATCACAGGCCATTCCTGAGATTCGCCTTCGAGGGGCAAGCTTACCAGTACACAGTACTACCGTTCGGCCTATCACTAGTACCTTGTACATTTACAAAGTGTATGGATGCAGCACTTACCCCCCTGAGACAGCGGAGAGTGCGAGTATTAAACTACCTCGACGATTGGCTGATTATAGCTCAATCGGAGGTGCAGTTGATAACTCACAGATCCTGGCTCCTCAGCCATCTAGAATGCCTGGGTCTCAGGATCAACGCTTCCAAGAGCACACTGTCTCCCAGCCAGAGTATTTCTTTCCTGGGTACAGTAATAGACTCTATACAAATGAAAGTGCGCCTTACACCAGAGCGCGCGCTCACCATTCAACACCTAGCGGCATCTTTCAAAGCGGGCGCTCGCGCCTCTCAAAAGATTTCAGAGGATGTTGTGTCTCATGGCCTCAGCATCATCAGTACTTCAGCTAGGACTACTGCACATGCGTCCTCTTCAGTGCTGGCTAAAACCCTGTGTACCAGCTCGTGGCAATCTAGCCACTTACTAATCAGAGCGAGCCATGGCTGCATCAAAGCCCTGACTCCCTGGAAAGCAGCCGACTGGTATCAGTCTGGCGTGAGTATGGGTGTGGTTTCAAAGAGAAAAGTGATCTCGTTTGTTTGTGGTTTACAAATCGGTTTATAGGTTCGATATTTCATTTGCACACGTGGGTGGCGCTGAAACACCCCTTTCATCTGATTGGTCAAAACGCTTCGCCTTCAGTGGGCTACAAGCTTTTCTTTCTGTCAGGCAGAATAAGAGTCAGTACGAGTGCGGCACTGACTCGATTGAGAGATCTGCTAGATCTGTTTATTTTTCAACCCTATTAGAAGAAAATAAACAAAACCCTAGGTATTTATTTGAAACAGTGGCGAAACTAACGAAAAATAAAGCTTCAAGCCCAGAAGTTTCCAAGCAGCACAGCAGTAATGACTTTATGAACTTCTTCACTTATAAGATTGATAATATCAGGGAGAAAATTATAACCATGCAACCGTCTACTACAGTATCGCATCAGGCAGTGTAGTCTCCCTAAGGAAAATTTCGATTCATTCACTGCTATAGAAGAGGAAGAATTAAACTCAAATTAAACTCTAAACTTGTAAAATCATCTAAATCTACAACATGTATGTTAGACCCTATACCGACTAAGCTACTGAAACGGATGCTTCCAGAGGTCATAGATCCTCTTCTTAATATCATTAACTCATCTTTGTCATTAGGATACGTACCAAAAACTTTTAAGCTGGCTATGATTAAACCGCTTGTCAAAAAAACGCAACTTGATTGTACAGAATTAGTCAATTACAGGCCGATCTCGAATCTACCTTTTCTGTCAAAGATACTAGAAAAGGCAGTATCCTCACAACTATGTTCCTTTTTAGAAAGAAATTATATCTGCGAGGATTTTCAGTCAGGATTTAGACCGTACCATAGTACTGAGACAGCTCTCATTAGAGTTACAAATGATTTGCTCTTATCATCCAATCATGGTTGTATCTCACTATTAGTGTTACTCGATCTTAGTGCTGCATTTGATACTATTGACCACAACATTCTTTTAAATAGACTCGAAAATTATGTTGGCATTAGTGGAATTGCATTAGCATGGTTTAAATCATACTTATCTGACCATTATCAGTTTGTAGCAGTAAATGAAGAGATGTCTTATAGATCACAAGTTCAGTATGGTGTACCACAAGGCTCAGAACTAGGACCGTTGCTTTTCACTCTGTACATGCTACCCTTGGGAGATATCATTAGAAAGCATGGAATTAGTTTTCACTGTTATGCTGATGATACTCAGCCCTATATTTCTTCACGCCCTGACGAAACTTACCAATTCAATTACAACAATTAACGGAATGCATAGGTGATATAAAAAATTGGATGACTAGTAATTTCCTACTACTTAATTTAAAGATTCTAATTATTGGGCAAAAAACGTCCTCACGTAATAACTTTAGAATACTGTCTAACACTTGATGGCTGCTCTGTCAAGTCTTTGTCGTCGGTTAGGAACCTGGGTGCGCTCTTTGATACCAATCTTTCATTTGAAAGTCACGTGTCTAGTATCTGTAAAACCGCATTTTTCCATCTTAAAAATATATCTAAATTACGTCATATGCTCTCATTGACAAATGCGGAACAATTAGTTCATGCGTTCATGACATCAAGGCTAGATTATTGTTATGCTATTATGGGTGGTTGCACTGCACGCTTAATAAACAAACTACAGCTGGTCCAAAACGCCGCAGCTCGAGTTCTTACCAGAACCAGGAAGGATGACCATATTAGCCCTGTTCTGTCAACACTGCATTGGCTCCCTATTAAACATTGTATACATTTTTAAATATTGCTGATTACTTACAAAGCACTAAATGGTTTATCTCCGCAGTACTTGAGCGAGCTCTTAACGCATTATAGTCCTTCACATCTATTGCGATCTCAAAATTCCGGCCAGTTGATAATACCTAGAATATCAAAATCGACTGGTGGCAGTAGATCCTTTTCCTATTTAGCACCAAAACTTTGGAACAGTCTTCCTAACATTGTCCGGGAAGCAGACACACTCTGTCAAAGCTATAAAAACACATCTCTTTGACATAGCATACACATAACACATTATAGACTTATATAATTCAATAGTTAGGCTGCATAGATTAGGTCAGCCTGAACCGGGAACACTTCCCATAAATCCTGATGTACTCGTTACATCATAAGAAGAATGGCGTCTACGCTAATATTAGTCTCTCTGTTTATCCCGAGGTTTACTGCAGTCTGCCGGATCGAGGGTGTATCCAGATCTGATGAAGGACCTGTGCCTGGACGCGACAACAACGCAGTCCTGAAGTGTCAACTAGTCTATTTGAAGGCCTCCTTCCCTTCCCAGACAAGTAGTTTATTGAGGGTTGGTTTGTAGGCAAGGACAACACACCTGTGCACATACATTCAAACGCGCATACCTATAGACTGAACTAATAATACGCATGTGCACGCCATCAGCGTTCTCACGGGTTCGCGTTTTTGAAGTTTGCGCAGAAAGAACTTAAGAGTTTTCTGTTAAAACGGTATCGTGTTTGTGGCCCCTAAGTTACTAACTAATGATTGTTGCGACGGAAGTGAATCAATCAAAACTAATTTTAGCTGGACAATAACTTTATTCTAGAGCTGCTATAAAGCCAAAACTTTCCTATTACATTTCAATGTAATGCCGCTTTGGAACAATCTACATTGTTAAAAGCACTATATAAATGAAGATGACTTGACTTGACTGACAAATGCACTTTAATAAAATAATGTCCGAAACCACCACTCACTGTTAACTACGCACAATATTTGATGCAGAAATATGTTTCTGGTCACGTAATTCGTGCTGCTGCGACTTGCAAGCGACCCCATTAATGTGAACCACAGTATATGACAGATTATTTTAGCATGATGTATTTCCCATTGATAAATACAGTGCAAATAGTTCTGTCTCTTTGGATAAAAGGGAAGTGGAAGTAAAAATCAATAATAGGCTAAACTGTACCCTGATAATATGTCCTTAACATTTTTCCACTCTAGTCTTTTATTTACATCAAAAGGTAGGTAGGCATGTGTGACATATGTAGGCTATAAATAATTTTGAAAATTGAATAGAAATAAAGTTTATGAATGTAAGCATGTGTAGCCTACTCAGTTCACATGAAAAAAAAGAGACAGAAAAGAGAGAAGCTACAATCAGTGAACGTACATTAATCAGATGAATAATGAGATGAAACCAATCAGATGAAAGGGGCGTTTCAGCGCCGCCCAAGTGTGCAAATGAAACTTCGAAATCATAAACCGATTTGTAAACCACAAACGAAAAATGAAAAATCAAGCCCAAATCTCATTTTTTCTTTTTTTAAACTAAACTTAAAAATGAATAAACGAGCTGGTTTTCATTTCTCATTATTCCATTACAAACAGGAAATGAAATGATCAAAAAGTACATGGACCATTTATACATTTATGTACATGTACAGATCTGCAAAAAATCATTCTATTATTTTTTAGATGATGCATCACTACTACACCAATATAATGCGAAGTGCTGAGGTGTGGGCCTATCAGCGAACAAGTGACTGGTGGGAGAACACTGCTCAAAGATTCACAGATGAGCAGTGGCTGGGTGACTTCAGAGTTTCCTGAGAAACATTCACATACATTTGTACAACTCTAAAGCCTGCACTACAGCGACAAGATACAACATATCGATTATGCATTCCTCTGGAGAAACGGGTAGCCATTGCATTGTATAAACTAGCATCAACAACAGAGTACAGGATGGTAGCCAACCTGTTTGCTAGAGACACCAGCCACCATAGTCACATCTTTGCCGGGAGCCAGAGCGCCTGACATCAAAGCAAATTTAAAAGTGCTGGCTAATGCTAATCGTAAATTCTCTAAGATTATTATTCACGTCGGCACTAATGATGTTAGACTCCGCCAGTCGGAGATCACAAAAATGAACATTAAAGAGGTGTGTGAACTTGCAAGTACGATGTCAGGCACTGTAATTTGCTCTGGCCCCCTTTCTGTTCGCCGGAGTGATGAGATAGTTAGTAGATTGTCCTCACTCAATGGCTGGCTGTCGAGGTGGTGTCCGCAAAATAATATAGAATTCATAGTCAATTGGAAAAGTTTTTGGGGCAGACCTGACCTGTTGAAAATAAATGGTATTCATCCCTCCTGATGGAGCTGCTCTTCTCTCTAGTAATATGGCACATAGTCTCAGAGCTCAAACATGACAATCTGGGGCTCAGGTCAGGAAGCAGACAGACTGGCTAAACCGACCATCTGCTAGCTGTCTCACCTCACCAAGGTCAGATAAATCCCATCACATAGAGCCTCTTTCACCTAGCTATCATCATATAGAGACTGTGTCTGTTCCCCGAATTAGGACATACAAAAAACTCCTAAACCCATTCAAGGGTAAAAATGTAATTGATGTTCAACAAATAAAAAACAGACATAATACGAATGAACAAATGATAAAGCTTGGGTTGCTGAATATTCGATCCCTAACTTCAAAAGCACTTATTGTTAATGATATGATTACAGACTATAACCTAGATGTGCTGTGTTTGACAGAAACCTGGCTAAAACCAGACAATTATATTACTTTAAATGAGTCCACCCCGCAAGATTACTGTTATAAACATGAACCTCGTCTGGGGGGGGGGGGGGGGTGTTGCTGTAATTTATAGTAATATCTTCAGAATTACTGAGAAGTCTTGTTTTAAATATAATTCTTTTGAAGTGTTGTTGTTAAATGTAACACTATCTAGTGTAAATGATAAATCATGTTTAACATTTGTGCTGGCTACTGTATACAGGCCACCAGGGCACCATAAAGACTTTATCAAAGAATTTGCTGATTTTCTATCAGAGTTAGTACTGGCTACAGATAAAGTCCTAATTGTTGGTGATTTTAATATACATGTAGATAACGAAAAAGATGCATTGGGATTGGCATTTAAAGACATTCTGAACTCTACTGGACTTAGACAACACGTGTCAGGATTACATTGTCGTAATCATACTCTAGATCTAATATTATCACATGGAATCAGTGTTGATGCCGTTGAAATTCTGCAGCAGAGCGATGACATCTCAGATCATTTCTCAGATCTAGTCTTGTGTAAACTTCATTTAGCCAAGGCTGCAAAGCCGACTCCATGTTACAAGTATGTTAGACCGATCACTTCTGCCACTAAAGATTGCTTTATTAATGATCTTCCTGATCATAGCTTAGAAGAACTAGATATTGCGACAGAAACTTTTAACTCTCTCTTTTTCAGCACTTTAGACACAGCTGCTCTGTTGCACTTAAAGAAAATAGTCCAACGCCGTGGTACAACGAGCACACTTGGGCCCTTAAGAGAGCAGCCAGAAAAATGGAGCGCAACTGGAAGAAAGAGCAAAACTAGAGGTATTTCGCATTTCATGGAAAGAGAGCTCGATAACTTACAGAGAGGCTTTAAAAGCTGCTAGATCTGCTTATTTTTCAAACCTATTAGAAGAAAATAAACAAAACCCTAGGTATTTATTTGAAATAGTGGCTAAACTAACGAAAAATAAATCTTCAACCCCAGACGTTTCCAAGCATCACAGTAGTAATCACTTTATGAACTTCTTTACAAACAAGATTGATAATATCAGGGAGAAAATTATAACTATGCAACCGTCTACTACAGTATCGCATCAGGCAGTGCATTGTAGTCTCCTTGAAGAAAAATTTGATTCATTCATTGCTATAGGAGAGGAAGAATTTACTAAACTTGTTAAATCATCTAAATCGACAACATGACTGTTGCATAGGTTAGACCCTATACTGACTAAGCTACTGAAAGAGATGCTTAAAGATGTCATAGATCCTCTTCTTATTATCATTAATTCATCTTTGTCAATAGGATACGTACCAAAAACTTTTAAGCTGGCTATGATTAAACCGCTTGTTAAAAAAACGCAACTTGATCCTACAGAATTAGTCAATTACAGGCCGATCTCGAATCTACCTTTTCTGTCAAAGATACTAGAAAAGGCAGTATCCTCACAACTATGTTCGTTTTTTGAAAGAAATTATATCTGCGAGGATTTTCAGTCAGGATTTAGACCGTACCATAGTACTGAGACAGCTCTCATTAGAGTTACAAATGATTTGCTCTTATCATCCAATCATGGTTGTATCTCACTATTAGTGTTACTCGATCTTAGTGCTGCATTTGATACTATTGACCACAACATTCTTTTACATAGACTCGAAAATGATGTTGGCATTAGTGGAATTGCATTAGCATGGTTTAAATCATACTTATCTGACCATTATCAGTTTGTAGCAGTAAATGAAGAGATGTCTTATAGATCACAAGTTCAGTATGGTGTACCACAAGGCTCAGTACTAGGACCGTTGCTGTTCACTCTGTACATGCTACCCTTAGGAGATATCATTAGGAAGCATGGAATTAGTTTTCACTGTTATGCTGATGATACGCTGATCGATATTTCTTCACACCCTGACAAAACTTACCAATTCACAAAATTAACGGAATGCATAGCTGATATAAAAAATTGGATGACTAGTAATTACCTACTACTTAATTCTGAAAAAACAGAGATTCTAATTATTGGACAAAAAACTTCCTCACGTAATAACCTAGAATACTGTCTAACACTTGATGGCTGCTCTGTCAAGTCTTCGTCGTCAGTTAGGAACCTGGGTGTGCTCTTTGATACCAATCTTTCATTTGAAAGTCACGTGTCTAGTATCTGGAAAACTGCATTTTTCCATCTTAAAAGATATCTAAATTACGTCATATGCTCTCATTGACAAATGCAGAACAATTAGTTCATGCGTTCATGACATCAAGGCTAGATTATTGTAATGCTATTATGGGTTGCACTGCACGCTTAATAAACAAACTACAGCTGGTCCAAAACGCAGCAGCTCAAGCTCTTACCAGAACCAGGAAGTATGACCATATTAGCCCGGTTCTGTCAACACTGCGTAACAGGTTACATGATAACAGGTTAAACGTCGTAATTAGCCAGCATAGGACGCAAATGAAAATAAAATTTGATATTTGTGATATTTAAACTGTGTATTATTAATGAATATATTAAATATATTGTTCATGTTTTATACATTTTAACCAGTGCTAATTTAAATAAAATGAATGAATTTAAATGGATGAATAAACAAACATGTTGCCCAATTGTTATTTTCTTTATTTGTCTTTTATTCATTATGTTTGCAATGAATGGTTAGTTACCTTTACATCATTAAAAATGGGTGTCTCAACTGTGCCATGGTACTGTCTCAACTGTACCACATATGGGTACAGTTGAGACAAAATTGAGACAAAAAACACCTTATTTTTATGAGCTAATTGTGGAAAATATAAACTACTTATGGGTATTATTGATTGATAATATCTTAGTCTACAAGCTAATGTAATGTCATGTGGCATGTCGTGGAAATTCACTTCCATTTTTGTGTGAAAAATCAAAACGCAAAAAGTGTCTGTCTGTAAACTGTACTCATTCTACCCTATAATATATTACTATAATAATGTATATTTTGCTTTTGATAATGTGCCCCTTAATAACCATGATTTTCATTTGCCTCAGTTATAATAGCACAGCTATTACTTTATATATTAAGTTCACATCAGAGTGCAAAATACAAAGGTGCTTATAAAATGTGCATACATACACATACAAACGAAACAAAAGTGGTGCTTTTGAGAAGTATTTACAAATGTCCACACAAACGAAACGGCAGGTGATTTTAAGAAGTAGCCTACTATTTACACTAAAAAACTTTTAAGGCATTAAGGTAAACAGAAAAATAGATGTTTTGTCCATCTCCTCCCATCTGAGTTTTGTGCATCATAGTCCAATTCCTCTCTTCTCATTTCTTTTTCTATTTCTTCTCTTCTCAGCTCCCTTTCTTCTTCCATCTGCTGCTGTGTTATGTCCCGCATACACTGCAAAAACACATTATTGCTCTCTCTTTTCTGACTGTGTGCCCTGCTTCTGTCTGCTGCCTGATAAACCCAGGCTCCATGCGTAGATCAGCTACTCTTGCTGGAAGTGTCAGCCAATTAAGAGGCAGGGAGACACCGGGAGTGCCGTCTGATTGGCTGAGCACCCCTGATGCTGGAGAGCTCAGGCAAGCATAAACCACATCCCTTTCAGATGTAGCATCCTCAGTCCGAGAGTGTTAATATGTCTATTTCAGTTTAAACACTGTGCTGTTTTGGCACATCATCTATGAAATACTACTGGTCATGCATATATTCATGCACTGAAGTATTCATATTCAAGGTTTTACCATTTAGAATGATTTTAGAGAACAATATAAGACTAATTCATATAAATTGTGATGCTACTAACATATAAACATGACAATGTTGCATTTTAAAGTACTTAATCTTATTATATATATGTATTAGTTAGTTCATTTACATTTAACATAAAATCTGATATAAACAAGAAACTGTTCAGAGATCTGACCTTATTGTTTTTGAGAGAAAAAAAAAAGTCTCATTTGAGAATTGAGGAAAAATGTAATATCAAGGTTGTGTGTGTGTATACAGTATATAAACAAATTAAACAACAAGCAACTAAAACAATAAATCCCTAGTCTGTCATGAAACTAGTACAGGCTGAAGCAGCTGATGATATTTACAACGTTAACTACTTGGCACAAGCTGATTGGTTCATGCCGCATCTGCAGCCAATGAGCTTGCTGCTAAACATTTAAATGGCTGGTTACCATTCACTATAGCAGTTTGCAGCATGTTTTCAGAGTTCATCTAAAACCCTCCACCTCCCCAGCTCCACCTGTATAGATCTGCTATGGGTAATTGACAAATGCTATTTGTGCAGCGGAACTTATGTATGATGGCATATGTATTGGCAGTAGCAAGTTCCTGTACTTGCTCTGCAGCAGCATTCGCAATGTTCACGCCCTGACATAATTACCATAGTCTCCAGATGACAACACGTGATGTTCTATTCGGATCTGTTCACATCCTCAAACTGGGAATGACACTATTAACGTTTATATCAATCTGCAGCGGTTATGTGGAACAAGTAGGATCCTTAGAAAAGTCCCATTTTACAAGCTGTAATTGCTTTTAACAAGTTGAAACCTTGACATTATTGTAATTTTCAACATGGTGTCAAGTCTGACCTCTTTTTTTGTGCAAAATGCTTCAGTTTATATTTATATATAAATTTGCAAATAATATAATTATCTTTTTTTTTTTTTTATGAAAAGACGTTTTGAATAAAATAAAAATTAAATGCTTGTAACATGTTTTTAGCACCTGGTTCCCGCAGTTTTTGTAGCACATTTTGTATAGTTTTTATTTCATTTAAGAGAAATGGAAAACTACACAATCTGGTAGGAAAAAAAATCATGTGAAATAAAGAAAAAGTAGGCTATACAACAGAAACATTGATTGAAGCTACCGGTATGTGTGAACTCGGAATGTGCGGTCTCAGCAGCAGCTCAACCCATGCTGATAAAGCACGTGTCTCACGGAGTCAGCTGCATCTGCCCACAGAGACGCTAATGAAATACACTTTCACCTGCACTCTTAAAAGTTCATCTCGGAGGATATTTTTGACATAAACTTCACTCCATTGACGTCAATGCGCTGCACCTGTGTGATACACAATTCTCATTTTTTTAAAACGCGGCCTGTCGCGTGATCTGCACCGAACGAGAAAACGTGTTTATCTTGCTCAAAAGGTAATCACTTGTCCATAAACCACAATAAAAGACATATAAATTGTATAAATTAAAGTTAAAGCAATGTTGTCAATAGGCTAAAATAACAATGAACAGTGTTTTTTTGTTGTTGTTGGTCTGTTATTATTTCGCAGTTGGTTAACTCGTGTGTTGACATCATGATGAACTAATATTAACTTTAAAACTGTTATGTTTCTGTCAGCTGTTAGTAAGTAAATTATGTTTGTAGCTGTCAGAATGACCCAAGATCAGCTCCTCGCGGGTTTGAAGAAGGACGTCCGGTCTCTCTTAATCTCAGCAAAGCGTGGCTTGACCCCTGAGCAACTCAAGAGAGACTACCAGACCATGCTGGGCTTCCCCATTCCCCTCAGGTTACTGGGATTCAGAAATGTTTTGGATATGGTCAAGGAAATGCCGGATGTTGTGCACTTGGAGTACCACCTTGATGGCAGCATCATTTTAAAAGGTGATTTCAGTATTTCAACCCTTTTGTTAGCTGGGAAATCATTGTTTATGGCCTAGAGAATGTCTATACTGTGTATATATTAATGCTAAAACATCTTGAAGACACCATTTGTATGATTTACGACTTGCTATTGATATTCAGAAGCGCTTGGTATTAAGGGGAGGGGCTTTCTCAGTCTAGAGAGCATTTGATTGGACAAACTTTTGAATACGCCCCTAAGTGCAAGATGAGTCATCAATACTTTTGCTTTGTTTTGACTTGAAATCTGTGAAAGGGATATTCCACCCAAGAAATTAAAATGCTCTCATTTACTCACCCTCATGCTGTCTCAGATGTATATGACTTTAGTTCTTCTCTGGAACACAAGCAGAGATTTTAAGTGAGAAAAGTACTAATATTTAAAACTATAAACCATTGCTTCAGGCCAACTGTCAAACGTGCATTCGCTGGACATAAATGCTAGCATGTTGTGAAGCGTGATGTTAGTGCGTTGTGAAACTCGTGCAAGAAGTGACGCAGAGTTTCACAATACGCATCCACAATGTGCTGACGTTTACATCAAGCAAACACATGTATGACAGTTGGCTAGAACTGATTTGCATGTTTCCCACACACACACCCCTATTGTTTCGCTTCAGAAGACATTGATTCATCAACTGGGGATTAGTCATTCATTTTGTATTGTTTTTGCATCCACTTGCATTATATGAACTTTATTGTTTTTCTAATAATCTCAGTTTGTGTTCCACAGATTAAATATTTATATATGTCTTTTTTGTTTTGTTTTTCCCCTTGCTGTACTGAGAACATACTGAACTGTCACTTCAAAACTGAGGTCATTTTTGTGTACTGTAGTTAAGTTTTATCCATTTGCAGCTATTGGAGACGAGACCACTAAAGGCATCGAAGAGCTAGTGTCCAAGCAACGGGACCACAAACCCAAAGTTAACAATCGGAGGGGAAATCTGGTGAACTTCCACACCTCTTTCCCACGGCATCAGCCCGTTATTCTCCCTCGGCGTGGCCCAGCAAAGCCCGCCCTGCCTGCTCAACTGCGCAGCCAACTAAAACAATTACTATCTCATGGGCCGGTCAGATTATCGGAGCTGGAATACAGGTATACGGTGCAGTTCGGAAAGCCGCTCCAGATCACTCAATACGGCTTCTACTCCATATCCGAGATGCTGGCGGCTGCCACGGATTTCATAATCATGCAGCAGAGTCGCACTGGCTCGCAACTACTTCTGAAAAGCTCCGTAGTGCCACTAAATCAGACCGAAAATCAGATGCCGAGTCTTCCCAAGAGTTGTATGTATATGATTTTGGAATCTATTGAAAGCCTAATTTGATGATCTTTTACATGATGATTGCTCTTGATTTTATTTTGCAGTGGCACCTCCTTTGGTGGTAAAACAGAAGCCGGTGGGATTCAGTCTTAAAGCAACTTCACCGCCAGAAAGGGACCAGCAAAGTTCACCATTGTCCCCTGCTGTTCCTAAACCAGAGCCTGTGAAGAAAGAGCACTCTTTTGAAGAAACCATTTTTAAGGTTTGGATATTGTCTAAGCGCTTTGTGTGAAATAAGTGCGCTATTTCGCTATAATTGTGCTATAAATAAATCAATACTGTCGGGGTAAATCTTCTTCCAGCTTGAGGAGGAGCTCAGACAGCAGATTCTCGAGAAGGGCACCGCTGGCACCGTCAGCCGCGAACTGAAAGATAAGCTACGGAAGGTCAGACATAACTGCTTAAAAACTCAGCCTTTCTTGTCTCATATTTTCACCGTGGCTTATGAGATATAGATCTTATTTTAGGTTGTAGCTGAAAATGGCAATGGGATCTCCATTCACAATCTACCCTCAGAATACAAGGTATTATCACAAAGCCTGTCTAGAACATATCTGAGTTCATATCTGAAGAAGAAATTAAGAATTTGTATTTTGCATGCAGAAAATGAAGCCTATTTTTTGGGGCATTGACATTTTATGTTTTTGTTTTGTTAAGGTATAATATGTGGTCAGCCAGAAGTTTTTGCAAAATAAACCATGACATGATGTTCAGAATCTTGCATCTTATCCTCAGCTATATTTTTGAGTTGCTAGATGGCACTATTCTAACTTGTGGTCTGTTTTTTTGCTGTTAGCGAATGTATGGTGAGGAGTTGCCGGTGAGCCAGTGCGGCTTTCTGAGCGTGACTGAGATGGTTGGTGCTTTAAGTGATACATTTTCAATCCAAAGAGGTGCTGACGAGAGTGAAAACCACTGGATGGTCGTGGAGTTCAAACCAAACGACACACAACCCAGTAAATCTGGTACTCCCCTTTCTTATTTGTGTCATATGGATTGGAACAAAACAAACGAGTGCTTCAGATTCATTGATCACCTTTAATGAGACTTTGATTGTGATGTATTCCTTTTGCAAGAATTATCCCCGGGTCACGGCACCACCCCCAGTCCGACGGACGAATCACAGAATCCCTCCAGCAAGGCCTATTACTTGAGCTATGCAGAATCTGCCTGGGAGCGCGAAGAGATGGAGCAATCCACGGACCCTCAAGAGTCTGACGTTGAGCTCAGAGTCACCAATAAAACCATCCATCAGGTTAAGAGCCATTAGTGATAATCCATTATCTTTCCTTCTCAGATTAATCATCCCCTACAGTAAACTCTGAGTTGCACTTTTGTAATGTCGATATTTAATTTAAATAAATGCATAAAATTGGTGTTAGTGCTGTCAATTGATTAATTGCATATAACATAAAAGTTTGTGTATATATATATATATATATATACACAAACTTTTATATCTGAAGACTTCAGATGCAAAAACCTCTGACATTTTTCTTTTAAATTAGGATTTTCATCAGGCTCCTATGTTTGGGTTCAGAAATTTCACTTTAATGACAATAAAAAGGTTTAGTTAGTTATTGAAATGCCTTATTTTCAAAAATGTCACTAAGTGTAAAATTAAAAACATAAAAATGCTCATTTAAAAGAAAAATGTCAGATGGACTTAGAGGTTTTTGCATCTGAAGTATATACACACACTATATATTTACAAACTTATGTAAGATGTGATTTGTCGATTTGACCGCACTACTAACTACATAGTATGGATGAATACTTTATTTTTTCAAAAGATATATTTTTACATTATGTAACCTAATGTGTATATCTGGCATTATATGTTGTATTATATGCTGCAAATTATATTATAAACCAAAACATACAATCTTACATTATATATATTATATATATGTGTGTAAAATTTATATTCATAATATAAACTAAGGTAAATAACCTATATGTTACATAATAAAATAATTATATAACAAAAAAATTATATACTGTATATAGATGGATATCTGTATACTAAAAAATAAAATTAAAATGTAAGGATAGATAGATCTCTCTATATGCTAAAACAAAAAAATCAATGTGTGTGTGACTGTTTGTTGTAGATGGGGGATCTTTTCCCAGAGTTGATGGTGAGTCATGTCTCAGCGGTTCCTCCAGACGCGGTGCGCTGCCAGAAGCTGAAGCCGCCCAATCGTCGGAGAGAGAGAGAGCTGGTGCCAGTCCTGGTGGAGCAGGCGGAGTCACCCAGCCACTTCTACATCCGCTTCAGCCAAAACAAGGAGGCCAGAGCCCTGGAGAACATGATGATTGAAATGAGGTATCTCGGTGGCTAGTTTCATAATTATTTGGGCTGGGATTGCATAGCGTGTCATTCCGATCATGCCAAATTCCTGTTTCCAGGAGCTGTTACTCCTACCCAGATGTGGCGGAGAGATACAGGCTGCCTGACGCCTATGTGCGGCCGGGTCAGGTGTGCTGTGTGGCCCCAAGAGACATGTGGTTCTACCGTGTGGTGATCCACGAGGTGTTCAGTGATACTGAAGTAAAGGTGTACTACGTCGACTTCGGAGACATCACAAAAGTGGAACGAAACAGCCTCAGATTTCTCAAGTAAATTCATTATTTGTTATAAATCAAATTTGTAGTAGTATAAATTAAAGTTGGACATATGGACATATGTTTGTATCTCTGCTGCTCTGTATAATCCGAAAATCTTTCCAGAGCTTGTTACGCTGACCTCCCTGCTCAGGCTGTCCCAGCAATGTTAGCTGGAGTTCGGCCCATCACGGTAAGAAGTGTTCTTATTGTTAATTTTTTGTCAATTTGGAGTGCTGTCAATACAGAGAACAACGACAAAAATCGGTGTTGCCTACACCGTGTTATCCTCTTTTTAAAATTTGCACCCTGTTGACTTCAATGGGGCAATATTTAAACCTGCTTTTAGCCTCTTAACATCCTTGATGTGTCATTACAAGTGCACAGGTCATGTGAGTGATTCCTTCAGAGTGAACACGAGTGAATCTGACTGCAGTAGATGTGAAAGAAATGGATAAAAATGGTTATTTAAGCCAGCGCAAATACCTGTATTTACATCCTGTTTTCGGTCGAAGGCCATAGTAATTGATTGTCGAGTTCACGCGCATAGGTTTAGTTACCTATGATCACGCGCGTGAACTCGGCAATCGACTACTTTGGACTTCAACCGAAAACAGGATGTAAATACAGGTATTTGCGCTGGCTTAAATAACATCATTTTTATCCATTTCTTTCACATCTACTGCAGTCAGATTCACTCGTGTTCACTCAGAAGGAATCACTCACATGACCTGTGCACTTGTAATGACACATCAAGGATGTTAAGAGGCTAAAAGCAGGTTTAAATATTGCCCCATTGAAGTCAACAGGGTGCAAATTTTAAAAAGAGGATAACTCGGTGTAGGCAACACCGATTTTTGTCGTTGTTCTCTGTATTGACAGCACTCCAAATTTACAAAAAAATGAGCTCAATGTTAAAATTGACCGGAGTTCTCCTTTAACTAAAACTATTAAAATTTGTTTTTGTTAATTGAAATTAATCTCAAATAAAATATAAATATTACTCAAAAAACTTAAATAAATTAAAGCTATAATAAAAATATATTACAAAGTGACAAAAAACTGACAAAAGCGCATGACAAAATTATCAAAACTTAAAGGTGCTCTAAGTCATGTCACGCGTTTTTTAGGCCAAAACATTTTTTGTCACATACCGCAAACATCTCCTCACTATCCGCAAGCTGCCTGTCCCCTGAACACACTGTAAAAAAAACGCGGTCTCTGTAGACACCACAGGCTCCACAAACTGCAACAAAAACAAACTGAGCAACAAACAGAGCGACCCGCAGCACGAAACATAACAAACTGTTCCAGCCAATAACCGACAAGAATGATGTGGGGGTGGGGTTCGGGGGTTAGTGCGCGGATGAGGAGGAGGGAGGGTCTAGCTAGCCTCCGTTTTGTTTGACAATAATTCGAATGTCAACAAGAAGAAACGTCTCACAGGATCGCTTAGACAACCTTTAAAGTAAAAATAAAACTGAAAATAACTTACAGCATCTGTTGTGTCACTTCACTGACATTCATAAATCCCCTCCCGTGGTCTCATGGGATATTAAGGGTCCATCGTATGCGCACTTCAGAATCTCTGCAGAAGTAGCACTTTTCGCCTATACAATGTATTTGCCCATGTATAGTATACTGTAGTATAGTATATGGTAGGGAAATATTCGACTTCGGACGTATGAGTCTTTTTGAACGATTCATTAAAAGACCTGCAACACAAGTCATTTATTTTTGAATCTGAATACAATTGTTGTGTTGTATGTTTGTTTTTTCATTCTGTAGTGTTGATCCAGTCTGTATTTGAAACAACACTAGAAACATGTCTTGGCTTTCTTCTCAGAGCATTTGGACTCAGAGTGCTATCAGCTCTTTCCAGAGGATGTGTTGTGAGCGCACTCTGGTGGCCGCCATTCACAGCTACCAGAACAACTTCCTGTTGCTCTTCCTGTGCGACACCAACACGGAGGAGGATGTTTACGTTCACTCCGCCCTACAGAAAGAGGGCCACGCCCTTCCCTGCATTACCGCTTACGGATTGGTCTGGACACAAATCTTCTTTTATACCCACTTACCGTAGACCTGATTAAAATCTGATCTCCAGTGGTTGCTTGTTTCTTCTCGTTTGGCTTTTTAGGTGTCAGGGCAGTTCAATCCATTGACGTCTTACCTCGGAGATGATCAGATCGATGATGTAAAGGAGTCTCTCACACCCTCCACGTGTTCTCCGGATATAGAGATCCGCTCTCAGGGAAATGGCTATCCATGCTCCTCTCAAACGGTACCTTTAATCAAGCTTTCAGTGTCATTATACAGCGCTGATGGGTCGCAAGCTCTCTGTGAATTACAGTGCCCTTCAACTGTGCCGATGGAGGGCAGGTCTGTCTGCTGAGGCTGTAAATGGAGGAATATTATGGGTCCTATGGGTGCTGTTTAAGGGACGTATATCAGTTTTTACTCAAGTAGTGCGAGTTATGTAATCGGAAGTTCTAAGTATACATTGGCTATGCCGATGTGTTAGTCGGATCTCTGAAATTTCAGTCAGTGTGCTCCTCTGCTCCACCTAAGCTGATCGTAGAATTGTAGTGTTATGGACTTAACGTAATCTACTAGAGTTAAGAATTTCAGAGTAAGTCGGAATAAATCCAAATGTTACAATTTATTATTAGTCAGGTTACAATTACATAATCAATTCAAAGATAATCAATACAATAACATCAAATGCTCAGAGATAATGAGAAAAGATGTATAAGTTACCTGACATTAGAAAAATACATGATGCTGAGTGTCTTTAGGTAGTTTGGATGAAGGACCCTGGGAAAAAGTGCACACCCAATAAGCAAAGTATCTCTCATCCTTATTACAATTTGGTTTACTTCTGTGGAGATGAGACCATTGTACCAGTCACACAATTTTAAATGATACCAAACATGACTGTTAATTCACTTGTATTGACATTGAACATTGTAATTTTTATATAATCTTTCTAAGTGAAGAGAAGAATGTGTAAAGTGAAGGAAGTGGGGGAGAAGGAACAAATGTGAATGAAGGACTGGAGGGAAAGAAGCTTTCCCGCAACTTCACTCTGTGGGGTGTGGAGACAAATGGCAGTATGTGTTTCTCAGGAGATCAAAGTATCTGAGGTTCTGTTTCTTAAACCGATTGACCAGATTTAGCAATTTTAACAATATCTCCCTTGGTTGCAGAGGACAGCTTCTTCCATCTGGCCATTTTCACACAAAACAACATCTAATAATATAGCTAATGATTGCCACTCTCGAATTTATGTTTGATTAGCATTTAGCATTTGTTTATTTAGATCCATACAAGTTCCAAATGTGAGGCAAGCAGTTGTCAATTTAATTAAAACTAATCTATTATATTGCAGTAACTTTCTAATTAAGTTTGTGGCCAAGTGACCAAAGTAATTTGCGAGCCTTCATTTTGAACTCTGGTTTGTTCTTTCCAGGGTTCCAGCTCTGAAAATGTAGAAACCAACTTCTCCATTGATGTAGAACCAAGCCTGGACCTTCCTCCCCTCGAGTGTATAAATGTTCCTGACGTCAACACTGAGGCTCAAGTGAGTCTTATTCCACGTATGTACAATAATATTTTTAATTTGTTTCTTTAAACCTCAGATCTTCTTTCAGAGTGAAAAAGTAAATCTGTCCGAGGCTGTGCAGGGTAAAAACCCATTATGCTGCAGTGAATGGGATCAAGGGTGGACAGCAGAGGACAAAACAGATAAGACGAAACATGAACCTGACGTCAAGACAGAAGACGAATCGAAAGTAAGAACGCCATCTCGTACACAATAGGCATGACACGACAGCTTTTGATTGTCAAATGTTTTTGGAGGTAAAATCTGCTCATGAAAGGATTCAGCATTTCATTCCTCAGTCATGGCGTTTAGCACACAGTCGTCGCTCAGAATGACACGAGGTGCTGTGCTGCGCGTCTGGAGATTTAATCTCCTGACGTATTGTTCCCCATTACAGCCCCGTTCTCCCGCTGAGCCCTTTGGGAGGCAGTTGATCTTAATTGTGTGCTGATTAGATGAGAATGTTAATTAGCCTCTCCGCAGAGGTTCATCTGCTTAATCATTCAACTGAACGGTTCATCGGAAAAGGCAAGTTTCTACAAGAGGCGTGCAATAGTCATTTTCAGCTATTTGCAGGATGAAATTTCAGAATCTAGCTTATAAATACGCAGTTGCCATTTCTTTGTTAAAATAAGTGCTAAAATACCTGCCAATAGTCTTATTATATTGTTATTATTGAAAATATGTTGAAATATTCAATACTTGCTATAATACTTAATATAATACTTAAAAAAAAAAAAAAAAAAGAAGACTTTGGTCACACTTTAGTTTAAGGTCCAATTCTCAAATATATTTACATTTTATTCTACAACATAAAATACATCATTAGGGATGCACTAATATGAACATTTTGGAAATAATTCTTTATTTTTGAAAGCTGATAACTGATGTATTGGCCGATCAATCTAAATCCAAATTTTTATATAAATTGAGAGTCTGATTGGAAAAAAAACAAAAGTCTGACAATTAAAACCACGTCCAAATTACACAATTATGATGTTCTCATTATAATTGTATGTTAGCCTGGAAATCCAGACCTAAATCTAAAAGATTAATGGTCTGGCGTCGACTAATGAAAATCGGCCAGCTCGAGGGGCGGCACCAAGCATGCAATTGAAAATCTCACAGCACGCAATTGGATAACACTCTTACCGTATCCGGTCGGCAAAACAGCAAAAACGTCCTTCTTGCAAAGGAATGATTCAAGCGCCGTCTTCTGTTCCTCTTTTAGAGAAAAAGCCAAGTCTAACTCGTTCATTGTAGCGGCCAAAGCCGTTTCAAACAACTGGTATTCATCCATAGGCATCTTGCAATGTTTACTAATGACTTCGACGTCACAGAGCTGTCGTCATCTGTTCAGCTCGCCTCTGGCCCGCCTATACCAGAACTCTGGATTACCAGGGTAATTGTATGTGGCCTATATGACAGACTTGTGCTGTGTATGTTACACTTAACATGTTGTGTATGTTACACTCATATTTCAAGCAATTTAAAACCATCATGGTGAACAGTGTGCATCTGAAGTGTCTCAGCCGAAGGAAAAAATCCATTATTAATCGGCTTTAATATATCGGCCAAATTTTCTTATTGGGCCTATAACATCAAAAATGCTTGAAGTCCGTGTCGGAATGTCGGTTTCGTTTTGGTCTGTGATATCACGCCTACTGCCAAATTACCCAATAGTATTTCGACACCCCGGGTTGCCAGTTGGTGGAAATCTGTGTATTGCAGTCATGGAAGTCAGCAAACAAACTACGTCAGAGATCGCAGATTCTACCCAAACTAAAAAGCCTTGCATCCATCTAAAAATCTCTATGAACGGGAGCATTTTAAAAGCGGATCAGTCAACTCACAGTGAAAGTCTCATCGCCTTCCATTGTCAATTGCGCTCGCTCATGTTACGTGTCCTCAATCTTGCAACCCGCATGAGTGTTGAGTCTGAGGAGGAGGGGGTGGGGGAAACAACCCTCTCCTATATTTTGCATTTAGATTGCAGTACCCAGTGCAACTGCTAGCTGTCAATATTACATATTGCACCTTTAAATTAAGGTGGTCCTTTAAACACTTTAAAAAAAATGTCTACACCGTACACAACCGTTGTTGCGTCGTGCCGCAACACAGCTATAAGCTGTCCACACCAGACTCAACAAAGCTGCTGTTGCAAATTCATTTGTTCAAGTAGCACAAGCGTTTAAATAGAACGGGGCATCAGTTCGCAGTCATGAATTTGTCGCGTTGCTCAGCATCACTGATTACAATGGGTTCTATTTGCTTTTGTCAGGTCGTGCTGCTTGCGTCTGTTGTAGACATTGTGTTAGTTTAATAGGATTCATGTTTTTGTGTTTTTTTTTTTACATAGCCTGAGATTGTGTCTCCTCCACCTGTCCAAGAAACAGTGAGTGAACTGCAGATGTGTCTCTCTTCAGCTAAACCGCAGCCCGTCTCAACCACATGCACCAACCCCCGCACCTCTGACCCGATCCAGATAAACTGCATTTATCCAGGTAAAGCACATCACTACAAAGCAAAAAAAATCGTATATGTGTAATTATATATATATATATATATATTAGGGCTATCAATTTAACATGTTCATTTAGTGCGATTTAATAATGAAAAACAAATATATATGTAAATGTACATTTGAAATTCCAATCTACTGTTTGCTTTTGATGCAAATCACTGCTCAGTTTTCCTAGTTTTTCCAGGTGTACCAGTCTATCCGGTCCAGCCCCCGTTTTCCCAATTCATGATGCAATTTTTAAGCAGTCCAGTCCCGGTGGGACAGGGTCCACACACTCCGTTCCGGCAGCACACATCTCCGTTATCCCTGACGCCAGCTGCGCGCCTGTCTGCCGGAGCCAACATCCTACAGTGGCGCTCCAACCACACAGTCTGACCAGCCAGAGGCGGTGCGTGATGGCTTCAGAACCTATTTTGGACTTTCGTTATGTTCAGTAACTTCTGTTCTTTCATTTCTTTGGCTGCAACATCCTAGAAATATATCAAATGATATAATAAAAGCAGCGGAGGACACATAAGGACAAGTCAGAGCAGATATATCTCTTGTTCGTTTTATCGTAATGCCTCTCCAGCAGCAGATTGTTCTTTATTTTTATATATTTGCATACACAATGCTAAAGTTTTGTATGTTTGCACTATGAACCAAATTGGACATTTTGTTTGTTTTAAGTTGCTTGTTCAGTGTTCAATTCAGAATTTTTCTTTTATCAAAAAATGTTTTATAAAGAAGAAAATGTGATAAAAAGGAGGATACACTGCAATTTGTGTCCGTTTATTTTGTGATGATTGATTTTGCATTTAATAACATTTTTAGGTGTGTCAAGTGTCTGAATACATTTTGGAGCCTTTGTATGAGTGCAGTTTACAGGCAAATTTATTGGCTTCAACTGCTTTTCTGGGACCGTTCGCAGAAACTTAGCCGCTCCAGACCTGCGAAGGCAAGACATTGTCAAACTTTCTTTTCCGATACGATCTCACACACATGTGGAAGTTCTTCCGATGTGCTGTTCATCTTACCCTGACCGATGTTGTCTAGTTTCACTGGATCGTTTAGAGAAATGGTCAATGTTGTATACAATCAGTGATTTTCCAACACCACTGCTTTGTTTTACTTTACGCACCTTCATTCAATTCCGCCCACTCTTTTAACTTGTTTTCCGCCTTTTGGCATATTTAGTTTGACCCAGCATTCTCCGTGGGAGGATCCTTGCTCCACTGAACATGTTGAAATATTAAATCACTCAAACAGGATGTCGTGTAACCAAGTGCATCCATAACATGCCGCATAAACAGCGGCCAAGGAAAGGGTGCAGGTTGACGACACTCCGTCGGTCCTGAATCTTCCTCGTTTGGTCCAATTACTGTTAATGGCATCTTAACGAGCTTTCTTTGAGATGCCTGGTATCTTAACAAGACCAGCTGGAGAACCGAAGAATAATACCTCATTTAAACAGGAGGGGGAAAAAAGCTGGATGTTGCAGAAACCAAATTAGCATTGGACACTAAGCTAATGAAGTTCAATTGAATAAACACTTTTCTGAGAATGGAAGCCCATTTTTGCCACATAAGAAAAAAAAACATGTTTTGGTCAATTTTGACTTTTTGTGTCCATTTCAGCCACATTTGCCACAAGAAAATAAATTGTGCTTTAAGTTATAGTTATGGCATAAAAAGTCATGACAAAAAGTTTTAGTGTAATTAGTCAAAATATTTTGACATAATTGACGTTATCTCATAATTAGAGTCAATTTTGTAATGACTTAATTTCGATTTGTCGTAATTGACTCATTTTCTCATAATTACCTCTTATGGTGTCATAACTATGAAATAAAAAGTAGAAATGATGACATGCTAAGTCATGACTTGTCAATTTTGACTTGTCATAACTGACTTTTTTATCTATAATTATGACTCATTTCAACGTTTTCTCATAATTTTGTCTTCGTGTATCAATTTCATTATTCATAATTGACTTCATGCCATGACTTTGGCTTTATCTCATAATTACAACTTAGTATGTCATCCTTTCTACTTTTTATTTCTTAGTTATGACTTGACATATGTCAAGTCATTATTATGCCAAAATCCTGTCTTGTCATAATAGACTTTATCTCATAATTATGTTATCTGTTTTTATCTGTTCTTATCTCAATTTCAACTTGTCGTACTTGACTTAATGCAATAATTGACTTTATCTCATAATTATGACTTGGTATATCATAATTTTGACTTTATTTCATAATTATGATTTAGTATATCATAATTTTGACTTTTTATTTCATAATTATGACTTATGTCATGACATAAGTCATTATTATTATGAACATTTCCCTTTTCATCTCATAGATATGACTTTGTATGTCATAATTATGATCTACCAAATCGTGTGGCAGAAATGTGTTTCCAAATCTGAGTGGGGATTTCCAGTGCAAAACATCCTTCTGAAATCAATGGTACAGTGGTTGATAAGGTGTGTTATAAAGCTCCCTAAATATGGCTTAGGATCCTCCTCCTGTCTGTCAGATTTTTTTCAGTCATTTGAAATGTTACACGAACAAAGGAACAGGTGATTACTTTCATGAATACTCTGATTGCATTTCCATTAACTGGTTAGTGTTATGAAATGTAATGCATGTCAGCATTTTTCACTATTTTACTGAATACTGAGCATAAAATCAAATCACACGCAGTCAAAAAGCAGTCTAGGCCTTTCCGCTCCCTGTTCCTTCAAGCTTATAATACGCTTTGCCACAGCTGATGAATTCTAATATCTTTTGCTAACCTCTGCCAGCTCCAATAATGGAAGATGAACCCGATAAGCAAAACAAGGCAGTGAGTCACTTTTGGTGGTGACACTTGTTTGTTGGAGCATTGCTCGTATGCCTATATCCATGTGACAAACCATAAAATTACACAAGGACTTTTCATTTCACATCATATCTCAGTATTCTGCCACTATGGAGCATCAAAACAAACATTTCTGTGCAATTAGCATGATCAAACGGATTGTTTTATGATGTCTTTGTGTGAAGCTTGAAAGCTGTTTACTGAAAGAGCATTTGGAGATGTACCTTTCTCATGAGCCGGATGACGCAGTGATTTTATGTGATTTGATGCCATTATAGAAGGGTCTTTGTACAAATGCAAGAGGGAAGGGAGCTCTGATAGGGATCGAATTAAAGCACACTGCTGCATGGCAAATCATATTACCCTGGTTAACTGACCCACACAGACCTTTTCCCTGCCAAGATGCCGCTGGTTACCATAGAGATGTTGTCCTACCTCCTGGTTTTCCTGTGGTACTCTCTGGAAAATAGTCTATGTGACCTATCTATCTAGATAAGACTAGTTATCACATGGTCTATAGACCTTATTTAGAGCAGCGCCATGACCGGTATGAAAGCGAGGCTTTCAATGACATCTGCTCTATAAAGCTCCTAGATCACTTATAATTTTCCACAGCTCATGTTGTCTGGAGTTTTTTTGTCAACTGAATTTTTTTGGAAAGATATTTTTGCAGTGTTTTGTCAGCAGAACAATCCAGAAACGCATTAAATAACAGTACAGCCCGAACCCACTGAAGAGATGCATCCCTCTCTCAGCCTCGCTTTCATTCCCGTTAAAAAATCAAAGATGGCGCTGTTGTGAATGAGGTCCATACCTCAGTAAGGTTTTCAGTCAAAATTAAATTGCGCAATTTTGTATGTTGGTTTCAAAACAATTAACAACAGTTGAACAGAAAACAAATTTTAGTCAAGAATCAGTAATATCCACTTTATTTTTCCATGCGGAAAGCTATTTCCTGTGAATATGCGAAACTGAATAGCCTACTGTGAATGTGCGATATAGATTTAAACGGTAAAACTATTTGCTCTACACAGTGGCGGATTAAGACTCTTTGGCACTAACACCTAGAGACCGCGCAAAATTTGACGATTTGACTTGTTTTGGAGATTGGCAGAGAAGAAATACAAATAAACTAATCAATATTTGTCCGTAAATGACTCGATTTTAATGACTTGTCACTTGATACTTTCCAATAACAACATATATCTTCTCTGCCTGACATATGACCTTTATAGAGTAACTATCCATTATCTGATGTTTCATCTGAGTGCGCGCGCGTCTCCTCCAGTCTGTCTCTCCACGCGCAGGGAGTAACTCCTCCTTTCGCTGTTTCTGTTGTACTTGCATGGGCATTACCGCAAGCTTGAGAAATCTAAACATGTAGCCCGACAGATTTCAGGTCTGGAGAACAAGTTTATAGTCCCTTTGTTTGGAAATAATCGGATGAGAGATGGTGTGATCGAGCGTTTGTCTCCAGACCTCTCTCACACAGACATTCAGTGAAGGTAGGATTGGGTTTGTCTTTTCAGATCCTGGTTCTTGTTCATTTGTGTTTTATTTGTTTTTTTTAAAAGATATATATATATATATATAATGGAAAACTCGATAAAAACAGTTTCTTCGAAATTAATTTGATGGCATAATTTTGTATTGTAGGCTATTAATGGCCATAATGATTTGTGTGAATTTTATATTATTTTATATTATTATTAGGCTACTTTATTTTGGTAAAAAGTCAAATTGCACACGTGTGTTTTCTATTCTGGGCTTGTACGGTTGTAGTTCCAAAGTTAAAGACACGGCGACATATTTTAGACTAAAATCAACTTTATAACGAAGCTATAGTTAAGGAAATTTGTTTCATGTCGTCATGGAGCAAGTTTTAACATGTTATAAGCTTTATAAAGATGATGTTAGCTACGTTCGTTGATACTGCGCTAAATATTGGTGGTAATCCTGGCTACCGTTTGCGAATTTATGTCTTGAAAGTATCCACACACACACACACACACACACACACACACACACACACACACACACACACACACACCAAATAGGCTACTTTTTACTAGCCAATAGGAAATGCGGCTATTTTGTTGTCAAGACATGTTGTGTGCCCATAGAGAAAAGGACTTGCCCCTGAGTAAAAATCGTGAAAACTTTGGAACTGATAATGGTTTAACCTTTATTACCTTATTGTAAGAGAAACTACTTAAAACCAATGTTTTGCTCGTGTTTAGTGGTTTAAAGTGATAGTGGTTTTACAGTACATTATCCTGGAACATTGTTGAACATCAGAGGGAAAAATTATGTTCATAAAACGGATAGTTCCGGTCCTTGATTCTGATTGGTTGAGCCGCGTTCGAGGCTACACCTGTGACCTCATTACATCAGTATCACTGCGTCTGTGTGTTGCTTTGCAATCATTCCGCTTCTGAAGATCTACATTGCTTGGCGGAAGAATATTATTTTTTAATCAATAGCATTACATATTTGTGTCTGTGTGTTTATTTTATGAAACCTTGACAGATATGTGGAATAACAGTTTCATAAGCTCCGCGAAGTCGTGGTTTACAGTGAGTTTAGAATAGCTATACACTTTTTGCTCCACATTGTGCCTTAAAACGCCCCTTAGCTGTTTTAAATTCACTGTAAACCACGGCTTCTTGCAGCTTATTGTTTTATTCTATCCCCTAATGTATAACTCAGACCCTAAACTTAATCCTAAATCTGATAGAAATGTTATTTCAGGGTCACCATGTCCAATTGGAAAACAGTGGGGTTTAATCCCTATTTAGATCCCTATGCTATAATTATTTTATGATTACATGTCACATAAGTTACATGGATGTACATCCCTCTTTGCACTAATCTCAAAGGAGATATTTTCTAAAAGAGATGCTGATTGCATCTGGGCTTTGTGGCCAACCAAAATACAAATGCATTCTGTCAGATAACACACTGAAATAAGAGCTTTTCCAGAGGGTGTAGTGTGAGCTTATATACATGAGCAGAACTGCCTGGTGATGGAAGAATATTGTTGGTGAAGCACTATTTTGAATTATTGAGAAGAGAAAGGATCACTGTGATTCTGCAAAGACAGTGACTGTCTCATTTAAAATGCTAGCTGAAGTTACAATGATAACCTGTACTTGTTGAAATCTAAGTTGATTGCTTTACAAGATAACCTCACTCATTTAAAACTGATTTAAAAAATAAAATAATTAACAGAATAATGAATAATAAAATACATTATTTAAAAATATATATTTTTTTGTTGCTGTGTTATTCTACTAGACTGCACACTTATTGAAAATGCTATGTAAAAAGTGAGGAGTTCATATTCCATTCACTGAGTTACATGTGTTGTAACAAGATATCAGTCTTACAAAGGTCATTGTGCTGGCATACAAATACTGTGAGTTGGTTTATGGACTCTAGAGGCTGGAAATTGGTTAATGCAGTGAGCTGCTTCCCAGCCCTCTGCAGACAGTGTAGTAAAAGGGAATTAAAGCCAGTTCTTAATAGAGATGACAACTTATATTGGGAGCCATAGATTATTCCACCAAATAACTATAACTGTTTTGAGACAATCTTGCCATGGCATTATCTGAGGGGGAGGGGGAAATAAAATTATTTATACAATAAATAATTTTATTGTATTGTGTCTTATCCCTTATTAAAAAATAATGAAGTATTTATATATAAAACATATATATGTATTAAATAATATGTATGAAATATATCAAAATTAAATTCTGCAGTTATATGGATTTTCTAATTATTATTATTAAATCATAAATTAAATAATTATAATAATTAATTACTGAAATATAAATATTGTATAAATAAAGTAATAAAAATCTGCAGTGATTGGTTTAGTTTTATTTTCCCATATTATTATTATGCAAAATAAATTAAAGTATTTAATATTAATATAAAATATATAAATATGTATTAATTAGGGCTGTCAAACGATTAATCGGTCCAAAATAAAAGTTTGTGTTTACATAATATATGTGTGTGTACGGAGTATAATTATTTTCTATATATAAATACACACACATGCATATATATTTAAGAAAAATTTGTTATTTATATATACAATATTTATATATAATATAAATTATATATACACAGTATATACATGCAAATATTTCTTAAATATATACATGCATGTGTGTGTATTTATATATAGAAAATAATTATACACCGTACACACACATATATTATGTAAAAACAAACTTTTATTTTGGATGCGATTAATCATGATTAATCGTTTGACAGCCCTAGTATTAATTAATATTTATAATACATATAAAATTGAATTCTGCCGTGATTGGTTTAGTTTTATAATTCTATGTAAATAATAATAATAAAAATAATAATAATAATTATTATTAAATTAATTATTAATACATTTAATAATTAATTATAATAATAAATTATATATATAAATATGAATTCTAATATATGAAAAAAATATAAATGAAAGCATTTTATATAAAAAAATTATATACAATATATAAATATGTATTAAATAATATTTATAAAATAGTGCGAAATTAAATTATGTTTTAGATCGGTTTAGTTATTTTTTTGTTTGTTATTATTTGGTTATTATTTATTATTTAGTTAGTTATTAATATTTTCCCATTTTAAATTATAAGTATTATTTGAATTAATCATAATTATTAATTATTGAAATATAAATATGAATAATTAATATAAAACATTTCTATAGGGTGTCTATTAGAATGTTAACACAATTCTTTTTGAATACAATAATTCTTACAAATTTTCAATAATTGTTTTTTCTTTTGAAAGAATGATTTTCCCCTTTTCTCTTTTTTCATGATTTTTCAAACCTACACCCATAAGATCATGTCCTCAGGCTGTTCATCACTAACAGCAGCCTACATTTGTTGGCGTGTGAAATGAAATACACTTCTGAATGACACTGTCCCATATGTAATGCTGAATAAGAGGTCAGTAGTTTGAACCTGTCTGAAATTGGAGCTGCCCTCTAATACAGTTGGGATTGACCTTGGAATGGGACTCTCATATAAAACCTCCATAAATCCTGGAGTTACAGGCACATGCACCCCCAGGCTACAAAGGATAGAAGAGGGCGCATAGACTAACACAGTGTGTGTTCTGACTGTTGAGCACGGCTTTGAGAGCAAGTACAAAATATGAATCGCTCCATTATAGGTCACTGTTGAATTTAAACAGCATGCTTATTCTTTAACTGCAATTGAGCGTGCCACAACATGCAGAGCTGGGCAGATGTGTGACGCATGCATAAGATGATCCAGATGTCTTTGTCAAAGACCACTGAGTTTTAGTTATCTGTTACAGTTTCCATCTACACACAGTATATGATTCACATAAACACGTACTGTACATTTGCAGAGGTGCATAGCCAGCTGGAAATAACAATAACAGAATTACATACTTATATTACATTACTTAGTCTGCGAATCACATTAGGTTCCTTCAGCACGGCTACACTATTTAAAACTTTATAAACTATAATAACTGGCTGAAACGCGGAAGTGCAGAAAATAGAGCAAAACTAACACCGGTCTCGACTTAGAAGTCTAAAACGAGAAGTTTTCAAGAAAATGTAGGAGGAATTCCTACAGGATGGCTTGATGGTGAGTAAATTATGGGATAATTTTTATTTTTGGGTGAACTATCCCTTTAAGAAGGAGCAGCTTTATGAAAAATTCATGAAAATCAATGATATCCGTCCACAGGTTTGTGAAGTGACATTATATTAGATTTATTTTATATTTACTTTGCTCTTTAATCTTTTAAAACCATGAACGCTTTCCAAAATTACAGGCAGCCAAATGAGGCAAATGCCATAAAAACACCAGGCGAAAAATATAGTGCATATAATAATAATTATTATGAAGCTTGACTGCTTGTGGTCACTATGCTTTCTTTATATGGAAAAGAGCAGCGTTAACATTCTCCAAAATATCTCTTTTTGTGCTCCACAGAAGAAAAAGTCATATAGGTTCAGAAATGTGAATAAATGATGACAGAATAGAATTTTTCCAATTCGGGCACATTGTGAAGAATGAACTTCCTTTTATGAGAAAGTTCATTGGCAGCAAGCAAAAACATTTCCATAGTCTCTCTGTTGGCTGTAATTGAACAAACCGTTATCACTTCTCAACAAGACATCCAAAATATACAGAGCATAAAATAAAATCCCTGTTTCTATTGAATATGCTTGGATTGTGATATATTCTATTGAATATGCTGGGAATGGATTGTGATTTATTCTGTTCTATTGAATATGCGGACTGTTGACGGCAAATGCCATCATGCAAAAAAAACGACAGGAAAACGGGTTTCTGAAAACGGGTTAGTGATAGAAAAGAAAAGAAAGGATTGTGGAATTATTAAGGAGGACAGCAATGAATGAGATTTAGGCAGGACGTGAACGTGGAGATTATTGCATGTTTATGCATACATATTGTCGTGTATATATTGTACAGGCCATTCATAAGTCAATCATGTCTTCATAAAAAGTGCAATATTGACAAGGTTACTTAAAAATGTATTTTGACCTCATTATTTTATTTTATTATTTGAAATAGTAATTTTAGATTTTTTAAACATGCAACCAAGGTCAAAAACGCTTTAATTTTCTCATTCATTGCAGCATCACCTCTTTTCTTGCAGTGTCTGAAACGGTTCGATAAAGGATTTAGTCTCTAAACCCCTCCTTTCCGCGAGCATACTCTGCTCTGATTGGTCCGATGGTCCAGTCTGTTGTGATTGATCTACTCTGCTCTGATTGGTCCAATGGTCCAGTCTGTTGTGATTGGTCTACTCTGGTCCAGTCTGTTGTGATTGGTCTACTCTGCTCTGATTGGTCAGATGATCCAGTCTTTTGTGATTGGTCTACTCTGCTCTGATTGGTCAGATGACCCAGTCTGTTGTGATTGGTCTACACTGCTCTGATTGGTCAGATGACCCAGTCTGTTGTGATTGGTCTACACTGCTCTGATTGGTCAGATGATCCAGTCTTTTGTGATTGGTCTACTCTGCTCTGATTGGTCCAAGGGTCCAGTCTGTTGTGATTGGTCTACTCTACTCTGATTGGTCCGATGTCCCAGTCTGGTGTGATTGGTCTACTCTGCTCTGATTGGTCAGATGGCCCAGTCTGTTGTGATTGGTCTACTCTGTTCTGATTGGTCCGATGGTCCAGCCTGGTGTGATTGGTCTACTCTGCTCTGATTGGTTCGATGGTCCAGTCTGTTGTGATTGGTCTACTCTGGTCTGATTGGTCCAATGACCTAGTCTGTTGTGATTGATCTAATCTGCTCTGATTTGTCAGATGACCTAGTCTGTTGTGATTGATCTACACTGCTCTGATTGGTCAGATGGTCCAGTCTGTTGTGATTGATATACTCTACTCTCCTTGGTCAGATGGCCCAGTCGGTTGTGATCGGTCTACTCTGCTCTGATTGGTCCGAAGGTCCAGTCTGTTGTGATTGGTCTACTCTGCTCTGATTGGTCAGATGACCCAGTCTGTTGTGATTGGTCTACTCTGCTCTGATTGGTCAGATGGCCCAGTCTGTTGTGATTGATCTACTATACTCTCATTGGTCAGATGACCCAGTCTGTTGTGATTGATCTACTCTACTCTGATTGGTCAGATGACCCAGTCTGTTGTGATTGATCTACTCTACTCTCATTGGTCAGATGGCCCAGTCGGTTGTGATTGATCTACTCTGCTCTGATTGGTCAGATGGCCCAGTCTGTTGTGATTGATCTACTATACTCTCATTGGTCAGATGACCCAGTCTGTTGTGATTGATCTACTCTACTCTGATTGGTCAGATGACCCAGTCTGTTGTGATTGATCTACTCTACTCTCATTGGTCAGATGGCCCAGTCGGTTGGGATTGATCTACTCTACTCTGATTGGTCAGATGACCTAGTCTGTTGTGATTGATCTACTCTGCTCTGATTGGTCAGATGGCCCAGTCTGTTGTGATTGATCTACTATACTCTCATTGGTCAGATGACCCAGTCTGTTGTGATTGATCTACTCTACTCTCATTGGTCAGATGGCCCAGTCGGTTGGGATTGATCTACTCTACTCTGATTGGTCAGATGACCCAGTCTGTTGTGATTGATCTACTCTACTCTGATTGGTCAGATGACCCAGTCTGTTGTGATTGATCTACTCTACTCTGATTGGTCAGATGACCCAGTCTGTTGTGATTGATCTACTATACTCTCATTGGTCAGATGACCCAGTCTGTTGTGATTGATCTACTCTACTCTCATTGGTCAGATGGCCCAGTCGGTTGGGATTGATCTACTCTACTCTGATTGGTCAGATGACCTAGTCTGTTGTGATTGATCTACTCTACTCTCATTGGTCAGATGGCCCAGTCGGTTGGGATTGATCTACTCTACTCTGATTGGTCAGATGACCCAGTCTGTTGTGATTGATCTACTCTACTCTGATTGGTCAGATGACCCAGTCTGTTGTGATTGATCTACTCTACTCTCATTGGTCAGATGGCCCAGTCGGTTGGGATTGATCTACTCTACTCTGATTGGTCAGATGACCCAGTCTGTTGTGATTGATCTACTCTGCTCTGATTGGTCAGATGGCCCAGTCTGTTGTGATTGATCTACTATACTCTCATTGGTCAGATGACCCAGTCTGTTGTGATTGATCTACTCTACTCTCATTGGTCAGATGGCCCAGTCGGTTGGGATTGATCTACTCTACTCTGATTGGTCAGATGACCCAGTCTGTTGTGATTGATCTACTCTACTCTCATTGGTCAGATGGCCCAGTCGGTTGGGATTGATCTACTCTACTCTGATTGGTCAGATGACCCAGTCTGTTGTGATTGATCTACTCTACTCTGATTGGTCAGATGACCCAGTCTGTTGTGATTGATCTACTCTACTCTCATTGGTCAGATGGCCCAGTCGGTTGTGATCGGTCTACCGCTTACAGTGTCAGAAACAAAATGGCCATTACCATATCTGAATTTCAGCTCCGGATATTCCTCAGCACTTTAAACACTGTGATACGAACAGTTTTTCCGTATCAATTTCAGCGTGAGTCCTCATCCTTTGGAAGTGCATGTAAAGTGGATTTGGAGCACTGATAACAGCATCTTCTCGACACAAACACAAACCAAACTCTTCCTGTTTGAGGGCGGGTCAAAGTAGATTTTGTTTGCAGGCAGCCAATGAAGACCATAGGCTGGCATTATGCAAATTTGTTACATTGTTACAGGTTTGTAACGGAAATGAGACTGGAATTGCTGAAGACTTGTTTCAGCAGTTCAGAACTGATTATTTCGAAATTTTTCGTGCACTTTGATTTTTGAAACTTTGCAGACTTTTTACATTTACAAACAACTCTATTACACTCTAGATAAAAGGTAATATTCGCTGGTGCAAGAGCGTACAGTCTTTTGACTGTGCACATGGAGCTAGGATGGCATGGTGCAACAAACCTGCGAGCGGCCTTTAAGTTGTTTGTTTTATGTTGTGATTCATCTTTATTTTGATTTAATAAACTTCAGTTATTGTTTGAAACATCAACGGGCCTCTCTGGATCTATTTAAGCAACCTTGCAAACATCAGGATTACTGCATCAGCATCTCCCACAGTGGCTAAGAAACAAGAGATTGTTTACTTATCCCTATACAAAAGTGTAATATTATTATACATAATTTGTATTATTAATATGAATAATGACACAAACTGTAGCCTTTCCACTTGCATTTCTACATTCATCCTTGACTTCTCCAGATTAATTGCACTACTAAACTGTCAAGCTACATTTCATTTTAAGCACTTCATAGGTCCCTGTAAAAATGCACAGAAGTGCAGCAGTGTATAATAATTCATAAAGTGCTCATTAATAGTTTAGTATCTTTGCAGGTGGGTCCGAATATCGATGCACGCATGTTCTTTTACTGTTGCTGTATAATTTGAGCCGAAGCGCCCCGTACCTCGACTGCTGTTCGTTCACGCGGTATGTGAGTGGAATGGCTAAAAGATGCACCACATATTTGTCTTCTAGGCATGATTGGAGCTGGATTTATGGGCTGGAGGTCAGAGTTACTCACTGCCATCCTCATTATAGCTTGTGCTTTTTGCACCAGGCTGATGAAAGATCTACCTTTACGCTTATTCATTTTGCAGATGCTTTTATCCAAAGTGATTTACAAACGAAGGATATTAAAACATGCAATTGATTGAAAATTGCGAAGAGAACTGCAGAACAGGGAAGTAGGTTTGAGAATTTTTTTTGTACTATTATTTTTTTAAGATTTTAATAATTAATAATTGATTGTAGAAAATATGTTTTTTATTGTTTAAAAAACTTACTAAAATCATTGGATAGATTTGAATGCATTTCTTTGTGTGTGTGTTTTCTCTGACAAAATTGAATGTTTTTTTATATTATTTATAACAACAGTATAGGGGGAAGGCTTTTTGTTTAATTTTATTTGTAACATTTATTTTTAGATGTTGTAGATGTTATTTTGTTTTTGCTTTATTTTGAGAAAAAAAGATTTTAGAAAATATTTGTTAGTATTTTTTTTATTGTCATGGTTTACATTTACATTTATTAATTTAGAAGCTTTTATCAAAAATTACGTAACTTAAAATAATTGTATTTTGATATATTTGAATGCAAATTATAATATATTGTAATATATATTTATATATTTTTTATTTTAATCAATTTGAATGCATTTAGGTTTTTTGGCTTTGTTAGATTTGAATGATTTTTTACATTTTATTTATAACAATATAGTAAAACGTTAGATTAAGGAATAGGCTTTTTATTTCCTTTTATTTTAATTTGGTTCATAATACACTGATACATTTATAAAAGCAGAAAAACACTAAGTTATATTATATATATATATATATATATATATATATATATATATATATATATATATATATATATATATATATATATAAAGGAATATATAAATTTTACAAATATTTTATATTATACTGTATATTTTATTTGATCATTTGACTGAATTACCATGTGACCTTGAATGGAAAGGCAAGTGCTCCTATAGTTAACCAGCAAACTTTTCTTAAAAAAAAAAAAACAAAGAAGAAAGAAAGAAAAAAGTTTAGATGTAATTTCCCCCACAGCATGAGTGGATGTGCCTGAGAGAGAGAGAGAGAGAGAGAGAGAGAGAGAGAGAGAGAGAGAGAGAGAGAGAGAGAGAGAGAGAGAGAAAACCAGACACAGAGAGAGAGAGAGAGAGAGAGAGAGAGAGAGAGAAAACCAGACACACCTGCTCCTCTCTCTCTCTCTCTCTCTCTCTCTGTCTGTCAGCCCCCTGTAAGGCTTCATTTCTCTCCTCTCGGTGCTTCTCCTTAATCAAATCTGCAGTGCTGGTCAAACTCAATCCTGCCGACACTTCCTCTGTCAGCACGTGCTTAATGAAACTGACTGAACACTGATGATGTGTCTGTCTCAAGTGACAATGCGTTCCACACACTTAAGTTGTGAATTTTTTATTATGCAGCGCCATCTTGCGGTCAATCTGGCATTGCACCCAAAGCAATGGACCTCAAAGTGGTCACCTGACCTCTTTACTTGTACAGGTGGTCTGAAAGTCACTCTGTGTCTGTCCGCTTCTAGAGTTTCATGGAGATCCGGTCGGATGACAGCTGGAACTGTGGTTATTACTGGAGGAATTCTCGCAACGGTGATACTCCTGTGTATCATTGTTGTGCTGTGTTACTGTCGCCTTCAGGTGAGCGCCATTCACACCTGTGCTTTTGACTCATGAAGAAAAAAAATACAGTTATTTTCCTCTATGCATTTCTTAGGCCTTAATAGTCTTTTTTTTACTAGTCTTTTTGTTTGTTTAAATATATTTGAATGAATAAATTGTTTTATTTAAAAGAAACATCAGATTTGAATGTTTTTTTATTTTATTTAATACACTATAATGATAACAATAATGAAACAGTACGATGTAGATTTTTTTATTTAAATATTTTATAGTTTTTTTGTTTTGATAGATTTGAAAGAATTTTGTGAAATAATTTATTTATAAAAACAGTGAATCATTATTTTTTATTTTATTTATAAACTTTTTTTACATTTATTTATAATGATAACATTAGGGAAACAGTAGGATGCAGAATTTTTCATTTAATATTTTTTGTTTTGCTTTAATAGATTTGAATGATTTGTTTTTCATTTTATTTATAAACTATTTATTTATATTTATATGATACATTAGTGCAACAGTATGATGCAGATTTTTACATTTAATTAAACTGTATATTTTCATTTAATTTATAAATGCTCATTTCAAGCTTGCATTTGTTTTTATTATTTTGATAGATTTGAATGAATTTATTATTTATAAATTATTTCTTTTTTATTTATAACAATAATGAAAGAGTAGGATGTAGAATCTTGATAAACTTGATTTCATTTTTATTTATAACAATTGTGGAGCAGTAGGGAGTATTAATTACATTATATATATATATATATTTTTTTTTTACTTTTGATATATTTCAATTAATTATTTTATTTTATTTTATTTAAATGAATTATATATTTCTCTGGTTTTGGTGACACTGAATGTAAAAGTTTGAGCTCCTATAATAAACCAGCAATTAACAAATCATTTAGATTTATTTTCTGCACACCAGACTCTCTTACTACTCTGTCTTCTTCTAGTATTATTGCTGTAAGAAGAATGGCTCCGATCCAGATGCTGTTTGCCCACAACCCCAGTTCTCCTGCAACGCATGCAGCCCGTCCCGGGTGGACGGGGCCTCCTCCACCCCTCTCTCCCTGTCGCCGGAGCCCACGCCACCGCAGAGCTTCTGCCCCACCTGCTCCCCATACGGCTCTCCATTTTACATCCACACCATGGACGAAACGCGGAACGGGGGCGAACGCATCACTTACATGCCGTCCCACTACAACAGCCCGCCCCTGTCTCTCACCCTTCCCTCATTACACAGCGCGTCATTGAGCTCTCGAAGCCGACCGGACCTCTACTCTAACACACGTGCCATAAGCACTGATGTCTGATCAGTGACGTCCACCCCTGATGTTTCTTCTGTGTACCTGAGCGACACACATAGAACAGAGTGAATGGGGACCAAGGACAGCGAGTACTCAGTTTTTACATCTGTCTAGCAGTTCATTGAAATCAATAATCCTATATAATGTTTTATAGAAATTGATGCAAATCCGTTCTTCCTGAATTTATTTGACTCTAATTAAAGGGACTCTAATTAATCATTTACTCACCCTCACGTTGTTCCAAACCCTGTATGAGGTTCTAAAAGCAAACAGTTTCTCATTGACTTCCATAGAATGGGAAAAAAATACTATGGAAGTCAATGGAGCCCATCAACAATCCTTCAAAATCTTGTTTTGTGTTCAACAGAAGAAAGAAATTCACAACTTTGAGTGAGTAAATGATGACAAAATATCCCTTTAACACTGAAAAAAATATTTTATAAATCTTTAATTTTGTCTTGTTTTCAAATAAAAACATCTAAGCATTATTAAAACAAGATAGATGTACTTAAGAAGCATGATTTGAGTTTATGTTGTTTGTTTAAGTAGACTTCACTATGAGTTTAGATTAAAGTTAGATGAGACAAAACAATCTGGGTTTTTTCAAAAACAATTAACAAAAATAAAAAATAAAATAAACAAAAGGAGGATAAATAAAGGAATCAGATAAAAACAAACATAAGTAAACAAAATAATAAAATATAAATAAAAAAAATAAAAACATTTTGAAAAAACAAACATTAAATAAACAAATACTCTCTGAAGATACGTTTGAACATCTTTTAATGGTGTTTAAATGTTTTTACTGGAAAACAAAAATATTGTTTTGCAGTGGAAGGTAAGGGCTCTTAGTTTTCTATGCGGCCTTGGGCTTTTGATTTAAGGCCTTTCAGAAATTTTGATATTTTGGGCTTCCTGTAATGGGCTAATGTATGAGGGCTATATACACAAGACCATATTTTTGCCATTTTCTAATTGTGCCACATTATTTTACAAACATTTAAATCATTTATTTTATTATTTGCAATATGCCACTTGGTGGCGCTAGAGATGCAGAGATTTCACCTTTAATTCATTTTCTTAGCGGTCTCTATGCAAGTTGAATTTACAGAAGAGGGATTTGAGTGTCTGTTTAGTCCATGACGAGATGTTTGATGTAATTTATTGATGTATTTATGATACACTTTTCTTTTTATTACATACAAAAGTTGAAGTCAAATAGTCTATATAGCCTATTATGTATTTATTATTTGTGAACTTTTTCACCACATTTTTATTTAGTCAAACAAGGGTGTATTCCAGTTTGAGTTTATGTAAATGTGTGATGCTAGCTTGATCGTAATTTTATCTGTCAATTTTGAGAGCTTTGGATGTGATGATAGAAATAGGTAGCAATGTTGATTTCTATGTTTAGGCAAATCTTTTTTACTGTAATGTTTAGATTGTTTAGAACATTAGCAATGTTTTACAGATGAACCAGTGAGCAAATAAAGAAATAGAAAAAGAATACATATTACTCTGTGCAGTGCAAAGAAATGTTCTAAATATTCTAATAATATCTTGGCTGTACCAAGATTGTACTTTATATTTTGTATGTTTTCGCAGAAAGGAGTTTGTTCGAATTTATCATTTTGACATCATATCACACCTTAATCTCAGTTTTTTGTATTTGTATTTATTGAATTTTATAGTAAATTAATTGTAATGCAACAGTATTACACACACACACACACACACACACACACACACACACACACACACACACACACACACACACACACACACAATATATATATATATATATATATATATATATATATATATATATATATATATATATATATATATATATAATTATTGTTATTATTTAAACTAGTAGTAGTAGAACAGCAGGTGTTCCCGTCACCTGATTCGCTGCTGACTCACCTATTTGAAGGAGTGGGCGTGGCTCTTTCCAGCGGCGGTGATGACGTCGCCTGCGCCATGTGAATGCGGCGCGCGAGCTCTGATGAGGTTTGCGGATGTTTCTGCGTGTGCACGCGCGTCGCTCAGCTGACAGACTCACAGCAAGTAAGTTGATTTTTACCCTCTCAGGAAACTCACAACAAACACAAAAATGACAGAAAACGTCCGCGTTGACATAGCACACGCCCTCGGGTTTCATTTATATTCAGCGTGAGCGTGTTTAAAAGCTTTTGAGGGTCCTAAGCGAATGTTTTAAAGTTACAGTGGCAGAAAATGAGCTGATTGTTGATTAGCAGTGGCTAGCTGGCTAAATGACTAGCTTCAGTTCAGTTAGGATGCGTTTTGTGTGTGTGTGTGTCATGAAAAACATTGTAAGTAGAACGAAACGGTTGTTAATCACCCTAATGTTGTGTCGTTTAAGGCGTTTCCTGTCTGTTATTTTGAATCTCTGTTTTGTCAGCTGGCTAATATTTTAACAGTTTTTGCTGTCATTTTCGCGTTTATTTATGTGTTATCTGTCCTAAACAGCTGGATATGTCAGCTGGCTGAAACTGTTTTTGTTTTGTTGTACTGTATATATACTGGCACTAAATTGCTTAATACAAATGTCATTTCTTGTGTCATTGTGCACGTGCATTTATGATATAAGTTTAGATTTAATGTTACCTTATATATTATATGCACACACATGAAATATATATTCAAGTTAAGGTAACATATTAACTCTAAACTTATTTTTGATATATGATATATTCAAATTAAGGTAACATTATTAACTTATGATAATTATATCATAAATGCACGTGCACAATGACACATGAAATTACATTTGTATTAACCTAAGCAATTTAGAGCCAGCATGTATACAGTACCACAAAACAAAACCAGTTTCATATATTATACAACCAGTTTATATACACACACACACACACACACACACACACACACACACACACACACACACGGCTCAAAACTTGTTTAACAAGTCATTTAGATGACTATAAGGAACAAGTATGATGTAAAATACTTTGATTTACATATTTCAAAGGAACTTTATATCAGTATTTCAGGCTTTCTGGTTTGTGTGGCTAATGTTTGAAAGGGTTCGGGATGGTTAAGCAAATATGTGTTTGTTTAACAACAGTGTGGAGCCAGTGCTAGCCATGAACTCTTCATCTGTGTTTTAAACATTAAAAGCCATCGCTCATCAAAAGCTCACGAAGAATAACGGAAAATCTGTCTAGTAATAATTAGTCTACAATTATTGAAAATGAGTTAATGTGACCACAGAAAACAAATCATTGCGAAAGCAAAGCATCATTGGTGATCGCGATTGACACTGGCTTCTGATTGGTCACTACAGCATTCCAGCGGTGCGATGCCGCGTTCCAGGCAACCTGTAACCCGTGTTTTTCCAACTCGTAACTGGGAGTACATCGATCTAGTACGAAGTCACGGGTTTGACTGCCGTTCCAGTGCACTTTCACGGGTATAAGGTTGGAAAAACACGGGTTACAGGTTGCCTGGAACGCTACAACGTCATGAGTCGTGGTTTGAAGTCGTGATTTACGTGCTCAAAAACCTGCCTGGAACGCAGCTGGCCGATTATTTAGAAATGGCTGATATTATATATCTATAATACTTAAAACACACACATATAACTATTAAGTAATTTAAGATACTATAGATGATGATCTTAATAGTAGGTTAAAAATAGCTAGAACAATAAAAAAAATAAAAGTATTTATTATCATTTGTGTGTGTGTGTATATATAATATATGTATGTGTGTATATATATGTATGTATGTATGTATGTATGTATGTGTGTGTGTGTGTGTAATATTATAATACGATTTAAGAACTGCTTTATAAAGACTTTATGTTCTATATCGTGAATAGATGTATCTTTTCATGTACACCAGAGAAAAACATGCTATCATTTTTAATTTCAATCTGATATTGGAAATGTTAATAATATTATCAAATATAATGTTCATAATGTTTAGGCTACAATTCCTAAATTAAAAACTCATATGTATGTTAAAGAAAATTCTAAAAAGAAAAAATTATCCCTCTCTATATACTGCACAGTTTCATACCTTATTGCATAGTATTGAAAAGTTCGTCTGTTTGCTCTAAGCACTCTCCTCTTCCTTTTCTGCTGGGTGATGTCATCGAGGAGATTTTTGTGTGTTACATCATGGCTGGCCGTGAAGGAGAACCCAGACCGTGAGACCAGTAACTCAGAGTGCACATCAGACCATTTTGAACTTTAAACGCTGTGTTGGACAGCCGGAAAAACTTGGCTGTTTCTCAGTAGTTCAGTGTGATTTATGCTCTGTGTGTTGTAGTAACAATAGGCTTGCCAACCTGTTCTAATACAGTATCTGTTTTTTGTCCTTTAATGATAGGCGTGAGTAATACAGAAAGCATAGAAGATAAACTATTGTCTCTAGAGCCTGTTTCTCCTGCTGCGGCCTGCAGTGTGTGGTGTGTGTGTGGTGTGTGTGTGTGTAGCTCATGCACGCCCAGAATAAGTGAACTGCACCAGTTTTATCTTGGTTGAACATGATTGAGACATAGGCTCTGTTTAACAGAACTGGGTGGTGTTTAATATGATCACTACAGCTAAAGTCTTATTGGAATGTATTTTTACTAAATTTATAGAAGATAACATTTATAACATCACAGCATTCATGGAGTTGCCTCAATTTTGGTTCAAGATGTTGTATCGACAATGCAAGAGTCCAGCACTCTGTAAATTCTCCCGCAGCACATCCCAAAAACTTTCAATGAATTTAAGGTCTGGACACAATTCATGCGTTGAAATGATTGTTCATGCCTCCCTCCCAACAATTTGAGCCTGATGAATGACTGGCTAATTCCAAAATAATGACCGCGAGTGTGTAATTGCTTCAATTTTGTGTCTTTCTGTATAATTCAATTTGAATGACTAACCGGAGCTATTTGGCGAATGTCTAAGTGCGTTCTCCATTTATGTTGAGCATGGAACTGGTGGATAATGAAAATGAAGGGGCGCACAGAGACCTTCTGTTAGCGTTGGGTTTTATCCTGTGTGTTTTTCAATGGCTGTAATTGACGGAGAATGATGGCCACATGACTGCTCTGTGTGTGAATGTGAAGACCCTTTCACCCGCCGTGGCGTGACCCATGACCTGAACTCAAGGAACCCACTGTTTCAGTTGCTTTATCGGCTCCATCATATTCATCACTGCTGTTATGTGACAGTTATGCTTGGGTGTCATTTCTGTGATAAGGTGTGATCTGACTTGTGAAAATGAGCTGTGCGCTGGGTGTGAATATCACTTTGCTCTGAGCTACTTTAGGCTGTGAAGATGCACTGTCTGACAGATGATACCTCGATAAATGTGAGCTTGCTTGTTAAATCAGCAAAAAAATGTGCGACATGCTAGAATGGTTGATATCGTTTTCAGATGACACAGCTGTAAATCTTCAAAAGGGACTGGTGCTATAGCACAGATTGATTGTTAGATCCTGACTGTGTAAACATGACTAGTATTTGAAGCTAAGATGATAAAAATGTCTTGATTGACCCTTTTTAACAAATTTCCCATGTTGTGAATGTGCACAATTCTGTTCCCTATTCTAAGAAAAAAAATGTTTTTACATATTTCATTTGAAGTATAATTCTGAAGGGACTTTTCTTTTCTGCTATGTCATAAAGGCCTTGTGGTCATGGGGAAATCATAGCCTAACGATCACAATCATTACAATATTATGATGTGTTTTTTTTTTTGTAGACTTCGAATAAAAATAGCCTAGATCTGTGAATTAAGTCTTAAAGTGGTATAGACCTGCCACTTGTTCTGCTAACTGTAATGTGTTTCTTTTCATTTGATGTTTTAATGCAATGTTTATTTAACTAAACAATATTTTAAGTTTTGAACTAGTATTTAGTCAATTGATAATTATTGATAAATAATATATAGTAAATCTTATATTATATAATTCTCTCTGTGTGTGTGTGTATATATATAAAATAAACTATCCAAAATAAAAGTTTGTGTTTACATAATATATGTGTGTGTACTGTGTATTATTATTTTGTATATATCAATACACACACATGCTTGTATATATTTAAGAAAAATGTGTAATTTATATATAAAAAAATTATATTTATATATAATATAAATTATATCTAAATATATACAGTATATGTATGCAAATATTTCTTAAATATATACATGCATGTGTGTATTTATATATACAAAATAATTATACACAGTACACACACATATATAAACACAAACTTTTATTTTGGATGCGATTAATCGCGATTAATCTTTTGACAGCCCTAATATATATATATATATATATATATATATATATATATATATATATATATATATATATATATATATATATATATATACAATGGTATATTATTGATTTATATTATCAGCTTAGAATCTAATATATTATGCTTATCTTATATCTAATATATCATGGAATACTATATAATAAATATATGTTATATAATAAATGTAATAGACTATAATAATAATAATTTTGCAATGTAATTTGCTATTTATTTAAACAAAACAGGCAATATATTTCGATTTATGTCTTCAAAATCAAATTATGAAATACAGTTTTAATATGCAAGGAAATCCTATGCAGAAAACACTATTTAATCAATCAGTATTTGAAGTCACGGATGTTAATGTGCCCTGATAGTCGGTCTTAATGATGTAATCCAGCATGTATCCAGTGTAACAAGTCTGTCTTGTTGGTAGGGTTGCAGCAGCGGGCCGAGCGGGTGGACTGTCCCAGGCTATCATGGATGACAGCTCCTCTCTGGGCAGAGTGAGCGGCTCAACTGAATCTGTGTCAACCGTCACCAGTGAGGAGTTTGTTCTTGTGCCGCCCACCGCTGGGGGTTCCCCCTCCAGCTCAGAGGGGAGGCCCAGACTCAAGGTATCTCTTTCCACAGTCTGCTAAGCATCATTTACTATGTACACTAAGCATGCATTACCCATCTGTTTTAATGCGATAGTTTCCTGTCAACAAGAAGGAAGTTATAAGAATAATCTAGAATGTTTTATCTCTGCCATCTCTTTGTCTCAGATGTCGTGGAATGGGAGTGAGCAGTTGGAGCGGGCGATGGAGGAGGTGTTAGATGATGTTGGTGATGGACCAAAAGCTGCAGAAGAGAAAGAAAGTCCTAAAGCGCTGGGCTCTCAAAACAGACCGCCCAGCCTGACTCTGGACACAGCCCCCAATGGTACATCCTGCTCGCAGTATACATGCATGCACACACACACAAATTATTTTTGTTATATATATATATATATATACAAAGCAGTCAATATGGTATTGATTTATAATATCTTAAAGTGATGGTAAGCAGGTTTAAGATGCAAGGAAATCCTATGCTGATATAGAAAAGCTATTTTAGGAGATATTTATGAGCACAGCAGATTTCAGCCGATGCCATCTAAACGAGCTCTCTAGCTCTCTGCTTCCTGTTGCCAAGTGCTATAATTGGGGGGCTCTGAACACACTTCCTCTCTACCTTTCGCACACTTCCTCATTCAGTCACTCTTGACAATGGACCCTTAGATAAAACAGGTTTTTGCAAAGCACGAGTTTACTGTTTGAGGATTGCAGTAGGATGTCGACAAAAGAATCTAAAGAAATAATTACCATAAAACACATTTGCTCCACCTCTAAAATCCGATCTGATGTGCCACTTGATTTGCATCTTACAAATAAAAACACTTGTCTGTATCCACAGAAGTTTCAGCAGCTGTTTTGGAGAGTGTGACAGGACAGGAGGAAGAAGACAGTGTGCAGTTCAGTAAACTGTCCTATCTCGGCTGCACCTGGGTGAAAGCCCCTCGTAACGAGACGGAGGCCCTGAAAGCCATGGCCACCCTGCGGGCAGAGAGCGCCATCCCCATCCCCATCACCCTCCATGTGCCCAACGGCCCAGACGGTTGTGTCCGGTCAGTCATCTGCCAAAAATGCACTCGGGTCCACAAGTTTGAGACCACTGTTTAAGAAACATTCATTTTTGGATTTTTCTATTAAAATGCTTTATTTTCATTGCAAATTATATTCTAACACTGTCCGATTTACACATACCTTTTGAATCCCAGATTAGTGAAAACTATTTTTTCATTCTGTTTCTAGACTTCATTTATTGAATTTATTCCACATTTTTATTTACTCCACATTACTCTATATTACATCAGATGCATCTCACAACCAGTTTCCCCTGCGGCTTCATAAAAGCTTTTAGATTGAGCACATTTAGCTTTCTTGCTCTGAGACGAACCACATTCAACATTGGGAGTGTAAAAATGTGAGTTCTCTTTAGTCCTTATGATCTGGTGTGTGTTTGTCTGTAAAGACCTAACACATCTGTCACCTTAGCTGCTTTTAGCTCCTGCTTTCAGGTTCGTAAGCGTGGTGTAACACTTCTGTTTTTTTGTGTTGCACTTCGTGGTGTTCACACCCTGTGTGTTTTCTCTTTTTCTCAGGAACTGGTGTAACCTCAGACCGAACATCTCATTGTACCTCAGAAATGACTCTTTAAGTTAGCTAAGCAAACTTTGATGCACATGGAAAGTGCTGCTCTAATCTAGTGACATTTTTACACCTTAACATTATTCATTGCACTGTAGTCCTACTACATTTAACATATCCTCACTACTTATTTTGACTATATCTAAATGTAATGGCTATTGAAAGTACTATTAAAAGTGCGTTGACCTATTTAGCTGACTCCAGAAACATTTTGTTTTTTGATATCTATCAGTCAGGACTAAAGTTGATGTATATTATAAAAGATTTCCGATTATGTGATGCATACTGCTTTGGTTTTTTCTTGCGATCTTATCAGGTCGTATTGTTTTGTACGATCTGACAAGCAGCGATCGCAAAATGGACAGAGCAAAATGCACTCGACTTTAGTTATGAAAAATGTTTTATATGTTTCTAATCACTCTAGGATCGTCGACCAGGCCACAGGAACAGAAATCGCATCTTTTCCCATCTATAAGGTGTTGTTCTGTGCACGAGGACACGAGGGATCTGACGAGAGCGACTGCTTTTCCTTCACCGAGAGCTACCGCAGCTCAGAGGACTTTCAAATCCACGTCTTCTCCTGCCACATCAAAGAGGCTGTGAGTTCAGTAATGTTTAATGTTCAAAGAGTCAGTCTTGAAATGTAGAAATCAACTAAGCTCAACCTCCTTTCCTTATTTAGGTTAGTCGCATCCTCTATAGCTTCTCAACGGCCTTCAAGCGATCTTCAAAAGCTGCCACAGACATGCGAGACTCAGTGTTGCCACTTTCCCCCGATAGCGACGTCTTCACCTTCACCGTTTCTCTAGAAGTGAGAGAAGATGACGGCAAAGGAAACTTCAGGTCTGTCATTACCCACTTCTGGAAAAGCTTCAGTTCTGCCTACGTCTTGCTCTTTGTGTGTGTTTTTACTGTTGCTGTGCTATTCATGAACTGTTGAATTATTTTTTTGGTTTGTAGTGTATTCTTCTGTCTCTTATTTTTGCTTTCCCTCTCTCTTGCTCTGTATCTTGCAGTCCAGTTCCCAAAGACAGAGATAAATATTACTTCAAGCTGCGGCAGGGTGTACATAAAAAAGTGTCTGTTACTGTCCAGCAGATGTCCAATCAGGAGCTGGTAATAGAGAGGTGGGTTCTGGGATGTGGCCACCAGAGGTCAGAAGTTCTGATGTTTTGCCATTTCCTTTTATTTTGCTTTATAATGACTGCCAGGGCCTTGACTTTAAAGAAAATAAAGGCATATGATTTACAAAAAATTGAAACTGAAAGTGGTAGGACACATGAAAGGATTTTTTTTTTTTTTTTTTTTTTTCAATAGATTGGCGATAGCAGTGGTTCCCAAACCACTGCTATCGCCACATATATGTATATATATATATATATATATATATATATATATATATATATATATATATATATATATATATATATATATATATATATATATATGTGTGTATGTGTATGTGTGTGTGTGTGTGTGTGCGTGTGTATGAAGAGTGCAGATGCAAAAGCCTCTAAGTGCCATCTGAAATTTTCTTCTAGAATGATCATTTTTATCAAGCTTGTATATTTAAATTCAGTAATTTCACTTAAATGACAATGAAAATTACCTATTAATTGTCATTTAAGTGAAATTACTGAACTTTAATATACGAGCTTGATAAAAATGATCATTATAGAAGAAAATTTCAGATGGCACTTGGAGGCTTTTGCATCTGAACTCTTCATATACAGTATATATGCACACACACACACACACACACACACACACACACACACACACACACACACAGACATGTTTAAGTGTGATTCATTGTGCAACCACTAGATGTTGCTCTAGTTACAGTAGAGACAACCCTCTTCACTTTGAGACTTGCTGTGAAAATGAGCCCATCACAAATGTTGCCGCACCTCACAGTGACATCAGTTCCTGTCTGATAAAACTAATGCTGCTATTTCATATAGTGTATCACTTAATGAAAGAAGCTTCAAATCACAATGTCAAAATGTCATGTAATAAATAATACTTTTCCTCACAATCAAAACCATGTACTTGCTGTCCAGGTGCTTTGGGATGCTGCTGAGTCCTGGTCAGAAAGTTCGTAACAGCGACATGCACCTCCTCGACATGGTGAGACACATTTCTGGAGTTTTCCCCCAGTATTCTCGCAATGTGACTGCTCGGGGTTGAGCTGTTATAGCTGTACCTCAGGCTCAATATTAAATGTTAACCTTTCTGTTGCCAATTTTAGAAACACTTAATGGAAATATGAGCTTTTTTATTATTCATTAAAAACATAATTTTACAAAGGCCCTTGAGCAAGTTAAGCAATGGCGATTTGCACATCAAGACTAAAAACAATTAGCAGTTCAATCACGCGTAATTGGGTTCACAGGGATTCCTGAATCAAACATCCTACAAGGCTTAATGTCATACGTTTCCTCAAGAAGCCTGTTGCCATCTGGATGGTTAGACAAATGTCATCAATTGATACTTTGCCCAAAAGTGTCTATATTAGAGCCATCAATAGATCAAAAATAATCATGATGAACCCCCCCCCCCCCTTTTTTTTTTTTGATTCGTTAATGCTATTAATCACAAATCTGCTTTTTCATTTTAATGTATACTGCATGCTGTTTCAGTTCCTCTTCTAAAGAAACAAACCAATTATGTATAAAAAAGATGTCTTATTAATGCTGTAGCAGGTGTTTTTTATTAATTGTGTGTCATATTTGTGGAGTTTAAATGATATTCAATGAAATTCTGCCTCGCAAAGACTGCAAATGACTAATGATTTATAGATATTTAATTAACCATTAAAAAAATCTGTCTCCTTAATTTCCTTCAACCAGTTTTTAGAAATCACACTCAAATGAATAAACGCTTGTCCAATTAGATAAATGAATTTGCTATCTTAAATTTACCACCGTTAAACTTATTTAATGAATCTTCAGTCATTATAGAAGCAGTGAAAACTTGATCATTTTTGTGTGGTTGTGTTTGAAGGAGTCTATGGGCAAGAGTGCCGATGGGAAGGCGTATGTGATCACTGGCACCTGGAATCCGAACACTCCGCCTTTCCAGCCACTGAACGAGGACACTCCGAAAGGTGAAAGCTAATACACAATCCTTTGAAACCGTGAAACACTTTCACTTCTCAAGTGTCTCTGGTTCTTTTCATTGCACATCAAGCTGTGGCCAAGTTTACAGGTTTCACAGAAATTCACACTCTTTCCTGCCATCTTTTGTTTCCTTCTCACATTACTTGCAAGCCAAACCGTTTTCAACACTTTGAGCATGTTGAGTTTCTGTTCCAGCAGCTTTTCTTATCATGGACAAAATGTGTGCCATCTCTCACTGACCGCAATATAGTTTGAATTCATTTTCATATCAATTTGGCTTGAACTAGAGGTTGACTAATACGAGATTCATTAATGGATCATTATTACCAATATGTAGATAATTATATAAATTTCGAAATAAATTTAATATTACAGTTATTAATGTATGTCTGTGTGTGTCTATATGTATGTTTAATTTTATATAATTAAAATTTTGTATATTGACTTTCTAAATTTTTTAAAGTATAACTTTAAATTACAGAATATAATATGTGTGTTAAACATACATTATTTATTTATATATATATATATATAATTTAATGTATTTCATTAATACATTTTATATTAATACCATATACAATTTAACTATAGTAAATTAAATATACATACACATAAATGTTCTTTTTATTTATTGACAAATTCTTGTTTAATTTTATATAATTTATATTGTTTAATTAAAAATTATAAAAATAATTTATAAATGCTATATATTTAATTTTGTACAATTTAAGTTATG